>NC_137091.1:43343506-43943506 GCF_951640355.1 Cnephaeus nilssonii
GAGCAGAAAATTAATTTAAATCACTTTTTAATTAAAGATGCAAAGCTCTTCTGTGTGTCCCCTCCAGGGCCCCCAGCTGAGGTTCAGGATGGGGAGCCAGGGGCCTGCCCCCCCTCACTTTGTGTTGGGGGGTACGCTGAGGTCCCCTTGCCCTAGTTGGTTCTGAAAACAAGAAGTGTGGCCCACGAGAGGGGCGAGGGGACAGAGGGGCGAGGCGACTGTCTTTACCGGGTGAGGCCCAGGGGGCCAATGTGGGGGTGTCACTGGGAGGAAAGGGTAGTTTCCTCCACGGCTCTGCACCCAGAAGGACCCTCAGCCCCCACAGCACCGAGCGGGGCTGGGACTCTTGGGCATAAACCTTTGTAATTAAAGAGAGGAGCGAGGCGCTGGAAGGGGAGAAATGGGAGTGTGTGTCTGGGAGAAGAACGGGTGGGAAATCCAGGGCGGGGGGCGGGGGGGGGGAGGCGGGAGGGGCGGCTGACACCCGGTCCCCAGTCTGTGTGGTCCCTCAGGGTCCCACCTCTCTGACCTCAGGCCCCCTCTGCCAAGCTGTCCCTTAAATGGTCCTCAGACCCTCGCGTCCGTCCAGGGAGGGAGCCCACGGGGTCCAGGCCTGGGCTGGTGCTTGCTGGCCCGTGTGGTTACATCTGGGGGGAGGGGGTGCTGCATGCCTTCAGGGGCTCCCAGATGAGCACCGGTCTGGAGGGGTCTCACCTCCAGCCTCCCCCCCACCCCACTTTATAGAGAGGAAGGCCCGTCCCACCCTATTGAGGCCTCCATGAATACATCTGGGGGACCTCCCAGGTCTCCCCAACACAGGTCCCCCCCCCCCCCGCCCAGCTTGGCTGTGGACCTCTCAGTGGCCTGGGGAGGGCCCTCTTGCTGACCCCAGTCCCCCATCCCCAGTAGCCCCAGGGACTCCCAGAGATCCCAGGACCCCCCAAGGTCTGCTGTCAGAGGCTACAGGAGCTGAGGGGGTGAGTGAGGACCTGCTCTGGCCCCCTCCCGGCTTCTCTCTTGGTACCGCTAACGCTTGCCTCAGTTTCCCCCCTTTCTCTTCTGCTCCCTTGTCCCTCCTCCCTCACTTAGGGCTCTCCCAGGACCTGGATGCCCGCCCTCCAGGTCTCCGTTGCTGTCTTGGGTGTCTGCCTGCTGATCTCTGTCTCATCTCTCCCTGCACCTCTTCCTCTCCACCTCTGTGTCCTCCTGTCTGTCTGTGTGCGTGTCCGTCTCCATCTCTACGTCTTACTCTCTCCCTCCCCCTCTCCCCACTCTACATCTGGGGGCCTCCGTCTCTCCGCCTTTGTGTCCCCCCTCCGTGCCCCTGGGTTTCAGCCTTCCTGTCTCTGTCCCCTCACTCCCCCACCCGCTGCCAGACCTTTCATAAATGCATCGCCCCAATCCCCAGTCCCTCCCCCCGCCTGGCCGGGCTCCAGGAGAAGGAAATGTTTATCTTGGTCCCCCCACACCCCCCCCCCCCCCCCGCCGCCCGCCCCTCCACCCGCCTCCCGGGCCATCCATCACCTGAGCCCGGCGACTCTGGCGGCTCATTTGTCACCCGCTGCCTGCCGCCCGGCCAAGCAATCATACCATTAGGCATGGCTGGGCAGAGGCCAGGGAGGACCGCCTGGCCCGGGGGGAGGGGCGCGGGCCTCGATCCCCCCGCAGACCCTCCCTTCCTGTCCCCCATCCTTCCTCGGCCTCTGTCCTCCTTCGCCGGCGTCTCTGTGCCTCTGCGTCTCTGCCCTTCTCTTCCTGCTCCTTCTCCCCCCCCCACCCCTCTCTCTCACTGTCTCTGACGTGTGTCTGTCCATCTGTCTGTTTCCTGTGTCTCTCCTTCCACCTTTCCTCTCTCTGTGTCTCTCTTTGGAGCTCTCTCTGTCCACATCTCCATTTGTCTCTCATTATCACTCGCTCTCTATCTCTCTCTGTCTCTGGGGACCTCTGTCTCGCCCTCCCTCTCCGTCTCTGCCGCTCTGGGCTCCAGCCCTGGGCCCCTGTCTCTGTGTGTGTGTGTCTCTCCCTCCCCCCTCCCTCCCTCCCTCCCACCTCCCCCCCCCCTGCTCGGGTCCCCGTGGGCCCAGCGCCTTTGAATCTCGGGTTTTCTCTGCGCGCCCCCGGGCGGCTCCTCTCGGGCTGTGCGCGCTGGCGGCGCCGGAGGACCGACCCCTTTCCACCTCGGCGCCATCCCTGCCCCGATTTCGCTCTCCCTCCCCACCTTTCCTTCCCAAGTCTCTCTCTTCTACTTCTGCCTCCACGTCTGTTTGTTTTCGCCTGTGGCCCCTCCCCCTCCCCCTCTTCCCCTCCCGCCCTGCGCGCCCTCCTCCCCTGACCCCAGCTGCCCCCTTTCAATCCGTCATCCGCGCCGGTTCCTTCCCTCCACCTCCGGGGAGAAAACTGCAGGGAGCGGGCAGGGGGTTGGGGGAGAGGGGGGAGGAGGAAGAGAGCAAACCGCTTGGGAGGCACCGAGGACTGAGCCCCCCCCCCTTCTCTCCCACAGCCTGCGGGCCTGGAGGTCCTTCCCAGAGTCTGACCCAATCCTCAGGGGGCTGGCAGGCTGCCGAGGAGGTGCCCGGAGCCCGCCCTGCCTGTTCCCTGAGGGACCTGAAGCTGTGTGCTGGGCGGGGTGGGGGTGGGGGCGTGTGGCCAGGAGACGGGGGGACCTGGCATCGTGCCTGCCCTCCATGGTGCCCATGCACTTTGGCCACGGGAACCGAGAGGCAGTGAGGCCTGTGGGCTGTGGGTGCCCCCTTCAGACCCCTAGGACCCAACAGCAGCTCCCATACGGGCACCTGCAACCCCTGCACCCTCCCCCGCCCCCGCCCCACCCCCGTGTGCTCTCTAGCCGAGGGGAGGGGTGAAAGATGAGACAGAGGGCCGAAAACCTGGACACAGGCTTTATTAGAGGAGAAGGACCCAGCAAAGGAAGAGAGCACACGTGCAGGGGTGAAGGCGCCTTTTGAGGGGAGGAATGGGAAGGGGTGGGGCTTAGGGTACTCGGCACGCGCTGATTGGTGGCTTCATGTAAGGCACATGATTAGGCACCTAGGGACTTAGGAATCGGGGGCTTAGGGTATTTGGCAGGTGCTGATGGGTGGTTCAATGCACAGTCCATGTAAGGTGCCTGGTTAGGTGCTCAGGAATGTCCAGGCCGCAGGTGCAGGTTACGTCAGACTCCGCCCACCCTTTGGGGGAAGGGAGGGTCTATCAAGGGGGAGTGCTGGGAGTCAACCCCTGGAAGCAGACTCCCCATCAGCATCCAGGGGCTAGTGGCTAAGCACCCCAGTTCCTCACCCTCAGGGTGGGCACCGGAGGGGGTGCTGCAGTCCCCAGCAGACCCATTGCCGCAGGGGTGACCTGCTCATCAGCACAGCCGCAGTGGCTTCCTCCCGCCTCCCCTGCAGTGTCTCCTGGAGTCACCTCCCAAACACACCACTGGCCCCCCATCCTGGCCTCCAGCCGGCTCCTGTGGACCCAACCCAACACCGGGCCAGGGGGCCAGGCAGGGACGGGCGGGCGGGCAGAGAGAGGCGCAAGGGGAGACAGACCCCCTGTGATGGCGAATGGTACGCGCCCACGTGGTGCCCGGATGTTTCCTCAAACATTCATTCAGGTGTTGCTGCGAAGGCATTCTTCAGAGGAGAGGAGCATTTCAATGGGTAAAGCAGACGACCCTCCAGGACGTGGGTGGGCCTCGCCCCCTCAGTTGAAGGTCTTAGAAGACCGAGGCCTCCTGAGGGAGAATTCTGCTTCTGGACTGCATTTGGACTTGTCAGGCCCCAGCCCCACAAATGCATGAACCAGTTTAAAAGAGTAAGTCCCTATCTATCTATCTATCTATCTATCTATCTATCTATCACATCCTATTGGTTCTGTTTCTCTGGAGAACCCTCCTTAATATGCCTTCCAAACCTAAAACACTGTGAGCAGGTGAGACATGGCAAAGAAGTAGGAAGGAATGAAGCGCTGGTCCACACTACCTCAGGGATGAGCCTCAAAAACATTAAGCTCTTGCCCTAGCCGGTTTGGCTCAGTGGATAGAGTGTCAGCCTGAGGACTGAAGGGTCCCGGGTTCGATTCTGGTCAGAGGCACATGCCCAGGTTGCGGGCTAGATCCCCAGTGCGGGGCGTGCGGGAAGCAGCCAATTGGTGGTTCTCTCTCATTGTTGATGCTTCTATCTCTCTCTCCCTCTCTGAAAGCAATAAAAATATTTTTAAAAACACACAAAAAACATTCAGCTCAGTGGAAGAGACCAGACGCAAGAGGTGACCTACTGCGGGGTTCTGTTCTATGAACTGTCCAGAAAGGCAAACCCATTGAGACAGGAAGTAGAGTAGTAGCTACAGAGGCTGGGAGTGACTACTATTGGGCGCAGGGTTAACTTTGGGGGGGGGTGAAAAAAAAGGGGGGGTGGTTGCACATCGTAAATTGACGAAATGCCACTGAAATGTGCACTTGAAAAGAGTTACAATGGTAAATTTTATGGTAAGTGTATTTTACCACACACACACACACACACACACACACACACACACACACTGGTTCAAGATGTAGAGATACAAAGAAACTAAGAGACCAGGGCAGTGGTGAATTTGCTCTGAAAATGGTTTGGCTCAGTGGACAGAGCTATGGCTTGTGGACTGAAGGGTCCTGGGTTCGATTCCTGGTCAAGGGCAGGTACCTCGGCTGCAGGCTCAACCCCCCGCCCTGGTCAGGCCGGTGCAGGAGGCAACCAATCGATGTCTCTCTCTCACATTGATGTTTTTCTCTCTCTGAATCTCCCCCTCCTTTCCACTTTAAAAATCAATGGAAAAAAATATCTTTGGGTGAGGATTAACAACAACAACAAAAAAGATGGTGTATAAGTTTCCCGCAGCTGCTGTAACAAATTAGCACAAACCCAGTGACTTGAATCAAGAAAGATCTATTCTCAGAGTTCTGGAAGCTACAGGCACAAAACCAGTGCCCAGGGGCCGCACCCCCTCCGGAGGCTCCAGGGCAGGGTCTGTGCCCTGCCTCTTCCAGCTTCTGGGGCTTGGCTTGTGGCCGCATCCTCCAGTCTTCAAGGCCAGCATCTTCAAACCTCTGGCCCATCTCCCCATGGCCTCCTCCTCTGTGCACCCTATAACGTCCCTCTGTCTCCCTCTTGTAAGGATCCCCGTGATTGCACTGAGCACTGACCCAGGTGATCCAGGGCAATGTCCCCACGGCAAGGTAGCTTGTGGCTTCTGGACCAACAGAATGTGGTGGACGTGACCTGTGGCCTTGCAGCTTCCACCCAGGCTCTTAAAACCGACCATAGACAGCGCCCCCTGCTGGCCACAAGCGATACCAGCGTGCACATTTCTAGCCCCAGCCAAGCTCCAAAGTGAAGGCAGCCAACCCCACGTGGAACACAAGAGCCAGGTCAACACACAGAATCTTGAGAAATGATACACTGTTGTTTAAGCCACCGAGTTTCAGGGTGGTTTGGTACCCGGCAACAGATAACTGATACAGAGACAAAGACATACACACACACAGAGACACACACACACACACAGACATACACACACACAGACATACACATAGACACACACAGACACACACAGAGACACACACAGACACACACACACACACACAGAGACACACACACACACAGAGACGGAGGGAGAGTCACTGTGCAGACAAAACGCAAAGAAAGACCCGGCTCCTGTCCGCAGCCGCAGCTTTCGGCGGGTCGGCCTGCACCCGCGCAGCCTGGGGAGGGGGCGTCTCAGGCTTCAGGTAACAGCCTGGGACATCTGGCTGCAACCCCTGAGTCCTCAATGAGAGAGAAGAAGAACTTGTCATTTTAAGGCGTTAAGTTTTAGGGTGATTTTTTGTTATGTAGAAACAGATGCCAAAACAGGAAGCTCGGAGGGTCTGGAAAGGTGGGTGAGGGGTAGGAAGCTGGGGGTAAGGAGGGGGTCTCAGGCTGCCGGCTATTTGGAGGAAACAGGCCAAGGACTTGGGGAACAAAGAGGAGGCGGAGGAAATCTGGATTTCAGCATTTGGGGAAGGTCAGAGGATCAGGACTGGCTCCAGCGGTGGCCCTTCGTGTAGGAGCTGGTGATGCAAAGGTCCTGGGGCTCCTTGGCATGAACTTCAGCCGTGAATCCGCCTGGTACCTCTAATCTGATTGGTTAGCGTTTCTGAGCACCGCTTCTGTGTTCCTTCCAACCTTCTGCAGGAGGCTGTTCACTGTCCTCCAGAATCCAACCTTCCACGTTTCCTTTAAGATCCTCGATGAATTTTAGCATGATGACTTAGAATACAACTCCCCCCCCCCCCCCCAGCTCCTCTGGCAGCCATTCAGGTCCGGTAACTGAGATGCAGAAGGACGTGACCCGTGGCACTCCGGGAATAAACTCGCAGCGGACGGTGGAGCCGGGGCCTCTCCTCCCATCTCCGTCCTCTGGTTGGAAGGAGGCCTGGAGGTGAGCCGTCCGGGATTACACAGACCAGGGCCCGACTGGCTGTCCGAGCAACAGGGCGGAGAAACCTGGGTTTCCATTGTCCTCGTGAAAGAGAGTTGCAGACGGTTAGACAAGAGAGAGAGTCCTCTTATTTAAACCACAATTATTTGGATCGCTGTTACTCACGTCGATTAATACAAATAGTAACAGGAAGCCCTTAAAAGGCTTGCAGACAGACCAGGTTCTGGAAGTCACTCCCTCCGCTTGTTCCTCAGTCTGGGGGTGTTACGCTCCCCCTGCCAGCCCCCGGTGCCGCGCCACCCCCTGTCCATTTCCCCACACCCTGCACCCCTCGGCTCCCATTCCCTTCTTACACCCGCCTCCCTCACCCAATTCCGTGCCATCTGCCTCCTCCTGGGTCTCGCTACAGAGTCCTTGCCCGCGAAAGTCCCTCCCTGGCCGCCATCTCTGGCACCCCGTTCAGCATGTGCCCCCCGTGGCGCTGCGATCCTGGTGAGTGCAGGGACATGTGGGTCCCTGCAGGGTCCCCAGCAGGACGCCAGGCACAGAGCAGGCGCACAATGAATGAAGTGAATTAAAGAATCCCAGGGCCCTGCCGGTGTGGCTCAGTGGGTTGGGCATCATCCAACCAAAAGGTTGCCAGTTGGATTCCCGGTCAGGGCACATGCCTGTTGCAGGCTCCATCCCTAGTAGGGGGCATGCAGGAGGCAGCTGATCAATGATTCTCTCTCATCATGGATGTTTCTAATCTCTCCCTCTCCCTTCCTCTCTGAAATTAATAAAAATATATTTAAAAAACAAACAAAAATAAAATGAAAGACATTACAACTCAATTAATATGTTTGGATTCTGAGTCAAACAAACCAATGTAAAAAAACAAAAAACAAAAAAAAAAACAACCCTTAAAAAATGTTAAAAATCTTTAAGAAAAATAAAAGAATCCAGGGCTGGAGGGAGACAAAGGCTGGTCCCCACCTCCCAGCTCTCCCAGGGTTTGGTGGCCTAGCAGCTGGGACTCAGGAGGTACAGCACGCTCCCGGGACCCTGCATTTCTGTCCCGAGGTTGTCGCTCCAGGATGGCGATGGAAGCTGAGTGCGCGTGTATGTGTGTGGGGGAGAGAGAGAGAGAACATGGAATAGGAATGTGAACAAGCAAGTTGGGAATAGCTGGAAAGCATAGCTGTTTTCTATCTACTGAGCTCTTACTATGTGCCAGATATTATTCTAA
Organism: Cnephaeus nilssonii; assembly: GCF_951640355.1. Classification (NCBI taxonomy): domain Eukaryota; kingdom Metazoa; phylum Chordata; class Mammalia; order Chiroptera; family Vespertilionidae; genus Cnephaeus; species Cnephaeus nilssonii. The sequence continues at coordinate 43,351,194 of NC_137091.1, forward strand.
TATATATGATAAAATCCTATATAATAAAAGCCTAATATTCAAATTGACCAAACAGCGGAACAGCCGGTTGCTATGACATGCACTGACCACCAGGGGGCAGACACTCAATGCAGGAGCTGCCCCCTGGTGGTCAGTGGGCTCCCACAGGGGGAGTGCTGCTCAGCCAGAAGTGAGCGCAGTAGGGGTGGTGGGAGCCTTTCCCACCTTGGTGGCAGTGCTAAGGACCCCTAAGCTGGCAGGTGGACACCCCCCAAAGGGTCCTGGACTGAGACAGGGCGCAGGCCGGGCTGAGGGACCCCCCCCCCAGTGCATGATTGTGGTGCACTGGGCCTCTAGTTTAATATAATTATGATAAAAATGCATAGAATTTAATATAATATAGTGTATATAATTCTAATAAATTATATATTCAATTAAAATTGAATACAACAGCCCTGTGAAATAGGTCCCATTAGTCCCATTATTGTTATTGTCCCATTTTCCAGACGAGGACACTGAGGCACAAAGAAAATAAACCTTCCTGTGATGCGGCCTCCCGGGGCAAATCACTTAAGTCACTCCCACGCTGAGTCCCTTGGACGCCTTCCTCCAGGTTGGGGATCCTGAGGTTTGGGGGTGAAGGGACATCGGTAAGGTTTTGCATCATCTCGTCCACATCCCGAGCTCTGGGGACACCCAGCACTGAGCGGAGCCCTTACTCACCTCCCCACCGCAGCCTCTACCCGCCCCAGCGTGTCCCAGCCCCCTGACCTCTCGGTCTCCCACCTCGGCCCTTGCCCAGCACGGAGCCTGGCATCGGGGGCTCCCTAACTGCCAGCTGCTGCGGGCACCGTTCTCACAACCTCGTCCCCCCAAGTGCTCTCGGCCGCCCTCGCGCGCAGTACCCCTCTGCGTCACACCTGTCCCCCCCCCCCCCCTTGGCGACAGCCCTCTGGGGCCCCATCTCCCTCCAGCAGCTCCCCCTCTCCTTCAAGATTCTCCAACGTGTGGCCTCCATGCCCTGACTCAGTTTCCCCAGCTGCCACTCCCTTCTCACTCTGGACCAGCCTGACTTCTGCCCCCACACCCTCTACCCAACAGCTCTCCTCAAACTCTAAATCCCGGGGTCACTGATAGATCCTCCCTTCCCCCAACTGATGGACGGAGCATGACGTAAACTCTACCTGCAGCCGGACATTCCTGAACACCTTATATGGACTGTACATTGAACCACCAATCAGCACCTGCCATATAAGTCCCCAATTCCTAAATCCCTAGGTCCCTAACCATGTACCTTACATGAAACCACCAATCAGCGTGTGCTGAGTGCCCTAAGCCCCATCCCCTCTTCCTCCCCTTAAAAGGCACTCTCACCCCAGCAAGCTCTCTCTCAGGCTCTCTCTCTCCCTCTCTCTCTTTCCCCTCTGGAAGGCGGCCGGCAGGGTGATCGCCAATAAAGCCTGTGTCCTGGTATCCCATGGTCTCCGGCCCTCTGTTTCATCTTTCAGTCACTTCTCCTCCCCCTCCTCCTCCTCCACCTTCCGCAGCCTTTGATCCTGCGGACCACACCCTCATTCTGGAAACTCTTCTCTGGGTCTCATGTGCCCAGGTCACCACCCGCCTCTCCGTGGACAGGTTTCCCACCTTCCATGGGCCCCTCAGATGTCGGCGCCCCTTCTCACACTGCACCCCCTCCCGGGGCAGCCCTCCCCCGCTTCGTGACACCTCATGGTCAACACCTCGCACATCCCCCTCCAGGCAGCCGCCTCCTGAGCTCCAGGCGTCCCCTCCCTGACGTCTCTGGACGCCCCACAGGCATCCCGCCCTCAGCGCGCACCCCCTCAACCCAGCGCCTCCTCCTCGCCGGTTCCCCCTACTCCCCCCTGCGTTCCGGCCCAGAAAAGACCTCACTCTGAAAACTCCATCGCCCCTCCTCTCCGTGCCCAGAAGCTGAGGCTATTACCTCTCTGACCTCCGGCTTCTGCTGGAGTTGAGCCAATGGGGGGCTCCAGCAGGAGACTGGTGGGTGCGAGGAGCAAGTTGGGGTGTTCACTCTCTGTCCCCCTTCCCTCCGGGGCGTGGGTCTGTGCTCTCCAGCTACAGCGACAGCCTCAGCGGTTCAGGGCACTCCGCTCACACTGCTCCCTCTACCGGTAGCCCCGGGTACTGCACCCTCCCTCTTTTGTTGCCAACCCTGCCCACCCTTACCATCCCTTTCATAAACTCTCCCAGGCTAGTCTAAGGGCCCCATCTCTTTCCCGCCAGGGCCCCGATCCATTCTCTCTCTAAACCACCCCCTTCTCACCACCTTCCTCCCCACCACCCGACTCCAGGACCCCCTCCTGTGCTGCCTCCTCCCTGACCCCCCAGCCTCCATTCTCACAGGTAGCCAGAAGGAACGTTTGAAAACGTACTAAATCGGATATCAATGGCCTGCCCCACTTCAACCACCATTGAAATCCCTTCCGAAACCCCCCTTTGCTCTTAGGATAAACTCCAAGCTCCTCAGCGTGGCCGATAGGATCTCTTATAATTGGTCCTTTTGAGCATTCTCCACTCCCCACGCCCTCATACTCCATTCATGCTAACCACTGGCACGAAAAAGCTAGTGGTTCACAAGTCTTCCCCCCTCTTCCAGCATTCTGAGAAAGTTACTTGCTTTATTCGGGGAAACCCCCATCAACCCCAGCTCCTGCTCAGGCAAATTTGAGTTCCCAGGATGCCCTGTGTAGAGGAATATTTTGTTGCTGATGGATTAGGGGCGTGGCTAGGGAAGCCCCGGGCCAGGAGTGAGGGCGTGGCTAAGGGGGGGGGGGAAGCTGTGTGGACCTTCTGGGTGGCTGGTTGCATGTGGGTGTGTCCTGCAGAGGACGGGGTGGGGGCCTGGAAAACCCCAGATTACCTGGTTTACTTCACAGCTGCGGAAATCCCAGTCAAAGTCCTCATTAGCCCCCTCCTCCTGACTCCCAACTTCTCACCGGAAGGCTGTTTCCCAGGCAGAATTTCAAAGTTTTATGGCAACTTTTACAGAAATCACAGAGAAAAGAGACAGTGGCTGGTGCTGATGAGCTGGGAGAGGAGAAGGGGGGCGGGTAACAGCCTGGGAGGCTGGGCCGGTGCACAACAGGACGACGAGACGCTAAAAACCCGTGGGAAGCGGGTTGTGACGGGGGGCTGCGGGGTCATCCTCGGGGTCCCAAGAAGTGGGCAGCACTCCCCACGCCCCAAGTATGTCCTTTGCGCGGGGGAAACATCAACAGTAAGAAAACGCAGGTGGCCTACCAACAGATGGGTGGCCCCCAAAGTTAAAAACGCCCCCCCCCCCAGAGCCCTGGTCCCAGTCCCACCCTCCCACCCGCCCCTGCTCCCCATCAGGCAGAGATGTGGCAGCATTTGCTGGCTTGTAGGTCCTCTGGAGCCCTCGGTCTCCTCTTCGAGGGTCCTGCCCGGATTGGCTGGCACTGAGGGCGCGGTGAGCCTCTGGATTGTCGGGGGGAATGGCTGGACTCCCTTTGATTCCCGGCCTCCTCCCCAAAAGTCGGTTCTCATGGCTGGGGGAGTCTCTGCCCTCTCAAAAGGAAAGTCGGTCACCCCCTTTCCCCAAGACATGCACCCTCCCGCGACCCCTTCCCCAAGCACACTATGTACACACAGGCCCCCTCCAGGGCGTGGCTGGGCTCTCGGAGGTCGTGGAGGAGAGCGGGGCGCTGGGACGTGAGGAACTGCAGGTCCCACATATGCCCCCTCAGCTCTGAAACCCGACTGCTCCCCTCCCTTCTCCCAGGGCCTGAGCGGAGGAACCAGGGAGGTGTGCCCCCTTATGCACGCCCCACCGGCCCTCCCCGCTGTCCTGGGGGCTGAATGGCGCTCCCTGAAGGTTAGGGAAATGGCTGAGATCCTGGATATCCTGGGGTGCATCAGCCTCCTTCCAGGGCCCCTGTGGGGGGCGAAGTTCCGAGGCCCTTCCCCTTGGGGGGTCAGCAGGGGAAGTCAGGGCTGGATGTCTGGGGAGGGTCCCCGGGGGCGGGGCCTCGAGGCGGCACCGCCCCCAGGGGTGTGGCCGGACTGGAGGGGTAACCAATGGGAGGAGGACCTGGGAGGCTCGCGAGGGGAAGGGAGGGGCCGTCGGTGGGGGCCGTGGGCTGGGGAGGTGGGTTCCCAGGAGGCAGGGAGGCTGAGTCCCAGGCAGGAGGAGGCCGCCTCTCCGGAGGCCGGGGGGAGCGCGGTGTGGCCGTCTCGGGGGGAGCCGAGTCTGGGGGCGCTAGAAGCCCCGGATGTGGCAGTAAGCCTCCAGGCTGGCGAAGAGGATGTAGAGGAACCAGAGGCCCAGGAAGAGCGCGGTGGTGGCGATCTTGGGGCCGCGCGGGCCGCCCAGCTCGCCGCCGATGTGCGGCCGGCGCCGGTACAGCAGCACGGCGATGCCCACGAAGGCGAAGACGGTGAAGAGCGTGACGGAGAAGGCCAGCGTGCCGGTGCGCACCTCGAAGGGGCGGCCCTGCACCGCCCAGTACACGGCGGCCACCGACCAGGCCACGCCCAGGCCCAGGAACACGTTCACCGCGTTGGAGCCGGTCACGTTGCCGATGGACGCGTCCGCGCACTGGTCCTGCAGCGCCGCCACCTTGCTGGCGAAGGTGTCTGCGGGCAGAGACACGCGCGGGTCACCCCCCGTCCTGGCGCCCACCTGTCCCCACGCCCCGTGATCCAGACCCCTCCGGGGGCGCAGGCCCCGCCTCCCACCTGCAGCCCTGGGCACCCTGCGGTAGGCCAGGGCTGGAGGCCCTGATCCCACCCAAGAGGGAAAGTCCCTCGCCATCCCGACGCCTGCTCTACAGGACCAACCGCCTGCTTTCTGTAGAACTCGCTGCCTGATTTCTGTGGGACTCGCTCCCTGCTTTCTATGGGACTTGCCTACATTCACTGGGACCCACTGCCTGCTTTCTTTCTTTTTTAAAATATATTTTTTTATTGATTTCAGAGAGGAAGGGAGAGGGAGAGAGAGATAGAAGCATCACTGATTAGGGAATCATTGATCGACTGCCTCCTGTACGCCCCCCCATTGGGGATCAAGCCCACAATCCGGGCATGTGCCCTGACCGGGAATGGAACCATGAGCTCCTGGTTCACAGGTTGATGCTCAACCACGGAGCCACGCTGGCCGGGCCACTGCCTGCTTTCTGTGTGACTCGTCTTTTTCTATGGGACCCGATACCTGCTTCCTGTGGAACTCGGCCTACTTCGAGGGACTCACTGCCTGATTTTTGTGGGATCCACTCTGCATCCTAGGGAGCCTGCTGCCTGCTTTCCGTGGGAATCACTCTGCTTTCCGTGGGCCCAATCGGCTCATTGCCACCAGGCCGGATAAGTGCCAGGCTCTACCCCATGCAACCCCTTTCCTGTCAATTCCCCACGTGGTTTCTGTCCAGCAAGGGCCTGGCTTCTGTGGCCCCACCCATTCCTGAACATGGTGCTAATAACTCGGGCCTCTGGTCTGGAGGGCAGGCTTGCAAGGCCAACATTTCCCAAGGGCTGCTTTCCGCGGACCCGCCTCCTCCCTTCCCGGCGGACACCTGGCTGCTGACCACAGCGATGTGGAAACAAAGGTTCCGGCCTCCCACTCACCGGGCCTCCCTACTCCTGCAGGAACTTCAGTCTCGGACACCCGGTTTGTAAGGGACTCTCACTCGGGTTTATTTGGGAAGAGGGGATCATGGCCACTGCGTTGTAATGGGACATAAGTGATGGTCTCCCGCTATCTTATTTGTATGGCACCCCCACCTTCAACCTCTGGTTTCTACTTGCTCCCTCATCTTCCTGAAAGCTTCAAAACTCACTGGCCTGGTTCCTATCATGCCCAGCAACATGGTTCTAGCTGGTTTCTTGGCGGAGGCGGGGGAGGGAAGGGGAAACTAACATCCCGTTTCTATGGAACCCATCATCAGGCTTCCAGCATTTCCCACCTCCTGAGTTCTACGGGACACTCCACTCACAGTGAATCTGGGGCCCCCACCTGTTTCTATTATCCACCAGGGTATTCCTCTGGGACCCACCACATGTGTTCTGGACGATTCTATCAGCTTATTTCTGCAGGACCTTTCTCTTAGGCCTCACTGCCTGGCTTCTCTGAGACCCTAGCCCGCTAGCAGCCCCCAGGGGGTTACCGGGGATGGAGGTGCCCAGGGCCACGAAGACCACAGCGTTGACGGAGTCCTTGAGGCCAACGGTGCAGCCAAAGTGGGAGGCAAGGTCCCCGATGAGGGCGGTGAGCAGGCCAATGACCAGGATGCAGACGCCGAAGCAGGCCCAGCCGTGGCAGTACTCAGTGGGGGGCACGCAGGCGAACAGCACCTTCCAGAACACCGTCAGGAAGTGCATGACGTAGTCAAAGCACGAAGGCAGCCGCTCCTCCCGGGACCCGTCCTCCTCCTCCTCCTCGTCCCCTGTGGGCACACGACCCAGCTGGGGCACACACCCATGCCTCCTTCCTCGCCTGCAGCCCCACTTTGTTCAACTTCCGGACAGCCAGTCCCATAAAATGAATCGCTCTCCCAGGATCCCTTGAAGCTAGGTGTGTCCATGTCAGCAGCTAAAAACAATACTTTCCCAGGATCCCTTGCAGCTAGGAGAAGGTTAGGCCCAGGTAAAAGTATTTACTTTCCCAGAATCCCTTTAAGTTCCAGGAGGCCATATGCCCAGTTGAAAATATCCAGCTTCCCAGGATCCTTTGCTGCTAGGGGTGGCCATATCCCTTTACAGCTACTGACAGGCATGTAGAAATATTCACAGGTAGACATATTCTGCAGGAAGAGGTATTCAGTTCCTTTGATTCGTTGCAGCTAACAGTAGCTACATGCTTGATTTCCCAAAATCCCTTGCAGGTAGAGAGAGCCATGTATCCAGCTAACAGTCACTCTCCAAGAATCCCTTAAGGCTAGCAATGGCCATGTCCTCAGATGAAAATATTCACTTTCCCCAAATTCCTTGCAGCTCTAAGTAGTCCTAACCTAAATACTTGCTTTCCCAGAATCCCTTGCAGCAGTGGCCATGTGACCCAGTCCAGCAATGAGGCCTAAACAGAGGGTTTCTGGAAAGCTCTAGCTTTCCTGATAGGGGCGGTGTGTTGTGGATGTGTCTTCTGAGCCTTGTGAAGGACGCCTCATTCTTAAGAGTCGTTGGTGTCCGCTAATGCGACCAAAACCGACCCGCTTTTGACCTGCAGTGACTTGTGTGATGGGAAAGCACAAATGCCAAGTTGTCCACCTCCCGCTACACTGACGAGCATAAAGCAATGAATGAAGAGCAACGAGCACACGAGCGTGCCAAGCACACCATCTGGAAGGCTGCTGCTAAGAGACCCCGTGACCCCTGACCGGTCACGCAGAACAAGTCGGGGAATGAAAGGCAGGCGGCCACCACATGATGAAGCCACTTCCCGTGGTGCAGCCCCGTGGCTCCGCAGGGGAGGCCGTGAGAGCTGGGCGGGCTCGGGGATTCGGGTCAATTATTCCTTCCCCACTTTTAGTCACTCGGCTTGTTAAGGAAATAAACGCCTGAATTTGTAAATGCTTAATTTAGTGGTTGTGTGTGGGGGTTTTTTGGTTCTGCACGTTACACCTCAAAGAGGGAGGTTTTTGCTGCGACCCCAAGTTAAATGGAACTGGAAACTCACATGCGACAGGCCTGCTGCCCCTGACCCCCTGCTCCCTCTCTTCCTGCCTGGAATACAGACTCGACGCCTGGAGGGGCAGCAGCCATTTTGTAACTATGAAGCAAAAGCTGAGAAATAAAGACGTGGCCTGGGGGTTAATGACATCATTAAGCTGCTGCTAACTTGCCTCCTGCAGATTATTTTTTCCTCCCGTGAGAAAAAGAAACTCGTGTGCTTAAGCCGCTTGCGGTCGAGTTTTCTGCTATTTGCCACCGAGCGCACCCCTAACTGACCACGGGGAGACATGGCTCAGGCCAGAGCATAGAGGACACACTCCTGTTTGCATCTGAAGACGCAGCTCAGAAGCCTCCTCCTTCAGGAAGCTCTCCCGACCTTCAAGCTGGGCCGCCCCCCACCCCCTGCAGCTCCCGGAGGTCCCCAGTCCGGCCCTGCCCACTCTGGGTTGTCACTCTTGTGACAGGTCTGCCTCCCACACTGGACTGTGAGCTCCACAGGGGCAGGGCCTGAGCTGTCCTGGTCATCTCTGTCCCCAGCCATGTCCTGTACAGGGTCGGGCCTGGGGCTCCCCGAGAAGTAGATGTCAAAGAACGTGGCCTCGGTGGGAGACACCACTTCATTTCTCTCAGGCCTCCGATCTGAGGTCTCTCGGCCTGCTGCCTGCTGCTTCTCTATCCCCGCGGCCTGGCGTCTTGGGATCCCACCTCTGACCGGTTTCTTTCCGACCACAATTCTGTGTTCCGGTTCCCACTGGATAGGCCTCCCTGACGGAAAACTGGTGCTGTGCAGGGGACAGAAGCCCTGAGCTCCACCGCAGCTCTTTCTGGGTTCCCTGTGGGACTTCAGGCCAGTCCCTCCTCTCTCTCTGGGTCTCCGTTTCCCCAATTGGTACCACCGACTGTGATCCAAGTGTCATAGTGTCTCTGGCCACAGGGGGGCAGTAGGAAACCGTCTGAGGCCTAAGGCGGGTGGAAACCTTACAGGGGGGTGTAGCTGGGTGCTGTGGTGACTGTCTCCATGGCAACAGCGGAGCCCAGGCTCTATCTGGGGCGGGCAGGCCTTTTAACCTGTTTCCGCCCTCCAATCTCCAGAGAGAGCCTGGGCGGGACCTCTCCTGCCCGCAGCCCCCGTCTCTCGGTCCGCCTTTCTCTCTGGGTCTGTCTGCCCCTCCCTGGCCCCTGCAGTTTACTGACTTCATTCTCTACGTCGCTCCCATTTCTCCTGCCTCTGTCTTTCTCCGGCGAGTCTCTTTGTGTGCCTGTCTCTCGTTCGTCTCTGATCGCTATCTTTTCTTTTGTCTTCCTGTATCTGTTTTTCTTTTTTTCTGTCCCTCTCAGTGTCTTTCCTGTTCTTGTCTTTCTTTCTCTCCTTGTCTCTCTTTCCCTCTGTCTTCCCACCCATTTCTTTCTGCGTCTCTCTCTGCCCGCCCCACCCCTCCCTCTTCTCTCTCTCTCTCCTCCCTCCCCACTTACCTGCGCTCACCGTAATTGCCTCTAAAAACTGCTCCCTCCATGAATGGGTTCCAATCACCAAAGCCAAGTTCGTTTTCTTGATGAGTTTATCCACCGTGTTCTGGGGATGAAAGGGTGGGGAAGAGGTTGTTGTCCGCGATCACCCAAGAATGCCCCATGAGGGGGCCTGGGGTTGGGGGCCCGCACCCCATGCTCTACCCCAGTGCTACTAGCAAAAGGGAAAAGGGAGGCGTGCGCTGTCCATGGTGCTGATGGACGGACCTGGAGGAGGGCTTTGGACCCTCACAGTTGATCCTCTCTCAGACAAGGAAACAACTCAGGCAAAACTCCAGGAAAGTGAGGCCCCAGAAAATCACCTTAAAATCATACGACTCTTCAATGATGACCTCCAGCCGGCAGTTTTCCCCAAGAACTGGCTTGCCCATCTCTGCTATCCTCCGAGCCTCCTCCTCCTCCGCTGTCAGCTTCCTGTCCCCATCCCCTGCAGCATGAGGGATGGGAGTTAGACTCCAGGGAGGCCTACCTAATCGGGCCTGTGATGCCTTCACTGCCTGTGTCCCCTGGGAAGCCACCTGGTGACACCCCTCCAGCCTGCCCCAGCCTCCTATCTGACCATCACCTTCCCCAGCTCCCGCCCCAGCTCCCATGGCTGATCCGCAAGGCTCAGGTGGTGGGCTCTGAGGTTCCCATGGTGGGCACTGTCTGGCCTTGGGCAATGCTTTAGCCTCTCTGTGCCTCAGTGTTCATATCTTTATAATGGACACAATGATAATACCTACCTCATAGGGTAATGGTAAGAGTTAAAAGAATTATTTCATATTAAGTGTTTAGAAGAGTGCTTGGCACATGATAGTCAGAAAAGCTACTTTCTTTATTATTATCACTGACATCATCACCACTCTTGAGGGAGGAGGCCTGGTCTCTATACTGAAGCTCTGAAAACATCCTAGAGTATGACTGAGGGGGTGCAGAAAGAGGGGTGGCCCAATTCAGTACAAATCTTGGGCCTAGGCCCTATAGCTGGCCCTGAATTCATTTATCTCCCTAAAGTATGTTGATCCTTTGCTCCAAGCCCAGCACCAACCCTACCTCTCTGAAGAAAGCCACCCACTTAAGCAGCCACATTTTCAGAAAACTTTGCCTGAGCAAGAAATGACTTTTGTGTTCATCTCTGGGATTTGGGGCCTATTTGTTACAGCAGCTTGTATTACTTACCCTGACTATTACAATCTTTAGTCCAGCCTTAACCATAACCCCAAACACCAATTCTATTCTCTCACTATCTCCAAGTCACTGACCCTAGCCTCAACTCTCAGACCCTGATCCTAATGTTACTCACGAATCTAAAAACCAGCTTCCATCTTAACTCTAACCTTGACCAAGTCCTAATCCTGGTCTCAAATCCTAAGTCCACCCCGGTCCTAATTAACCCCAAGCCTGACTCCCTCTGTCCTCACCGCAGACCCAGTTTGGATTCTATGACTCACTCCCCGCTCTGACCTTAACTACAAACAAAACAATTTCGCCCCTGAACCCCAAGCTATAACCCCAAACTCAACTGGCCCTACCAACTTGAAGGCCAGCTCCAACCCTCACCCAAGTCTACTTTTATCTCACCTTCAACCGCCCTCAACCCTCACCTGGAAGAGCAGTTTGAGGCCCTGACCCTCCCTGATGCCCCCTGCAGGGCCCCCCTTTCCAGTAAAGCCAGGAGGTAACTCCACTCACCTTGATTGAGCAGCAGAGCTGGGGAGAGACAGACAGAGAGAAAGTGAGATCGCTTCCCTGGGAAGCTCAGATCTGTGAGTTTGAAGGAGCATCCACAGCTGACCCCCCCCCCAAGGGTCCCCGCACCCTGGACCTTTTCTCTCTCCCACCCCTCACCCCTCACCTGAAATCCCTCGCTTAAGCCACTGCGGCTGGCCCAGCTCGATGAAGAAGTTATCCTTTTTCTCGTATTCCTCGTCATCCACTATCTTCACCTGAAGGGTTTTCCTGGGCGGGCGAAGCAGGACACCCGGCATGAGGCCCCTCCCCTGAGCCACCGATGACGTCCCTCTCAGCCACCCCGTTCCTCGAGCCCCGCTCCGTCCCAGGTCCTGTCATCTCATGTAGTCCTACAGCCATCCTCAGAGGAAGGCTCTCTCTTTCTCTTATTATCCCCATTGGCAGACACAAGCCCAGAAACAGCCGAGAAAGCTGAGGGTTATTAAAGAGCGTCCCGAGGGCGTCCGATACGACCTAAGTTACATGGGTCCTTCCTCTGCTTGGGGCGTTCAGGAGGTTCCCTCCCCGCCAGGACCAAGGCCAGAGTCCGAACAACCCACAAGGCCCCGTGCCATGTGGCCCTTGTTCCCTTTCTGGCCCCCCTCCCCCTCCCCCAGCTACACTGATCTCCTCACTGTCCCTTGAACAACCAGGCCCGCACATGCCTCAAGGCCTTTACATGGCTGTTCCTCCCACCGAGAACACTGTCCCTCCAGGCTCACTCCCTCACTCCTCTGGTTCTCTAACTCCACCTTCTTTTTCTTTTCTTTTTTAAAAAAATATTTTTTTTATTGATTTCAGAGGGGAAGGAGAGAGAAAGAGAGAGACAAAGAGAGAGAGAGAGAGGGAGAGAAACATCAATGATGAGAGAGAACCATTGATTGGCAGCTGCTTGTACACACTACAATAGGGATAGAGCCCGCAACCAGGCATGTGCCCTGACCTAGAATCACACCATGACCCCCTGTGTTCATAGGTCAACGCTCAACCACTGAGCCACGCGGGCCAAGCCCCACCTTCTTTTCCAATGAGGCCCGTTCCCGCCACCTCCTCTAATGCTGAAATCCACCCCTGCCCGCCCCCACCATCCCTAACCCCTTCCGTGCTGCCGTCTTTGTTCTAACACACCATCCAGCGTGTGCGTTTATTTCGTTTATCCTTTGCCCATTTGTCTCCTGGCACTAAAATGCAAGTTCCAGCAGAAATCCGTGTTCATTTCCGTTCTCTGCGGACTCCCCAACGCCCAGGGCGGGCGGGGCGCCTTCCACAGACCTCTGTTAACTCGAATCCTTCAGCCCAAGAGACCACCAGCTTCCTGCCCTCTGTCCTGTACACACGTCTGGAAGGTTAGCGGAGCGCTAACGGACGTCCTCAGCATCCCCGCTGCTATGGCAACCAGGGTGTGGCAGGGGAGGAACAGACAGAAGTTACCCCTCCCCTTCAGGCACACAAACCACCCCCTCCGTCACAAAGACCCACAGCCCCAGAAAGCCCACACACCGCCACCGGCAGCGCTCTCAGCGGCAGGAGCCACAAGGCCCAGCCCCAGAACCCAGCGACACAGACACCGGCCCGCACAGGCACCCGGGAGAGGAAGCCCCGCCAGTCACACCGCCCACAGCCGCACGCCATCACACCCTGCAGCCATTCCCTGTGCACGCGGCAAAGTCGCGGGGACCAGATGCCCGATCCCACGGCGACGCCCCCACCACAGCCTCGGCGACACGGCCAGCCTACAGACCCCTGGTGTTACCAGGCAGCCTCTGCTTCCGTAGATCCCGCTCGTTAGGCCTTTTGGTTCTGCTTTCCTTTCGTGTCTTTCTCTCTCTGCATCTCAGCATCTTTCAATCTCCCCGTCTCTCTGCCCATCTCTCAGCCTCCCGATGTCTCCGCCTCTCCGTCTCTCTGTCCCTGTCTCTGGCTGGGACCCGCTCCGGCTCAGTCTCTCCCCAGCGCTCTGCCTTTCTTTATCTGTTCTCCCTCTGTCTGGGTTTCTCAGTGTTCGCAGAGTTGGAACAGCGAAGTCCACACAACTCAAGCAAAAGGGTCTCAACAGGCCCATCTCAACACACAGCAGACCCATCTCAACACACAAACGCACACGTCGCAGCGACACCCATGCACAGACAGACACACACACAAAGCGGTCATGTGGGGACATGTGCCCACCTCCACCCGCTCCTGCTCTCAGGATATTTTAACTTTTCTGTGGGTGGGAAGAATGGCCGGCCCCCAACTCAGGAGTGGGCCGGGAGCTGTCCGCGGTACTGAAGCATCTTGGCAAGGAGCAGGATCTGCTGAGACACGCTCCTCACACACCCTGACCCACGCAGACAGCTGCTGACAGGGTCACACACACACACACACACACACACACACACACGCTCACTCTCACAGGCATGTCATGATCCACCGACATGCAGTGACTGACACGCAGTGACACGTACACCACCTGGCGCCTTGACAGGCATGGCCTCAGGGGACCCAGGAGGAGAAACCCAACTGGTGGGGACAGCAAGAGGGACTAGAGCGAGACAAGGGCAGGGCTTCCTGAGATCAAGGAAGAAACCTTCCTCCCAGCCTGACTTCCCATCACCCTCATGCCTGCCCTCCTGTTTCCTGGAAACGCCCCTCTCCCGCCCACTGCGGCCTCTGATCTCAGACCCATTCCCTTTCTCACGCTGTTTCCTGTGGTCTCTGGCTACCCGACTCTTTTTCTCTGTTACTTCCCCTGGTTCCTCCTTCCCCGGGTCCCTCTGAGGCTCTCATTCAGATGATCTCTCATCTCCCCTAATCTCTCTCCCTTCAGTCACCTCAGTCTCTCAATCTCTCCCTCTCCCTCTCCTTTTTAAAACAAATGTTTTTATTGATTGTAGAGAGAGAGGAAGGGAGAGGGAGAGAGATAGATATAGAGATAGATAGATAGATAGATAGATAGATAGACAGAGAGAGAGATCTGACAACCTTCCGCACCAGGAATCAGGAATCGAACCCCTGGGAATTGAACCGGCGGCCTTTCGGTGCACAGGACAGCGCTCAACCAACTGAGCCACCCTGGCCGGGCTCCCTCGGCCTCTCTTGCTGTGTCTCTGTCTCTCAGTTTCCTTCTCTCATTGTCTCTAAGTTTCTGTCTCTCTCATGCTCTCTGTGCCTCTTTTCTGCCTGCCTCTCTCTCTCTGACTCTGTTACTCTGGCTCTGCCTCTCCCTATCTCTGTCTCTTTCTCCAGGTCTCCTCTATCTCTGAGTGTCTGTCTGTCTGTCTCTTCTTGCATTCTCTCCCCTCCACGGATGGTGCTCCGAGCCCCCAACCCAAGATCTCAACCCGAGCCAGACAGACAGAACGATGGAAAGGTATGGAGAATTCATTCCTGAAATATAACCCGGCCAGAGAGCTGGATACCGTGGACAGAGATCTAGAGATTAACAGAGACCCAGGGGGAGACTGAGGGAGTGAGAGGCGGCAGAGACGCAAAGGGGAGAGAGAGGTGGAGAAAGGTGAGAAGCTGGGCGAGGCCAAGGCACAGAGGTGGGAGGAGGAGGGGAAGGAGCGCGGTGGGGCTCTGCTCGGTGGGAGGAGCGTGGGCGGCAGGAGGAGGGAGACAGACGGGCGTGCGGGGGCGGCGGAAGGGAGCGGGCAAAGGGGGACAGGCGCGCAGCATCCCAGGCAAGCGGGTGGGGGAGGTGAGACTGCAGCCTCGGCATCTGTGTCAGGCCGTGGCCGTGTGTCTGGGCATCATAGCAGCCCGGTTTCAACGTGCCTGTCTGTGACGTTTTGTGTCTGTATGTTGCTAGTGTGTGTGTGTGTGTGTGTATGTGTTGGTTGTGTCTACAGATGTATGCCTGTGCACCCAGCCCAACTCCCCAGACTCCACGCCATCTTCCCGAATCCCAGCCCTCCAGTTTCCCAGGCCCTGCCGCCACCTTCCCAGGTCCCCATATTGCTACTCAGTCTTTTCCCAAAGCGTTGCCCACATTTCCCTGAGGGCTCTCATTTCCCCAGGTTCCACCTACTCCCCCAAGGCCCGCCCCATCTCCTTATGCCCCGCCCTCTCCCGCTGTCCAGGTCCATTTCCTTGTGTCCCTACCCAGACTCCACCCATGCCGCCCTTTCTTCATTCCACAGACTCGCCCTCCATTTCGTCCTCTTCCCACCTCCACAGGACCCTCCGCTCGTCTCCGCAGGCCGCACGCCATCTCCACCCACTACCAATAAGTCTCCACACTCCTCTGCCCAAGGCCCTTCTCCTACTCTTCTCTGACCCTTCCCCCGAGCCCCAACTTCTCCCCAAACCAACTAGTTTCTCCCAGGCCCCGCCCACCTCCCTTCCTATCATCTTGGCCACACGCCATCACCACCGCCTCCTCCCTCCTCTCTCCTGACCCGGCCCCTCTCCGTTCCCTGTCCATCTTCCCTGACCTTTCCATTTCGCCAGCGCGGACCTACCCAGGCCCCACCCACAACTAGACCACGCCCATCCCCACAACCCCGCCCCGCCCACTATCAGACCCACCCACTCATTCCCCCTTCCCGGGCAGGGCCCCGCCCCCTCCAGCAGGCCCCGCCCCCTCCCCGGCCCGCGGGCCCTGCGCTCTCACATGGTCTCGTCGTCGCCGAACTCGAGCTCGCCGCACGCGTCCTCGTAGTGCACGCCGCCGCCGCGCGCCGTGCCGTCCACCGTGCGGTAGGGGAGGCGCACGGTGCCGCGCGCGCCCGAGCTGCGCACGACGCGCACGTCCACGGTGCCCATGCACTCGCTCACGTGCAGCAGGCGGTCCTGGAAGGAGAAGATGCCCGCGTGGTCGTCGTCCAGGATGGTGACCGTGGCCAGCAGCGGCGCCACCAGCCGCCCTTTGGGCCGCCCGCCGCCGTCGGGCTCGAACATGCCCTGCGCGTCGCCCACGCGCAGGTTCAGCAGCCGCACGAAGAAGTGCTCGTCCTCCTCAAAGATGTCGTCGTCGATGATGCCGATGCGCAGCTCCTTCAGCGTCTCGCCGGGCTTGAACACCAGCGTGCCCTCGCTGCAGCGGAGGGGCGGGAAAGAAAGGGGTAAATGAAGGGCAGGCGGCCAGCAACTGGGGGCAAAGGGAGTCAGGGCAGGCTTCCCGGAGGAGGGGGCAGTGCCACGGGACAACTCGCTGGTATGCGAGTGGACAGGCACTAAACAAATAATACTGAGGGGGAATCAGGCGGGGAGGGGATGCGGGAGAGGAACAGGACAGAGCTGGTCCAGCATTCTACTGAGAATGACGACTGTGAGATCAGGGCAGGCTTCCTGGGGGAGGCTTTTGTGGGCAGGAGTTCGCCAGGCAGAGGGAACAGCACATGCAAAGTCCCAAGGCGGAGAGAGAATCTGGAGGGTTCCAAAGTCATGAGTCTCAAACCTTAACGTGCACACAAATCACGTGGGGATCCTGTTAAAATGCAGGTTCTGGTTCCGTAGCTGCAGGTTTCAAAACTCTGCATTTCTAATTAGTTCCCACGGGATGCAGACAGCCCCCCCGAAAATGGACCACACTTGGAGTAGAAGTGATGTAGGGCCCAGGACTGACCTTGTCACGCTCTGACAAACCCTTCTGTGTTCCCACATACCCCCAAGAGAAAGACCACATTCCTTAACGTGGCATCATTCATTCATTCATTCATTCAACCAAGACTCCCTGAGCACCTGCCCTGTGCCCTGTGCTGGGCACTGCTGGGAACACAGCAGTGAACAGACTGTCTTCACGGAGCTCACAGCCCCATGGCAGAGCCACATCACGGTGACAATTACACATTTAACAGTTTAATTGCGGTTGGTTCATTCAACAAATATTTATTGGGCACCTGCTGTATGCCAGGCACTGTTCCAGTGCAGGAGATGAATAACAAACATGACATCAGGTGGCGACGGTGCGGTGGAGAAAACGGAGGGAGAGGGTGGAGAGTGAGGAGAGGGTGCCGTGTTAGGGTGGTCGGGAAAAGCCTTGCTGAGGAGGTCACATCTGAGCGGAGCCCTGAGGAGGGAGCCGGGTGGAGGAGATCGGGAGAAGAGTATTCATGCGAAAGGAAACAGCCCATGCAAATGTCCTGAGGCAGGAGCGGGCCTGGATTGTTAGAGGCCCCATGGCTGCAGCAGAGGGAGAAGGGGGGTGAGGGGGGAGATGGCGTCACAGGGGGAACAGATGTCATAGGCCTTGCTGGGCCACCATGAGGGCTGTGGCCATTCGTCCCAGTGAGATGGAAACCATGGGGAGGCCTCTGAGCAGCGGAGGGACGTGAGCTGGCTTAGGTTTACACATGTCGCTGAAGGGCACCAAGATGCTCTACAATGGGGAGGGGGAGGGAGCCAGGCCGTGACATTCGATTATCAGGGGAAACGGTGAGGGGACGGGGAATGAGTGGGCTCTTCCTGGTAGAGCTGTAGACAGCAGAGTGACTCTGGGGTGTCAATTCACATCTATAAACTCTTTAATTTTCCCTCCAACCCCTCCCACCATGCACCTCAGGGACTCGGCTCTGGTTCTGAAATGCACTATATGATCGATAAGAGCTCACCATCATCAATGATCACTTTCATAAGAAAGGGGTCCTGGGCTCCAGTTCTCCAAGAGAAGCCCAGGCCTGTGGGAGGGGCCGAGGGTAGAACCAGATGACAAGACCCCAAGTGGAGGAACATGGGTTCCCTGTTGCCAAAGCCCGCTGGCCACAAGGACGCTGTCCATGGTGGCTGCGACGCCCAGCCAGGTGGGTTAACCTGCCCCAAGCAGGGCTGGGCCCCATGCCCGCTCTAAGAACTTGGGCAGTTAGGATGTGGCAGCCCTCTGAGCCTCGGTTTCCTCTTCTGTAAAATGCAGCTAATAATACTGTCTACCTCATGGTGTTGTTATAAGAATTGAGTTAGCCCAGCCGGCATGGCTCACTGGTTGAGCATCGACCTATGAACCAGGAGATCACAGTTTGATTGCCGGAAGGGCACATGCCTGGGTTTCGGGCTCGATCCCCAGTAGGGGGCGTGCAGGATGCAGCCAGTCAGTGATTCTTTCTCATCATTGATGTTTCTATCTCTCTCTCCCTCTCTTTCCTCTCTGAAATCAATAAAGAAATATTTTTTTAAAAGAAATGTAAACTTAAGGGATAGTAGAACGTGATGATTTTAGCACCATCATTTTTAAGGTGTATTTTTTTAAATGTAACTTTATTGTTGAAAGTCTTTAGCACCAGCTTTACCAAAGGGTTGAAGTGGACATTACCAGTAAGGGGACAACTGGGTGTCATGCCTCCTGGGCAATGAGGAGGACACGGCATCACCTCCATGGGTCCCGCCCGAAGTGCACCCCCTGAATCTGACCACGAGGAAACAGACAAACCCAAACGGAGGACTGTCCCAGTCATCTTCAAAAGTGTCGGGGTAGCCCTAACCGGTTTGGCTCAATGGATAGAGCATCGGCCTGCGGACTCAAGGGTCCCAGGTTCGATTCTGGTCAAGGGCATGTACCTTGGTTGCAGGCACATCCCTAGTAGGGTCTGTGCAGGAGGCAGCTGGATGTTTCTCTCTCATCGTTGTTACTCTCTATCCCTCTCCCTTCCTCTCTGTAAAAAATCAATAAAATATATTTTTAAAAAAAGTGTCGGGGTCACGAAAGTCACGGAAAGGCTCAGAGACTGATCCAGAGTGAGGGAGGGGGAAACGCAGCCATAAAGGATGTTGCAGGGGTAGCTGGGGAGATGCACACAGGGACTGCACATTGCGTGATAATATTGATCCGGTATCGAATGTCCCGAGTGTGGTAATCGTTTGTGATTAGGTAGGAGAATGTCGTTCTTCTTAGAGAGGCACGCTCAGGTGTTGATGGTTGCAGGGCCATGCTGCCGGCAACTCACACGGAGCACCACGATTATGAACACAAAACATGAAAGCCAGAGAGGAATGCCCGACAGAGCTGAGCGATTCGTGAATCTGCGTGGGGAATGGCTGCTGCGTGATGGCGGGACCAGCGATCTTTGACTAGTCCAGGAAGAGGGTGGGAGGGAGGGGTGGCGGATGGTGAGCAGATGGGACCGGTGCAGAGCTCAGCCACCAACACTCTCTCCCGTCCTCTGCCTCAGTTTCCTTCATGGCTCTTGCCACTTCCTGGCATTTCTGTGTATTCAGCGTGTACTTCCTAATGGCCTGTGAGAACGTTGACTGTTTGGGCAGGAATTTTATGGGTTTCATTGGCTGCTGTCTCCGCTGCCCTGGCCCATTTCCGACACAGCAGGCACACCATAAGTGCGATTATTTTAGGAAACCATGGGAGACTTGCACGCCCGTTAGCTACGGTAGCTATACTGTAAAGCTACAGTTCTCAAAAGAGTGTGGTATGGACAGAACCACAAAGAGATAAAGAATTTTTGGGGCCACAGGAGGGCAGGGAAGTTATCTTGTTGGCATTTGTATGGTGAGCCGCTAAAGAAAGCGCCTGGCACACAGTAGGTGCTCAGTAGGAACTGCTTGAATGAGGGAAGGTCACAGGTCTGTTCAAAAGGGTGTGAGGAGAGGGCAATGAGACTTAGTAGGTGCAAGGGGCGGGTTGCTTTATGGTGGAGCCAAAGACCCGGGGACAACTGGGGCACCGTCGCTCCCCTCTTATCCTACCTAACATTCCCACGCAGTGCTAACATCACCTGATGTTTTTACATAGTTTAATAGTTTACAGCAGGGGTCCTCAAACTTTTTAAACAGGGGGCCAGTTCACTGTCCCTCAGACAGTTGGAGGGCCGGACTATAGTTTAAAAAAAAAACTATGAACAAATTTCTATGCACACTGCACATATCTTATTTTGAAGTAAAAAAAAACAACAACGGCAAAAACACCCGCATGTGGCCCGCGGGCCGTAGTTTGAGGACACCTGGTTTACAGCCTCACTGTAGCTGGACGGTAGGGACCTTAGATGTCGTGTTCACCATGATAAACCCATGGCATACAGTAGGTGCTCAGTGAACACTTTCAGTCATGGTGTCCATGGGGGTGCTTGTTCTACCAGGTAAGCATCCATGTAACGGATAGTGACAGTGTGGTGTCAAGCACAGGAGCCCACAGGTATGGAATGAACATGGGAGGGGCAGCCGGGGACAGTGTGTGCCTAGTGCCTGGGGCAGTGTGGTCTCGAGAGTGAATGAATGGCCTGACTGGCGTGGCTCAGTGACTGAGTGCCAACCTATGAACCAGAAGGTCAGGGTTCCATCCCAGGTCAGGGCACATGCCCAGGTTGTAGGCTCAATTCCCAGGGGCGTGCAGGAGGCAGCTGATCAATGATTCTCTCTCATCATCATTGATGTTTCTATCTCTCTCTCTCCATCTCCCTTCCTCTCTGCAATCAATAATATATTTAACTTTTTTTTATTGATTTCAGAGAGGAAGGGAGAGGGAGAGATAGAAACATCAATGATGAGAGAGAATCATTGATCAGCTGCCTCCTGCACGCCCCCTCCTGGGCATCGAGCTTGTAACCCAGGCATGTGCCCTTGACCAGAATCGAACCCAGGACCCTTCAGTCCACAGGCCGACGCTCTATCCACTGAGCCACACTGGCTAGGGCTGTATTTAAATTCTTAAAAAGGAGTGACTGAATGAATCCTGCAGGTGTGCCCATAGCAGAGCCAGGCTGGGCACGGGAGCAGCCAGGAGACCCGGGGAGCCCGGAGGCCCCGCGCACGGCCAGCCTCCCGCCCGCCCGCCCGCCCGCCCGGACCCACCTGTACTCGTAGTCGGAGCCCGCCTTGGCCGAGCCGTCCTCCGTGCGGTAGTCCACGTAGAAGGTGCTGTTGCCCTCGCCGCCCTGGCAGGTGACGGACAGCAGCACGGAGCCGCAGTTCTCCAGGCAGTGGTAGAGGCTGGGCTCGAAGAAGATGCGGCTGGCGCCGTCGTCCTCCTCCTCCGCGGGGCCCTCGGCGGGGCCGGCCCGGCGCGAGGCGTCCGCCGCGTGGCGCCGCAGCACGTTGCCCGCGCCCGTCATCATGCGCGTGGCCTGGATGCGGTAGAAGGCGCGGCTCTTCTGCTGGTGCAGCAGCGCGTAGTAGTTGGCGATGCCCACCAGCTGCTCCAGGTCCTTGTCCGGGTGCTTCTGCTTGAGGTCCTTGAGGATCTGGATGACCTCGCGGCGGCTGGCGTCCAGCTCGCGGGCCTCGGCGGGGCCCGGGCCCAGGCCGCCCGCCTCGCCCGGCACCTCGGCGCCCACGAACGTGCCGTCCATCTCGATGCTCTTGGGGGGGTCGCCCTCGGCGCCGATGATGATGCCGCTGCGCGGGTCGGTGCGGTAGCGCTTGTACACGTACTTGTAGAAGAGCAGCCGCTTGTCCGCCATCCAGGCGAACACCACGCACACCGGGAAGAAGATGAGGGTCAGCAGCGCCTCCCACACCTGCGGGCGGGCGGACAGGCGGCGGCGGGTCAGCGCCGCCTCCAGGGGGCGCGCTCCGCCCCCCGCGGCTCTCCTTCCGCCTCCCACGCTGGGTCCCGGCACTTCACAGGTGGTCCCTCTCCTGCATCTCCCCATCTCTCCCATCTCCCCATCTCCCCATCTCTCCCATCTCCCCATCTCTCCCCATCTCCCCATCTCTCCCATCTCCCCATCTCTCCCATCTCCCCATCTCTCCCATCTCTCCCATCTCCGACCTCCGTCTCTGCCCCTCCCTTGTCTCTGTTCCTGTCTCTCAGTCTCCTCATCTCTCTGTGTTGGTCTCTGTCTCAGTCTGTGTCAGTTGGTTTTTTGTTGTCTACCCTTTCTCCTCCTCCTCTCTCTTCCTTTTTTTAAAAACATTCCCACCAAGGACATGTTTATTGATTTGAGAGAGGAAGAGGGAGAGAGGGAGAGAGAGACCTGTTGCCTCCCATACACACGCCCTGACCAGGAATCGAACCCACAACCTAGGTCCGTGCCGACCTGGAATGGAACCCGCAGCATTCTGGTGTCTGGGCCGGCGTTCCAACCAACCGAGCCGCCCGCCAGGGTCTCCGCGTCCGTTTGTATATTTTGTGGATTTCTGTCTCCTTCCCTTGTGAGATGCTTCGAAGTCTGTGTCTCTCTCTCCCTGTCTCTCTCCTGGTCTCCTCATTCACCCCCTTTTCTCTCGCTGAGGATCATGCCCAGCTGCCCAAGTGCCAGGAGCCAGATTCTCCCACCACCAAGGCGACCCCTCCCCGAAGTGACTTCCTGCCTCCCGGCTCCCTGCGCTCTGCCCACCTCCCCCCCTGCCTCCCTCCACCCCCCACCTCCCCAGAATACAGCCTGGCCGGGCGCCTTTCTCAGAACCGGGCCCTTAGGGACAGGGCTGATTCTAAAAGAGGCACAGCTTGGCTCCTTCCCAGCCTCATGAACCCAGCTCCCATGTTTACATGCCGCCTCCCCGGAGAGCCCAGCCATGCCCGGCTCAGGTCCCGGGACATCTAGCCCGGCCTCTGGCCCACGAGGTGGGCACATCCCCAAGACCGAGTGAGTTACGCACCGGGGCACGCGGCATTGTCGGCTCCTGACGTGGAAAATACTCAAAATGTGAAATTACTGTTATCGTTATCCTTACTGGTATCATTCTCCTGGGCTCATTGCAAAAGCATCCACTAACACATGACAGTTCACCCTGAAAATATGCCTGTAAAGCCTCAAATGGAGCCCAGCCGGCCGGCGTGGCTCAGTGATTGAGCGTTGACCTAGGAACCAGGAGGTCACGGTTCAATTCCCAGTCAGGGCACATGCCCGGGTTTCAGGCTTGATCCCCAGGAGGGGGCGTGCAGGAGGCAGCTGGTCAATGATTCTCTCTCATGGGTGTTTCTATCTCTCCCTCTCCCTTCCTCTCTCTGAAATCAATAAAAACATATTTTTAAAAAACATTTTTTAAAAAGAACCAGTGGTCTAGTTCAACCCCTTCCATGGTTCAAATGTGAAAACCGAGGCTCAGAGAGGGTACAGGCTTCGCCTGAGGTCACACAGCACTCCTGGGGGAAAGCCAGAACCAGACTCATCTTCTCCCTGCCCAGTTCAGCGCATCCAGGAGGAACTGGGGCCATCTTTATCTCATGCCAGCTCCTTAAGCTGTTTCACAAAATCCCATAATCCTGGTCTCCGTGTTCCTCCCAACAGGACCCTCCGAGGCTGGACCACCCACAGCCGTGGCGTCTTATACCCCGTTCCCTCCATCCGAGCCAGCTCCTCCTCGGGGGAAACCTCCCCTCCACCCCCATCCCTATCCACCTCTCATCCGAGGTGTCTAAAATTCTTTTCACAGTCTTGGTGTAAATCCTCATCAAAGACCATTTTGGAAACCTTTTTAACAGCCTGAAAACTGTGATAGTGTCCTGGCCGGGTAGCTCATTGGTTGGAGTACCGTCCCGATATGCCAAGGTTGCGGGCTCGATCTCCGATCAGGGCACATACAAGAAGCAACCAACAGCCCTGCCGGCGTGGCTTAGTGGTTGAGTGTCTACCTATGACGCTCAACTTAGGATCCAGGAGGTCACGGTTCTATTCTCAGTCAGGGCACATGCCCCGGTTGCAGGCTTGATCCCCAGTGTGGGACATGCAGGAGGCAGCCGATCAATGATTCTCTCTCCTCTCTCATCACTGATGTTTCTCTCTCCCTCTCCTTTCCTCTCTGAAATCAATAAAAATATATTAAAAAAAAAAAAAAGAATCAGCCGTAGCTGATCTGGCTCAGTGGATAGAGTGTCAGCCTGAAGACTGAAGGGTCCCAGGTTCGATTTTGGTCAAGGGCACGTACCCGGGTTGCGGGCTCGATCCCCAGTGGGGGGCATGCAGGAGGCAGCGGACCGATGATTCTCTCTCATCATTGATGTTTCTATCTCTCTCTCCCTCTCTGAAATCAATAAAAATATATTTAAAAAAAGAATCAACCAATGAATGCATAAATAAGGGAAACAACAAATTGATGTCTCTCTTTCCCCCTCCCCTAAAATAGATAAATAAAAATTAAAACTAAAGACCAAAGAAAACTGTGACACACTGCTCGGTACTATTGGCCATGGCAGCCGGGAGCTCAGGGTCACAGTCAGGGTCAGTCGCAGTGGCTGTCTCCCTCTCCCTCCTCCCTGTCCGCTGCTGCTGCCTCCCTCTCCCCCTCTCCTCTCCGCCTTCTCAGCCCTCAGCTCTGCCTCTGTATCATCTGCAAAGAATTTTTATGCCTCTACCTCCAGATCCTTCCCGGAAAGAAACTGTAACGGGTAAAACCTGACAGATATGCATGAATACATTACACACGTGTGAAGGAATCCTGGGTAGCCTCAAATAAATTATGCATGTGTGCAAATGAATTAGGCAGGCCCGTAAATAAATTATGCAAATGCAGGCTGCAGTCTCGGGATTGTGGGAAATAAATTAGGCAGATGTTTTAAACGAAGGCTAGGCAGGATGCCGGTTAAGACACTGGACATCGAGAGGCAGATGGGTATGTGAGTGTGGGTGTAAATTACGCAGCTGGGTCTCAGTTTTGCCTCACTATTGGAATAAAATTATGCAGAGTGGTTGTTGCTGCGGACTGGACTTCTACCTGTGCTGATGTGAGTAAAAATTACAGTCAGGTGGCATAAATTATCCTCACATCAGAAATCACTCGTGAATGGTGAATGGAGGGTGCAAACCACGACTGCATGTCTGGGAAATACAGAGCTAGAGGAGGCAGATGTGGGCATGCATCTGTGTATGTCCAGGGATAATTATGCAAATTGCACCCGTGCCCCAAATCAATTAGCACTGTCAGAAAACACAAGGCTGGCTTATGCGACTGTAGCATGAACTGTGCAAACGGGGCAGGTCTTATGGAAAAAGTAGGAATAAATAATGCAAAAGACAGGGAGAGCAGGGAAACGTGACCACACCTAGCAAGGAGCTGGCTACCGGAACGGCAGGATGCATTGCACAGACCACAAGGACTCCGCAGCACACGTGGCTCCCTTGTGGGAGCTAAAAGGCGCCCCTTCCGGGTGGGACTATTGCCAATGGCAACCTCCCCTCACCCTCCACCCACCCAAGCAGAGGAGCCCCTTCCAGGGCCTGGAGCACCATCTAGACATGGCTTGGGAGCACCCTCGGGACTCCGGCCCCACTTGCCCTCCCTCTCCAGCCAGAAGCTCTTGCTCAGGGCATGACCCGGCGCCCTCTGGGGTCTGAGCATGCATTTCTGCAGATGCATGAACCGGCCCGCCAAGCCCAGGGCGCCACCCCTCTGGATTTTGCAGACATGCATGCACCAAGGCGGAGTCCCCGGTCCGTGCTCACCTGGACCACCCCCGGGGAAAAGACGGCCAGGATGAGGTACAGCCAGACGTAGGCGAAGATGCTCCAAGAGGCGGTGACAAAGAAGACCCTCAGGTGCTTGATCTTGCGGCTCTCGCCGGCCGGGATGACGTAGACGCACACGGCAATGACCACAAACATGTTGAAGGCGGCGCTGCCCACGATGGTGCCCGGGCCCAGCTCGCCCGCCTGGAAGTTGTGGCCGCAGACCTCGATGACGGACAGCAGGATCTCGGGCGCCGAGGAGCCCAGGGCCATGAGCGTGAGGTTGGACACGGTCTCGTTCCAGATGCGGACGGTGCCCACGCTGGTCTCGCCGTTGGCCTTGGTGATGGTGATCTCCTTCTCCTTCGACGTGATGACCTCGATGGAGGCCATGAAGCGGTCGGCGATGATGGACACGCCCAGGAACATGTAGACCATGGCCACAAAGTAGACCACTGCCCGTGCCGCCTTGTCGCCCAGCGAGGGGTCGTCGGGCTCCCAGACGGGCAGCAGGACCCCCGGCTGGCAGCGGTTGGAGCCCTGACAGACCTCCGTGCTGGTCTCGCTGTCATTGGTGGGGGAAGGTGGCAGAGAGGGGGTCGGGGTAGCCACCCCCGAGCATGGGGGAGCCCCCAGGAGGAGCGCAAACCCCACCAAGGCCAGGGGAGCCATGGAGGGGGGCGGGGTCCTGCGGGGGAGGAGGAGGAAGTTTGGGTGAGAGGAGCGCACCCCTCCCTGACACACAGGAGTCAAGGCTTGTTGGGGATGGAGAAGGAGGGAGAAGCTGAGGACTAATACAGGGAGGATGGAGAAGGAGGGAGAAGCTGAGGACTAATACAGGGAGGATGGAGACCGAGGGAGGCAGACAGAGACGAAGGGAGAAAGACACAGAATGGTAAAGACAGACGCACAGCAGATGGGACTGTAAATTGGTCTCACCACTCCGGGAAACCAAAGCTGAACCATGTGCACGCTACGACTCAGCAATTCTGCTCCCAGGCATTACCCAGGAGAAACAGGTCATGTGTCCACCAATAGACTAGACATATACAAGAATGTTTAAAAAATATGTAGATATATGTATATGTATATATGCATATACTTTATATGTATGCTAGAGGCCCAGTGCACGAAATTCGTGCACTGGGAGGGAGGGTGTCCCTCAGCCCAGCCTGCACCCTTTCCAATCTGGGAACCCTCAGGGGATGTCCAACTGCTGGATGTCCCTATGGGATCGGGCCTAAACCGGCAGTCAGACATTCCTCTCAAAATCCGGGTCTGCTGGCTCCTAACCACTGGCCTGCCTGCCTGATTGCCCCTAACTGATTCTGCCTGCCAGCCTGATCGCCCCTAACTGCTCCCCTGCCAGCCTGATTGATGCCTAACTGCTTCCTGCCAGCCTGATGTCCCCCAACTACCCTCCCCTGCTGGCCCATTCGCCCCCAACTGCCCTCCCCTACCAGCCGGATGGCCCCCAACTGCCCTCCCCTGCTGGCCTGATCACCCCTAACTGCTCTTCCCTGCCGGCCTGATCGCCCCTAACCACCTCTGCCTCGGCCCCTGCCACCATGGCTTTATCTGGTCTAATTAGCATGTTATGCTTTTATTAGTATAGATATGTATATGTGTATATGTATATATGTATATGTATGTATGTATGTATGTATGTATGTATGTATATACATGTAAATTTATTTCAGAGAGAGGAAGGCAGAGGGAGAGAGAGAAACATCAATGATGAAAGAGAATCATTGATCAGCTGCCTCCTGCATGCCCTACACTGGGGATTGAGCCTGCAACCCAGGCACATGCCCTGATCAGGAATCAAACTGAGACCTCCTGGCTCACAGGTCAGCGCTCAACCACTGAGCCACTCTGGCTGGACTACAAGAGTGTTCCTAGCAACTTCACGTCTAATAGCTGCCACTTTGCCCAGATGCCTGTCAGCAGTAAAATGGAGAAGCATCACGGGGGGGGGGGGGGGGTCACACCGAGGAATACTATACAGCACTGAAAAGGGAGTGCGCTACTGATACACCCAACAACACAGACGAATCTCACAGACACGCAATGCATGAATGAAGCCAGGCACAAAACACAGACGGAATAATTTAGTGAGAGGTGAAGGGCTGGAGGCGATTCTTTAGGTGATTCTACTGGTTCCCAACTTGGCCCTCAGAGGCCCATGCTCGGAGTCCGGCTGCAGGGGGTGCTGGGGTGTCTGTCTGTCTCAGGTGGGGCTGAGAGGGGGCGGCTGGAGGGCCTGTCACCCGCCCCACCCCGCCTGGTGGCAGGTGTCTCTCTCCAGTACCCCCAGTCTCTGTGAGGCGCATAATTCCTTAGCAGCTGTGACATGGGAACCGTTTTGGAGGTTTTGTCCTGTTTGTGGGTGTGGGGTCTCTACTATTTCAGGGCCTCTCTTCCTGTGTCTGGTCCTGGGTCAGAGTGGCTGTGTCTGTCTGTCTAGATTTCTTTTAAAAATGCAAACCAGTGCACATCTCCCTGCTGCTCAGAACCCTCCATGCTCCCTCCTCACTCAGCACCAAAGTCCCCTGCTCTGCCCAGCTCATACGCTCTCGCACCGTCTGGCCCCATCCCCTCTGGCTCATCCCCTCCTTCTTCCCCTGCTCCCTCGGCCCAGCCACACCGCCTCCTCCTCGCTGGTCCTGACGCCTCTGCCTCCCGGGACAAGTGCCTGCCTCAGGGGCCTGGCACCTGCTGTTCCTTTTCCCTCAGGTTCCCCTCCACACCTCCCCCCCTCTCCTCAAGGGGTCCTCTTCTCTGAACATTGTATTCACCATGCACCAGCCCTCTTGGGGGGACTCCCCAACCACGCCCCAGATGAGAGGACCAAGGCTCAGAGAGGCTCAGTAACTTGCCTGAAGTCCCCCAGCAACAACCCCGTGCTCCCAGTTTCTCTTCCCAAGAGTGGCCCTGACTTCCAGCTCCTCTGCCCCACCCCTGCGTTGCCATGGTAACACAGCAACCTGCAAAAAAGGGAACTGAGAGAGGAAGGGAGGGGGCCTCCTGGCCTCCTCCAACCCTGACCCCTCTCTGGCCACCAGCCGCTCTTCCCCCAGCACCTTCCATTTTTGTCTGAAGCAAGTTCTCAGAGCCTAGCCCACAGCCTGCTCCCAACACACCCACCTCCTCGCGCACGCACTCCCGGCTGGGAGCTGGCTCCTCCTGGAGAGGGAGGCAGAATGTTGGCAGAACCTCCCTGAGAAGGAGTGAGTGTGTGTGTGTGTGTGTGTGTGTGTGTGTGTAGGCGGGAGAGAGGGGTGATTCTTAAAGGGCCACCGCACAATTAGCCCCCCATCGGCAAGTCCCCTAATGATATGTCTAATTAGCAGCCCCCTAATTAGCAACGACTTAGGCATAATTACAAACCCATCAGGATCCAAAGCAAAGACTCACGCTCTTCTCCCTCCCTCCCCTCCTTGGCTTTCAGGAGGAACAAGGGCCACCTGGGAGCCAAGCCTTCCTCTGAAGCATCTCACTCCCTCTCTGGGGCAGGGCATGGCCTGAGAGCCTCCCTCAAGTCCAACCACCTGTCCCACCCCCTGGTCGCCAGGGAGGCCCGGGCCAGCCAGGGCTGCTCTCCGTGCCCACAGAGCAGGCCGGTTCACTGCCGTTCCCTCAAAACCTGGTTTCCTCTCCCGGAGGCCTCGGGGAGGAGACAGCACAAGATAAATATTTGTGAGATGAGCAGCCGAGGTCTGCGCCTGTGGCTGGGGACAGCTGAGCGCCCTCCTCTGCCTCTCTGTCCATCGGCAGAGCGGAAATCTAATCTGGGCTGAGGATCCGGGGGCGACAGGATCAGGTTGAGGCCAGGGGGGAGCCGGGAGGGCAGATGGCCGGCCCCATCTCCGGAGCCATCTCCCTTCTCTCCCGGGGCCCGCGGCCAGCTGGGTCAGTGGTGAGCACCCCGCTTTCGCCTCACAGGCTTCTTGGGACCTCAGAGACCTCCTCCGCAGAATGGGGCTGCCAGCTTGAGGGGGTCCAGTCTGGCGTGAGGGAAGGGTGGGGCACACTGCCGAGGGTCGTGGTGGTTCCCAACTGTGCTTGTGGGGGGCAGGGGGTGCCCGCCGCCCCTCGCACAAATGTGCAAGGTGGGGACCCAGGCTTTGAAACGTGCACATTTACTGCTGCAGGTTGAGCCATGTGATGTGTCAGCCTGGGGATCACACACATGTGTGCACACACGCACACACATGCACGCGCACACACACACGGTGAGCCATGTGATGTCTCTGGGGATCACACACACATGTGCGCGCGCACACACGGTGAGTGTATGATGTCCCAGTCTGGGGATCACACACACACACACACACACACACACACACACGGTGAGCGTGCGATGTCCCAACCCCGGGGATCACACACACAGTGCTCATGGGTGACCTGGCGCCCAGGAGGGAGAGGGCTTGGCCAAGTCACAGCTTCAGGTCGGGCAGAGCAGAGATGGAAACTCATCTCGGGATTCCTGACCGGGTGCTCCTTTAACCCCGCCGGGGCCACGTGGCACCGGGAGCCTCCAGGCTCACCCCTCCCTTGTCCCTCACTCGAGCCCACTTCCTCTGGGGCCCCCTCCCTCCAGGAAAGAAGGTGCCCTGGCCAGGGGCCTGGAGCCTCAGAAGGGCCCGCCCGGACCCACCAGGGGCGGTAGAGGACCCTCTGGGCTCCGTCCCCACGGACCACGGAGAGGCCCGCACACCGTGAGCGGGTGGAGGTGAGGCCGCAGGAGGGGCTGGCGTGGCCGGACCCAGGACCTAGGGCTCTGCCCGGAGTAGGAAAGGCGCCCAGAATGTGACAAGGTGAACTGTGATGGACAAACAGCAAGAGGTGTGGCAGTTAGACTGCAGGCAGGACTGGCCACCCAGGAGAAGAGGGCTGGGAGGCTGGGCAGAAGGGCTGGCTCCGTCCGCACCGCACAGGGCGCGGGCTAGACGGCAAGGACTGGCCTCAGAGCCGGAAACTGGCGGCGGAGGAAGGCGCTCTGTCTTCGGGGGAGGGACGGGGAGGTGGGGAGGTGCGGCTGGGAGGATGGGAGGGACCCGGGCTGAAGAAGGCAGAGGAGTTTGGGGGACTCCTCGCCTTCTGGGGGAGCCCACGCTGCAGGGCGTATCTTCTTCCTCCAGGTCTCCCCCTGCCTGGGGCGGGGACAAAGGTGTGCAGGAGAGCGGGCGAGCGGGCCGCCGGGGAGAGGAGGGAGAGAGCCGGGCAGACAGACGCCTAGACAGATGGATGGAGAGGAGAGGGGACGGGGCAGGCGCCCTGACAGCGGGGACGGAGACGGACAGGGGAAGCGGAGCCGGGAAGCGCACAGATGGCGAGGGAGGACGGAGAGGAGCCTGGACTTATATAGAGGCAGCGCGCCGGGCACCGAGGGACCGCGAGGAGCGTGAGACCAGACAGGGATGCGGGGACGGACTCCGAGGCAGCGGGCAGCCGGACAGAGACCCCCCGAGGCGCAGGCGGGAGAGGAGACCCAGACACAGGAAGTCGCGGGCGGGGAGAGAACGCAGAGGGAGGGGGTGTGCTCTCGCCCCTCGGTGCCCAGGAGGCACCCCCTCCCCAGCCCGCCATACTCCCCGAAGGCAGGGGGGGGGGGCTGAGGATGTTGGCTGCTGGCGGCGCCCCCGCCCCTTGGAAAGGCCTGGGTACCCCCACCTGGATTGTGCAGCCCCCCAGCCGCCATGGACGAGTTCAGGGAAAAGCGGCTCCTGGCTCCACGGACGCCCCCTCCCCCAGGCTGGGGAACTCCGTCCTCCCCCCCACGCCCCCACCCAACGGGGGATCTCTTACCTGCAGCCACAGCCTGGGAAGGGTCCCCCCAGCCCTGGGTTGGCAGTGGTGGGCGAGTCTGCCCGACAGGGAGAGAGAGAGAGAGAAGAGGGAGAGGGAGAGAGAGAGGAGCTGGAGACTGAGAGGGAGAGCCAGGGAGAGGGGAGGGAGAGGGGATCGAGGGAGGAGAGAAGGAGGGGGAGGGACGCGGGGGAGGGGAGGCTGGAGAGGGAGGGAGGAGCGCTGGAGAGGGGAGGAGGAAGAGGCGGGGAGAGGGGAGGCGGCCGGGCGGGGGCGGCTTGGGGCGGGGCCTGGCGAGGGGCGGGGCGGGAGGAGGCAGCCCCAGCCGCCTACCCTCCCACCGGGTTCAGCACCACAGGCGGGGACAGCGGCGGAGGGCACTCTTTCTGTTTTGGGGAGACCTGGAGGGGTCCTTCAGAGGCACCCTCCGCCCCCATCCCCAACACACACACAGTTTCTGATCCATAGAAGGGCCGAAGACGCAAAAAATAGCTACAAATAGTCACCGGCTCCCAGAACTGGGGGGAGGACGGAATGTTTAGCCACTCAGATCCAAACTCACAAACAACCACAAAGGCGCCCGTTAATAATAATAATACAGCAGCTGCCACTCACACGGCCCTCGCCACGTGCAGGCGGTGCTACCGACATTTTTGTAAGCGCCTGACACATGCTGATGTAGCTAACCCCCTCACCAACCCTGCGAGGTGGACGCTATTAGCCGGCTTACAGATGGGGAAACGGAGGCACAGAGCGGTGAAGTGTGGCTTCAGGCCCTGCCCCGGGAACTGCTACACCACACGCCGTCCCGGACCGCGGGCCTGGCAGGAGGCCAGGAGGTGAGCTGCGGAGGACCAGGTGGCCCAGACCAACTCCCGAGCCCGGGAGTGGACACACCCACACACGCCTCTCTCTAGGGTGTGCGCCCTGCAGACCCACCCACCACGAATCACTCTCCCCGAGTCCCCCAGGGTCCCCTCCCGCCCGGCACGGAGGTGACGGCGCAGGTGGGCAGCGGGAGACATACGCTCCCTGCCAACCCCCACCCTGGGCCTGTGTCCTGGGGGCTGAGAAGTCAGGGTCACCGAGAAATGGCGGGCTACCCCGTAAAGGCCCCGCGGAGAGCTGGCGGCTGGGCCTTCGCTGTCACTGCGGGTGTCACCGGCGGGTGGGCTTCCACGGTGGGAGGCCGATGGCCAGAAGGACCGCTCCTCAGGGAGCAGGATCCACCCACCTCTGCCCGGGAGGAAGGAGCCCACCAGCCTGATCCTGCTCCGAGTTACTCCCCAGCCCTCCGACCGATTCCTGGCCGCTGGCGGGGGAGGGCAGACCTTCATGTCACCCGGCCCCCTATGGTCAGGGAGGGAGGCCTGGTCACCCCGGCCCCCCACAGGTCGGGGAGGGAGGCGGTCACCCCGGCCCCCCACAGGTCGGGGAGGGAGGCGGTCACCCCGGCCCCCCACAGGTCGGGGAGGGAGGCCTGGTCACCCCGGCCCCCCACAGGTCGGGGAGGGAGGCGGTCACCCCGGCCCCCCACTGGTCAGGGAGGGAGGCCTCTGAGTCTTCCTGGTGCCAGAGCCGGGGCAGGTCCCACCGCCATGGGCTGCGGCTGGAGATCAGCCTCGTCTCCAGCCCCCGGGCTTTCCATTTAGGACCGACCTCGTCCTTCCCAGTGTGGTGTGTCCGGTGTGTCCCGAGCCCTAGCTCAGCGTCCCGTCCCGGGGGATCTAACTCTATTACTTCCCGCTGGGGTCCAACCTCAGCGTTACCCACAGGGTCTGGCCTCAGACCCCCTCTGCAGTTGGACAGCTCCCCAGTGTCCTTCACACCCTTCCCTCTCCTCGGAGGCTCCATTTCCTCGTTCCCTACTGGGACCAGTCTCAGGTCCAGAGCTCTACACTGGGGTCTCACCGGTCCCCCCTGCAGGTCCAACCCCAGCTCTCTCCACCTGGGCCCAACCCCAGGCCTTTCCCCTATAGCAGCCATTTCCTTTCATCTCATGGGATGCATAAACTATTACTAATGTTCTGTGCACACCAACAAATACATTCTTTGGTGCTCTGACACACACACACAGGTGTAATTTTTATTTGACACAGGTGTAATTTTTATTTGATCACACCCAACGGCTATTGTGTTGGCTGTTGTCATTTAAAAAATACATTTTAAAAATTGATTTCAGAGACAGAGAGGGAGAGAGACATCAATGATGAGAGAGATATGGACCATTGATCAGCTGCCTCCTGCACGCCCCCTACCGGGGATCGAGCCCACCACTCAGGCATGTGCCCTGACCCAGAATCCAGCTGGCGACCTCTTGGTTCACAGGCTGGCGCTCAGCCACTGAGCCGCACTGGCCCTGCGGCCGTTGTCATTTTTCTATTTGACAACCTAAGGGGGAGCGGTCCGTGCCCCGACTAAATGGTCCGGTACTGCACGCTTCAACCTCGCGGCACAACGGCGGAAACCGCTGCCCTGTGGTCTGGCCTTTCCCACCGTGGCTTAACCTCAGCCTCTGCGAGGGCCCACCCTCATCTCTCTCCTCTGAGGTCCACACTGCGGTCTCTTCCTG
The DNA here is from genome assembly GCF_951640355.1 of Cnephaeus nilssonii. Classification (NCBI taxonomy): domain Eukaryota; kingdom Metazoa; phylum Chordata; class Mammalia; order Chiroptera; family Vespertilionidae; genus Cnephaeus; species Cnephaeus nilssonii. The sequence goes on from NC_137091.1 coordinate 43,384,713, forward strand.
CCTCTGGCCGATCCCTGGATCCTCTCTCCCATGTCCCCACCTCCCTCTGTTCTTCTGGGCGAGTCCAGCCCAGCACCTGGCGCCAGGTTCTCAGGACTCACTTGCTGAACAAAAGAATAAAGACAATGGCGAGTTCAGCTCCTCGCTCGGGACAGAAACGCCATCGCCATCGGTGGCTGGCCAGTTCTCATCTGGAGCAGAAGGGGGGTGGTGAGATCACCCCCTTTTCAATGGGAACACTGAGGCCCAGAGGAGTGCGTTAGGTGAGGTCGCAGGGCGCCCTGGGGCCGAGCCGGGGCAGCAGCTCACAGCCCCAGCACCGGGGTGGGGGGGTGGTGGTGAGGGGCTGGCCAGGCATGCCCTCCTCCAGGACTCGTCCCCCCCAGGAAGGGCTGGAGGCGAGCACCCCAATGGTGGGCAGTGGGTGGGTGCTCAGGAGGCTGATGTCCCAGCAGGCCCCGGGCCCACCCTGTCCCCCAGCACTTGCGTCCGACGCCTCTTCTGCTCCACTTGGTGCCGCAGCCGCGCCAGGACCAGCTCCGAGGCCTGAATCAGACTGTGCTGGGGGAACAGAGAGAGGGCGGGGTGAGAGCTGAGGGGTGCCGGTCAGACCACCCCATTGGCCCGGAGCCCAGCCATGGGGGGGCCGGAGAGCAAACCAGTGTGCGGGTGGGACAGGTCTTGGCGGGTGAAGGTTAGACCCCGGGGTAGCCTTCAGTGAATTCCAGTGGGAGGAACGAGCCTGGCCCAACTGTTAGTCTGAGGTTAGAGGCTGATGACAGAGACGGGATGGACCAAAATATGAGAGAGACTGCGTTCTGTGGGAGGGAGGTCTGACCCTGGAGAGGCTGAGGTGAGGCCACAGGCAGAGAAAAGGAGAGGCCGACAGGACAGAGGAGGGCGGAGCAAAGCGGACAAGAGAGGAATGTCCCACGGGGGGTGGGGGAGGGGAGCTAGATGGCCGGGGAGTCTGAGGTGGGACAGAGATCTCAGTGAAATGGCTCGAAAAGGATCGCAGTGCGGGGTGACGGGAGGGTCCGAGCACAGCGAAGGGCAGTCCTGCCGCCACGGTCACACCGCAGACGCCTCCTGTGGTTTCCTCTGAGCTTTCCATTTTTTTAAAATTTATACACACACACACACACACACACACACACACACACACACACGTATTTTATAAAGAGAAAGAGAGCCATCCATTTGTTGTTCCACTTACTTTTGCACCTGTTGGCTGATTCCTGCACGTGCCCCGACTGGGAGCAAACCCACAAGCTTGGTGTATGGGACGGCACTCTAACTAACGGAGCCACCCCGCAGGGCCCTAAGCCCTTTCCATGAGGGTCTAACCTCGGACCCCTCTGGAGCCTGACCTCATTGCGTTTTACTCAGGTCTAACCTCCTCCACTGGTTCAACCCAGACCCTTTCCCCGAGGCCTCCCCTAGGCCATTCCACTGCGGGACAGACCGGAGGACGAGCCCAAGCAAGACTCCGAGGAGGCAGTGAAGTCAGACGCAGTGGAGAGAACCCAGGCGGGACAACACGGGAAGGATCCTGGAATCGGACCAGATGGGAGAAGCAAGGAACACGTTAGGAAACGCATGCTCACCATGGCCTAAGGGGTGGGGGCTGGGTCATGGGGAAAAGGTCAGAGGTCAGGCTATATTAGCTGGAGGTGAAACTGCAACGGAGGGTCCCGGGTTGGACCCCAGACCACTGGAACGGCTGGATATGAGACCGTGACAGGGGAAAGGGCAGTCAGGCTGCTTGGGAGGGTCAGAGGTCAAAGTGCAGCAGAAAGCTGACAGTGGCCACAGCTCCCAGGCCTGACCACCACAGAAGGTTGGGAGGTTGGACTAAGGGAGGGCTCGAGGCGGCCAGAGCGGAGAGCTGGAGCCTGGCTGCGGAAGGGGGGCTGGAGGCCGCACTGCGGGCAGCGAGGGAAGGGGGACTCCGGAGCCGGAAGCTCAGCAGCTGCTGCTGGGAGACCACAGCCAGAGTGAGGCTGGTCCCGCGCACACCAGGGGTGGCTGCAGCGAGGAGGCGCGGTCATGGGGGGCAAAGGGAAGGATGGCGGTCAGATCACAGGGGCAGATCTGGGCCAGGCCACAGGGAAGAGACCGAGGCGACAAAGCACGAGGAATGAAGGACAAAAGTCAGGGAGGCCGAGGGGCACTGGGGGGACAGATGCTGCATCAGAATCCCCTTCACCAGTGGGTGCTCCCCCAGCTGTGAGTGCTCCCCCCAGCTGTGAGGGCTCCCTCCAGCTGTGAATTCTCCCCCAGCTGTGAGGGCTCCCCCCAGCTGTTAGTGCTCCCCCAGCTGTGAATTCTCCCCCAGCTGTGAGGGCTCCCCCAGCTGTGAGGGCTCCCTCCAGCTGTGAGTGCTCCCTCAGCTGTGAGGGCTCCCTCCAGCTGTGAGTGCTCCCTCAGCTGTGAGTGCTCCCCGCCAGCTGAGTGCTCCCCCAGCTGTGAGCGCTCCCCCCAGCTGTGAGTGTTCCCCCAGCTGTGAGCGCTCCCCCAGCTGTGAGGGCTCCCCCAGCTGTGAGCGCTCCCCCAGCTGTGAGTGCTCCCCCAGCTGTGAGGGCTCCCCCAGCTGTGAGGGCTCCCCCAGCTGTGAGGGCTCCCCCAGCTGTGAGTGCTCCCGCAGATGTGAGTGCTCCCCCAGCTGTGAGCGCTCCCCCAGCTGTGAGTGCTCCCCCAGCTGTGAGTGCTCCCCCAGCTGTGAGGGCTCCCCCAGCTGTGAGCGCTCCCCCAGCTGTGAGGGCTCCCCCAGCTGTGAGTGCTCCCCCAGCTGTGAGGGCTCCCCCAGCTGTGAGGGCTCCCCCAGCTGTGAGCGCTCCCCCCAGCTGTGAGTGCTCCCCGCCAGCTGAGTGCTCCCCCAGCTGTGAGCGCTCCCCCCAGCTGTGAGCGCTCCCCCCAGCTGTGAGCGCTCCCCCAGCTGTGAGTGCTCCTGCAGATGTGAGTGCTCCCCCAGCTGTGAGTGCTCCCCCAGCTGTGAGTGCTCCCAGCTGCCCCTTCTCCTGGGAGCTCTCCTGAGTCAACAGGAACCACCTCCCAGAAAGAGATTACTCCCACCCCCCCAAAGGGGGCCTGCAGCCAGCCCCCTTGCCTGAAGGTGAGGGAATCTACCCCTCCCCCCCCCCCCCCACACACATTCCCTGTGAACACGCCCTCCATCAAGCAGGTGCACGAAAACCCCATCTCAGGCTCCACCTCCAGGGACCCAGCCCGCGGAGCCCGCTACCTGCAGGATGTGCACGCCCTTCAGGGAGACCACGGCGAGCTCCCGCAGCCCGTCCCCGGTCAGGTCCACGTGGGCCATGGCCAGCAGCGGGCTGGGGAAGCTCCTCTGCCACAGCAGGCGGAATCCGCGCTCGGCCTCGGGGAGCCCCGACCCGGGGCCGCAGTATTTGTAACAGAGCAGCTCCTGCAGGGGCGCGGGGCTGGGGTTACGCAGGGCGGCGGGGACGGTGGAGGGGAGGGTGGGTGCCAGCCCTTCCCTCAGGTCCTACCTGCCCATAGGTGGCCACCAGGACTTCCGGCTGCCCGTCCAAGTCGACATCGGTGACCAGGCCACAGAGGACGCTGTCAAACTGGTCACTGCCCGGCAAGAGAAGCTGGTCCTCCAGCCCCCGGCTCAGCAGGTCCCTGAGGGTCCCCAACGCAGGGCGGGCTGAGGTCAGATCGCAGCGCCCACCACCCTTAGTGCCAGACTCTGGCCAGGCGCCCACACAGCTCCACTTCGAAGGTCTGCACGCCCTCATCTCCAATCGGATCATCTTCCCATCCACCAAGGGGAACTCAAATCCCTTACTCAGACTGCCCAGCTGCTACTCCCCAATCTGGAGCCCCACCTCCCCCTGGAGGTGGGACCATCTGACTCCCAAATGGAAACTGACATGGGCCCCTTGGGGATCTAGACACCCACACTGTCCCCATGGAGCCTGGAGAGCTGGGTCCCCACGGAGCCTGGAGAGCTGGGTCCCCACTGGGCACCCTCACTGCCCACCAGGTGTGCCACAGCTGCCTCGTGCTGCTTCACCAGGGGAAACTCTCACAAGTTTTGCAAGCCTGCTGGCCCCATGTCAGTGGCCTGAACTCTCCCACGGTGGGAGTCTTTACACCATGGGAATCGGCAAAGGCTACAAACCGAGCTTTTCTCACACACGAAGGCAGTTGTGACACACCTGCCAGCAGGCTTTATCCCCCTCCTCCAGGGAGCGCGGACAGCTCGTGCCCATTCCAAGGCCTCCACATAACCCCCTACAAGTTCTAGACTTAAACGCTTGCACCCACTCCCTGGGACATGAACACCTTTCCCTGCCCAGCCCTGAACAACCTCACCCAAAGGGACTTCCTGCTGAGAAGGACAAGGACAGACCACAGAGCAAAGGTATGAGGTGAGACGGCACCACGCGCCCGGGCCCCTCACCGATACACCACGGCTGGCTCCAGCATGCTGGCCACGAGCACGCTGTACTCCTCCCGCTGCGGCCCGTCCTTGGTCTCTGGAGAGAGAACATGAATGGGGGGAAGGTCTGAGGGGACAGGTCCAGGGTCCTCCTCACACCTCCCTCCCCTCGGTGAGAGGAACACAGGTTAGACCTCAGAAGAAAGACCTGAGGGTGTGCTACAGAGGGAGGGTCAGAGTTAGACGAGGAGAGAGTGACTGAGGTCAGAGACCAGGAGAACAGGAAGTCTGGGGTTAGACCACGATAGCAGAAGAGGCAAAGGCTGGTGACAGCAGGAAGGTCCAAGGCTGGGCCACAGTAGGAGTGACGGTGGGAGGGAAAATAAACACCAGCCCGGGGGACAGATGGCAGATGGCCGAGGTCAGGCCCAGGGAGGCAGCAGCGAAGGATGGACCCGGTAAGAGGAGCAGAGCGACATGCGGGGGAGAGGCGAGACCGTGAGTGGTGGGACAGCGAGGCCTCAAGAAAAGCCCGGGCCGAGAGCACAGCGGGAGAGAGTGAGACAGAGCAGGGAGCAGGGTGAAGTCAGACCCCCACGCACAAGGCAGAGGCCCACGCCGGTCTCAGATGAGACCAGAGGGGCGGGAGCTGGGAGACCTGAGGGCGTGGAGGGAGGGGAGGGACACACTGCAGCTTCAGAGGCACCCGGGAGGGACGGGGGAGGGGGGAGGGCTGGACACTGGAGCAGGGCACACATATGTGTGCGGGGTCACCGAGCCTGCAGAGTTGCCCCCCATTTCCAGGGCTCACCCTCGGAGGCCGAGAGGCTGAACACGATCACGCGAGAGATAGGGCCATCCTGCAGGACTGTCCACGTCTGCAGAACCTCTGCGGGGACGGGGGCACTCAGGGCCCTGCCGCCGCCCTCAGCCCCCCACCCCCACCTCCCAGGCCCCGCCATCACCTCGACTCCGCTGGTCCACATGGGCCACACGGACGTAACCACTCTGACAGCCGAGGGCTGACAGCCGCCGGGAGGTGCCGGGGAGGTTGTGGACGTCAAGCCAGAGGACACTGGAGGGGGAGCGGGGGACAGAGGGGCCGGAGGCCATCACCGGGTCCCGGTCCCACATTCCACCTCCCCATCCGGCCCCTCCCTGCAGCCCTGGGACCCCCGCTGCTGCCTGATTTCTCTGAGGTAATCCCCCGCCACCCGCTTTCTCTAGGGGTCAATTCCCACGCTGGTTTCTCTACGGCCACCTGCCCTGGTCCCGTCTGGCCGCTCTCAGGGGCTCTCCTACCTACTGGTCAGGTTGGTGAGCTCTGGGAAGAGATTTTCCACGGGCTGTTCCTCAAACTGATGCAGCCCCTCGTTCTGGGAGAACAAGACCCAACCCCCGCTTGGATCAGTGGCCATCCCGTGACGACGCCGGCAGGGCTGAGCCCGCCACGCCTCCCCCTGCCTCACCTCCTTGTAGAGATGAATGGCCGGGTCATTCCCGCTCAAGAGAAACACGGTCTCCAGCTGATCGCCGACCTGGACCCTGAAAGCAGAGACATCTAGGACCCCCGCGTGGCAGAGCCTGAGCAAAACCTCTGCCTCCAAGAACCTGAACATTCTGGGATCCCGCCACTGGATCCAGGGCCAGAACCTCAGGGTGCAGAACTATAGGAAGTTAGCATGCTAGAACCTCCCATTTCTAGAGCCCTCATCTGCTAGTCTTCATTCCGGATGAGATTTAGGAATCCTATATAATAAAAGGCTAATATGCAAATTGTCCCTACAGGCGGGAGTTGGACCAACCGGGAGTTAGACGTGCGCTGACCACCAGGGGGCGGCACGGAACATGGTGGGCATCGGCGATGCAGCAGTGGACACACTGCCAGGCCCAATGGGCCCCGATGAGAGCGGGACCGCGGCAGGATGGTGGAGCAGGTGAGCGAGCAGTGCCAGGCCAAGGCAGCAGGCAGCCGGGGGAAGGGAGGCCCCGGCTGGCAACCGCGAGGGACCCTACCAGTGCACGAATTTCATGCACCGGGCCTCTAGGGTAATAGAAAGCTCTAGAGGGGGTCGCAGGAGCCCAGGACACTAGAATCTCTTCCGCTAGAACTAGTTCTGTTCTCTGTCTCCTTTGAATTACTAGGCCTTGTATAAACTGCCACCAGAAAATGGCAGAATGGTAGAGCATCCAGATCCTAGAATCCAGAAAATCAGTTTCTAGAACTCTCACCTGCTAGAGCAGAGGCTGGCAAACTATGACCCCACAGGCCAAATCCAACCTAGCACCTGTTTTTATAAATAAAGCTTTATTGAAGCACAGTCATACCAACTCATTTACATAGTCAATGGCTGCCTTCCTGCTATAACAGCAGACAAGTAAGTTGTGACAGAGACGGTCTGGCCCTCAAAAGCCTAATATTTACCATATTTGCCGCCTGGGCCTTTACAGAAAAGGTTTGCCAGCACCTGTGCTAGACCCTTGGTGTTCTAGGATGGAATCCAGAGCTCTAGAATGGAATCCTCATAGTGTGGGATTCTAGAACCTCAGGGTTCTAGATGATCTGTAGGGTGGCTCCCTGAACTATGACAATGTTAGGACCTTATCATGACAGAACCTCAAAATTATCAAACTACAGTACTTTCTTTTTTTTTTTTTAATATATTTTATTGACTTTTTACAGAGAGGAAAGGAGAGGGACAGAGAGCTAGAAACATCGATGAGAGAGAAACATCGACCAGCTGCCTCCTGCACACCCCCCACCGGGGATGTGCCCGCAACCAATGTACATGCCCTTGACCGGAATCGAACCCGGGACCCTTCAGTCCGCAGACCGACGCTCTATCCACTGAGCCAAACCGGTATTGGCCAAACTACAGTACTTTCAGTTCCTGGAATCTCAGGGCTCGCAACTCTAGAAAATAGCATTTCTAGCTCTTGGAACATCCAAATCTAGAAACTGAGATCCCGAGAACCTGAGAATTCTAGATATCTAGAACACGGGTGCTCAATGAACTCTGATTATCTAGTTTGGCGATAACAAAATGGTAGCCCCTCAGCCACGCCTGGCCCATGGACACCTTAAACGCACGCTGCTCTAAAAAGACAGAGCTAGAATGTGATTGTCTGTGGGCACACCCGCACCCTACTGTACCCCACCCCAGGCTTACTCACTCGGCATGGCACAGCTGGAAAGGAGTGAACCGGAGTTCCAGGTTCAGGCAGCTCTCTGCAGGGGGAGCACAGGCAGATGGGCACCAGGGACCTCCAGGCCCCCTCCCCACCCCCTCCCTCCCTCCAGGCCACACTCACGGGCAATGGAGTCAAGGTTGTACTCAGAGCCAGGCTCGTAGTCACAGTAAATGTTAAGGAAGGGGCTGCCTTTGTCGCCTGAATCCTGTGGAAGGAAACTGGCCTCAGGGGAGAGTAGGGGTGGCAGGAGGGATCTGCATCAGATTCAGTGGGATCCACATGTATGTAAGGAGGAGGGAACAGGTAGGTGGAGGGGGCTCTGGGTACCTTGATGAACGTGATCCCCACAACCAGGCCCCGCTTTGGGGGCGACTTGTTGAAAGTGTCGATGGAGACAATCTCGGCATCCACTGAGAGGGGATAGTTCAAAGTTCAAGTTTCAGGCAATACCTCCAATCATAGTGACCCCTGACCTCTAGGACTCAATAACCTTTAACCACCGCAATTATCATGATCTCTGAATCCTATTGAGTCCAGATCACCATCATCATGGTAGCAGAGATCCTGAATCCTAATCACTGCCAGGCTCCTATTATTCCTGCCCTCTGACCCCAACGCCTCCTGATGATCAGCTCCGACCCCCTTCAATCACCCTGGTCCCCTTTTTCCCATCACAGTGATCCGGCTCAGACAGCCTCAGAAGCCTTCTCAACACCATCTTCCCGGCCCTCCGGCCCCATAGCGCCACGCACCGGGTATGTAATTGAACTGCAGCTCCTTGGCTACCGGCCGGATTTTCTGTCGGAGGTCTTGGTAGCGGAAGCCCAGCACCTTGCCTTTAAGGGTGGCGGCCAGCAGCTCCCCGCGCCCGCCCGCGCCGCCCGCCAGCCCGTACACGTTGCTCTGCGACGAGAAGCGCGTGAAGCTGTCCTCGCGCAGCGGGCAAGGCCCCGCGGCCACGGCCGCCTCCCCCATCGCGCGCCTCAACCACTCACTCCCGCAGCCCCGAGCGGCCCGCTCTGCCCCACCCCACGCTCCCGAAGCAACCGGGACCTCCGGGTGCCCGCTGGTCGCGCAGACTGACGACGTCACATCTGCGTCGCTGCCCTTTACCAAGATGGCCGCCGGGCCTCCCCGGAGACTTTGCCCCAACGCGCCTGCGCGCTATGTGGACTGTAGCTAACTCCCACAATAAAGCTTAATATATGCCGGGAACCGTGTGTTCTAAGCGCTGCCCATCTAGCAATTTATTTAAAACGCACACGCAGTCTGAGGTAGTTATTGTGTTTTATGGATGAAGGGATTGAGGCACACAGAGGTAAAAGTAAGATCACACTCCTAGTAAGTAGTATTATAACCCAAATAAGACAGCACCCATAGTTTATTAATCACATCACTTTTAAAATGGTGAAATGGCCCGGCCTGTGTGGCTCAGTGGTTGAGCATCTACCTATGAACCAGGAGGTCACGGTTCGATTCCGGTCAGGCACATGCCAGGGTTTCCAGCTAGACCCCCAGAGGGCCATGCAGGAGGCAGCCCATCAGGATTCTTCTCTCTCATCATTGATGTTTCTCTTTCCCTCTCCCCTCCTCTCTGAAGTCAATAAAAATATATTTATGAAAGAGAGTGCCCGTTGCTTCACCTAATCAATTTGCTCTCAGGAATAACTTTGAATATTAGATTAGAGTCTCATCTATATCTAGACATCCTGTTTCTCATCCCGGAATATCAATTCTCATTGTGAAACCGGCTGATTACTTTAAATCTAGCTTTGAATTAATTTTTTAAACCAACATCTTGATGGTTTCAAGTTGTTTCTAATTAAAACATTGAATTGAAATATATATAATGGTGAAATGCATTTTCTTACCCCAAAGAAAGAAAGGTCTAGCTATCTGTCCTGACAAAGAACCTCCTCCTTTCTTTTTTTTTTAAAATATATTTTATTGATTTTTTACAGAGAGGAAGAGAGAGGGATAGAGAGTTAGAAACATCAATGAGAGAGAATCATCGATCAGCTGCCTCTTGCACACTCCCCACCGGGGGTGTGCCCACAACCAAAGTACATGCCCCTGACCGGAATCGAACCTGGGACCCTTGAGTCCGCAGGCCGACGCTCTATCCACTGAGCCAAACCAGTTTCGGCCCTCCTCCTTTCTTGAATGGCTTTGTGCCCATCGTACTGGCTGGATTATCCCATTGCATCCTCACACCATCCTGTTACCCAGCATTCATTACTCAGCATTTATTGGGCACTATGTGCCACACATCCTCTCCAAATTTACTCGATAACCCTTGCAACAATCCTGCAGAGGTTTATTTATTAGTCCAATTTATAGAGGGTGAAATTGAGGCTCAGGGAGAGTAAGTCCCTTGACTGATAGGCTGGAAAGGGGTGGACAGGATGTTAACCACGTGTTTCTAATGAAGGGGGATATAAGACATTTGGGGGTGGGGGGCTGGCAATCTGAATCTGTGCCAGTAACCTGCCTTCTCACACACACTCTTGCTAGCCGATAATTAACTCCATTGATGCCTGTCCTGTCTTGCAGAACCTGTTTCCCAGAATACTCCCATTTTACAAAGGGGCCATAAACAAGGCATGGAACAGCTTAGCTAGAGGGGAGGTCACTGGAACCACCCAGAGCAGGCACTTAGAATCTATGGTCTTAGGAAAACCGCTGCTGTAGAGCCTAAGACCATCGGAAAACACAGATATGTACATTACGATTCATTAACAGTAGCAAAGTTACAGTTATGAAGTAGCAACGAAAATGATTTTATGGTTGGGGGTCACCACAACATGGAACTGTATTAAAGGGTCGCCGCATTAGGAAGGTTGAGAACCGCTGACTTAGATACACTCTAACTTCCCCATCCTAACCGACTCCGGAGGGGCTGTGGAAGGCCACCACAAAAGCTGGTGGTTAGGACACGGAAAACAAAGAAGCCAAAGGGTATAGAGGGAAAGCTTCCTCCATATTCACTCACTCGGGATTTGGAGAACTGACCCGAGTCGCTATACTAGGACATCTGAAAATAAACGGCTTTATGCTGGATCTGAGTACTCCCTGGGCATTTTTTTCGGTTGCCTGGTAAATTCTGTAACACTAAATCCAGGATCTTAAGAGGTTCCCGAGTATTTTGTCTCTAGAATGGCATGACGGGCTTGGGGACTCGACACCTGTATAGTTTCCAGAGTTGGCCAACTTTCCTGTCACCTCCCTCCATGCAGAAAGAACACCCATACACAGATCGCAGGATCCGAGACAGCAGTAAAATCCCAGCACGTGGACTACAAGCGTGAAAGCAAGCATTCAATAAACGTGTGAAAAACCTACAGACGACGTGCCAGTCCTTCGCCAGACAGTTACATAAGAGACATAAAAGGCAAGTTCTCAAAGGCAGGTTGGATGTGGAGGGCGAGTGTGTCAGTCCCAGATCTCTGCCTTTGGGGCGTGAACGCCTTAGAGGGCAGGTCTGGCTCCATGGTGAAGTGCTGTATTCCCAGGCTCTGGACTAGGGCACGGCACAGCAGGTGCTTCGTTATACTCGCTGGGCGACTACAATGTGGGGTCTAGTTCTGCTTCTGAAGAATGCTTCGGTCAGGCTTCTACCTCACGTGGTAACCTCTAAACGACATCACTCAGTAACTGTTGAGCGAATGAATAAATGAATTTCTAGTTTGGAAAGAATTGTCTTAGTGGTTTCCAACCCTACCTGCTCTTTTGAATTGCCTCTGGAACTTCCAGGAAATAAAAAAACCCCAAAGGGTGGGGAACCTAAACCAAACCACTATTTATCAGGGTGTGATCCAAGCTTAAGTACTTCTTCTGATTTCCAGCACAGCCAGGGTTGAGAATTACTTTTTCAGTCACGAATGGCAGAAATAGATTCTAAACCATTCCTCAGCCTGTGCTCATGGCAGACATCAGTAATCAATCCCAGGTCTCAGGAGTCTTCACTGAGCTCGAGGCAGGGGGTATCCATCCATGGAGTTGTGAGGAGAAGGGGCTGGAGGGGCGGGGCCGGGTGTCACACAGGCCATTCTGACATGAACCTCTCCTGACCTCCATCCAGGCTCTGGCTGAGCACCCGTCTGAGGAGTTGCGCTGTGACCCCGTCTGCCTCTGGCCTCCTCCAGCTGCCCCCGTGAGGGGTGGGAGGATGCACATGCACAGCGGACGTTCGCTTGACTCACAAGCTTGCACTGTGGAGTGTGGAGGTGGGGAGTCCTCGCCCCCTCTTCCCAGGCAAAGGGTTCCTGTCATCTCTCCCACTCCCCACACCTACTGGGTCCTGTACTCCGCCACCAGAGCCGCTCTCCCCCGTCCTGTGACAGAGAACAAGTCCCACCGGGGCCTGCAGTGCCCCCCGGGGACTGTGGACGTGGGTGCGGCTGGGAGCTTCAGTGGGCCTCTTCCACCCCTTCTTACCCGACTGCTGCACCCATCTTCCAGCTGCTCTGAGGGTGGCACTGCCAGCCACCTACCCAGCTGAGGAAACCAGGGCTCACAGATGAAGACAGGGGGTTCCCAGGCTCCCAAGTCCATGGCTCCTCCCCAAACCCACCATCCCTGGGCCTCCCTCTCCGAGACCCCGACCCTGCCAAGTCGCCAAAGCCGGCCTCCTCTGTGATCAGAGCCCACTGGGGGCCAGGAGACTGGACTCTAGCCCGGAAAGAAGAGGGGGTAGCAGAGATGAAGAGGAAGAAAGACTCATGCAAAAGAGTTGTTTTTTATTTTCTTTTGGGGGCCAGTTGCAGCTTCCCACCAACAAAACCTCAAAGCACAATGGCAGGAGCAGATGTGGGGCGGGTGCAGGATGACCCCCTGCTCCAGGGCCTGGGGTCTCTCCTGGGAGGCTGGGCTGCAGGAGGCTGGGAGGCCCCGGCGCTGAGGGGGGAGGGGGAAGCTCCCCCCACAGCGGAGAGCAAATCTCAGCTGCTGCTACATGTGCTCTGCGCTTGGCTGGGGGACAGAAGTGGGGAGACAGAAACCAACCTCATGCTCCAGCCCCAGCCGGTCAGGCGATGGAGGGTCAGATGCTGACCCCACCCCCTGGCAGCACCCACAGCTAACAGGTCTATGCCACAGACTTTGTGTTTCGGGGTGGAAAAGGGTCTCTTTGGGGCTTAAATAAACGGGCAGGGGAGGGACGAGGGGTGCGAGACCAGAGGGTGACTGTCTAGCCAGCAGGCCGGCCTCCAGGGCCCTGAGGCAGTGTGGAGCCTGCACTGTGGCCCGTGAGACTCCTGGGGGGAAGGGAGAGAAGGTCCCAGCCAGGCCTTGGGCCACCTCGCTGGGCTCACGCAGCGTCTGGAGGGGCCGCTGGGGAAAGCAGAGGGGCTGGAAGGCAGGTGCCGGGGGTGGGGCTTAGCGCAGGTCTTCCTCGTCGCCCTGGATGGTCTTCTTGATGCGCAGCAGCATGGTGGTCAGCCACTGGTCCAGCCGGGAGATGGAGTCGAACTCCTTCACCTGTGGCAACCGCAACCGTGACGATGTGGCTAATCCCACAGGTGGCTAATCCCACGCCTGGCCCTGGCTCCCTGCCGGTCCCAGCCCTGAAGCCAAAGGTCTCTGGTCCCAAGATCCTCCAGATGTGGCCCTGCCAGATGTGGCCTGAGGAGCAGCAAGGGAGGCAGCAGGCCCAGCAGTCCCCTTTCAGGGAAATAATTAATTTTGTAGCTTCCTTGTTTTATGGATGGGAAACAGGCCTGGAGGTGTGACAAGGCCTGTCCCGGGTGCCACAGGGAGGGGAGGCCGGGAGCCCACACCCTGCGTCCCCCTCTCTCCTGTGGAGCTTTCACTGTCGGGCAGGAGGGACCAGAGGGAGCGGGTCTGTCATCACTAGGGGCCGAGATTCCGGAGGGCAGGCGCTCAGCGGTAGTCTGGATGACCAGGTCAGGTCATGAGCTGGACACAACCGGGTTCCAGAACATTTAGAAGCAGCTGGGGCAGTTCTATGAGGAACTGGCTGCTGGAAGAATGGGCCCTCCAGTGCCACCTCCCTCCTGCTCCCGGGAAGGGGGAGGCTGACGGCTCATTTCCTTCCCTCTCGGCTCCTCTGGGTCGCCCACAGCAGCTGACGAGAGGCGGCCCTCAGCTGCTCACTCAGGGACTCCAGGGGCGCAGCCTTGGCCTTCAGGGGCAGATGTGGATCTGAACCCAGCTCTGTCCCTGAGGGACCAGGGACACGTCCCCTCCCCATTCTCAGCCTCAGTGCCATCACCTCTAAAATGGGGAGAATACTCCCTGCACCTCTTGGGGTGACTCGCAAGATTCTGGGGTGTCGACAGAAAGGAATTCACAGCCAGGGGCCAAGGCCAGAGTTAAACAGGGTGAAATTCTCGCAGAGCATGTGTGAGAAGGGCGGCCACCTGCCGGCCACTCACCGCCTCGGTGTAGCTGTCCACATTCTGCTCTTCATGGGCGTCTAGCAATTTCTGCAAGAACATGGGAGGCAGTTAGATCCACGTACTCACCACCTGGCTGGATGGAAATCGGGGGACTCCCATGCTGACAGGAAGGAAAGGGCTCTGTTCCAATCCTGCCTGTGTTGGAAGGTGCTTGCAAGCTCGTGGACACAGGTCACACGTATGTGTATGCATGTGTGTGTCCCAGCTCAGCCTCTACTAGCTTTATTACTGCATGAGTCTGATTTTATCCGGAAAATAGAGATCCAACTGGCAGAAGAGGGAAAACAAAATAAAAACGAAAACCCCTTGAGAACACTATCATCTTGGCGAGCATACTAACTGAGCGCCTCCACCCCCTGCAGGCTCCCACCAGCCACTTGCAGGCCGGGCTGTGAAGGGGCAGGGAAAGGGGCCCGCACTCACCTTCATCAGCTTGCACTCCCGGGAGTCGGAGAAGGCGGGGAACAGCTCCTCGTACTTCTGGACAGCGAGCTGAGCATGGCCGGGGGAAGGGAGGAAGGGGACAAGCCGATAAAGGGCTGCTGAGGCCACGGGCCTGACAGCGGAGGGGATCTGGGCTGGCTTGGATCCTGAGTCAGCTCTGTGCCCCTCCCCCAGCCTCCATGTCCCCTGGCTCTGTGCCTAGCGGTACCTCCAAGGAGCTGAGCTCAGCGCCAGCCTGGCTGCAGAAACCGCGGGGGGGGGGGGGGGGGGGACACACACACGTTAAGCGGGGTGTACGGAGGGTTTCCCGGGCCAGTGTCCAGTGCTCTCTCCTGAACCAGGCGCACCCAGGGGAGGGGCCAATGACAACTGCCTGAGTACCTCTCCCATGCCAGGCCTGGTGCCGGGCATGTCTCATACATAACTATCAGATGATAGGGACCCCCATTTTGAAAGTAGGGCAACACCCAGAGAGGGCAGCGACCTGCTCAGGGCACAGGCTAAGCGGTGGGGCAGGGATCTGATGGGCCCAATGCAGGGAGCAGGGCTGGGGCTCAGACGTGCCAGGCTGAGGGTAGGGCGGCTGGAAACCCCTAAGAAATCCCGATTCAGGAGTTCACTCCTCCCCTGGGCACTTCCTGCCCCGGCCAGTACTGACCCCTCTCTTGCCAAGGGGTCCACTGAGGATGGGTAGGCGGACATGCAGGCTATGGTTCAAATCTAGAGACTGGGAGTCAGAAAGATCTGGAATTGGGGCTGCTGTTTATACTAGGCATGTGGCCTTGAACAAGAGACTCTGGTCTCAGCCTGTGTGTTCACCTGGGAAATGGGTGACAGCGATGCCGACCTCACGGGGAGCAGTAAGGATTCAAAACGTGCTCTCACGAGAGGAAGGCCTGGCACCAAGCCAGCCAGGAACCGGGGGCTCGCACCAAGCGGCGGGCAGGTGCCCTGGGCGAGCAGGGCCGACTGTCAGGGCCAGACTGAGTGAGGGGCTCACCCCTTCTGAGGAGCCGAGAGGGGACGTGGCTAGTGACAGCGCCCCAGCGGCCACTGGGGGGCCTCTGGGGGGGGCTCACCTTGGCGTTGAGCATGTCGATGCAGAAGTGGCAGAGGGCCGCCCTGAAGAAGTAGTCCTTGGCGCTGTACTTGAGGAGGGGGCTGTCCATGGCGTTGGTCCCCACCTGTGGGTACACGGCGGCCGCACTGTGAGCTCACGGCAGGCAGCCGAGGGCAGGGTCACTGCTAGGCACTGGGGGGCTCGCTGGAGGCTGGGTCTGGGCCCCAGGAGAACACCTGCTAACTTGGGACCCCAAGGGCCGGGAGGCAGGGACCAGCCCCAGGGAAGCTGGCAGTGGGTACGTGAGTGACCAAGGACCGAGACATAATGGGGAGGGGGTGAGCCACAGCGCCAGGTGTCTCTGGGCTCCCAAGGTGCCCAAGATGGTGAGGGGCGGCCCTGCTATCGGGCCCGACAGGAGGCTGGCATGTCAGGGCAGAGGGACGGCAGGCGAAAGGAACATGAGGCGGCGCCTGCCCCTCTCCTCTGAGCTGCCTGCCTTTCTCCTGGCCATGAACCCACCAGGACAGCCTGGGCCCCGCCAGCCCTCCCCACACAGCGGAGAGGAGCCCGAGAAGCCACGGGAGGGTCCCTGTTTCCCTGATCCCCTTCCTCTGGGCTCCCCAGGCTTCGGCAGTTCTTCCCGTTCCCTCCCGGACTCTGGTTCTTCAGAGTCATCTCACTCTGGGGTCGGCCAGGAAGCGCCCCGAGGACTGGGGGCTGGGCTGGGCTGGGCTGGGCAAAGGGTGCAGCACCCGGGGGGCCACGGGTGGAGGACATGTTTAGCCAGGTGAGTAGCATTAGGGTGAGGGGATGACCGAGAGAGGTGGACAGAAAGGGAGGGAGGGGGGATAGAGAAGGGGGCGGAGGGAGGAAGGGGCCCTGGCACATTGGATAGGGAGCAGCGCCCTCCGCAGAGAGCAGGGCTCGGAGCCCCACTGTCCCCACCTGTTCGTAGATGTCAACGGCCTTCTGATACTGCTCCAGCTGCGCGGCGTACCCAGCCACCTTCAACAGACACTTGTTGGCTGAGCTGTGGGGTGGAGAGGAGAGGGTGGTGGTGGCTGGTGGCAAGTGCCGGGGGCTGGGCGGCAGGAGGGGAGGGGGCCTGGGTACCTGTTGGACTCCTCGCTCTTGTAGTAGTCTGCAGACTGCTCGTAGTGCGCGATGGCCTGGCAGACGCGGGAGGGAGGAGGGTGAGAAGGGGTAATGTAGCCTTTATCACCGGCAGCCCCTGGGACACAGCCAGAGCCCTCATCCAAGTTCTGCCAGTGCCCACGCCCCTTCCCGGGTGCTCAGACACCAGAGGACTCCCCGAGGGAACAGGACAGAGAGAGGAGTCCTGGTCCCGGACGACTGGCTGCAGCAGCCCCCCCTCATCCCCCTCCCCCATTCACCTTGTCGATGTCCACCAGCTCCGTCTCGTAGATCTCAGCGATGGAGATGTGGTGCTTGGCTGCGATGGTGAATCGGCCCTGTGTGGGACACGGGGAGGGAATGTCTGTGGCCAGTGCCCCACCCTGGTCCCAAAGCTGTGGCTCCCTGCCCTTCAGCTGCACTTGTGAGGCGAGGTGCACAGAGGAGGGTACCGAGGGGCAGAGGGCATGGGACTTAAAAGGAAGGCTCTAGAGTGAGAGGCCCGGGTCTGAGTGCTGCCCCGACTGGGTGACCTTGAGCAAGACACTCCACACCAGCCCCCTTCCCTCCTGTCCATGGTGCTCAGGTGGGTGGGGTGATGCAGAGCTACGTGCGGAGGCGCCTGGCAGAGGGCCGGCTGGAAACATTTAAGAGAAGGCCCAGAGCAGCCATGGGAGGATCAATGCTCTGGAGAAACCGGGGCCGAGGGCCCGAGTGTCCCCACCACCCAAGGCCTCCTTGGCCTCCCCTCCCGCACTGTGGCCATCGAGGTGGCCCTTCTCACAAGCAATTCCCCCACCTCCTCCCCTGTGGAGGCCTCCAGCTCCCAGAGGGCTGAGCGCCCCCTCCCTGCCTCCACCCAGTGGGGGTCCAGGTGCCTGTCCAGCTGCCCCACACACAGGGGCTGGTTCACAGCCACCCCCACGCCTCAGGCAGCAGGAAAGGGTCACGCCCTAAACCCAGCCAGGCCTGGTTTTGGGTCTCAGCCTCTCCTGTTTGCAGGTATGTGTCCCTGGGCATCACTTCGCTTGTCCGGGCCCCTTCTGACTGTCACACGGACTAACAAGCAGGAAGATGAACCCATGCACTGAGTGTCTGGGCCAATAAGTGGCAGCTGCGGCCACTGCTGTAACTGTAATACTACAGCATCGCAGCATCGCCAGGACCCTGCGGGGCCAGGACCCCCTCCTGCCCGGGGGGAGGGGTCTGACGAGACAGGTGGAATGTGAAGAGGCACAAGGTAGAGTAGTAGTAGTTGTAGTAATCTGCAGACTGCTCACAGGGCCTGAGTGGGGTTGTGGTCCACAGTCTCGGCTCCCTGGCCTCAGGCCGGCCGCCTCTCGGGGCCTCATCTGTCGATGGGGATGTTCCTGGGCAGGACAGGGGCTGTGCCCACTCTGGGCGCTGCCCACATCCCCCTCTGGCCTGCTGTGAGCTAGGGATCAGATAGGATGCTGGTGGGGAAGGGTGGGCAAGGGGAAAAGGACACATGTCCCCAGTAACCTTAACTTCTACCAGTGAAGACAAGATGGCCTCCGGGACGTGCTGGAAGCTACTGCCAGCTGCCAGGCTGGTGGGGAGCTGGTGAGGACCCAGCCAGCCCAGCCCAGTGCAGGTGACCAAATCCCCCGGGGCACCCTCCCCCTCTCTGCCCGCTCTTGGTGCTGGAGCTGGGGAGGTGAGGCGGGGGCAATATGTGGACCAGGCGCGGGGGACAGGACTCGTAGTGACCCTTACCATGTCTGTGTAGATCTCGATTGCTCTCATCAAACAGTTAATAGCCTCTGGGGAGAGAAAAAGGGAGGCGGGGAGGAGAAGTGAGAAAGCCAAGTCATTTCGGCAGAAGCTGGGAGAGGGGGGATGCAGGGCTGAGGCGCCTGCGAGATCAATAGGGTTGCCAGGGCTACGCTCTGCTCTCCGCTCTCCAGGGGAACCGCCGGGAGGGAAGGGGAAGGAATCCCTGAGCCCAGGAAACTTGGTCAGACTAATTTATTCTGCAGCCTGACGTGCTGGGCACATGCTCGGGGGGCGGGGGGAGGGGGGGGGAGTCTGGCTGACGCGGCTGCCCTCTCCCTGGAGCCGCCACACAGCCAACACCTTCCCAGTTACCCCAGGGACAGGACAGGGCTGGTGCCAGTCAGGCTGATGGCCAGGCTCCCATGGGTGTTCTGAGCCAGATCTTCTAAGGCTTTACCCTCAAGAGCAGAGCTGCTGGCAAGGGGCGGCCAAGCCTGACACCTGAGGGACACCCTTTCATTGTGGGACCCTGAACCTGCCATGTCCCCTGCACCTGTCTGGCCTCCTCTATGGCAGGAGGAGGCCCCTCCAGCTGGACTCTCCATTACCCTCTTGCTCCCACCTCAGCACTCAGCCCTCTGTACCTTCCTTAACCGGGCACTGATACCCACCAGCTCCTCACACAGGTTTGCCAACGAAACACACACACACTAGGGCGATGCTTGAGAGGAGGAATTGAGCTACCTTTGTTGTACTAGCTCTTCCAAGATTTTATTTTTTAATAAATTTTTATTGATTTCAGAGAAGAAGGGAGAGGGAGAGAGAGATAGAAACATCAATAATAGAGAATCATTGATCAGTGGCCTCCTGCACGCCCCCTACTGGGGATCAAGCACACAACCCAGGCATGTGCCCTGACCAGTAATCTAACCGTGACCTCCTGGTTTATAGGAGGACGCTCAACCACTGAGCCATGTCGCTGGGCTCTTGCAAGATTTTAAATTTGGGAAGGGCTTTTTTCCTTTGACAAGTTATTTGGAGGAAAGAGAGAAGCATGAGTGGGAGGCATTTTCTGGCAGACAGAGATGAGCTCTCGGGTGGATTTTTTTTTTTAACACCGTTTTAATGCATCTCAGGAGGAAAGGGAGTATGCGGAGGCGGAGACAGCCTGGGCAGACCACAGGCTGAGGGTCTGAGCTGAGCCAAGGCTGAAAGTTCGTCCTGCAGTCCGGGGCAGTCGAAAGGCCCCTGGTCTGCTTCCCGGTCTCCAGTCAGCCAAGCCCACAGGGCTGAGATGCTACAAAGAGGTGTGAGGCCTGGTGCCTGCTCTCAAGGGGCTTATGGCCTCACTACCCAGGGAGACATCAGAACTTGGCACTTAGCTCCGGGCCGGGCTTTCAGGGAGTATTCAAGCCTCCTACATTTGCAAAATGTGCGTCTGTAAGCACTGCTCTGGGAGTGAGGGGATCTAGGGGTCCTATCCAAGTCGGAAAGGCCTCTGGAAACCCCCAACAGATTCAGAGAAGGTACACCACTTGGTTAAGGTTGAGGTTGACAGCTGGAAGCCCGAGGCAGTAGGGAAGAGGAAAAGGAGCAAAGAGGCGGCAGAGGAGGACAGGGAGAGAACACAACCAAGAATTACAGCGGCAACAGTGAGGGTGACTTGCACACACACACATTTTGTAACAGAGCTTTCCTGGAAGTAACTGATAAGCTAGCAACTGGTTGCACCACAGGCTGCACCACCAGGATGAGGATGAGGAGTGAGCAGCTGGGCTGCAGGGAGTGGGCCCTGCACATCCCACCCGTTCTAGCCTCCACCCCAGGGGTGGGTGCGACCAGCAGGCACCCTACCACTCACCCACTCCCTCTCCTGGGCCGCTGGGAGTCCGACAGGGCACCTGCAGGCAGAGGTGGCAAGGCTGTTAGTGCCATTAGCAGCCGGCAGTGGGAGGGACTGGAAACTCCCCTGCAGCTGCCCTGGGGGCCTAGCCTGCCCGGAAGCCCTGACGCCTGTCAGCAAGGAGGCCCTGGTGGTGTAACAGGGAAGGCTCCCCCACCTCTAGCAGCAACACAGACTCATAGGGTTAAATCCCCTTCATCCCTGTTCTTCGCTCTAGGACAGCTGTCCCTGAAAGCAGCAGGCCCCAGCTGACACCCTGGCAAGAGCACTAGCAGGCAAGCCCCTGACACAGTGGCTACAACCAGCTTCTTATCTTATCAGGTCACAGGGATCCCCAGGATGAGTGTCCAGCACACCCCTGGATGAGCATAGAATCTCCCCCCCATTTACCCACAGAAAACTGGACCTGGCAAGGGACTCTGGGAATGATCCAGCCCAGGATGAGGGGAGGGGGACTGAGGCCCAGGGAGGGGAAGGCCCTGGCTTAGGGACACAGGGAGTCTGCAACCCAGGGCCCTCAATCCACCCCCTGGGCTCCAGCCAACCCCACCCGACTCCTGCAGGCCACCCCCAACACGGCCAGTCTCCGTGATAAACTGGGCACATCCTAGAACCGCACAGGAAGTGGAATGGATTAAAGGAAGATGCCTGGGCCTCGTACACAGTAGGCATCCAATAAATGGCTGTGGGGCATCGGGTACGAGGGGGAGGGGGAATGGGTGCACATGCATGAACCCTGGGCCCAATGGTCAGGCAGGCGGGGTAAGAGGCCTCCCTGGCCTGAGTCCACCCAGAGCGGCAGACAGTGGTTGGGAAACTCTGGGGAACCACTGACAGCTATGGGCGTCACCTCCCCACCCCCAATCCCACCAGCAAGACACCCCTGACCCATACTGAGGGCAGACTCCCCCCCCTCCCCACCCGAGGGAGAGTGTGATGACAGGAACCAAATCCTTTTCCCTGCCTGGCGGCTCTGGCAGGCCTCAGGCCCAGGTCGGCACCAGCAGCCTCTGGAGGGGTTGGGGGGAGGGGCGGGCCCTCCAGGGCTCCTGCAGGAAGTGCTCACATAGGACAGACTGGGAGGTGATCAGCAGGGCCCCAGGGAGCTGATCACCTGCTTGGGGAAAGTGGGCCAGGTTCCAAACGGGGCCTCCAGCTATTCCCCAAGGCAGGCGGCCAAGGGGTGGAGACTGAGCCCAGGCCTGGCCCCTGTGGGATGTGAGCAGGGGGCTGCCCTTCCTGGGACTTTTATCTCAGGCTAGGTGCCACCCTGGGCATGCCCTCGCCTTATCTCACGTGTGATCTCTGCTCTCCCAGACCAGGAAATGCAGATCCAACAGATTAAGCGACTTGTCCAAGGTCGCAGGGGAGCAGGCTCCTACCGGACCTCTCAGACCACACTGAGCCACACAGCTGCCACGGCCTCTGAGAAGTGGGACTGGCCTGACACCAGGCAGCTGTTCCTCCTGGTGCAAATGTGCCCTCTCCCCTGACCCTGGCTGGAATGGTCCCCAACTCAGAGTTGTGACTGGGGTTGGCAGCCACGAGGCAGTGCTGCTGGGAAGCCGCCGCAAAGCCCTGCCCATCCTCAGCTCCAGGCACCCTTATTTGGGCTCCAGACAAGGCACCTGGTCCCGACTCTGCCCACATTACACTGCTCTCTGCTCTGCCGCCCCTCTTGTTTCCCCACAACTCTCTCCCCCCCTGAAACTCCCTCCCCCATCTCAGCTCCCAGGGCAGCAAACGGTGCTTGGTGATCCCTGGAGAAACTGAGTCGGCCTCTGTGCCCCACGAGGGGACTGTCACGAGGGGACTGTCACCACACCTACCGCTGCTTCCCACCAACCTGAAGGCTCTGCCACCCTCTGTGCCTCCTGAGGCCCGGCCCTGGCCACATCCCACACGCACCCTGAAGAGCCTGCTGAGAGGAGACAACTCAGATCAAAAGCCAGGGAAGGATACGACTCATACCACAGCGCCAGGCGGGGCCTGTGCTCGGGAAGC
The DNA here is from genome assembly GCF_951640355.1 of Cnephaeus nilssonii. NCBI lineage: Eukaryota > Metazoa > Chordata > Mammalia > Chiroptera > Vespertilionidae > Cnephaeus > Cnephaeus nilssonii. The sequence goes on from NC_137091.1 coordinate 43,407,020, forward strand.
GCTGGGGTTGTTTAAAGAGCAGCTGGGCTGCGCACATGTCACGCGACCTGGCGCTCTGCTCCCGCCCCAGAAACAAGCCCTTCCAGTCACTCAGGAGCAGCAGCTGAACGTCACAGATGCCAGGGCAGCGTCTCCAGGTCAGCCCGTTCCCCAGGGAGCAGGAGGAAGTTTGGGGCAAGGGGGACTCCGTGGGGGGACACAGACTTGTCTGGGTGATTCCAGCGGAAAACCAATCCAGGAGGGCCTGGGTCACCGTCACTCACCCACGGGGCCTGCTGCGGCCCAGCACTCAGCTTTGTGCAAGGAGTGACAAGGATCCACCCAGTCACAAGGCCGCCCTTGGGGCTCTTCTTTTTTTTAATCCTCACCCAAGGATATGTTTTTATTGATTTTAGGGAGAGAGGAAGGGAAACAGAGGGAGGGAGGGAGGGATAGAGAGGGAGAGAGAGAGAGAGAGAGAGAGAGAGAGAGAGAGAGAGAGAGAGAGAACATCGATCGGTTGCCTCCCATATGTGCCCCGACTAGGGATAGAACCAGCAACCTGGGTATGTGCCCTGACCGGTAATCAAACCCAAAACCCTCTGGGGTATGGGACGACACTCCTACCAACTGAGCCACCCAGCCAGAGCTCCTCTCGGGTTCTTGCTGAGTCTGAGCCTACCACTTAAGACCATATCTGTGAGACACCCGGTGGCACAGGAGGGACTGGTCAAGCCTAAGGACAGAGAAAAGCTACATGGTTTACACAGAGACCAAATCCTGGGAATGAAATGAACGTCCCCGACAGCAACAGGGGCCTGCCAGTGATCCCAGCACTTGCACGTGACCCGGTGCTCACTGGCCCTCGCAGAGACTGCTGTGTACTGCTGACAACTGTCCCCTCTTGGGAAGGACAGGCCTTTATTCCAAGATTATGCCTCTCCTTTTTTTTTTTTTTTTTTAAAGCATGGCTTTCCCATTCTCATAAGAGAGGAGAGTGACAATAGATGGTCTTTATAAAAAAATCTCTACTTGCTAAAATTAAAAGTTAGCAACCTATGTCTGGCACCGAGACTTAAAGAGCAGATTAGAACCCCAGCTCCATGGAAGTCTGGTACCCACTGGGCTTCTGCTTCCGGATGAGCCCAGTGGGACAGAATGTGCTCTTCACAATGACAGCCACCCAGCTGGGGCTTCTGTCCCCAACACGCTGTCATCTGAGGAAACGTGTTCTCTGGCAACTACATCTCAGGCTCTTCTCCCCCATCCTCCCCTTCCCCCTCGGGCCCCTCAGGGAAGCCAGGGTAGGACCACTTCCTCGCCTTCTCCGGCTGTCACTCCTACCTGGCTGGTCTCAGCCCTCCACCCGCTTCTGCATGTCAATTCTGACAACAGAACACATTCTCCTCTCCCGCTGGCATGCAGTGGGTCTGAAATGTAACTCCCACTCCCAAATGCTCCCAGGCAGCGGGAGGGGAGCGAGAAGGGGAGGAGGAGGCTCGGAGCGGGATGGAAATGCCACCGGAAGGGAGCCAGTTCTGAAATGAAAGCGCAAGGGCTCCCTGCCAGCCTATCGCGTGTCGGCCACTGGAGAAAACGGAGCCCGTGGAAACCTGAGGACTTCTCCGCAGAGCGCTCAGCTGGTGCTCGGGCAGCCAGCCCTGGTGGCCACGGGCCCTCACCTTGGGGGTCAGCTTTCTTGAACGCGTTGCCGGCATCCACAAAGCAGGTGGCTGCGTCGTGCTTGTTCTGGAGCTGCAGATGCAGCTGCGCTGCCTGGCAGAAGGCGTTTCCGGCAGCTGGAACAGAAAAGAGAGACCCTGGCCTAAGTGGGGCTCCCTGCTTCCTAAGCCTCATTGCTCTGGGAGCTCTCGGGAATACAGGGAGCCCCGGGGAAAGGAACAGGGTGGCCTGGGTGAGCTGAGGCCTGGGCCTAGGCCTCAGGCCCCCTGAGCCAGCAGTGCCCCCTGGGGAGCCTGCAAGCACAGGGCTGGGAACCCTACTCAAAGGCGGAGAGCAGGCTGAATCATGGGAGGGGGACAAGAGGGGTGTTGGGGAAGAGAGGGCAATTGAGATTCAACTCTGAAGCACTTCCTGATTGACTCCCCAACTCCAAGTCCGATTTCTTTCCCCCACGACTCCCAGCTCTCCCTAATTCCCCGTACTCCTCTGCCTCTGTCCACGTTCTAGTCCCTTGTGTAGTCACTGCAGGCTGGTGGGCAAGGCACCACACTAATCATGAGGTACGTGGGGGGCACACAGGGTCTGCTCCCTCCAGGAGCTTCATGTCCAGAACAGGAAACAGGACGCAGACCCCAAGATCTGAGTACCTGGGACACGAGGAGACCACACACCTGAAGCCCAGCCTGTCCTTACCCCTGCACACTGTCACCGCCCAGGGGTCCCAAGCCATTCTGCTTATGGTCTCATCTCCTAACGTGACTTGCAGGAGACACTGGGGTCTCTCCTCCAGGGGTGCGGACTGGGCTAGCTGAGACCCCCACAGCCACCTCAGCTGTTCTGTGCTTCCCTTCATCCTCCTCCGGCTGAGTCCGAGTCACAGAATCGCTGAGCTGGAAGAGGACGGGAGGGCCTGGCCCCTGTCCTGGAGCTTTAGAGCAGCAGGACAGACAAAGGCACCCAGGATTTTACGATGTATGAATCCTTTATTATGTTTAAGGGCTAGAAACTTGAGTGTAAAATTGCCAGAGAAGGTAAAAAAAAAAGAAAAAAATGGCCTAGGAATTTGGGTGAGGGTTGGTTTACAAATTTGGGGGGAAGCAACATCTGTGTGATTGAAAAATAATATTCTTTCTTTTAAGGCACTTCCTGAGCTTGGAGCATAAACATCCACACAGCACCTGGCTTTACGCACAATGTGTTTTGTGGAAGCTGAAACATTCTCAAAAAATGACCATAGTCGATTTTACCCTGTGCCTCCCAGAAAGGAACTTTGTCTTTGCTTGGTTCCCCTGATCCAATCGTGCAGATGTTCGAAGTCATTTTATGAGATCAGCCCGCAGTGGGCTCCACGCACCGGCTTTTCAAACCTCTCCTCGGGTCTCAGGCAGCTCCCTGCCGACCAAGCTCCTGGGAATCGGACCACAACTCAGGGCCGAGTCATAGAGCCATGAAGCGGATGACACTCCGCCCACCAACACAGGAGTGTCTCAGGAGGCGCCTGACCTGGGGTGACCTCTTCCGGGTGAGGCGCCTGCAGCATTACATGACACTGGGCCGCCACAGTTACTGCCCTCGCTGGTGAGCCTGATCTCCATGAACCCACACTACGGCCCATTCGGTCTCAACCACTTCCCTGCCGGGGTACTGAGAAGGAAACACACCTGAGTGTACAATTACTAGGAGAGGCCAAGTCACTTCCAGGGTCACAGGCCAGTCTGAGCTGTGACACAAACCGAAGTCACTCAGCTCCAAAGGTCAGGAGGCATCACAGGAGCAGGTTAAACACCGGGCCCTGCTCTGGCTTCTGAATTCTGTCGCTTACTACTTGTGGCACCTCGGACAAGGGGCCGGGACAAGCCTCAGTTTCTGAATCCATAAAATGGGAAAATTAATGAATGGTACTGACCCTTGTAGGGTGCTGCAATGACTCAATTAAATAACGTATGCCTAGTGCTTAGTATGGTGCCCGATCAATGGTAACTGTGATCACTGTTATTGGACCACTTAACTGCCCCCCCAGCTCAGAATTCAGACTCTGCTGGAAGCAGTATGAAACAGTTTCCGGGGAAACCTGATATTCTAAATTTAAGGAGAAACCCCTGAAGGGCTCATCAATCCATGTGGGTCTACCTGGACTTAATAATCTATCTGTCCTCATCCCTTCCGTCCTCTCTCCAAGGCCCAGTGAGCCAAGCTGTAAAATAACCCAGTGGGCTCTACCGACCAGACAGCAGGCCACAGGCTTTGACGCTAGAGAAACCTAAAAAGAGAGGGGCTGCGAGGCGGGAAGCTGAGGGAAAGGAGGAGAAAGCACGCGGAGCTCTATCAGAGATCACATACCACTCCAGTTTTTGGCCATTTTGAACATGTTTGCTGCTCTGGCGTAGATTTCGCAGGCTTCCTCTGTTTTGGACGAGCCTCTGGGGGAAAAGAAAAGGGGAGAAGGATAAGGAGAATATCTAGCCTGGTATCAAGGAGGAAGTGAGCAGAGACAGTGGAGACGTGCCCTGCATTCACTCCCGTGATTTCCCTGGAAAGTCAGCTTCCCGCATCCAGCTGCAGCCCAGGCCTCTATCTGGGCTCAGGAGAGAGAGTCTGTGGCTTCCACCCCCACACAAAGGCTGCCTAGGCCCTCCAGACGTCCCCCACCGCCCGCCATGGATTATGGTAGCCTCCGACAGCCACTACCACTTCCACTTCCTGCCTGGGCTGCTCCCAGGCTCCCCCAAAGTCCCTTTCCCAGAGATTGCAAAGCATCCTGGGGGAAGAGCCCGGCCTTGGATGCCTCGTCCCTTCCCCAATGACTTAATCCTAGCCTGGCACACTAAAGTGGTTCAGGGAGGACTTCTCAACCCTCCAGGGTCACTACCAGTTCAGGACCGAGCATAAATACTATAATATAAACACACAGAGAAATACTATTTTTAAATGTGTATATAAAAGTTCCCATTTGTGTTAAAACAGAACAAAAAGAGAGGGTGAGAAGAGAAGCATATATGTTTATGTGAACAGAATATTTCTGGGAGAATACACCCAAAACAAGTTGCAGCATTTTTCTCTAAGGCGGGGCCTGTAGAACTGGGGGCCAGGCGTGGGAGACAGATGGACACCTTTGGTTTGTACTGTGAGAATTTTATTTTATTTTTTACTTTGAGAGTATGTTTATTGAAGCTGGGACAATGAAACAAGGAAGGGCCTAGGAGAGAAGCAGCAAGAGGAGAGCCTGGGCGGGGCTGCTGTCAGCTCACTGGGAAGTCAGAGAAAAGGGGGCCTGGGGGACAGACAGGCCCAGGGATTAGCCCGGGAACAGCTGCTGCTGCCCACTGCTCCCCTGGTTGCACGTCTCGTGGGGTCCCTTGGAGTTCTGGAGATGCATGCCTGTGGGGGGGAAGATGTGGGCGTGCTCCCGGGAGGGGCAGTGTGCCCCTGTCTGAATTTTTTTAATCGCCTGCATATTTTATCTATTCAAGAAAAGAAATATATATTTTTTAAATATCAGGATTTATATTGGGTCCTGTGATCCAGCAATGAATTACATTTCTAGCAATTTATCCTAAGAAACTAATCAGAGAAACTATAGGATGTTCAGCACAGCATTATTTAAAATGGCAAAACCAACCTCAGAAAATGTACTGTGTAACGGTAGGGACCGGTGAGATGGAGAGGAGTACATTTTAGAAAAACAAAGAGCACCCTGCAGGGACAGCCACCCTGGCATCCCCACCTCCAAGGGGTGCAGATGAACCTCTTCCTGGATCGCGGGTCCTTCATTAGTACCTCCCCCACCAGTGGTAAGTCATTCCATCTCCCATAACCCACCAGGCTTAGCCCACGAGGCCTGTGGTCTCTGTAACTGTTCAAACCCCCATCGCCCACAAAAATCTCTAAAATAAAACCCACACACTCAGGAGTCCCCCACATGGAGTTCAGATTCTCTCTTCACTGACATCAAGCAATGTTTAGTTTTGAAGGAAAAAGGGGACTTTTCCAATTAAAAGTCACACAAATCATCTTCACTGTCCCAACCCTCACCCCTGTGTCAACTGGCCCTGGAAACTCGCCATCCCAGCCAGCTGGCGAGGGCCTCCAGTGTAATTTTGGAGCTGTGCTTGGCGCACGCCTTCACCGCACTGTGCCACAGTCCACCATGCCCATCTTTTGAATCCCATGAGGGGCTCCTTACAATAATTAGATCAGAGCCCACAGCCACCCTCCCTGGAGATTTCACCATCCCAGTGGGATTGGTCTGGGTAGGGCCCAGAATCAGGATTTTTTTAAACAATGGTCCCCGATAATTCAGATGATCAGGTGAGTTTGGGAGGGGAAAAACTGATTTAGACAAACAGCTTAGAAAGCAGCCAGCGGTGACCTCCCAGGTCAGGTGACTTCTGGTGACCTCCCAGGGTGTGTGTGTGTGTGTATGTGTGTGTAACTGGAGTCCTGGCCTCCTGAATCCAATCACACCAACAAGGTTCTGCTTTAGATGAAAAGCCTATCCTTTGCCTTATGGGGCTGTGCTGACACTGTCTCCCAGCAGTCCCAACAGAGAGGCGCCAGCAGAGGGTCGCTCTGCTGTCCAGGAAGTGTCCCTGACCAACGCCCCCTGCCCCCCTTCCCATACCTCGTCCCAGATGGCCCAACACATTGAACCTGAGACCTCAATTTGAAGTACCTTCTTCAGAAACGACTCAAGAGCTGAGGCACTTCCACAAACGTCTGGCAGAAGAGATTTCAGAAGGACCCCTTGGGGCCAGAAGGCAGCCCCCCTCACTCCCGGGGACCTTCTCTGGAACATACTCTTTAAAGGAGACTGATGCATTCACAGCTCGCCATCACAGATGTGCCCTCCCCATGGAGCCATCGCTTCTTTGAGGGCACAGTTAGTCCTACCCAGGCCCAGACGTTCCCTGGAAAAGCTCAGGCTCCTGGATGAGCAGAAGCGGCCCGTCCCACCGAGAGGCCCAAGCCGGGTGACTAACAATGAGCAGAGCCAGCCCAGCTGGTTTGTTTCAGCTCAGTGGGACAGAGTGGACACAGAACACAAAGCCTGTCAGCTGCCAGGCTGAAATCCTATGATCCCAGGCTAAGCCAGGCCAACCCTGCGCTGGGTCAGTGACTCTAGCTGCGGGGTAGAAAAGCCGGAGGGATCACCACCTGCTCAGGCCGCTAGGCCTGTCTCCGCCTTGCCATTTCCACGCAATTACAGGGAGATCTCTGGAATTCCGCCCTCTTCTTTTAGAAATGGAAGCTGAGTCGCCCAGCTAGGGCCACTGGCAGACCCCGAAGGAGAAGCTGTTCACATAGCCATTTAGTCACCTGGGGAACAAATATGAGTATTTACTAGTGGCCCGGTGCACTAATTCATGTACACTGAAAGGAAATTAATTAGAAGAAAATATTTTAATATCGCTATTCGCCCTTTCTGTATAATAGAAGTGTCAACCAAATTCATGATCGACAATGACAGATCAAAACACACGCGTGCGATTGGAGCCAGCGAGAGCTTTCTATGTATAGCACATGAGTGAGTCAACTTAGCCTTTTATAGATATAGAACAAACTTGCTTAATTAGACCTGCTTTCTGATTTAGCTAAGTTTTTTCCAGCCAAGTGAAGCACCCCAACTTCTCTTTCAGGTAACTGTCAGCAACACAGCAATAAATATCAACATGAAGCAGATTATTATTGTAGATCATGTAGGGAGAACAAAGGGTAAAATATTTAACTGCAGCAGTGTTTGACTATATTCTGCACAGCAAGAAAACCTGAAGTCATTTTCAAGGTCCACCATTTCTTTCTTTTCAGTCGGGTCAACTTTCCAAGCTTTCTAAATCTCCATTTTCCAGCTAATGAAAATAAAACAGGATTCCCCTCTATCTACTCCAGGACTTCTGTGAGGATCAAATGAGATGAGGCACGGAAACGCTTCCCAGACATTTGGTTAAAGTGTGAAATGTTTCCACCTGTCTATAAAGCAAGTCTATTCCTGGGCTGAAGAAACTGCAAGGAGGCTAATCGTCACTAGGGAGAGGAAGCCGGGCATTGCTACATGACATCATTACTCTGTGCCCACTGCGACCATTTCTGGGCTGCGCTGGGCTGTGGGCTGCATTTTGCGCCATGGGGTCTCGGCAGCGTTGGCTGCAATTTGGTGGGCTGTCGCTCTGGGGTGGGGGCGGGGCCTGTGTCCCACTTGGGGGAGGCCGAGTGCTGTTTCTCTGTGCACATCATGGAAGCTCCTGCATTGAGCGTCTGCCCCCTAATGGTCAGTGTGCGTCATAGCGGCCAGTCGGTCCACCGTTCGGTTGATTTGCATATTAGGGTTTTATTATATAGGATGATGTGCCAGGCACTGACATAATAGTGAACAAAGGGAACAACCTTCAGTAAACAGGAAGCCAGCAAGACAATTTCAGAGTGATTAAGCACTAGAGGGGCTGGGGAGGAAGAGCTTCTTTGAATGGGCGGGTCAGGGATACAAGATTTGAGCCTAGTCCCCAATGATAACTAAGGAGCAATCCATGAAAAGAGGAAGCACATTCCACACAGCAGTCGAAGCATGTGCAAAGGCCCTGAGACAGAAACAAGCTTGGCCAGTTCAATCAAGAAAAAGAAGTGGGCCAGATGGCTATGTAAGGTGCAGGGAGCAGTAGGCAATGGGGACGCTCATGCTAGACGGAGGCCAGGAGAAGAGTTGAGGCGACATTCTAACACAACAGGAGGGCTTCTGGCAGGGAGAGGGAGCGGAAGGAAGAAGTTCCCAGCTCCACTGCATCCCCACCTGCCTCCCCACACAGTACATCTACATGGGTTACACAGGATTTCTCTCCTCAATCAGGTCCGCTCACATCACTCCTCTAAGGGTGGCCTCCATGACAAAAACCACAAACTCTTCTGAAGAGCCGGGGTGGCAGCACATGCGACAGCTGACTGTCCCTCCCCCACTGACCTCCCCCAAGCTGCTTCTGCTTGGCTCTCCCAACCAGCGGCTCTGAGCCATGCCCAGGAATAGAGGGAACTGGTTTGGGCCGGCCTGGTGCAGGGCTGTCTATAATTACTCGCTCAGCTTTGCTCTCTCCCCCTCCCAAGGCGGAGGAAGCAGTCTCAGGTCTCCCAGGCGGAGCCACCAACCTCCAGCGACTGCCATATGGAGGAGTGAGCAGTGCCAGAAATGCACAGACGGCCCGGTGGGACCCGGGCCAGGCGGTCTGCAGGGCAGCGTCTTGGCCTCCCTGCCTCCCACCTCCATCCCCTGGGCATTTCCAGCTCCCACCAACATGCCACCTACCCCACCTGCAGTTTCCTAAGGACCTCAAAAAGGCAGAGCAGATGGAGTTCACTCCCATTTTAGGTCCTCCCCAACAGTCCCTCTCCCTCCTGTCTCCCTGTGGTGCCACAGCTACCAGCCTCAGTCCTCTTGAGACTTAGCATCTGCCCCGATTCTCTAGTCAGCGCCCTTGGTGGAAGAATGGGCCCGTGGCCCTGTCCCGTCTTGCCTCCTCCCATGTGCTATGCATCATCATTCCTCCTTACAATGGACAACGATGGCCTACCACACACTCCGCCTGAAGGGACAGAGTTCCTCACAATAACCCTTCGGGTCCTCACCAGGGTAACCCTTCTGCGTTAGACAGGAGGAGGCTGGCTGGGCTCAGGGATGTTAAGGGGCTTGTCCAAGCCCACGCTGCCAGGAAGCGGTGCGGCCCAAAGGGGACTTGGCCCTGGGGATCCAGTCTTGCCCTTGCCTCTCCCTCACTCAGCGACTGGGAGGCCTCCTTCCTTCTGTGAGTCCTCTGGAAAACGAGGAGGCAGACAAGGTCCCTGACTGCTCCCCCGTCTCCAGCAGATTAAACAGCCAACCTGCTCAGGTTCCCATCATCTGACAAGCAGACTGCGCTCTGCTGGAGGCCTGCTGGGTGGCTCCTAAGCAAGGGAGGGCTTGGTCAGGCCAGCGCCCCCGGAGCCCTGGCCCACCGCACAGTGCTGCAGGCAGAGAAATTAGAGAACAGAAAGGCCGAGCCTGCACAGCTGAGCTGTCAGGGCCAGCCCCACGGGATTCCTCCAGCATCTCCCGCATCTCTCACAAACGCTAAGCCACTCCCTGCCTTCCTGGCTCTGCAGTGACAGGCAGGGCCCGGGCCCCCAGAGTGACTGCACAGCCCCCCCCCCCCCCCCCCCCCCAGTAACTGACAAAAGAATTCAGGTTTACACACAACTGCCCAGCGCTGAAACCATCACAGGACACTCTCCGGACATGCGTGTATGCGCCAAGGGTGAGGAGAGCATGGAGCTGAGGCGGGAGACCAGGGCTGAAATTGGTCTCAGCACTGTGCTAAGTGCGACCTTGGCCTAGCCGTCCCTGAGCCTCAGTTCCTTTAGCTATAAAATGGAGACAATGAACCCGACCTGGGAGGAGTCTGTGAAGATCAGAGATTACCTGGCGCCGAGGGCAGCACAGAGCAGCGCTCAAACGGTTACCATTAGACAGAGGAGGAGAAATACACTCCACAGGCTGCCAGCCCCTGGCAGTGGGAATCCTGGTCCCTCGGGCAGTGGAAAACCTCAGACTGCCGTCAGATGGGCCAGGATTCTGGCGCCAGCTCCAGCTCGTGGCTCAGCAGCCTCGGTTTCCTCATCTGTACCTGGGGAGAGACTCCACGTGGAGTAGAGCTGCTGGAACCATGAGAGCACCTGCCACACTTATCAAACTGGCAGAGAGAGAGATTCTAGAAATGTTTTCCTATTTCAACATCTCAGTGTGGGCTTCACCTCCCCCACCCCCAGATTGGCTAAGCGCAGCCCTCCTCCCACTGTAAACTCAAAGGCAGGAGCTGTGCCCGCCACAAGGCCTGGCAGGCGCTCCTGTGGTTCCATACCGATGCCCTCTGCACCCCAACAGGATTACTTCATCCCAGCCGAAGACCTGAATGTTTCCTTTCCTTTTTTTTTTTTTTAAATTTGTATTGATTTCAGAGAGGAAAGGGGAGAGAGAGAGATAGAAACATCGATGATGAGAGGAAATAACTGGTCAGCTGCCTCCTGCATGCTCCACACTGGGGATCAAGCCCACAACCCCAGCATGTGCCCTGACCAGGAATCGAACCATGACCTCCTGGTTCATAGGTTGACCTCCACCACTGAGCCACACCGGCCAGGCAATGTTTCCTTTTCTTGAAAGATGTTTCTGAAAGACCCTTGCCTCTCTGTAGCCCCATCCCAAACAGAAGCGTTGAAACCTCTGTCTGACCAGGCAGCTAAGTCCCATCCATCATGGAGGACAGAACCCGCAGTTATTGCATAATCTGGCCAGGTTACCCGGAAACCTTGTGTCCCTTCAGGAAAGACACTGCTTGGAGACCGGGCAAGAAATGCCAAGTTTCCCACTGTAGTCTTGGCAGCTGGTAGGGCAGTGCGAACCGCATGGGTGAGGCCGGAAAGGCACCAGGGGTCCTGCTCTCTCTGGGTGGAAGGAGGTCTGAAAGCAAAGCCGGAAGCTGTCGTTCCTGCACAGGTGGGTCCTGTCCCCAAACCTGTCAGCAATTCTTCCCTCAGGAGAGCCCACCTGCAGGGGTCCTGGGGTTGCTGGCACCTACAGGCGGTTCAAACAGGAACTGATTTGTCAACATTTGATTTTTAGAGACTGTGCTGTTTGTATACAGAACACGTTGCCATTTTTTCTCCAGCTCAACTTCCAATAACTATACGTAGCAACAACAATAAGCACGTGCCAACGTCAGACACTGTGTTCTCACCATTTTACACCCATAATCTCACTATTCCTTAGAACAGTGGTCGGCAAACTCATTAGTCAACAGAGCCAAATATCAATAGTACAACGATTGAAATTTCTTTTGAGAGCCAAGTTTTTTTTAAACTTAAACTTCTTCTAACACCACTTCTTCAAAATAGACTCGCCCAGGCCGTGGTATTTTGTGGAGGAGCCATACTCAAGGGGCCAAAGAGCCGCATGTGGCTCGCGAGCCGGTTTGCCGACCACGGCCTTAGAACAACCCCAAGAAGTAGCTATTCCTATGATTTTCATTTCTCAGTGGAAGAAACTTGCCATGCAGGTTGCTATCCAAGTGGAAAGAAATGTTTCTTTTGGATCGGGGAGTGAGGGGAAACCCCAGGGGGCACAGAGGGAAGGCCGCATCGGGGAGACTCCCAGCAGGAGGGAAAAAAACCTGCGCAGCGCCCCGCCCGCCTGTCACTCCTGCAGTCTCCCTGTGCTTTCCTCAGGAAATCTGCACCTTTTGCCTCCAGAGAGGTTGGGCTGCCCCCTCCCCTCTCCCCTGTCCCCAGCCTCCTCCCCAGGTGCCTTTGGGGGCTGGGGAGTGGGGGGGCAAGGGGGAGGGGGAGGAGAGAGCAGGAGGGCAGGTACAGAGGAGCTGTGATCTACTTACTAACGGGCTGCGTGGAGGCTGAAGCCCCCTAGCGTCTGGCAGCCCAGAAACAGTGAAGAGCAAAGAAAGCCCTAGCATCCCAGGACACGGGCGGCCCCAGGCCCCAGGCGGGGCTATCCTCCTTGGCCCTGTTGACTCGGGCAGAGACCTGTCAATCTGGGATGCTGTCACTGCTGAGATTCCTGAAAGGGGAAGAAGAGCACAAGGGACAGGCTGAGCTCCACTCTCTTCCCGGAAGCCCTGAGAGCGGTGGGCTGTGAAATGGTGAACACAGGCGACCCAGCTCCCGAGGCCAGGGCTGACCTCTCGCTGTACTCCCAGCCCTCAGGCAGACAGGCTCTGGTCAGGCGGGCCCATGTCCCTGCCCTCTGCTCTGGCCTGGCTCACGCCCACCTCAGCTGCTCTTGGCGCTGGAAGGGGCAGGGATGAATACAACACCTACTCTTGCTTTCAAATGTTTGGAAGAAACTGCCATGTGGGGTGGGGAGGGAGGAGGAGGTAGAAGGAGGAAGCTCCCTAAGATGTAGTTTGCCAACATCATTAGTGTCCAGAATGGGCCTAAGCCTCAAGATAAACCTAAGTGTAGTGGAGAGGGCTTTGGGACCAGACAGGCCGGGGTCTGACAGCAGATGCCAATTACCGGGGGACTGGGCCGGACAGATACCTCACCTCTAAGCCCACATTTGTCCACCTCCACAGGGATGCTGTGGGGATGAATGTGAGGATGTAAGTCAAGTGCCTGGCCCAGGCCTGCCTCAGAGCCAGGGTGAGCACTTAATAAACACTGTCGCTATTATTTATGTCACTGCCTTCAGTCTCCCCCATCCCAGCTGCTGTAGTCCTTTCTAAAGGGCAAATGGAGACGGGCTGGCTTGGCTCAGGGGTGGAGCTTTGACTATGAACTAGGAGATTATGGTTCAATTCCCAGTCAAGGCACATGCCCGTGTTTCGGGCTCGATCCCCAGTGGGGGGCATGCAGGAGGCAGCCAATTGATGATTCTCTCTCATCACTGATGTGTTTATCTCTCTCTTCCTCTACTTCCCTCTCTCTGAAATTAATAAAAATATATTAAAAAACAAACAAATAAATGGGAATGGGAACCCTCCAGGCCTGGCCCCCTATGGACTGAATGTTTGTGTCCCCCAAATTCATGTGTTGAAATCCTAACCTCCAAGGTGATGATATTAGGTAAAGCTTTTGGGGTGATACTTTATGGAGGGACGCTGTCTATGAGGAAGCCGGCCCTTACTGTTGACACCGTGACCTTGGACTTCCCCAGCCTCCAGAACTATGAGAAATAAATTTCTGTTGTTTACAAGCTACTGGATTATGGTACTTTGTTGTAGCCTGAACAGACTGACAGAACTCCTCCTTAAAGCCCTCAATGCTCTCAGCAGCTCCGTCCAGCCCTTTCTAGAAAGCTGCCTCCCCCCACTGGCCTCCTCCTTGCTGGGCTTCACCTCCCACTTCCGCCCTTCATGTGCTAACACGGAACTCCCTGTGTTAAACTTCACCCACCCGGGCCTTCCTCACGCTGTCCCCTCTGCCTGGAGCAGTGCTCCCCACTAGAAGGAACCCCAGAACTCCTGTTCATCCTCCCAGATGGAGGCCTCTCCTCCGGGGAGCCATCTCTGGCCCCTCGGTTCCCATCATTCCTGGCAGAACCTCCCCTCACGCCACACCTTTGCTCGCACAATTCCCGCCTAGAACAACTTTCCAGACCCCCACTCCCTTAGCAAGTCCTAGAGTTCTTGGGGCCCAGCTCACTCCTCACCAGAGCCTTGCTCCAGATCATGCAACCTGAGTGACACAATCTAGCCCTTAGTTACATTTGACAACTGTTAGGTGCAATGAAATAACTTAATGGATACCCCCCCTTCCCCCCATAACTGACCTTTTGAGCACTTCACACCTGGCATTCCCGTTTGCTTAGACCACACTCCACCGGCTAAGACCATTCCCCTTCCCTTCCGGGTCTTCCCAGGATCCGGCCCGGCCCAGAGAATTCTCCACCCAGAAAAAGCCCGCCTAGAGTCCTTTAAAATCTCTGACTCCCCACTCCTGGGTGCTGGAGTCATTTTGGGCTTCCAGATGACGTAATAAATGTTTAATTCTTTACCACTTTTGGCCTCATGTGTTCCTCCTTCAGCAACCCTAACAGCAACTTCGTTTTACTAGTGTTTGCCAAGTGTCAGTCTTGTGCTGGGGAGGAAAATTTCCCCCCTACCTTTAGAGGTTCTTCTGGCTGGTCTAAAAACCAAATGGACAGAAGGCAGATTAACAGGAGAAAAACAAATGCAAGTTTAATAACACGTCGATCGCCTGTATACCTGGGAGAGGCCCAGGAACACTAAGTAACTCGCCAAAATGGCCGAAGCCATCAGGGTAAATACTACCTTCAGCTAAAGACAAAAGACGTTGGGGGTGGAGAGTCAGTTGTGGGAAGTTAACAGGAAAAACACAGTAAACAAAGGTAAGGCTGCTATGCAGATTTAAGTCCCTACTTTCTCCACTTGATAGTGAAGGCAGGCCAGGTACGGCAAGGGAGACAGACATCCTGACAAACGGAGACGTCCTTTATCAGCGGTAACTGAACTAACGTCTACTGGGTTTTCAGAGTTCCTCCTAAGACTCCCAAAGAGGCATATTTTGGGATGGCCAACTCTGCTCCCCTCCACTTTCTTCCCCCCAGGTGACAAGTGTCTCAGAAGTTGACCTAGTTGCTTCCTCCAAGCACAACCCAACAGCAAGTACACTGATCCTCAGTCCGAAGGGACCAGACACCAAGAGCCACCCAGGAAAACTATGAGCCGGAAACCGAGCCCTTGGCCCCACCCCACAACACTGCACGTGACTCTCCCCTGTGAAGAAGAAACACACACATATCCTCTCTCCGCGCTCCGCCTCTAAAACATTCTCACTAATCAACACATCAGCCGATGTTTCTCACACCAGTGATTCTCGGCCACGGTGTTAAAGGCCTTTCACTAAACATTATCCAACCTCAAGTAACAACGAGCAGTCCAGCTCCTCTCCTGCAAAGAACCCTCCCCTTCATTTCTTTTCTTTTTATTTTTTTAAAATATATTTTTATTCATTTCAGAGAGGAAGTGAGAGGGAGAGAGAGACAGAAACATCAATGATGAGTGAGAATCATTGATGGCTGCCTCCTGCACGTCCCCCACTGGGGATCAAGCCTGAAACCTGGGAATTGAACCCTGACCTCTTGGTTCATAGGTTGACGTTCAACCACCGAGCCATGCTGGCTGGGCTCCCCTTTATTTCTTACCAACCTCCTAACACCGTCTGTCCCAGTGCCTCCTCTCAAATCCAGTCCTAGCCTTCTGGCAGGCTCCCCCAGTCCTGAGTCCTGCAGCCTCCCCGTCTCTGCCTCTCTGCTCCCAGACTCCGTCCTCACCTCCACCACAGCTCTCCTAACTCTACAAACCCACGCCCCTCCCTCCCCAGTCCTCTCAGGCCTCAGAGCAACCCAACCCACGGCCTTTCAGCTCCTCTCTCCCCACACTCAGCTTCTCCCGCCTCTGACTCTCCCAGGCTCCCCACCCTGATCCCCACCGCCCCGCCCAGGACAGGTTCCCAACCTGTTTCCTTCCGGGAAGTAACAGGTGACAGGTTACACCTTTCAAGCTAACCATGTGCCAGGTTCGATTCTAAACACTTTACATGCACTTTTATTCGACACGGGTGGCAAACCTGTGAGGTGGGCTTTACTAGCGTTCCCCTTTAATCACATGAGCTCATGGAATAAGTGGCGGGGCCCACGCTTCCAACTGGGGCATTTGACACTCTTAAGCCACGAAGATCCGTCAAAGGCCGGCCATCACTTTTAGGAGCGAACACGAACTTTGTGTGAAACGTCTACCCCAAAGCAGCCCCAGCCCCCTCCAAGCCAAGCCCCCTTTTCAGCACACCACGGCCATCCTGCTCTCAGCCCGGCCAGGGCTCAGGGATCGCACAGCAGGCCTTCCGCTCCCTTCGGGTTTCTCATCTCCCTCTCCCGCTTTCACCCCTCCGTCTCCTGCACAAAGTCAGCATCACTCGTAGGCCCACCAGCGTCCTTCTCCAGCCTCTCCGCCCAGGGCTTCGCTCCACCTCCATCACCCAGGACTCCTTTGCCCAGAGCTCACTCGAGTGTGAGACCCCCTCCGCGGGTCACGGTGCACATACTCGCCCAGGCACCGCACACACCTCACACCTGAACTCATCACCTCCAGGACCACCTGAGCCCAGACCCCCTCACCCAACTCCCATGCAAATCCACTGCCGCGGGCCTGGGAAAGGCCAATGGCTAGGGTAGGTGTCCTCAGCCCCAAGCCCCATCTCGCCCGCCGGGGACCCTTCAGATAGGTTCTCCTACAGCTGCCAAAGGCTTCTGGCCCCTTCAATCCCCTCAGGCCGGCCCCCTTCCAGGCCTCAGACCACATGCTTTCGGCCCAGGTTCCTCCGGCCCCTTGGTCCGCCTTTAGCCGGGGTCCCCTTCCTCATGATGATGTCGCCACGGCCTGGGCGTCTTCAGACCAGAGCCCTTCCGCCATCTCAGAGTGTCTCTCCTCAAACCGTGTTGACACAGCCTGGGTCCCTTGGCCCCCAGATTGTGTCCCCTCTGCTGTCTTAGCCCTCGGCACCTCATCCCGAAATCCCCTCCGTCCTCTAGCCGCCGCCTCAGGCCATCACTCCTTGGGCCTCTCAGCCGAGGTCCCGGCCGACCCTCGGTGCGGTTCTTACCCAAAGAGGCCCGAGAAGAAGGACTGCGAGTTCTTCACTTTGCGGTCGGCCTCGGCCAGCAGCGCCATCGCCTCCGCTTCCTTCCCGGAGTTGTCCATAGTGGCCGCACAGGTACCCAGCGAACCGCCCGACCCAGGCCCCGCGGAGGACTCAGCCGGGGCCGGCCGGGTACACAGGTCAGGGGAGCTCAGCGGGCTGCGTTGACGTCGCACGGGCGCGCGCCGCCAGCTACCCGGAACCACGTGACGCGTGCTGGCTAACCAGAGGCCACGTAGCGAGGCGCGCGCCCGCCGGCCCCGCCCCTACACCGCCCCGTGACTCACGGCCTCCAATCGGTGACCCGATACTTCAACGCATGCGCACACACCGGCGTACGGCACCTCACTTTCTTCCGCTTGCGCCGCAAAACACCGTAGTGATTCTTTATAAGCCAATCGTAGTCCTCACGGTCAAAGACCCGCCTCGAAATGCAACATTTTTGGATCCTCCTCTACCAATCAGCAGCCCCTCTACTCGGGTTCTTCCCTCCCTGCGGGCTCCAGTCAGCTGACCGCTGACTCTCACGTGACCCCTCCTATCCCCTTTGGGAAAACACTTCCCTCCCACTCCCGAGTTTGACAGTTCTCTTGCGCGGAGCTCCGCCTCCGTTCCTTAACCGGAGTCGCTCTCTTTCCTACGAAGAAGGAAACCTCTCTTGCGCCCTCTGCCGAGGGATGCTGAAACTAATTTGGGAAGGCGAGGGAAGCGCTTGAGAAGGGAAACAACTGAGAAGCGGTTCTCTTAACTCCGGCTTCATTAAAAAAACGAAAGTTGGAGAGTGTTAAACATTCAGAATGAAAGTTGGAGAGTGTTAAACATTCAGATTTGAGCACACCTAGTATCCAGGGTGTAGTTTGTTTTTTAAACCCGAGTGAGGATATTTTTTCCATTGATTAAAAAAAATATTTTTATTGATTTCAGAGAGAAGAAGAGATAGAAACATCAATGATGAGAGAGAATCATTGATCGGCTTCCTCCTGTATGCACCCTACTGGGGATGGAGCCCACAACCCCGGGCATGTGCCCTGACCAGGAACCGAACCATAACCTACTGGTTCATAGGTTGAGGGAGAGGGGAGGGGGAAGGGAAGAGGTCCACCTGAGAGACACACTCGATTAGTTGCCTCCTGCTCACAGACCCTGTTGGGGCTGGGGATTGAACCTGCAACTGAAGTACATGCCCTTAATGAGGAATCGAACCTGCAACCCTTCAGTCCATTGGCTGACACTCCAACCACTGAACTAACTGGCCAGGGCCCAGATCATAGTTTTCCTTTTATCTATTTTAGATATATATTTTATTGATTTCAGAGAGGAAGGGAGAAGGAGATATGAAACATCAATGATGAGAGAGAATCATTGATTGGTTGCCTCCTGCACGCCTCCTACTGGGGATTGAGCCCACAACCCAGGCATGTGCCCTTGACCAGAATCAAACCTGAGACCCTTCAGTCCGCAGGCTGACGCTCTATCCACTGAGCCAAACCCGGTAGAGCCAGATCATAGTTTTTAATACCATTCTCCAATTAAAGGAACCAAGGCTCCTTGAATAAATGACTCTGTCTTGTAGTAAGTACCAGAAAGGAAGTGTTTATGTGTGTCTGTCTGTCTCTCTCTCTCTCTCACACACACATATACATAGGGTATGTCAAAGAGACACAGGAGCCAACTGACAGAGCTCCCAATGGCCAAAGCTGAACAATTCAGGCAACAAAATAAAGTAGTATTGGACATAACCCGATGTATAAAATATCCATGAGCCCATGCTGATATAAATGAATAAATGGGAAAGAATAGACAAATATTCCAGGCAGGAGAATTCCAAATAAGTTATGTAGGCACTCTGCCCTCAAGGAGGTGGGCATAACTCTCCACTCCTTAAATATGGACTGAGCAGTGACTTCCTTCCACAGAGTACAACATGGAAGGGAGGAGGACTGAGTTTACAGTGGAAAAGGCTGACAAACATTGTCCGCCAGGTGACTGAGGTTAACATCAACAGTGGTAAGTCAACTGACAGCACATACTCGTAGTAAAATGTGATGAAAATGGCACTTCTCTTCTGTGGTCTTTCTTCCAGTCCAATCACGAGAAAAATATCAAACATATGCCAGTTGAGGTACATTTTCCAAAATACCTGACCAGAAGTCCTCAAGACTGTCCTCAAAAATCAAAAATAAAAAGTCTGAGAAACTGTCATAGCCGCGAGGAGCCTAAGCAAGCATGGCTACTAAATGTATCGTGGTGTCCCGAGTGCGATCCTGGAACAGGAGAGGGACATGAAGTAAAAACTGAGGAAACAGGAATAAAGTATGGACTTCAGTAAAAATATTAAAACAAACACACCATACTAATGGAAGATGTTAATAATAGGGGAGATTGTGTGTGGGGATTTGGGGAAATTTCTGTACCATTTTCTGTAAATCTAAAAACTATTCTAAGCAAACTTTTTTTAGAAAAAAATTAAAGTTCCAGGGCCCTACCTCCAGTGATGCCAATTCTGACCATCAAGAATCTGTATTTTATTTTTACAGCACCCTCTCTCTCCCCCCCCCCACCCCGATAATTAGAAAGCAGATACTCCAGGGGCCACTAGTTGAGAAAACTGAGGATGTGAGGATGAGGCTTGGCTGAGGATGTGAGGATGAGGCTTGGCTGAGGATGTGAGGATGGGGCTAAGGCACACGAAACGGTCACCTGACTCTGTTCTTACATTTGAACACTCTCCTGGGCCACCACTGTGGCTGCCACTGGCTCCTGCCCACAGATCAGGTGGGGGTGAATCTGAATGACCACAAGCAGTTTCGGTTCTGCATGTCTCAGCAGCACTAGTATAAAAGCTCCCGTTTGTTTTAAGCTGTTACATTTCAGGGTAATTTGTTATGTGGCAATAGACAACTAATACGACCCAACCCTGTTAAGCCAGAGTCTTTCATTTCTGGAGACATCGAGCTTAACTTGTGATTGAGGGTGGGATCCAGACAGTAGTAGTATAGCCTGAGTGTTCATGAAATAGTAGCTGCTTAGTTGCGATGGAGCGCCCTACCAAATGCTTAACTCACATTTTCTCATTTAACAGACACATGGGGGTAGGCATTTTTCATCCCATTTCACAGAGTGAGGAAACTGAGGCTCAACTAGGGAAAGTGACTTGCTCAGGGTGACAGAGGAGGCGGAGTCAGGATGTAAGTTCTGGTTCACCCGATGCCTGAGCCCTTTCCCTTACCCACAATGCCCCAACTGCTCCAAACTCCACTCTCGCCTCCACCCCTCCTCCCTCCTCCCCTCGAACATTTACTTAGCTCAAATGTGGCCCCTCCGTGAAACCTCCTGACACTACCCTCCACCTTGCCCTCCCAGCCAGCCCCTCAGAGCACAGCACTACTGTTACAGACACAACCACGCTCCATGCAGTCAGCCCTCCGATCTGTCCTTCTCCCCATCTGAGTTAATGACATCTACTCAGCTGCTCGAGCCCAAACCTCCCACACCGGCCTTGATCCGTCCTTCCTTACCACCCCTCCCCAAGATGTGCTACCCATCAACAAGTCGGCGCCTACTCCTAAACGCATCCCGAATCCCAGCCGAGACCACTTCATCTTGCCTTAGGGTCTCTACGTGCTCTCCACGCTTCCAATCTGGCCTCCTCCCACCTCCACGCAGCAGCCGGAGGTTTCTGACCCCCTCCACCAGTTTCCCGCAGCAGAGCTTGCTGTTCGCCACGCCGTGGCCTGGAATCCAGATCTCAGCCCCAGCAGCCTCCTCAGCGGGGCCTCCCTGGCCACCCACCTGACACCATGGCCACACCTGCCCCTCCTAGGCTAGGACTTGGCCCTGCTTTATTTTCTTCATGTCACTTGGTGGTGGTCTGCCTACCCAGCAGTCATTTCTGCTTCCTCTTCTTTTCCTGGCAAACAGAATTGCAGCAGCAAACCCGAGGGAACACACTGGTTTTCCCCAGTCCTGTGGCCATTTCCCTTCCCCGTGATTCCCAGGGATCCGTTTAGAAATAAGCATGGGCTACAGTTCTGGCCCATGAGACATGCGGGGCGTGCCGCTGGGGACTGCTAAAAGCTTTCCTCACCCTTAAAAGGGGACACAGTGCCCAGCTGGTGTGGCTCAGTGACTGAGCGTGGACCTATGAACCAGAAGGTCACAGTTTGATTCCTGGTCTGGGTACATGCCGGGAGTTGCTGGCTCGACCTCATCTCTCTCTCTCTCTCTTTCCCCCCTCTCTTCCTCTCTGAAATCAATAATAAAAAAATATATTTAAATACATTTTAAAAAGGGGACCCAAGGAAGGGAAGTGTGCAAAGAGTTTATTCTGGCTCAACGTCTGTAGCTGCCCTACCATGGCGGAGCTTGATTTCACGGCTGGGACCCACCACACGACCTACTTAAGCCTGTGCTGACTTTCTGTTACTTGCGGCCAAAAGCACAGCTATGATCCATTTCTAACGTCTCCTTTTTGCTTGTTTATTTCTGCTACCTTCCCGCGCCTAAAATGGAAGCTGCAGGGGGAGGGGGCCCTTCCCTCTGTGTCACTGCAGTCTGTCACGTGACTGGGCACTGCCGCGCACACGGTAGGGCATGTGTTGCTGAATGGATACTCAAGCCCGCAGCTCCTCCAGGGCAGAGGCTCAGTCACTCATCTCTGGGGCTCCAGCAAGCGCAGGGGCGCAAAAGCCTCTCAGGTCAAAGGTCAGGGAAGCCAGAAGACAGCCAGCCGCTCAAGAACCCAATTTAATAAGATTTACATGTCGACACGTACAAAAAACCTAACCATGTACAAGTCACTGCAAGACTAGGGGCTGGATCTGGAATGCAGAGCGAGCCCTGGAGGGGCCCCCACACGTGCCATCTGAAGGTGTTTTCCCACTGATTCTACACTTGGCCTTCCCCAGCAATGGAACCAAACCCCAAACCGAGGCTAACATTGGAGAGCTCCCAGATCTCGGTGCCCCTCCCCCAGCCTCCCCCGCCAGGAGTGGAACTGAGAGGAGGGAGACTATTACCCTAAAGGGACTGGAGCGCGGCAGGGACTTCGCAGCTGCCCGATGACCGGGCGCCTCCTGCCTACTTATGGTCAAATGCCCACCGTGTCTGCAAGCTGGGCGGGCCCCTGGGGAGGGTGTGGGGGAGGCAGAGGGTGCCCCAAACGCCTTGGAGAGGCTGCAGGAAGATATGGCAGAGCTGGGGCCCCCACCCCCACTGCTGCCTGGCCCCCAAGCCACCTGCCCGGAGTCACCACTGCAGGGGCCCGATGTCAGCCCCCATCTCCTCCTCCTCGTCCTCCTCCTCCTTCAGCTGCAAGGGCTTCGCCGGCCACTTCACCCTGACGATGGGCTCCACGTGGTCCTGAAGCCGGTGCCTCTTCATGTGGGCATTTCGACTCTTAATCTTATCGAACACCCTGCGGAGTCACCGGAGGCCGGGTCAGAGCGGGGGAGGGGTTGCCCCCGTGGGGAGGGGGGGAGGCAGCGGTTTGCGTGCAGTGCCTCCGGGAAGGGCCGTACCTCTCACACTCTCTGCAGGGAAACACGCTCGGACCCTCCGCGCTGCCGGGCCGCTCCGGGGTCCGCTTGGGGCCGGTGTTGGGGCTGGAGTTGAGGATGGACTCCCTCCTGTAGCTCTTGGTCTTTATCTTTAACTCGGGGGTTGGGCGGTGGCTAGGTCTCTCTCGAGGGCTGCACGTGACCTGCAGAGGGGGCAGAAGCCACGTGCCTGTGCGGTGCTGACCCTCCGCCCTTAGGAGGGAGGCACAGGGCACAGAGACCCTCTGCGGGGAAACCCTCCCCAACCCCGGCAGGGGCGGGCAGCGGGCACCCAGATCAGCACTGAACTCCCCAGGCCCACGCCCCCACCTTCCCCTCTGTCCTGTCTGCTTCGTCCGGCTCTCTCCTGAGCCTCTTTTCCAGCCCCGGGGCTCGGCCGCAGTCGAACTTGATCATTTTTTTCCAGATGTAATAATACTCAACACACTGGGCGACGGTCTTGGTCTGGATCTAGGGAAAGAAAACAGAAACTGGCGATGGCCGCCCCCAGCCGCCACTCGGACACGCTCCCCCTCTGGCGTGGCCTGCCCATCGCTACACGGCAGCGTCCTCCGGTGATGAAGGGCTTCAGAGTGAGGTGACCACGGCCGGACCGTGTGAGCTCCGCGCGCTGAGCAGCGAGGCCGCCCAGAGCGCCTCTCTGGGAAGAGGCACACGAAGGCACACTGCAGGACGCTCACCGCCACGTCAGCCTAAGGGCCCGTTTCCCACCAGGGGCTAAAGCGAATGCCCTCCTGCAGTGGCTACCACACAGCCTCTGCGAGAACTAGGGGCCCAGGAGGGGAGGAGGAGGTGTGGAGGGCACAGCTGATCCTGGGGCCTTCAGACCCCATTTGCTCCTCCCTCCACTAAGAAGCGAGCCCATTAACAGTAATTCCTGTAGAAAGCAAACAGAATGGGGAAGTTTAACTGCTCTAGAAGGAAAACGTCTCAGGAAAATGAACCTGCTCATCTCATCCACTTCCTTTGCGTGGTTTTTTCAGTGCTGTGTGCACTCACAAACCAGGGGTCAAGCAGGCATCCTCCGCCTAAAGAATATCCCGACGTTAAAGAAAAGGTGGGCTTTTGTTTCCAAACAAGACGGGACAACAGGAACCAGGTTTATTTCCCATCCGAAACAATGACAAGCAACAGTCAAGGTCTATGAAACCATGGTTGACTGTTGGGCTCCACATGGTCCTGAAGCAGGTGCCTCATTGGTCGCAATTTTTTTTTTTTTCTTCGAGAAACTAAAATACCAGAGTCCCAACTTTCTTCCTTGAGAGTGTGATCAGGCCACAGCCTGGGCCCGGGGAGGGAGGTGCCGGCAGAGACGGGCGGACTTCCTGAGTGGAGTGGAGGTGGAGTGGCGCGTCTGGGGAGACCAAGGTGGCGAGAGTCCACAGGATGAGGTACGGCGGTGGAGAGAGTGCCCCTCGAGTGTTCAGCAAAGTGCTGACCAGCATGTGCATAGGAGGAGACGACCCAGAGGTGGGTAAAGACCACGGAGAGGATTAGAGGAAAAGGTGCCCATCGCTCACACAGGGCCAGGACCAGGGCCTGTCCCCCCCCCCAGCCTGGGTGGAAAACCACGTAATTCATGAGGCATTGATAGTGTCATGAGAAGGGTCTTGCCTCAGTAGTGAGAAATAATGAACTCTAGACAAAATGCTGTTCTGATCCCATCTGAAAAAATTCTAAAAGCAATATTCAAAAGGAACAAGTCGTTTTCAAGTTCAAGAATATTTATAGAATGCAAAAACATCCAGCACCCAACCAGCTAAAATTCACAAAGTCTGGAATCCAATGTAAAATTACTGGGTATGCAAAAAGGAAAATATGACATGTAATGGGGAGGAAATGTAACCCATCAGAATCAACCCAGAATGAACACAGATGTTAGAATTAGCTGAGAAAGACATTAGAAGTTAACGTAAGTGTGTAATGTATGCTTAAAAAGTTAATAGAGTCATGGAGGATGTAAAAGAGACCCACATAGAACTTTTAGAGATGAAAACACTGCATGGGATTAACATCAGATTAGACACTGCAGAAGGTCAGATTAGTGAACTTGAAGATACAAATATGGAAACGATCCAAAATGAAACACACGGAGAAAAAAACAATCAGTAAAAAGGAAAAGGGCATCAGTGCACTGTGGCTGTGAAACAACTACAAGAAGCCCAAGACACACCTGAGTGGAGTCTTCAGAGGAGAAGGGAGGGACACAAGCACTATCTGAAGAAATAATGGATGAAGTTTCCCCAAACTGAATGAACACCATAAGCCCACAAAGCCCAAGCACAAGAAAAAAAATGAAGAAAACTACTCCAAGCCATGGCATAATAAAATTGCTCAAAACCAGTGATAATGAGAAATTCCTAAAAACATCCAGCCACAGAAAAAAAGACATGTTATATATACAGACAACAAAGGTAAAAAAGAAATACATATATTGTTAGAAATAAAAGCAAGAGGAAAATAGAGCAACATCTTTAAATTACTTAGAGAAAAAAATTGTCAAGGTAGAATTCTATATTTAGCAAAGATATCATTCAGAAATGAAGGCAAAATAAAGACTCTTTGGCCATACAAAGCTGAAAGAATTTATTATTAGCAAACCTGCACTATAAGAAATGTTAAATGATGTATATTGATTTGCTTCTGGAAAGTGCTATCACATGGAAATATAGATCTACACAAACGAATGAAAGTAACTACATGGGTAAATATAGGAAACATTATTTAAATCTCTCTAAAAACCAATCGACTGTTTTAAAAAATAGCAATGTATTGTGGGGTTTATAACATGTAAAGTAAAATGCTTAACAACAACAGTATAAAGGCCAGGAGGAGCCCTAGCCGGTTTGGCTCAGTGGATAGAGCATTAGCCTACGCACCAAAGGGTCCCGGGTTCGATTCCGATCAAGGGCATGTACCTTGGTTGTAGGCTCCTCTCTAGCCCAGGCCCTGGTCAGGGCTCGTGCAGGAGGCAACTAATCGATGTGTTTCTCTCACATCAATGTTTCTCTCTGTCTTTTCCTCTCTCTTCCACTCTCCCTAAAAATCAATGGAAAAATATCCTCGGGTGAGGATTAACAACAACAACAAAATAAAAAAATATAAAAAAATAAAGGCCAGCAGAAATGGAAGTATACTACTATAAGGTTTTCATTCTGCACATAAAGTTCTATCAAATTACTTGAAGATAGACTGTGATAAGTTAATGATGCAATGTATAAACTCTAAAGCAAACACTGAAGTAACAAAATAGAGTTACAGCCAATAAGCCAACAAAGGAGATAAAACATAATCCTAATATTTAACACATTAATCCCCAAGAAGGCAGAAAAAGTAGAAAGGGGAAATAAAGAACAAATTGGACAATTGGAGAACAACAACAACAAAAACCAAGATGATACACTTAAACCAAACCACCTCAATAATTACTTTAAATGTAAATGATATAAATACTCCAATTAAAAGGCCAAATATTTCCTATGGAATAAAAAAGCAAAACCCAACACACACTGCCTACAAAAATGCACATTAAATATAAAGATACAAATGGGCCAGAAGTAAGAAGATGAAAAAGATAATCATGCTAAAACCAGTCATAAGAAAGCTAGAGTGGCTGGCTATATTAATATCAGAAAAAGTATATTTCGGAGCAAAGATTAAGAAAATAATTTAGCCCAACTGGTGTGGCTCAGTGATTGAGCATTGGCCTATGAACCAGGAGGTCACAGTTTGATTCCCGGTCAGGGCATATGCCCATGTTGCAGGCTCAGTCCCCATTATGGGGCGTGCAGGAGGCAGCTGATCAATGATTCTCTCTCATCATTGATATTTCTATCTTTCTCTCCCTCTCCCTGAAATCAATAAAAATATATTTTAAAAAGAAAATAATTTAATTGCAATCACAGGGTCAATTAATCAAGAGGAGGAAAGATTCCTAAATGTTTATGCATCTAAGTCAGAGCTTCAAAACACATGAAGCAAAAAATGATGTAACTGTCCTAGTTGGTTTGGCTCAGTGGATGAGCACTGGCCTGAGGACTGAAGGGTCCCAGGTTTGATTCCTATTAAGGACATGTACCTCGGTTGTAGGCTCAATCCCCGGCCTGGTCAGGGCATGTGCAAGAGGTAACCAATCGATGTGTCTCTCTCACATTGACATTCCTCTCTCTCTCCCTCTCGTCTCTCCCCCTCCCTTCCACTTTCTAAAAAAAAAAAATCAATGGGAAAATATCCTCAGGTGAGGATTAACAACAGCAAAAAAGATAGAACTGCAAGGAAAAACAGACAGACCCCACAATTACACTGAAATATTTTAAATTTTTTAATCCTCACCGAAACATATTGCTTTTTATTGATTTTAGAGAGAGAGAAAGGGAGGGGAGATAGATAGATAGATAGATAGATAGATAGATAGATAGATAGATAGATAGAGAAACATCAATGTGAGAGAGAACACTGCTCAATTGCCTCCTGTATGTGCCACGACTGGGGATTGAACCCACAACCTTTTTGGTGTATGGGACAACGCTCCAAACAACTGAGCCACCAGGCCTGGGCCAAATATTTGGACATCCCATTTTGAGTACTTGCTAGAACAAGTGGACAGGAAATTAATGGAAGACCTGAACCACCATATTAACCATCCTGAACTGACATTTATAGAACTCCACACAGCTACAGCAAAATACACTTTATTTAAAGGTACTCAGAACATTTGCCAAGATGCAGACTACGTTCTGGGCCATAACAAATGTTTAATACATTTAAAGGATTCAAGCCATACGAAGTCTTTCTCTGACCTCAATTACATCACATAGGAAATCAGTAACAGAAAAACTCTGGAAAACCCTCAAATATTTGGATACTAAATCATGTACTTTTCTACATAACTCACAGGTCAAAAAAGAAATCAAGAGAGAAATTAAAAAGTATTTTGACCTCAATACAAATGAAAACCCAGCACAGCAAAATTTATCAAAGCAGTACTTGGAAGGAAACTTATAGCACTAAAAACCTATAATAGGGAAGAAGGATGGTCTCAAATCAGAAACAAACAAACAAAAAAAGCAAATTAAACCCAAAGCAAGCAGAAGAAAGGAAATAATAATAGAGCAGAAATCAACTAACTAGAAAACAATCAACAAAACCAAAGGCTAGTTCTTTTTTTAGAAAATATATTTTTACTGATTTCAGAGAGGGAAAGGGAGAGAGAGATTGAAACATCAATGATGAGAGAGAATCATTGATCGCCTTGCCTCCTGCACACCCCACACTGGGGTTGGAGTCCCCAACCCGGGCATGTGCCGTGAACTCCTGGTTCATAGGTCGATGTTCAACTACTGAGCCACGCTGGCTGGGCAACAATGGCTTTTTAAATTATAAACTGTTTACAAATGAGCAGAGAGGCACCCCCGCCTGGTCTCCTTCAGCTCTGGCTCGGCTGTGTGAGGCGAGGCCTTGTCTCCACAGCCCACCCATGTGCCTTACCGTCTTGTGTATCAGGTAGAAGTCCTTCTTGTGGGCGCAGAACGCCTTCTTAAAGAGCCTCTTCTCCATGGGAGTCCAGATGTCTGACCCTATCGGGGAAACAGTCAAGGAGGGGAAAGACATTTCTCCTCTGGGCCCACAGCCATGGCTGAAATGCTGACCACCCTCCTTTTCAAAGTCCTGTCACCGAGCACCAATCCCGTGCCAAGCATTCTGCTAAGCCCTGATCTGCTTTCCCTCATACAATCCTCACAAAACCCTGAGCAGGTAGGGACCGTTACTATCCCCATTTTACAGAGGTAGCCACTGAGCCTTCCATTGGGTAAGAGACTTGCCACGGGTAGGTGGCGACCCCAGACCGCCTGACTTCAGGGCTGGTGTGTTAAACCCCTGACCTGAGCCCGCCTCCACCTCTCGGTGGCCAGGAGCATGCCCTTCCCGGCTGGGCAGAGCCTAGGAGGGAGCCACTGGCCAGGGGAAGGTGGAGTCCACGGAAGAATACAGCGCCCTACAGGGGGCAGGCCCTTCCGGAAAGGAGGGCAGAGCCACCAAGAGCACAAGCAGAGCTTGCCATCGCAGCTGACGGGTTTCGGGGTCTCAGCCAGGCGAAACCACGCTGGCGCCTCGCTCCAGTCACCTGTGTAGCGATAGTCGGTGAGTGGGTGAGTCTGCGGCTTCTGGGGTCCTCTGAGTAAGAGGGTCTCCAGGGCGACCTGGAACAAGAGGAGTTGGCAGGCTACTTACTCACCGTCTCATTCATTCAAACCACTTCCAGCCTTCCCCACCCGGGCTGCTCCAAGCGTGGATGGTCCACGGACGGGCCACCACCTGGGAGGCGGCCGTGGGCACGTCGGCTGGATCCTGAGCGCGCTGCTGGGGGCAGCTGACACTGTTTTCGGAGCAAGATTTTCTTACGGAGGAAACAGTGCGTGGATTTATTCGGGCTCAAGCTCCTTATTTTCTTCAAGGACCAGCATTTTGGGAGCACTGCCTTGCCATGGCCCCACTTATTTGCTTCATACAAGTTATTTGCTTCATAGCACTAATAATTTGTAAAGCATATTTCCTGTTTTGACTCTAAGCCCCATGAAGAGAGGGGTTTTGTCCTGCTCACCAGCACAACCCTGGTCAGGACTGGCTGTGTAATGTGCAGGCCCAGTGCGAAATGAAAACCTGGGGCCCTTCTATTAAAAAATGAAGTATTTCAAGACGGCGGCACAGAGCCGTAAACCAAGCGCAGGCGGCGAGTGGGCCCTGCCCGTGCCACCGTCACCAGCTAGTCAGTGGGAGCCGACAGCTGTGTGATTACCCCGCTGAGCATGCGCTGTGGCCTCTGCTGAGAAGCAGCAGGACTGTGGCTCTGGGTCCCTAACTTGTTAACTTGATTTTCCTCTCCCACTCCTCGGAGTTGGACTTTTAAAAAAAATACATATATATTTTTTTATTGATTTCAGAGAGGAAGGAATAGAAAGAAAGAGTTAGAAACATCAATGATGAGAGAGAACCATTGATTAGCTGCCTCCCGCACGCCCCGCTCTGGGGATCAAGCTGACTGGAATAGAACCTGGGACCCTTCAGTCTATGGGCTGACGCTCTATTCACTGAGCCAAACCAGCTAGGGCGAGTTGGACTTTTAATTTATTTTCTAAAACTCAGGATTGTGAGGAGGGGCAATTTGTAGACAGCAGAGGCATTTCAGTTATACCAGAGTTTTCACGCACGGGCTTGCGGTGAAAAAGATACAGCTCAATAAATAAACCAGATCAATGCAGGACCAGGGTTGCGTCTACCAGGCTCCCCTCCCCATTGCCCCGGAGGGCTCAGAGGAACCCTGGGGCCTTGCTGTTTCCCTAAATAAATAACTGATTACTGAGCCCGTGTCTGCTCATTCCCCCTTCGGTGTTCAAGAGCCACGCCAATCCCAGAGCCGCGTGGGGGAGGATGAGTAGCCTTCCCTTCAGTTTTCATGGCTGCAAGCCCCAGCAGAAGGCACGTGGCATCATGCAGCCCCAGCGCCAGGAGAGCAGGGAGCTTCCCAAGGCCCCTCCCAGCCGCCCCTGCCTCCCTCACCTGAACGTTGCCCTGGGCTTCGTGCAGGCAGTGCAGAGCGAGCTCCAGGTTGGTGCCCCCTCCCGGCATTACGCTGGAGCAGGCCACGTTGCAGAGCTCAGTCACTGTTTGCAGAAGTGGCCCCAGCACGGTGCAAGGGAGAGGAGACACAGGGAGTCAGCAAGGGCCAGGGAGGAGGTTCCCTGACAGCACAGATGGGTCCCTCACATTTCAGCTCAAAGCAGGCTGAGGGAAGGGAGGGCCCAGGAGGAAGGGCAGACACCCTGCTCCTGGCCAGCTACTGTGTGAGAAGAGAGGTGGGGGCAGGAGACAGCGGCATGGGAGAAGCAATACTGGACTGAGGGCTAGTTCTCCTCCCCTCTCCCCCTGCTTCTTGGTCACGGTGAGAACTGGGAGGAGAAACTCCTTGGAGATGGGGGGAGGCCTTGGGAAACTGGCCCCAAAGCCCCAGCCACCTCTATCCTGCGTTTCCAGGTTGGTCATCACATCTCCCCACGGCTTCCAGACCAGAGAAGCTAAATGCTCATCGATTCCGGCCAGCAATCTGTCCTGGAGCTCCGGGATCTCAGCCTGAAACCGGCTTCCTATGTTGATGTGTCTGCAATGAGGTCACACACAGACATGCGAGATACGCGTGACTAAGATGGGAACTGAAGATGCAAGGTGTGCCCTGCTCTGTGGAAACCCTCCGCCGTGCAGAGTGTTGGTCACCCTGACACACGTGCGGGCATTCCAGAAACCTCTCAGGGGGTATTTCCTTCCTTCCTCCAATTTCTTTTATTGCCAGATTTCTGGCCTCAGGTGTCTCTCTTGGGGTTTAGGACAAGGGACATACATGCTGATACCTGACATCAACATCCATGGCCACATCCATTTAACCACTGTGCCATCACCAATTCTACCTAGAACCCCAGGGTCTTGGGCATTCTTTCCCGATGGCCCCAACTATGGTATGTCTGGACAAAGGAATATTGAGGGAACTTCCCACAAGTAGCTGAAGAAACCCACCACGCCTCTCCTGGGGAGGCTCTGAGCTATCCCTGACCCCGCCCCGCCCCGGGGATGCAGGAGCCCTGGGGACAAACTGACACTGGAATGCAAGGAGGGTAAAAGCAGCCCCACTTTGGAAGGACCCTCAGGTTCCGAGTCAGTCCCAACTCACGGTTCAATGCTGATTTTGGTGTCATCCTTCACCACACAGATGCCGAAAGAACCATCCACTTGATCTAGAAAACACACAACAAAAGTCTCAAGAAGACACACGAGAAGCACTCCACAGAGCCCCTTCTGCCTGCCTTCCCAGAGCAAAAAGGTTCTTGGGAAAATTAAAGATAGAGTTACCATAGGATCTAGCAGTCTCTTTCCTGGTATTTATCCAAAATATCTGAAATCAGGATCTCGAGAGATACCTGCACGCCCATGTTCATTGCAACACTCTCCATAATAGCCAAAATGTGTAGATAATCAAAATGGCTATTGCCAGTGAGTGGATAAAAAAAAAATGTGGTATAGACATACAACAGAATACTATTTAGCTTAAAAAGGAAATTCTGGCCAAAACCGGTTTGGTTCAGTGGATAGAGCGTCAGCCTGCGGACTGAAGGGTCCCGGGTTTGATTCCGGTCAAGGGCATGTACATTGGTTGCGGGCACATCCCCGGTAAGTGGTGTGCAGGAGGCAGCTGGTCGATGTTTCTCTCTCATTGATGTTTCTAGCTCTCTATCCCTCTCCCTTCCTCTCTGTAAAAAATCAATAAAATATATTTTTTTTAAAAGGAAATTCTGTAATATGCAACAACATAGATGAACCTTGAGGACATTATACTAAGTGACTAAACCAGTCACAGAAAGATAAATACTATATGAGTCCACTTATATGAAGTACGTAAAATAGTCAAAGCCATATAATCAAAGAGTGCAAGGGTGGTTTCCAGGGCCTGAGGGAGTGGGAAACGAGTAGTTATTAACCAATGGGTGTTGAATTTTTAAGTAAGCAAGATGAGTAAGCTCTAGAGATGTGCTGTACAACATAGTCAAAATATTGTATTGCACACTTAAACGTTTTTTAAAAGGGTAAATTTCATGTCAACTATTCTTATCACAAAAAAATTAACTCTTGAAAAAAGATCGCATGGAAGGTGGATAGGACTTCTGAAAAGTACAGTAAGAAACTCAGCACAACAACAAATTAACTGATAAAAATTATATTAAAAACAGTAAGTTAAAGTCTCTGGAAATTGTCTTAAAGGCATACAGCATTTTAAGAAAACACACTCAAGAAAACTGACCAAATCTTAGCAAGAACAATGAGAATCTGTGACATCTGAGCCATGACCCATTCCCTTACCCACCTGGCCTCCAGCTCTGCAACATACTCTACCCAGAGTACTCTCATCCAGGTAGGTGCAGCCAAGGAGATGGGGCTTACTCTCCCCATAGTTCCCATGTTTACATACTTAAAGGGAGGTATAATAATAAGGTCTCATCAAATAAAGAATACCATTAAGAGGCAGAAATTACAGAACCAAAATGAGGCTCAACGGATTTGAGCAGACAGGAGAAATGATCAATAAACTAACTTGCTGATAAATCAAAGGAGATAATGGAATCTAAAAACCAGAAAAAAGAATGAAGAAAAATGAAGAGAGCCTCAGAGAAATGTGAGCTATCATTAACTGCAACAACATATGTGTAATGGGAGGACCAGAAAAAGAGAAAGGATAAAAAATATTTAAAGTGTTAATGGCTGAAAACGTCCCAAATTTGATGAAAAACAAGATATACATCTAAGAAACTCTATAAACTCCAAGTAGGATAAACACAAAGTGCTCTACATCCAAACACATTGTGGGCAAAATGTTGAAAGCCAAAGATAAAGATCTTAAAAGCCAAAAGAGAAAAATAACTTGTGACTTTCAAGGGCACCAGTAAGATTAACAGCTGAGCCCTAGCTGGTTTGGCTCAGTTGACAGAGAATCAGCCTTCGGACTGAAGGGTCCCAGGTTCAATTCTAGTCAAGGGCACATGCCTGGGTTTCGGGCTCGATCTCCAATAGCGGTCGTGCAGAGGGCAGCTGGTCAATGATTCTCATCATTGATGTTTTATCTCTCCCTCTCCCTTCCTCTCTGAAATCAATAAAAATATATTTTAAAAAAAGATTAACAGCTGACTTCTCATCAGAAATTACAATGGTCAGAAGGCAGTGGGATAACATATTCAAATTGCTGAAATTAAAAAACTGTCAACCAAGAATCATATATTCAGCAAATTACCTTTTAAAATGAATGTGAAATGAAGACATTATAACAAAAATAAAAATTGAGAAAATCTATTGCTAGCAGTCCTTTAGTACAAGAAATATTAAAGGTGAATTATGGTGAAGGGATTAAACAAATAAAAGAAAAGAAAGACTCACGGATACAGACAACAGCATGATGAATGCCAGAGGGAAATGGGTGGAGGAGGTGGAGGAGGGTAAAGGAGGGACAAGTGGTGATGGAAGGAGACTTGGGGTGGTGAACACACAATACAATATACAGATGATGTATTTTAGAAATGCATATCTGAAACATATATAATTTTATTAACCAATGTCACCCCAATAAATTCAATAAAAAGAAGTGGAATATTATTCAGCCATTAAAAAGGAATGAAGTACTGATACATACTGCAACATGGGTGAAACCTGAAAACATTATACAAAGTGAAAGAAGGCAATCACAAAGGACTAAATAGTGTATGATTCCACTGACATGAAATATTCAGAATAGCCAAGTCTACAGAGGCAGAAAGTAGATTAGTGCTTACCTAGGGCTAGGGGTGTCGGGCAGGGGAGAGAGCGACTGCTAATGACTGTGGGGCTTCTTTTGGGGGTTGTAACAACGCCTGGAAATTGATAATAGTAATGGTTGCACAGCTCTGTGAATATGCTAAAAACCATTGCAGTATTTATACTTTAAAGAGATGAACTGTATGGTATGTGAATTATATCTCCATAATGAAAATAAATACTAAAGCAAGTTCTTCAGACTGAAAGCAAGTGATATCAGATAGAAACTTGAACTTAAAAAAAAAGAACACTGGTAAAGGTAATTATATAGGTAATTATAAAAGCCAGTCTAGTTGCATATTTTTCTCCTTTCTTAATAGACTTAAAAAGCCCTTGCATAAAACAGTATGTAGTGTAAGCCTGTAACATACGGAAATGTAATATATGTGACAATAACAGCACCAAGGAGTGGAGCTGCATTGGAGTAAAGAAGTAACACCCAGATAGTATCTTTGAATCCACAGGAATAAATGAAGAGATCAGAAGTGGTAAATAAGGTTAATATAACAAACTCTATAAATGGCATTTGCTTTCTTTCCTTTATTCTCTCTGTTTTAAAAATGACATAAACGATATAAAATTATGTGAAGTACTAATTATGACAATGCCTTGTTGGTGTCTAACATATAGATATGTAATATAGCAATAATAATAAGAGGGTTACAGAAAACAGAGACAGAGGGAGCAACGTTTCTGTGTCCCGTTCTTAACAGGTTGTGGCACATCTGCAAAGGTTCTCATATTTCATACGTATGTTGTAGGTCCCAGAGCAACCACTAAGAAATGACTAAGAAAAAGTGGAAAATTAATTAAAGGGATTAAAATGTAACACTAGAAACTATTCACTTAATACAAAAGAAAGCAGGAAAGAAAAAACAAAAGGAGAAAAATACATGAGACTTACAGAAAAGAAAAAGAAAAATGACAGATGTAAATCTAACCACATTAATATGACATTAAATGAGAATGGATTAAACAAACCAATCAAAAGGCAGTTTGTCAGACTGGCTTAGAAAATGTATACTCCAACTAATGCTCTCTACAGTAGGCATGTTTTATGTTCAGAGACACAAATAGGTTAAAAAAAAAGGAACAGAAAAATACATACCAAGCAAACAACAACCATAAAAGAGACGGAATGGCTATACTGTCAGACAAATATTACTAGAGGTAATAAAATTATAGTATGAATGATAAATGATATCACAATCATATCATAATGATATAAGGTCAGCCATCAGGAAGATATGACTATTATAAACATGTATGCACCTAAAAACAGAATCTAAAAATACAGGAAGCAAAACTTGAAAGAACTGAAGGATGAAATATACAACTTTAAAATAATGGTGGGAGATTTCAATACTTTTCAATAATAGATAGGACAACTAGAAGATCAACAAGCAACAGCACTATAAACTAGACATGACAGATACCTACAGAGAATTCCACCAAACATCAGAATATACATTCTTCCCAAGTGCACATAGAACACATTCTAGCCCATAATACATGCCTCAGTACATTTAGAAGTGCTGAATTCATATATGTTCTCTGACCACAATATAATCAAATTAAAAATCAATAAAAGAAGGCAATTTGGACCAGCCAGTGTGGCTCAGTGGTTGAGCATCAGCCTATGAACCAGGTGATGACGGTTTGATATCCAGACAGAGCACATGCCCAGGTTTCGGGCTCAATCTCCAGTGGGTGCATGCAGGAGGCAACGTATCCATGATTCTCTCTCATCATCATCATCATCTCTCTCTCTTTCTCTCTCTCTCTCTCTCTCTCTCCCTCTCTCTCTCTCTCTCTCTCTCTCTCTCTCTCTCTCTCTCTCTCTCTCTTTCTCTCTCTCCCCTTTCCTCTTCCTTTCTGAAATCAGTAAAAT
The DNA here is from genome assembly GCF_951640355.1 of Cnephaeus nilssonii. NCBI lineage: Eukaryota > Metazoa > Chordata > Mammalia > Chiroptera > Vespertilionidae > Cnephaeus > Cnephaeus nilssonii. The sequence continues at coordinate 43,442,702 of NC_137091.1, forward strand.
ATATTTTAAAAAAAGAAGGCAATTTGTAGTAATTAAGCAACACTCCTTAATAATAATAAATGTATCAAAGAAGAAATCAAATGAAAAATTAGAAAATACTTTGAGATGAATGGAAATAAGAATACAACAGACTAAAACTTACAAAATGTAGCTAAAGCAATTCTTAGAAGGAAATCTATAGATGTAAATGTATTTAAAAAGAAAGACAAATCTCAAATAATTTATGGTTCATTGACATTCAACAAGGGTGCAACACAATTCAATGGGAAAAGAAAGATCTTTTCTACTATTGGTGCTGGAACAATGTAAACCCCCATGCAAAAGAATGAATTTGGATCCTAACCTTACATAGAATATAAAAGTTAACTTAAAATGGATCAAATAACTAAATGTAAATTGGATCAAAGAACTAAATTTTATATTAAAATTATAAAACTCTTAGAAAAAAACATGGGAGTAAATCTTTGTAAAGTAAATCTTTGGTCAGGCAAAAACTTAAATACAACACTGAAAGCACAGGTGATGAGAGAAAGAATTGGACTTAATCCAAGTGAACTTTTGTACTGCAAACATTACCATAAATAAATGAAAAGACAACCCACAAAATGAGATAAGAGTATTTGTAGGAAAATCATATATCTGATAAGGGACTTGAACTCTCAAAAGTCAATAATTAAAAGATAATAACTCAACATTTAAATGGGTGAAGGATGAATAGACATTTCTCCTGAGAAGATATACATATGGACAATAAGTACATGAAAAGATGCTCAACATCATTAGCCATCAGGAAAATGCAAATCAATACCATAAAGAGATGACACTTTACACCTAATGTGGTTATAATACAAACAATAGACAATAAGTCCTGGCAAGGTTGTGGAGAAACTGGACCTTTCATACAGTGCTGGTGGGAATTTAAAATGGCTCAGTCATTTTGCAAAACAGTCTGGCAATTCCTTAAATGATTAAACATAGTTACCATATGACCCAGCAATTCCATTCCTAGGTATCTACCCAAGAGAAATGAACACACATCCACACAAAAACTTGTACATGAATGTTCATAATAGCATTACTTATAATAGCCCAAACGGGGGAACCTAAATGCTCATCAGCTGATGAATGGATAAATAAAATGTGATCCACCTAGACCAGTGATGGGCAACCTTTTGAGCTTGGTGTGTCAAACTTCGCCAAAAAACTGAGCATAACTCGGGTAGTGTGTCACTTTGAGGAAAAAACATTATTTCGCAAATGTTTCATCCTCAGGAGCAGCAAATGTTTCATCCTCGGCATGCAGCCGCCTCAGTGGCCGCGTGTCATCAGAAATGGCTACGCGTGTCAGTGCTGACACACGTGTCACAGGTTCGCCATCACTGACTTAGACAGATATTATTCAGCCATATAGAGGAATGAGCCCTGATCCACGCTACATGGATGCACCTTGAAAACATGCTAAGTGAATAAACTACACACAAAATGTCATGTATGATTCCACTTATACAGAATGGGCAAATCCATGGGGAAAGTAGATCAATTGTTTCCCAGGGCTGGGGAAATTGGGGCGCTGGGGCTATGGGGGTGACGGCGCTTCTTCTGGGGGTGACGAAATGCTCTCAAATTGACTGAGATGAATGCACAGCCCTGTAAATATACTAAAAAACAGGGTGCATTTTAAATGGTGGTTCATGTGGCATGTAAATTATATCTCAACAAAGCTGTTTAACAAGCTGAGTGGAGGGCAGGCAGAAGGGTGAACGGCTCAGTGGCTCTAAGGTTGTAACACTCTGAGCACCTACAAAGCTGCTGGCCACAGACGGTCCTGTGATACTTATCATGGGACCCACAGCCAAGGCGGGAGGCTCTCTGGACCAAACGCTAAAGGGAGAGCGGGCCTGGTCCCCGGAGGTTTGCCACGTGATGACCAGGAGCTCCAGCCCAGCCTCACTCACCCAGCGCCGTGCTGATGAGCTTGTCGGGACTGGCCTGGGCCGACGTGGAACAGAGAGTGCTGAAATACAGCCCAGACCCCTCCCGGATGGGGCTGAGCATCGGGGGCGGCGTGTAGGGCGGGCACTGGAACAGCCCCTTCAGGAGGCGGTCCACCAGGAACACCGGAGACCGCAGGCAGCTCTGGTGGCATCTCCCCGGGCCTGGCTCCCCGAATGTGGAGCGGGGCGGAGGGACGAACAGGGCCTTGTGTTGGGGGCGCTTCTTCCGCTTCCGGTGCAGGCTGCTCTCCCTGCCGTCTCTCTCCTCCACGTCTTTCTCTTGCCCCTGGGGAAGAAGAGCGTTCAGACCCACAAAGGGCCACTGAGGCCACCTGCACACAGCTCAGTCCTCAGACGGCCTGAGAGTGGGAGAGGGAACTGACGCTGGGACAGAGGGAATGTGCCCTGCACACCCCCTGCGTGGAGGCTGGGCAGGGCCACCCACCGGGCCAGGCCCTATGCTCTGCCTGTGATGGTCAAGGCTGAGCCTTCTCCTGCACCCACACTCCAAGGAGAGACCCGACTCAGAGGATTTGGGAAACGTGTGAGGCCAGTTTCAATTGTTAACATGACTGGCACTTAAATAGTGGGGGCCAGAGACACAGAGTAACTGTGACAAAATGAAAATGTATTCCCCTCCAAGTGATCACAGCGCCTGTGAGATGAACACGGGATCCAGGCTCCGTCCCCACGTCCAGCGTGCGCTGTTCCGGGCAGGACCCTCTAGTAACAGGCTAAAACACGTACTGCCTAGACTTACCAGGTCCTCTCACCTCCACACAATCTCCCTTCCTCTCTGCCGGTCTTACTCCTTCTTGTCCTCCAGGTCTCAGCTCCCACACCCCCACCTCCAGGAAGTCCTCCCTGACCTCCTCAGGCTGGCCCTCTGGTGCCCTCTCAGGGCTCCCCCAGCTCCCTCCCCAGCCTGCCCTGCCCATTCTGGGTCATCGCTGTCTGGGGGTGGGTCTATCTACTCCACTGAACTGGGAGCCGCAGCAGGCAGGGCAGAGGCCGTCACGGTCACCGCGGTGTCCCTAGCACGGCCAGCACAGGGCCCGGCACAGAGGAGGCTCCGCAGATGCCGAATGAGTGAATGAACACGCCAACCACGCTCTTCCGGAGTCAGGACTTCCTGCGGCGTTTGGGCCGGCCGGTGGGGCGGGAGAGCAGCAGGAAGGACGTGCGCTGACCAGCACCCACCTTGACCATGCTCCCCAGGGCTCGGTGTGTTGGAGCCACAGGCACCGACATGGAGAGCTCCAAAGGGGCCGTGTGGTCCAAGCACTTCTTGGCTCCGGGGGGGCTCTGCCCATCCCCCTCTGGCCTCAGCACCTGTCTCGTTGGCTTGCAAAACTCTGTGCCAAACACCTAGACCACAGGAGACGGCTCTTTAGGGGAGACAGCGAGTGGGGAGAGGAAGAGCTGCCCCAGCCTGCAGTTCCCACTCCCGGCCCCGCCCCAGGCTTCCCCCAGACGATGGAGGACAGCTCCATCCTGAGATAAATGGCCCCCGGTCTGTTATTCCCCAAGCCTGGCAGAAACCCCGAAAGCACAGAATCCACGGTGTGCGCCCCTTCACCTGCTGCTCCTGCTTCCCTCGAGGTGACGGCCACTGGTCGCTGTGAAAGCACATGTGGCTGCTCAGCCCTTTCTCGGTGTAAAACATCTGGCTGCAGTTCTTGCAGACGTACGTGCTCCTGGGCTCTGCCCAGTCTGCAGGGCCCCCGTTTTGCTGGTTACTGCGGGAGACATGGCAGAGGGAAGGATGCGAGAATGGGACTCTGTCCCTGATCACTGACTCCAGTGTTTTTCTTTTGTAAGTCTCATCCACTGACAACTCTATAGATGAACCCTAAGAAATGGAGACGACACCCCAATGCTTCAGGGCCCGGGGCACACCTCGTCAGGACTGACACACCCAGAGCTCGCTTACCCAGGGCCAGCACATGGAAGAGAAGGGGTTGTGCTCCCCCAGGTGTGGGGGGAGGGACTTCTAAACTTACCATCCACCTGCCATGTTCTCCTCCTTCATCAGATGGGGGAGCCGGTAGATATTTCCACCCTGAAGATAAAAATACACCTGAGCCAACGTATCAGAAATGAGGTTTGCAAAAGCTAAAACTCTAAGATGCCTAGAAGAAAACACAGGTGTAATTCTTCGCGACCTTGAATTAGGCAATGATCTCTTGGATGACACCAAAACAGAAGCCAGAACAGACAGCCCTGTGGGCTGGCGCAGTTGGTTACAGCAGTATCCTGATACACCAAGGTTTTGGGTTCGATCCCTTGTCAGGGCACATACAAGAAACAATCAATGAACGCATACATAAATGGAAGGGTCACTGGTGTGATTCCCAGTCAGGGAACATACCCAGGTTGCAGGTCTGATCCTGGTCAGGAGGCAGCTGATTAATGTTTCTCACATCAATGTTTCTTTCTATATATCTCTCCTTCTCCCTCTCCCTTCCTCTCTAAAAAATCAATAAAAACATTTTTTTAAAAAAAAGTGTATAAAAAAGAAAGTGAGCCCAGCCGTTGTGGGCTCATGTACCCAGAGGTCACTGGTTCAAGTCCTGGGCAGGGCACATGCCTGGGTTGTGGGCTCGATCCCCAGCAGGGGGCGTGCAGGAGGCAGCCGTCAATGTTGATGTTTCCCCTCTCATCAATGTTTCTCTCTCTCTGTCCCTCTCCCCTCCTCTGTCTCTAAGAATCAATAAAAACATATTTAAAAAAAGAAGAAGAAAGTGAAAAGAAAATCCACAGAATGGGAGAAAATTGTTGGAAGTCATATATGTCTGATAAGGACTTGTATTCATAATACATAACTCTTATAGCTCAATAACAAAAAGGCAAATAGCCCAATTTAAAAATGGTCAAAGACCCGGCTGAGTGGCTCAGTTGGCTGGAGCATTGTCTTGTACACCAAAAGGTTGCAGGTTCGATTCCTGATCAGGGAACACGCCTGGGTTTCGAGTTCAATCCCTGGTCAGGGAGCATATGGGAGACAACCAATCAATGTTTCTCACTCACATCAATGTTTTTCTCTCTCTCCCCCTTCCTTTAAAAATCAATTTAACAAAATAAAAATAGACAGAGAATCTGAATAAACACTGAACCAAAAGAGACCTGCGAATGGCCAATAAGCACAGAGAGAGAGGCTCGATGTTATTAGGCATCAGAGCAAAGCAAATGAGACCTTAAGGAGAGAGCACCGCACAGCCGCGAGGAAGGCTAAGACAAAACGGGACCGCGTGCTAGAGAGGACCTGGAGAAATCGGAGCCCTCGACTGTGGGTGGGAATGTAAAGTGATGCAGCTGCTTTGGAAAACTGCCGGGCAGTTCCTCACACGGTTGAACATGGAGTTACCATCTGACCCCGCAATTCCACTCCTCGGTAGTTCCCAAGTGAAATGAAAACATATGCCCGCACAAAACACAGACACCACGTTCACAGCAGCACTCTTCACAACGACCAAGAAGTGTCCACTGATGAGGGATGAACGAAATGTGATGTGCCCGTGCAAAGGAATATTACTCGGCCCTGAAAATGAAGCACTGACGCTCGCTACAGCACGGACGGACTTGGAAACACTACGCTGAGTGAAAGAAGCCGTCACAAAGGCCACGCAGTGTATGGTTCCAACGGCATGAAATGTGCAGAGCAGGCAAATCCAGAGAGAGGGAAGGTAGATTCCTGGTTGCCGGGGGCTGGGAGGGATGGGGAGGTTGGGGGTGACAACTAGTGGGGGTTCTTTGAGGCCGAAATGTCCTGGCAGAGTGGTGATGGGTGCTCAGCCCGCGGTTATACTAAACACCTGTGTACCTGGATTCTGTTGAATATGGTCAGCTTGGACTTGGAGTCCCGGGGGGGATCCGCCGGAGGCCCGGCCGAGGAGAAGGAGGCCATGGCCACCTGGCTGGGAGAGGCAGCACAGCACATGTCCATCTTCACCTTCTCCTTCCGGAAGCCTGAGAAGCGCTGGGCCCTGGGGTTGCCAGAGAAGAGCCGGTAGCCTCCGCCCCGGGTGCAGGCCGAGCCCTTTTCACCTTTCGCGGCTCCTGGTGCCGCGCCGTTCTCAGCCGGGGTCTGCTTCCCGGGGCCCGGGGCTCCAGGTGGCTGGTCCCCACCTGCCTGGCCCTGCGGTGGGCCGCCGGGCGAGAATAGGTCCCCCAGGTCCAGAGTCCCTTTTGCAGATCTCAACTGCTTGGCCAGAGCGGAGAGGTCCGGGTTCTCGGGAGGGTCCAGGGAGGACGCCGTGAGGGCCGGGGGGGCCGTGGCCACCTTTGGTCCGCCCTTCGAGTCCCACTTCATGCTGCCAGGAGAGGCTGCTCTGGGGAGAGCAGGTGCGGTTTTTCTCCTCTGGACTGGGGACCCCTCGGGCTCCGGGTTCCCAGGGCCCGCATGGAGGGCGTCGGCGCTGGGTGGCAGTGGCAGGGGCTGCTGCGACCACGGACCCGACTTCAGGGCGGCCTGCTTGCCCTCAGGGCCCGGGAGCTGGGAGGACGCAGCGGCCACCTGGGCGTGGGAGAAGAGCCGCTGGGACTTGGTGATCATCTGGAACACCTGCATCTGCTCGTGGCTCACCAGGGACTCCTGCGACTTCAGGAAGAGCTGCCGGAAGAGCGGGGTGGCGTCCGAGGGGAGCCCACCTGGCTTCTGGACGTCCTGCAGGCCGGGCTCCCCGGGGTTCTGCCACGGGAACGTGTCACAGTCAAACTGGCCCTTTTTGGAAGCCCAGCTGTCATCTTCCCCACTGGCATGTCTGGGGTCACCCGAGGCCTCCCCAGGCGCCTTCAGGAGTGAGGGCGCGAAGGGCAGCACGTCCTCCAGGCTGAGGCCCGAGCTGGGGGAGGGCTCCCGGCTGGGGGAGGCGCTGTGGGGCCCGGGGCCGGACTCCGGGCCCTCCGGGGACTGCACCGCGGGGGCCTTGTGGACCACAAACACATTGTTCCCTTTGCTCTTGGGGCAGCCGGGCAGGCTCCGGTTCCGGAGCCACTGGAAGTTGTGGCTGGATGGCTGGGAACTGGAGGGGCCCGTCTGGCCTCGGAACAGAGGCAGGCAGGCGGGCAGGGCGCCGCCCTCAGGCCAGCCCTCCAGGGTGGGTGGGAGCTGGAGCAGCCACGGCTCTGGTTCAGATGGGTCGGGGCCCCCGTTGGAGTGGACGGCTGTGAACACGTCAGTGCTGGGCTCCTTCTGCGGGGGACGCGGCTCCTCGGGAGCTTCAGTGCCCAGGGTTCCTGGGGCTGCTGGGGTGCTCGCTGGGGTGCAGGAGGGCCCGGATGAGGGTGGGCAGGGACAGACCGTGTTCCTCCCTTCGCTGCTGTCTGAAGGCCCTGCGGGGGCCGGGCAGGGAGAAGGGATCTTCTGGTGGACAATGCTGCTCACGATACAGCGCAGGAGGTCTCGGTTGGGCAGGAGGGAGCCGGGGGACCTGGCTTCTGGGGGCATCAGGGACCGCAGGCCGCCGGGTGCGGGCGGGCCGGCCACCTCCTGGGCGTGGGGAGAGTCCCCGCAGGCCTCCTCCTCCGCGGGGGCTTCCTTCAGGATGCACAGGCCGTGCTGCACCTCATAGTGCCGGCGCAGCGAGCGGTAGTCGCAGTAGCTCTTGCTGCAGCCCTGCTCGATGCACACGAAGGGCTTGGTCTTCTGGTGGGTGAGCATGTGCCCGGTCCTGGAGTCACACACGAGAAGGAAGTCAGCACTCCACTAGGGCCTGCCCCTGAAAGGACCCCCAGGGTGCCCCGCGATTCAGAAACTGCCCTCAGCCCCCACTACGGGAGAAGCCATCTGGAAGGGTGCTCCTCTCCCTCAGCTTTAAGTAAACCCCTTATCTGAAAAAAGTCAGTGGGAACCAGGCCAGAGTTCCCCAAAGTGGGTTCCCAAGGAACATCAGTCTTCCAGAGTTGCTCCCCGGGACTTGGGCTCAGCTGGCAAATAAGTTTTGAAAAAACGTTATATGCTCCTGGGAGGTTCACAACGCACAGGAGCAAAATTTAAAAGCCACACAGCAGAGAGAGAAGCATCTGTTTCAGTTTCGATGTCTCAGCCTTACTTGCCACAGAACCGTTTTCCCAAGGAGCCCCTTGGAGCGCCCCGAGAACCAGAGTTCTGCAGGCGCACGGGGAGGTGCTAGCCGGGACACCCTTCCTTTAACAGGACGTTTGCTTCCCCTTGGATTCCTCTAAGCCAGTGGTCGGCAAACTCATTAGTCAGCAGAGCCAAATAGCAACAGTACAACGAGTGAAATTTCTTTTGAGAGCCAAATTTTTTAAACTTAAACTATATAGGTAGGTACATTGTTCTTAACTTAATTAGGGTACTCCTAAGCTGGCCTTTGCTAAAAACTCAAGGGGCCAAAGAGCCGCATGTGGCTTGAGAGCCGAAGTTTGCCAACCACTGCTCTAAGGAGACAGCTACACGGAACCGCCGCAGCAAAAAGAAAAAAGCAGATGCCCCATCAGAACACTTGCTGGAAAACAGACAAATGTGCCCACAATTTCTGCAAATATCAATGAATACAAATGTGTATTATGTTTTTATCATAGTTCTATCTACATGAATATGTTATAAACATAAACAAGTGAGTAAGTCAGCCTCTGGGTTCCTGCCAGTCCCTGTGGACAGCTGTAAATGTGGCCCATGAGGCATGTCCAGGGAATAGCAACGCCCCTCCCCACGGGCCGACCCTGGGCTTCCCTCTGAGAGAAGCAGCTAGAAGGAATCAGGAGACCCCATTTCTAGCCCAACTGTTACCAACTTGTGACATGAGCACATTAACTTTCTTTCCTTTGGGTCTGAGTGGGCAAGAGGATAAAGGAAAAGATAAATCAATCAGCCCTGGCCAGTGTTTCCCAATGGTTAGAGCGTTGGCCTGCACACTGAAAGGTCTCAGGTTCGATTCCCAGTAAAGGGTTCGTACCTGGGTTACAGGTTCAATCCCCAGCCCTGGTTGGGGCGTGTGCGGGAGACAACCAATTTATGTGTCTCTCTCACATCAATGTTTCTCTCTCTTTCTCTCTCTCTTTCTCCCTACCTCCCTTCCACTCACTAAAAAATCAATGGGAGCCGAAACCAGTTTGACTCAGTGGATAGAGCGTCGGCCTGCGGACTCAAGGGTCCCAGGTTCGATTCCGGTCAGGGGCATGTACTTTGGTTGCGTGCACATCCCCAGTAGGGGGTGTGCAGGAGGCAGCTGATCGATGTTTCTCTCTCATCGATGTTTCTAACTCTCTATCCCTCTCTCTTCCTCTCTGTAAAAAATCAATAAAATATATTTTAAAAAATCAATGGGAAAATATCCTCCGTTGAGGATTAACAACAACAAAAGGTAAATTAATCAAAGCCTCCTGTAAGGGCTAGGAGTGCTGTAAAAATGCAAGGGATTGTACTTCCCACGTGCAAGTCTCTTGTTTGAGAAAAGCCTGTCTTTCCTTCCTTACTAGCAAGAAAAGCTCATCACTTCCCAGACATCAAGAACAAAGGACTTCTGCCCCTAACATTGGCTTTCTTTTTAAAATCAAGAATTAAAAAAAAATCAAGAGTTAAAAAAAGAAAGGAGTTAAAAAATAAAAACAAGAGTTAATACTCATTGTCATGTTCTAGAAGCAGGCGTTTCAGACACTCTCATGCCCAGTGTTATCCCAATACCTATTCCTCTTGGCCTGCAGCCCCGTCGCCCCGACACCCACCAGGGACTCCGAAGGGTCCTCAGGGACTCAGAACTGCTTCAGGAGCGAGCCACCATGTGTCTTTACACCACAAGGGTCCCGGCTGCACATTGCAGCAGCAATTTCCTCACTGGTGTGAATGTGGGGGCTCAGAACAGTGACCCGTCCAGGGCAGTGCCAGCCCGGCCCCAGAGCACTGGCAGTGTGAGAAGGGGGAGTCTGTGGCTAGGCACCGGTGACATCCACCTGGGGAACATGGAGGTGGGACGCCCCAATAGCCGGTGGGAAAAGTTGACCTGGGAGGGGATGGACGAGATACAGGAACGCCCCCTGCCCCCTGCCCCCTGCCCCCTGCAGAGCTGTTAGGACCGGACTCCTACATACAGGTGGTCCTGCCGCTTGAAGGCCTTGCTGCAGATTTTGCAGACGTGCTTCCGCTCCTGGCTGTGCGTCAGGTAGTGCTTGCTGAGAGAGCTGGCGCTGCTGAACACCTTCCCGCAGAGGCTGCAGTCCAGAAGCGGGTTCTGCGGGGAGCTGTGCTGCCGCTTCCCTTTCCGGGCACTCCCCGAGCTGGCCCTGCCGCCTTCCTCAGTGTCTTTAGGCGCCTTAAGCGGGCCCAGCCCCAGGTCTAAACGGAGGAGAAAGCACAGGTTACAGACACGGGGCGGACGGGGAGCAGGCTGGAGGCTCTGCAGCTGAGAGGCGCAGCCGGCTTGGGGAGCGTGGCCCGGAACTCCCCACTTCAGCCGCTTTACTTCAGAGAAAACAGGGTTTAGGACCGGGGGAGGGAGAGGAGGCACCTGGTCGGGCACCTGCAGGAGGGACCCAGTCTGGGTGCCAGGCTCCAGGGGACAGCAGCAGTCTGAGGCTCTCCTTGGGTAAGACGGGCGGGGCTTTAGGGCCACCCCATCCATTTCACCCTGAGAAAGGCAATCCAGAAATACATACTCCAAAACCTTAAGAGTCTAAATCCTTTCTCCCAGCCAATTCTACTTCGGGTTTTTAATTAAGGAAATAAATGCAGACTTGTAGAGTTTGCTGCAAGGGACTCAACGGCCACATTGTTTTTCCTGGACAAATGTTAGAAACGACTGACACCTGACAGGAGGGCATGCACGGCATGGTGGTAAATGGTGTATGACATATACACTTCAGATAAAACCGTGGAAAAATGCTCGATGACACGAAAGGATGTTCATGCTGCACTAAGCCAGAAAAAAACAGCCTGTTGCAAAACAGGACTGTCCCAGTTTTAGAAAAAGATAAAAGAAATGTATTCAGAAAACAGAATAAATTGACTGGCCATTTTTATTTTCTTCTTCTTGTGTATCTGAACTGTCCATTTTTCCTGCATCCCTTGGGTAAAATGATAAAAGGGTATTTTTATGAACTATGTCACTAGAGGAACTGGCGAAGGGGCTGGAAATGTTCTGGGGGGAGAGGGGCGATGTCCTCAGACATCTGAAGGGCCAGCGTGTGGAGGAGGGAGTGGATGGCTCTGTCTGGCTCCGAGGGACAGAGCTGGGTTTGGTGACTAAAGAGGAAAGGGAGCTGGTTTCACATCACTAGAGCCGTTCAGGGCATGGACGCGGGACTCTGCGGGCTCCCTGCTCCAGCCGCGGGACTTCCCATCCGGGCACTCGTAGGTGCTCAGTAACCATCTGCTGGATGGCTGAGTCATGGGAGGTCTTTCTGCCCCTTGGACGGTCTTCAGGACGGAATGGCCTGCATGAGAGGGCCAGCTGAGAACTCACCATTTGGCTAGGAAGCTACAGAGGCAGGATCCGTGAATGTCACGGGCCAGGGCACAGGGAGGGGGTGGGGCGGCACTAAAGGACCCCAGATGGCAAGTCTCTGTGGCTGAGATGCAGTGTGAGAAACACAGCAGGAAGGAGCCAGACTTTTGTCCCAACTGTGCCTCTGGGGTGGACCATCTGTCACTTAACTTGCCTGGTTTACATCTTCATATGAGAATTACTGTGATGAGTGATTAAAAGATTCCAACAGTTTACATGAGGAAAAACAGGCCTCCCTCAGGGGAAAGCCTGGCCTTGCTAAGTTACTTTTAAAATAAATGCTCATTAAAGCAACTATTAAACGAGAAAACGAAATGTTGTTTTGAAAAATTAGCAAGGACATTGAAAAATAGGCAAACAGAGTCACTGGTCCGGGAAGGCACTTGATCTTCCCAGAGAGTAATTGTTAAAGGAGCTCTAACACTGTATGTTCTCTGACGGGCAAACTGACTGAGAAGAAAATGTTCAGGCCCTGATAGAGCATCGTCTCGATACACCAAGGTTGCAGGTTTGATCCCCTGTCAGGGCACATACAAGAAGCTACCAATGAAGGCATCAACAAGTGGAATGACAAATCGATGTTTCTCTCTCTCCCTCTCTCTATCTAAAATCAGTCAATAAACACTTTTAAAAGATGTCCAAAGAACTAACTAGAAGGAAAACTGGGTGTGCAGAGTTGTTCACAAACACTACAGCAGCCTAACGACAAGAAAACGGTCAAACAACACAATGGGGTGGATGACTGCTACCCGGCACTGAGTGGCCGACCTGCCTGTAAGAAAGCGGAGACGCTCAGTTTTAAAGAGAGAATGATGCACTTACCACACCTCTGCAAAACCATGCTCTTCTGAGTGACTTCACTCACATTTTAAAAAACTGACATGTGGGAGCCAGAGTGGGGATTTTTCTTGTTATTACATTTCTTTATTTTCTAAGTTTTCTTTAATAAATATGCATTACTTTTCTAATTTTAAAATTCACATAAGTATATGCATTTATATGGACCTAAATTTATGTTAGAGAAGTGTAAAGAATAAAAATTTAATGTTCAGTAGATCCCTTTTTAAAAAATGAGATGAAAACCTTCAAGTGTAAAACAAATTAGGGCCTAGCTGGTTTGGCTCAGTGGATGGAGTGTTGGCCTGGGCACTGAAGGGTCCCGGGTTCGATTCTGGTCAAGGGCTCGTGCCCGGGCTGCAGGCTCGATCCCCAGTTGGGGCGTGCAGGAGGCAGTCGTTCAATGATTCTCTCTTATCATTGATGTTTCTATCTCTCTCTCCCTCTCCCTTCCTCTCTGAAATCAAGAAAATATATATATACTTAAAACAAATTAGGAAAAGCTGAGTTAGACTGATGATTTGTACCACTGCGGGGGAGGAGGTGCACAGACCCCGATGAAAACCAGGGGAAAGCTACAGTGTTCCTGCCCAGCGTAATGCGCACATATTTGCACTTACCAGCACTTTTCCGGTGATTTCTGTGGCCTGGGCTGAAAACCCTCTATCACTGTACCCCCGGGCCTGGCCTGCTGCCTACAGCCCTCAGATGTCACGTTTAGCCACTGTTCCTACATGGTGCAGACTAACGCCCTGCCTTCTGCATCGCACGCGGAGTGGGGGCTCAGAAGGCTTTCATTTCAGCAAGTTTCAGGACCCTTTGGGAGCTGCCTGTTCCAATGAAGGCTGACATGTTTGCAGGGCTGCTGTGTCAGATGTGCCCCTACACGCGCACAGTGTGGCTATAAACTTCAAAGAGCTCTGGCTCAGTCAACCCATCTAAGCAACCTACCCGCGACCATAAAGAGGATGGAAAACAAAAACGGAATTTATCTTGTGGGGAAGCCTGAAGGCAAAGCAAAAGGAGATTCAATGGAGGCCTGTTTTTCCTCATTTAAACTGTTGGGATCTTTTAACCACTCATCACAGTAGTTCTCCCTTTTCCCTCCACCGCTGGAGAGAAAGATTTCGAACCGAACCGATGGACTGTCTGAAATGCATCCTAACCGTGTGGGTAAAAATAACAAAATGACTCTCATCTGCCCAGAGCTTTACAGTCTGCAAAGTGCATTTGCTGCATTGCTTCTGTTGCTTTATCTTCCTGGTACTCTGGGGGAAGTAGAGAGGGTGTTACTGTCCCCCCACTTTACGGATAAAGGCACTGGGCGTGGGAAGTTTCGAAGCAGCAGGTGGACAGGCTCCCGGCTCATTCTGGAAGGGGAAAGAGCCTCTGAGAAGTGGTGACGGAGAGGAAAGTCTCCCGTGCACGCAGAGTCTGCTCACACCACTCACGAGATCAGGATATCCCCAAACAGCCACCGTTCCCAGCATCGTTCCCTGACACCAGTGATCAGTTTCTCAACTAGGAAGTTGGGAACAATTCCCAAGTGGGAATAGGGTGACTGCTCCCTATTCGTCTGTGGGAGAGACATTTCCATAACCAGTCATGCAGAGCCAAGCCCCTGGCGGCCGCAGGAACTTCCCCGCAGCCCGCCAGGCCCTGGGACCCAGAGGGACAGCGTTACCTTGTAAGGAAGCCTGGGATTCCGGGTCTGCATACTCCTCCAGCACCTTCACGGCGTCACTGTCCTTCCCCGAGTACAGGGACACTGCATCTAAATTGTCCTCCAGGGCCTCGCCGGGCACCCCGGGCTTTGGGAGGCTGGGGTCCAGGTCCAAGCCACTCAGGCCAGCGTAGAGCAGGTCTCGCGTGCTGGGACCCAGATCCCGGTTGAGGGTGTCACTGCAGTGGAGGCCCTGGCTCTCAGGTAAGGAAGGGAGGTGCATCTTTGATGGAAGGGCACCGTCATCCCCAAGGCTGTACTGGTCCATGGCTATCTGCTGCCAGGTTTTGGCCAAGAGTTACTCTCCAGATGAGCACAGCCGTGTAAGGATCCAGGGAGGAGAGAACTCTTGGTCTCTAATTACTAAAAATGAACAAGGAGGAATCAAAATTACAAGATGGCAACACAGTGTAGTGGATTAAACTTGGACTTGGACTTTGAACAGACCTGTATTTGGGTCTGTTCTCTGACACGTAATAGCCATATGACCCTGGGAGTCACTTAAGCGCCATGAGACCCAGTTTCCTCATCTGTAAATTGGGCATAAGAATAGCTTCCATCACAAGTGGTTGTAAGGAGTAAAGGGAAGGACTCCCAGCAACATGGTGGACTGAACTGACCTCTTTTCCAGCTATAACACATTGAAATGTGAGAAAAGATAATTTTTAATATACAGCCAAGCTCAAGAGACAGTTAAAACCCAAGTGCCAGCAGCAGTGAGAAAACTCAAAGCCAGAGGTGTAAGCACAAGGGGAAATCAGCCTCATGGGCCTGGAGCCGCTGTCCGGCATGGCAGCCACTAGTCACATGTGGCCAGGAAGCACTCAAGTGGGCCTGGCCCGACACTGAGACATGCTGTGAGTGTAAAATACACACTGGATTAGGGAGACTTAGTTCAGAAAAATAATAACTTTTTGTTAAAATATATTTTATTGATTTTTTTTTACAGAAAGGGAGAGGGAGAGTTAGAAACATCCATGAGAGAGAAACATCGATCAGCTGCCTCCTGCACTCCCCCTACTGGGGATGTGCCTGCAACCAAGGTACATGCCCTTGACCGGAATCGAACTTGGGACCCTTCAGTCCGCAGGCCGACGCTCTACCCACTGAGCCCACCGGTCAGGGCAAAAATAATAACTTTTTATATTGATTACATGTTTCAGTGAGAATACTTTGTACCTAGAGGACTAAATATAATGTTTTTAAAATTCATTTCATTTGCCTCTTTTATTTTTTAACGTGGCTTATTAGAAATTTTAAAATTATGTATACGACTCAGAGTATATTTCTATTAAAGAGGATACGCTGGAGGCTGGGACCTGGAGGAGCCGTGTCATTCACAGGAAAACGAAATAAGAGAAAAATGGCACACAAGCCTAGAGAAACATCCCAAAAATAGGACAATGGGAGACAACAAAACACAGTGTAAGCAAAGAAGTCAGTATGTGACAAGAGCAAACCTTTTTAAAAAGAAACAAATGGAACTTCTAGAACTGCAAGACTTTCAAATTAAAAATTCACTGGAGGTTAAACAGCAGATTAGACAGTGCTAAGAGAGCAACAATGAACTGGCAGAGCAAACCAAGGAAATCCTCTCAGAAGGCAGCACAGAGATAAAGAAATGAAAATATGATTGAGAAGTTGAGAAAATATGAATGGAGAAGAAGCAAACGCCTAATAGGGATCCCAAAAGGAAAGAGGAAAGATCGTAGGAGAGACAGTATAGTAAAGAGACGACGGTGGAAGAATTTCCAGAGCTACAGAAACACATGAATCCAAACTTAAAAGGTATGATTCTTGGAAGATATATGGTTAACAATCAAGCATTGCAAGGTCAGAGCAGAATAAATAAAAACTAGTTCACTCCTTGACACGCAGAACTGCAGAACACTAAAGACAAAGAGAAAACCCTGAAAACTACCAGAAAAAAACAAACAGGCAGACAGTCTACAGGGGATGATGACTAGATTGATGTGGCAAACTTCCCAACAGAAACGAGGCTGGAAGGCAAGGGAAACACAGCAGCAGAGGAAGTGAGGAGGAGAGTTAGTACAGAATCAGCGCGGGAAAACTACTGTTCACGAGGGAGCAATATAGACTTTTTCAGACAAAGTCTGAGTCTACCTCATAGACCTTGGCTCAAAAACTACTACAAGTTTTGAATCATTTGGATAAAAGAAAGAGATAATGATTAAATTCACACTTTACGTATCCATGCTAAGAAAATCTAACTATGGGACATCTAAACTGGCAGAATTTATCCCCAAAAAAGAGAGAGAAAAAAAAAAACCCTCAAATTACTAAAATTAGAAATTAAAGAGAAAATATCACTAAATGACCTTACAAAAATAAGAAAGGATTATAAAGGAATATTATGAATAAATGCATGCCAACAAATTAGGTAAATTAGATTAGAACAAATTCCTAGAAAGATTCAAATTACCAAAACTGACTCAAGAGGAAATAGACTATCTAAATCCGTGGTCGGCAAACTGCGGCTTGCAAGCCACATGCGGCTCTTTGGCCCCTTGAGTGTGGCTCTTCCACAAAATACCACGGCCTGGGCGAGTCTATTTTGAAGAAGTGGCGTCAGACGAAGTTTAAGTTTAAAAAATTTGGCTCTCAAAAGAAATTTCAATCGTTGTACTGTTAATATTTGGCTCTGTTGACTAATGAGTTTGCCGACCACTGATCTAAATAGACCTATGTAGGAAGTAGAGGAATTGAAGTAGTGAATTTAAAACTTCCCAGCTGTGGCATCAAAGAAACATTATTGCAACTCTGGAAAACAGTCAAGGGTTTACAGCAACTAAGTGAACCCTCATTAAGAAAAAGGCGAATGGCACCTGGGAGGAGAGCCCTGGGTCACTTTAACTCACCCCTGTCCCACCCCCTTCCCTAGACTGTTCTGGTGTGGGTTCCTGGTGTGGGAGGCAGCAGAGAGGACCTTGTTCTCAAAGAACTGAGGTTGTCTCTCTTCCCCTGTGGAATGGCTCCTGAAGGTCTAACGCAAAGGTCTTGCCTTGATCTTGCCCAATTTGGAATTCTCTCAAGGTAGAGAGTAGCTAGCGGCGGGGGGCGGGGGGGGCCGCGGGAATGGGGGGCGGGTGTGCTGAAAACATCAAAAAAACAAAAACAATGAACCATTTGCTACAGCTTGGGACAAAGGATATTATCTGGGGCCAACAACAGACCAGCCATGGAAAGCAGGGAGGGAAGGCTGGAGATTGAGATGCTTGGGGAATAAGGCACCAAAAAGCTTCCACACTGGCAGCTTCTTACCAAGTTAAACAGGGTCTTACCATACGATCCAGCCAGCACACTCCTAGGTATCCACCTCAATGCGTTAAAAACCCACGTCCACACAAAACCTGCACACACATGTTTATAGCAGCTTTATTCGTACTGCCCAAACTAGAAGCAACCGAGATGTCCCTCAAGAGGAGAATGGATAAACAATGAAAAGCAAGGAGATCTCAAGCCATAAAAAGACGCGGAGGAACCATAGATGCATATTGCTGAGTGAAAGAAGCCAGTCTGAAAGTGCTATATAGTGTATGGCTCCAACTACATGGCATTCTGGAAAAGACAAAACCATAGAGACCATAAAAAGATTGGTGACTGCCAGGGTTGGGGGGTGGGGGTGGGGGGAGATGAACAGGTGGAACATGGAGGGATTTTTAGGAGTGAAATTACTCTGTGTGATACTATAATGACAGATACATTCGCCAGAACCCATAGAACTACACAAGACAAAGAGTGAACCCTAATTTAAACTGTAGAATTTAGTTAGTTAAAAAATAAAATAAAAATCTAAAAACCTTCTACATATTTCAGGGAACCTAGAAGGCCATGTGCCCAGGGTAGGCACATGCTCAGAGAAGACCCACAGAGGCTCTAAGCTCGCACCTCTGGCTGACCTTCCTTCTGTGCAGCCAGGAAGTGAAGGTGAAGGCTGTAAACTGCCCACCGAGTGTTGACAGCGTGTCTGACACCCACAGAGCCCAGCTGCGAAGACTGGGCAATTCCTGTTCCGTTCGGGGCAGTTAAGGACCTCTGTCAAATCACTGGCCCCACATGGCAACGAATATAGTCTTTATTTTAAAAGTCTAGAAAAGTCGCTAAACAAATCATTACAACCCACACGGAGCAGCGACAAACCCTGGGGTGGGAGTAGAGAATCTACTCCGAGAGTGACACATTATAATATTCAAAATGTTCAGTTTTCTAAGAAAAATTTACGAGGCACGTAAACAAAGTTTGGCCGTTCAGAGAGCCATCCACTTCATACAAACGAAATCAAACAACATGCAGCCTTTCATGTCTGGCTTCTTTCACTAAGCACAGCATTTTCAAGGTCATCCACACTGTGGCATGTGCCATTCATTCCTTTTTATGGCTGAACTAGAGGCCCGATGCATGAAATTCGTGCAAGGGGCTCGGCCCTCACAGCCCCGGCTTTGTCCAGGACATCTGGAAGGTCGTTCGGCTGTCCAGTCTAATTAGCATATTACACTTTTATTATTGTAGATAATATTCCATTGTCTAGTTATACTACATTTTTAAACCATTAATCCTTTGATGGGTATTTGGGTTGTTTCCATTTTGGCTATTATGAATAATTCTGTCCATACCTGGACATTTAAAAAAAACGCTTGATGACTCCCTGAGAGCAAATCTAGTGGATCCTAGAATAACTGGAGTTTGGGCCTGGATTCCTAGGCTGTCAGTGTCTACTGTTTTTAAACTGTCCATGTTGAGATGTAATAGAACAGCTGAGCCCTCAACACCTGCATAATTTCACATTATGCACCTGTCTGCCTGTCTGTGTATGTAGCCTACTGAGGTTGCTCAAATGAAAGTTGAATACACGTCCACAATCCCGTACCACAACTCTGCGGCCTAAATGAGTTTCAGAATTCAAAATTTGGGGGATTTAGAAAGGTAAATCAATGCATATGCCATATTTAAATAACCCACATAGGTCTGGGTCAGCACCTCATAACCAAACTGTTATTTCCGCTTTGACACCTGTGATTAGAGCAATGGAAAAAAATAAAGAGCAACGTGTTAGTTCAGATTTGGCCACCAAATGAGGTTTGAGACATCTGGGCACTCAAAGATATTTTGGGGTTTCTAAATTACAGAGAAGGGAATGTGAACTATAGAAGTTTATATTCTGAGGCAAAATGAATTTCTCCAATTCTAACGTTCTCCCAGAGCACTGCTATAAACTGGTTGAGTACTCCAAAGTGCAGAACCCATCTCTTTCTTCCTCTCCCAATAAAAACAAGCTAATAAAATATAAAGCATTACTTCCTGGCCAGGTGGCTTAGTTGGCTGGAGTGTCTTCCCATACACCAAAAGCTGCGGGTTCAATTCCCAGGTTTTGGGTTCAATCCCCCGGTCAGGGCATATGTCATATGTGGGAGGCAACTGATCCATGTTTCTCTCACACTGATTTCTCTCTTTCTCTCTCTCTCTCTCCCCTCCCCCCCCCCCCCCTTCTCTCTAAAATCAATAAACATATCCTGCCCTATCCGGTTTGGCTCAATGGGTAGAGCGTCGGCCTGCGGACTGACGGGTCCGGGTTCGATTCTGGTCAAGGGCACTCGCCGGGGTTGTGGGCTCGACCCCCAGTGTGGGGCGTGCAGGAGGCAGCCGATCAATGATTCTCTCTCATCATTGATATTTCAATCTCTCTCTCCCTTTCCCTTCCTCTCTCTGAAATCAATAAAAATATTTTAAAAAATAAACATATCCTTATGTCCTTGAGTGAGGATTTAAATATATATATATAATTATATAAAATAAAATATTAAGCCTTTTCTCATCGGGGATCACGCCAAGTACTTTAATGCATTAATTCACCCCTCACAACAACCCCAAGGTTGGTTCTATTATCACTTCCACTCTGCAGAGAAGGAAAGGCTAAGTAATGTGTTCAAAGTCACGTACTAACTAGCAGTTGAGCGAGGTCTTAATCCCAGATACTCTGACTTGAGAGCCTGTGTTCTTACCCCTGCACAGCACTGACTGCCCATAAATTAAACTGCAGGCCGCCCTGTGTCAGTTAAAAACACAGAAGTGCGGCAGGGAGGGAGGCAGAATGTCTCTGGATTCGCTTGCTTTCCAACGCACTCCCATAGTCCAGAGGACAAACTGGTCCGGTCACAGCCTCCGGCAGGCCAGCCGGAAGTCCAAAGGCCACGCTTTGATATTTACATCCTTTACCAGAGAGTAAAGCACCCCCATCACCCAATCTCGAACTTGCTCTTATTCTGTCAACAGATAAATTCAAGTCAACAAGTTTTGGCGCCTTCTGTGTACACAGCTACCTGCTGGCCCTAGTGGGGCTGGGTTTGTGGTCCATGGAACCTTGTAGGCATTCCCAACAGCCCAAATACTCTTTCCAAGAATTTTTTTATTTTGTATTTTCATTTTGAAAATAGGCTATAAGAAGGAATCAGTATATTTGGATTACTGGATTATCACTTTATATAATCCAGTACTACCACTTGGCTTCCATGCCCAGGGAATGTTTGTAATTGCACGAATGCCAAAAAGGACTATTTTGCTTTTGCCACGGGCCAACGAGAAGAGGAAACAGGTGACTTAGCTCATAATGAGGCCTTTGGGCTCAACTAAAAGCCAACAGACGCCATGGTACAAACAGAGGCTTTGCTGCAGTTCAGAGAAAAGGGAGGGGAGAAATGAGACATCACGGGGCCTGCTGAACCCAAAAGGGCCCAGTGTGGCGGTCTGAAAAATACTTGTCTTAAGGAAGCACTTAAGAGCAACTCTCTCATTAATTTGAATTACATTGGTTTGGTTGCTTTGTTTATATTTAATTTGCAAATTGATTTGGGCTTTCTGACGGCACAAGAACTGTAAGCTTTAGGAACATATGTATCATTTATGCCTCATTTCATAGTTTAAAAACCAATTTAAGTCAACGCTGGGGATCCAAAGCCAATTTAATTTTTTTTTCTTTTAAAAAAGGCCCATCATTCCAGGACTGGTTGGGGTAGGAGAAGAAAGGGAATCTCCTGGGAAATGCTACCCCCTCTTAGGAAAGTAACCTGCCATCCAGCTCTAGACCAGTGATGGACAACCTTTTGAGCTTGGTGTGTCAAACTTCGCCAAAAAACTGAGCATAGCCGAAACCGGTTTGGCTCAGTGGATAGAGCGTCGGTCTGCGGACTGAAGGGTCCCAGGTTCGATTCCGGTCAAGGGCATGTACATTGGTTGCGGGCACATCCCCGGTGGGGGGTGTGCAGGAGGCAGCTGGTCGATGTTTCTCTCTCATCGATGTTTCTAGCTCTCTGTCCCTCTCCCTTCCTCTCTGTAAAAAATCAATAAAATATATTTAAAAAAAAAAAAAACAGCATAACTCGGGTAGTGTGTCACTTTGAGGAAAAAACTAACTCCAAGACTCTAGTCGCAAATGTTTCATCCTCAGGAGCAGCAAATGTTTCATCCTCGGCATGCGGCCGCGTGTCATCAGAAATGGCTACGCATGTCAGTGCTGACACGCGTGTCATAGGTTCGCCATCACTGCTCTAGACTGTAGCCCTAAGGTCACAATTAGCTAAATAATATTTACTGTGGCATTGTTTGGAGGGGAGGGAACAATCTGAATACACTAGAGGCCCACTGCACGAATTTGTACACGGGTGTGGTCCCTCGGGGTGGCTTTCGGAGATCGGGCCCCAGCTCAAGCCCCAAGCCTCACAGCCCTGACTGGCACCCTGCCTTGGCCTGGCGCTGCCCCCTCACCTGCCCCACCATCCCACCTGTGGGACGATCTATGGGGCCAGGACCCCCACTGCTGCTGCTGGTTGCTGCAGGGGGTGTGGGGGGGAGACATTGGCGATCGGGCCCCTGCTCACACTCGCCTTGGCCTGGCACCTGCTCACCTGCTCCACCATCCCTCCACAGTCCCACTCTCATTGGGCCCATCAGGGCTGGCAGCGCCTCCACTGCAGCCCGCTGCCAGTGCCATGCCGCCCTCTGGTGGTCAGTGCATGTCATAGTGAGCAGTTGAACTGGTCGAATGACCACAGAGGGGACAATCTGCATATTAGGCTTTTATTATATAGGATGTGCCTGTTCTACAAAGCTGTTTTATTTAGCTTGCAGTAAATTTAAACATTTTTCAATTCGTTATCAGGTTAAAAATCCTGTCAGAGTTCTTTTGGCCAGAGCATCACTGTCCAAAAGAATTTTCCGTGCTGATGGAAATGTTCTAAATCTGTACTATCTGCCGATAGCTATCAGCCACAAGTAGCTAATGAGCACCAGAAATACAGTTGGTGTGACTGGGAACGATATTCTTTATTTTATTTTCATTAAATCTGAATTTACATAGCTACAAATGATAGTGGATACCACATTGGACACGGCAGGCTCTAGAGATTTCTCATTAAAATAAGGCTTTCGCCCTGATTGGTTTGGCTCAGTGGATAGAACGTCGGCCTGCGGACTGAAGGGTCCCAGATTCAATTCTGGTCAAGGGCATGTGCCTGGGTTGCGGGCACATCCCCAGTGGGGTGTGTGCAGGAGGCAGCTGATGGATGTTTCTCTCTCATCATTGATGTTTCTAACTCTTTCTCCCTCTCCCTTCCTCTCTGTAAAAAATCAATTAAATATATTAAAAACAAGAAAGCTCAGGTTCTCACCTGAGAACATTAAAAAAATATAATAATAATAAAAATAAATAAATAAATAAGGCTTTCCAGCCCTGGCCAGTATGGCTCCGTTGGTTGGGCGTCATCCAGTGCACTGTAGGGGACCAGGTGGCGTGTTCCCTCACATCAATGTTTCTCTCTCTCCCTTCCTCTAAAAATTAAAAAAAAAACAAAACCTTTTTTTTTTTTTTTAAAGTAAGGCTTTCCAATTTCTATGTAAAAATGGGTGGGGGAAGATATCTGAGGATCTGTCAACACTGAGTCCACATTCTTTTTTTCTTGTTTTTAAGAATTTTTTTTTTTACATATTTTAATTGGTTTCAGAGAGGAAAAGAGAGGGAGGGAGGGAGGGAGAGATAAAAACATTAATGATGAGAGAGAATCATCGATTGGCTGCCTCCTACACGCCCTACACTGGGGATCGAGCCCACAACCCTGTTATGTGCCCTTGACCAGAATCGAACCCGGGACCCTTCAGTCTGAAGACCATTGCTCTATCCACTGAGCCAAACCGGCCAGGGCTGAGTCTACAGTCTTGCAAAGCCCCATTGGGGCACGTGCAGGAGAAGCTGCAGCCGCCTTGAGATAGAGCACGGACTGTGCAGTTTGCCCGAGTCTCCACCACGCCCTATTCCCTCACACCTTCCCGCTTCACTCCTTTACATGCCCTGGAGACATCTGAGTGTAGTTCCCTGATCGGTGTCCCTTGACCCAGCTCTCTTTACTCAGCTTTACCAAACTCTGCCAAATCAGGCCTACATGCCCCCTCTCTGCCATAGAGAATACTCCCAACATCACAAAGTCTGAGGTTATGTTGCCCTCCCCGGAACTCTGATAAGCACGTGTCTGATAATCCACCTCCCACTTTCTCCAATGGCCCCAGGAGTTAAGGACCTTTCCGGTTCCTCTATCTTCCCCAGGCCACAGCTCTAGGATGGCTGTGAATCTGCCTTATGCATCTCTACTTCTCACAACATCTTGCCTGGCACAGAACTCCGATCAAAGGCTCTCAGCATCCCTCTCATGGGGGGAGTGACAGGATTCCATTGTGTCACCTCTCTTCCTCTTTGAAGGGCCCCAACCTGCTGTTCTATCAGTCTCCCGGTCCGCGCCCCCCCTCCCCGCCCCAGGGCCACCTTTTCCTGTTCCTCTCTGCATTGATGTTACCAGGGAGAGAGTGAACACGCCTGAGTGACATCAGCTTGTTGGGAGCTGGGAGACTTGCAGCTTTTACTTTCTTTCCTTATTTTCCCACTCCAAACATTATTGTAAACTGCAGGCCTGTTTTGTTTGGCCTACACAGTGTTTTTAAAAATGCATTAGTCATCAACACTTCTTTTAAATGGAGACAATTCAACTAAATATGTGGATTTCTGGCTTCTCTTGAAAAGCAGTAGATTTGCTATTGCCCGACAGTTATCAATAGATAGAACTGAAGGACAACTGCCATCTCTGGAGAGGGTCGTGGCCTCCAGTTCCCATTTTCCTCATTTATCTTCCCGCCTGGCCCCTATCATAATCATTATAATAATAACAGTGGCAACAAACATTTACCGAGGTTTTATCACATGCCAGGCACCACCTGATCACTTATATATCATCTCATTTAATTCCCACAATACCCCTTGAGGCACAAAGAATTTTCTGTGCTGATGGAAATGTTCTAAATCTGCACTAATGAGGAGCTACAAGGAGCTATCTACACTGAGTGGCCAGATTATTATGATCTCTGAACGCATAATAATCTGGCCATTCAGTGTATATCCTATATAATAAAAGGCTAATATGCAAATTGTCCCCTCAACCAGGAGTTCAACCAGCAGGCAGGCAAGCCAACTGCCCATGTCTCCTCCCCCTGGCCAGGCTGGCCGGACCCCACCCATGCACGAATTCATGCACTGGGCCTCTAATATATATATACTAGAGGCCCAGTGGATGAAAACTCATGCACTGGAAGGGGGTCCCTCAGCCTGGCCTGCCCCCTCTCACAGTCCAGGAATCCTCAGGGGCGGGAGGAGACCTGGTGATCAGGGGAAGGCGATGACCCATCACACCTCTGCTGCTGCCACTGCCGGCAGCACAAACCTCAGCCGGCCCTGGTTACCTGAGCCTCGGGAGGCCCTGGGTGGCTGGGCAGCTGCCATCCGAGGCTTGCCTGCGCCTCGGGCCAGCCCTGGGAGATTGGGGGGCTGAGGGGACTGGGGGACTCTGGAGGCAGGCACACAGAGTGGCCGGGTGTGCCTGCCGCCTTGGCGGGGCTGAGGGGACTGGGTGCTGCCATCTTGTGGCTGTGGGTGCCGCCATCTTTGAGGGCGTGACAGTCAATTAGCATATTCCCTCCTTATTGCCTGTGGGCACCACCATCTTTGCGATGGCATGAGGGTCAATTAGCATATTCCCTATTTATTAGATAGGAGATATACACTAAGTGGCCAGATTATTATGCATTCAGAGATCATAATAATCTGGCCACTCAGTGTATTATTAGCCCTACTTTACAGATGAGGTAGATAATGTCCAGAGAAGTTCAGTAACTTGCTCAAAATCAAGGTTAGGATTCAACCCCAGGAAGTCTGACTTCAAAGCCCTCACACTTGCCCTGGCCAGTATTGCTCACTGGTTAGAGCATTGGCCTGTACACCAGAGGGTCCAGGGTTCGATTCCCAGTCAAGGGCACACACCAGGGTTGCAGGTTTGATCATGCTCTCCCCGAGCGCCCCCCCCCCGCCCCGTTGGGGCACGTGCAGGAGGCAACCAATTGATGTCTCTTTCACATCTCTCTCTCTCTCTCTTTCCCCCTCTCCACTCCCTTCCACTCTCTAAAAAGTATCCTCATTCCTTGGGTGCGGATTTTTTTAAAAAGCCCTCACACTTAACCACTCCACTTTGCTCTGACCCCACACGTGAGAGTGGACTCCTGCCCTAATTCTGCACCTACGTTCTTTTTTTATTTCAATTAGCAATCACTTCGCCGCAGGTAAGCCTAATTGGCTACAGTAACTGTCACTGTGCAAATCTTGCACTTACATTCTTAAATTGAACCATCAAGGAAGACTCCCTCGTCCCACCATGTAGCTCATCTATACTTCCAACCAGACCGTTGACTCATTTCCTCTGATAGCTCATCATATGAGCAAATGTAAAGCTTACATTGGGAAAGAGAAAGCCTGGAGGAATGAGAAGGCCACCGTTGTGCCGTCCAGGGAAGGTTCTTGCACAGAATTATCTAAATGAGAAAAGAGACACCAAAGTGTCTCAATCCAAAAGCTGATCCTAGCAGGAAACGCAAATAAGCATTAAAATCTAGAATAGCGGTTGTCACGGTGCGGTGATGTGGGGCGAGCCGTGGGGTCCTCAAGACTACTTCCATAGTGATATTCAGATGTTATCTGCCTTTTCATTCGGGGCGAAACTTTCCAGAAGCTACAGGACATATCTCAAAGGCTGAATGCAGAGGATCTGAGAATCCAGATGACTCTAAACATGTAAAACAATGCCACTATTCTCACAAAATTTTGTGGTTTTATTTTTACTTTTTTGTTCGTCGTTTTGTTCTTTTATTCTCATTAAATTTTTTTGTGTTCTGAAATATACTCTTTTTTAAAAATCCTCACTCGAGGATATGTTTATTGATTTTACAGAGAGAGGGAGGGAGAGAGAGAGAGAGAGAGAGAGACAAGAGAGAAACATCTATCAGTTACCTCCCCAAGTACACACCCCGATCAGGGATGGAACCCGCAACCTACGTATGTGCCCTGACTGGGAATGGAACCCACAACCTTTTTGGTATACAGGACAATGCTCCAAGCAATTAAGCCACCTGGCCTAGGCGGAAATATACTCTTTTTAACAAAAATGTCGCCGAAACTGGTTTGGCTCAGTGGATAGAGCGTCGGCCTGCGGACTGAAGAGTCCCAGGTTCGATTCCGGTCAAGGGCATGTACCGTGGTTGCCGGCACATCCCCAGTAGGGGGTGTGCAAGAGGCAGCTGATCGATGTTTCTCTCTCATCGATGTTTCAAACTCTCTCTTCCTCTCTGTAAAAAAATCAATAAAATATTTTTTTAAAAAACTTGATAAAAAAAATAAAAATGTCAATGATCTTACTCTATAATGGACTTATTATTGCTCTTTTAAATTAAATTAATAGCCGAAACCGGTTTGGCTCAGTGGATAGAGCGTCGGTCTGCGGACTGAAAGGTCCCAGGTTCGATTCCGGTCAAGGGCATGTACATTGCTTGCGGACACATCCCCAGTAGGAGATGTACAAGAGGCAGCTGGTCGATGTTTCTAGCTCTCTATCCCTCTCCCTTCCTCTCTGTAAAAAAAAAAAAAATCAATAAAATATATTTAAATTAAATTAATAAATATTTTCAAAGTGAATTAAACTTCTAACACAACAAGTATCAGTAGGTATAGTTTGCAAGCACAAAGGCGCTCTGGGGTCTTCAGTGATTTTAAGTGTAAAGGGGCCCTAAGACCAAAGTTTGAGAACTGCTGCTCTGAAGAGAAAAAGTCCTGCATGTGCACAAGCAGGAGTGTACCTGTGTGTGTGTGTCTACCACAGAAAGAAACCCTAAGCCAAAAATCCCAAACTGGTGGCCAGCAGGCTTTGTAAGGACCCTACACTATCTCTAAATACTTATTAAATTCGTTGTCAGCATTTAAAGATCAAAAAGTTGCCCTAGCTAGTTTGGCTCGGTGGATAGAGCTCGGTGGATAGACCCTGCGGACTGAAGGGTCCCGGGTTTGATTCCAGTCAAGGTCACATGCCCAGGTGGCAGGCTCGATCCCCAGTAGGGGGCCTACAGGAGCAGCTGATCAATGATTCTCTCTCATCATTGATGTTTCTCTCTCTCTCTCTCCCTCTCTGAATTCAGTAAAAATATATTTTAAAAAAATAAAGATCGCCCTAACCGGTTTGGCTCAGTGGGTAGAGTGTCTGCCTGCGGACTGAAGGGTCCCAGGTTCGATTCCGGTCAAGGGCATGTACCTTGGTTGCGAGCACATCCCCAGTAGGGGGCATGCAGGAGGCAGCTGATCAATGTTTCTAACTCTCTATTCCTCTCTGTAAAAAAATCAATAAAATCATTTAAAAAAAATAAAATAAAGATCAAAAGGTTTCACATAGAGATAGTGTTCTGGTCTCTTCTAAAAAAACAAAAACAAAAACATTAAGTTCTAGCAACACTGTCCTGGCATGTCCACACAGCCATTTCCACTGGCTGCCATCACTTGGATGGGGCAGGTGATCTTTGGTTCGCCACACACCCGGTCTTTCGCTGCCTATGCCCTGTAGGTATCTAAGTTGCTTTGCAATCAACAATGAAACAAACACCAATCTAGTAAGTGTCTGCATTGTTCCAGAGAGTCAGCATGCAGGATAAGTAACCCTTCTCCTCTGTGACTTCCCAAAGCGGCAACTTGCAATCGTCTCCCCATTGGTACTGAGAGTCTCTGGGGTGGATTGGAAATCCTTCGGAGAAAGAAAGGAATCCACCTGAGAAAGGAGGTGTCTCTGGACACGTGCAAAGGGAGGAAACTCACCAAGAGAGGAGCGAAATCTCCGGGGCACAGGGGGGCCCAGGTGACAGTCAGACCATTGGCTATTTCCTCCTGGAACACCGGGTGGTAAATACAGGGCACTGGGCCAACTTCTTTCACCCTGAAAGCAGGTGGTGGGGTGGAAAGGAAGGGGCCGTCAGATCGTGTGTCCCCAAAGAAGCAAAGACACAGGTGTGAAATTGGGGGAAATGGGCAATTTTGAGAAGGAAGAAAGCAAGAGTAAACTGGGGTGATCTAGGTGGAAAAGAAGTTTTGTTGTTAAGGGAAAGTTATTATTTTTTTCTTTCTTTCCTTATTTTCACTGCCCCCTCCCTGGAGGAAACTGAAGGGTTTTGCTGGGAGAAGCCAGTTGGAGTTGGGAGAGAGGATTGGAAAAAAATAGATATTAGATGGGAGAGAAAATGGAAGATCTGAGTTGGTTTGTTCTCAATGAAACGATACTCCAAAAAGGGGACTCTTGGTGGGAAGAAAGGATTTTTGCTGGAAAGTGATCCTAAATGGAGGAAAAATCTGAGAACGAAAAAATAATCTTTTGCTAGGGGAAGTTCCTAGAAGGAGGGGGAGGGGAGTAACCAGGGGAAGATAGGGGAGATATTTGGTTTTGCTGGAAGATCCCAAAAGGAAACAAATCTGGGTCCCCTAAGGTGGGGCTGTTTAGGATGAAAGAATTTTTTAGCAGAAGGGGCCTGGGAGCGGAGAGCGAATGCAAGGCCGAGATGCAGAAAGTGCGGAGGTCGGGTAGGGCTCGCGGCGCGAGCTGGGGAGCTGCGAGGGAGCAGTTAGGGCCTGGGGGGGCGGGGTAGGAAAAAAGCGGGGTGCAGCGGTTCAGGAGCCCCTGAGGAAAGTCTTCTCCAAGGCGAAGGCGGTTGCGGGGGTGCAGCGGGGCCCGGAGCTGTTGGGGTGCAGAAGATGCGTGCGTGACGCGGGGTAAGGGGCGCCCGCCGCACCCGCTGCGCCCTTCGAAGGGTAGATGGGCCCCCCAAAAAGAAATATATAGACGAATTAGATTTTTAAAGGGAGGAGGCGTTAAAAACCGAGGAAGGGCGGGAAAGGGGAGGTGGGGAGGATGGGGAAGGGGTAGGGGCAGCAGCAACCGGGTTTTACCCGCCCCCGGGGGCTCGCGCGCCGGGCCTCGCGCCTCGCGGGCCTCCCAGCGGCCTCCGGCCTCCCACGCGCTGCCCCGCCGGCCGGGCGCGCACGCGCAACCCCGCTCGCCCCCGGAGCGCCCCGCTGCCCCGCGGCGCGAGCTCACGTGCGCGGCCTCGGGCTGCCTCGCGCCGCCCAGCGCGGCCACGCGCGCGCCTCGCGCCACCCGGGCTCCCCGCGTGCCGCCCGGCTGCGCAGTCCGCGCTCCGGCCGCGGGGGGGGCGGGGCCGCGCGGGGGGCGGGGCTTGGCGCGGTCAGGTGACCCGCGGCCGGCGGGAGAGGAGGCGGTTGGTCGCTGTTTGGGAAGGAGGGCGGTTAGGGGCGGGAGCGATGAAGGCGGAGCTGGGGAGGGCGGCTGGGGGACTTGGGGGACAGGGGGCCCCTCCCGACCCACGCCGGGGCTGGCGTCGCGGCCCTGGCCATTGTTCTCGGAGGGCGACGTTAGAACGCAGCGCGGGGAACCCGGCTCCTGGGGGCCGCGCCGGCCGAGCTGCAGGCTCCGCGATGGGGGTGTGCGAGCCGCGGCCGTGCTCCCAGGGTCGGGGGGCCAGCGAGGCGGCCCTGCGTGTTCCCAGGCGGGGTCCCCAGACACCCGCCCGGCAGTGGCTGGGAAGATGCGGGGCTGAAGAATCACAAACGGGACATGAGCTGCTCTGTCCGCCTTTGTCCAGGGCCTTCAAGTAAAACAAAAACAACTTTATCGAGGTACAATTTCAATAAATAAACGCATTTTACATGTACAGCCCAACGACGTTTAGTTGTGTAACCGTCACCATCACCTGTTTTTACACTATTTCCATCACTCGAGGTCCTAGATTCTCGATTCCAATAGTGACAGGCTGTTGTTCCTTGTGAGTAAGCCCCTATCCCAGTGGTCGGCAAACTCATTGCTCAACAGAGCGGCAAACCGCGGCTCGCGAGCCACATGTTTGCCGACCACTGGTTTAGGCAAACGCGGCCACGTGTGGGTCCCAGTAAAAGACAGAAGCCGGGAAGAGCAATGGCCCGGGGCGCGGACTGGCCTAGGAGTGTGCACCCTGGGACGGTGAATTCATTCCTTAGAAATTGAACACGTGATAGAAACACGTGATAGAAAGCTCATTAGTGGGTTCCCTGGGGGGGGGGGGGGGGGCGGGGGGAGGGCGGAGGAATGGGGGTCAACTGTAAACTGGCAGGAGGGGATCTGAGTGGGGTGATGGAAATAGTGTAAAAATAGGTTATGGTGACGGTTACACAACTAAACGTTGTTGGGCTGTACATTTAAAATGTCTTCATTTATTGAAATTGTACCTCGATAAAGGTGTTTTTGTTTTACTTGAAGTCTTTGTTTTTCATCGATCCCTGGGGTAGACGGTAGAGGAGGAGGACTGGCATCCCACGTTTGATTCCGTCATTCAGGAAAGGTTATTTGCTGGGTTTCTGTCCTGCGGGACAGCAGGGTCTGAGTCGGACACACGTCCCGGCCCTCGCCTCCGTTCAGAGCAGCGCGTCCGATGGAAACATAATACACGCCCCAAGCGCCAGCCACATCATTTTACATTTCCTAGTAGCCATTTTTCAGGAAAGGTTAAAAACCCAAATGAAATTAACTTTACTAATACTGTATTTAACCAAAAATGTCATTTCAACATGTAATCAATGAAAAAAAATGTTTCATGTGATAATTTACTCTTTATTGGTCTCTTCCAAATCTGGTATCTATTTTACATGCCGCCTCTCAAGGGCTCCATAGCCCCCTGTAGCTAGTGGCTCAGGAGCTGGACGGCATACCTATACTGGGACATAGGCAAATACATTTACAGTGCAAAGTGGTTATACTTCAATGAAAAATAAAGGGAGCCCTGGCCGGTCGCTCAGCTGATTGGAGTGTCATCTTGTGCATCAAAAGATTGCGGTTTGATTCCCAGTCGGGTACATACCTAGGTTTTGAGTTTGATTCCCAGTTGGGGTATGTACAGGAGGCAACCCACTGATGTTTCTCTCTTAAATTGCTGTTTCTCTCTCTCTCAAAAAAAAATCAATTGAAAAAAACATCCTTGAGTGAGGATTAAAAAAACACAAACAAGCTTCTTTAAAATAAAAGGAAGAGGATAGAGAGTGTTAGAAGATACTATTTAAAAAAAAAAAATACAGGTCAGTAAAGGCCTCTCTGGTGAGGAGGTTATACTGAGCAGAGACCTGAAGGAAAAGAAGAAGGAACCTACAAAAATACCTGGGAGAAGAGCAAGTATGAATGCCCTGAGGCAGGACGGCGTGTGGGCCCATGTGAACAGGAAAAGCTAGTGTGGCTAGAACCATGAGTAAAGGAAAAAGTAAACCAGGGGTAGATCATATCGGTTGTGCCAAAGCAGCAATTATAAACACCTGCCTTCAGTGTAGGAGAAGTCCTTCATTCATTTAGCAGGCATTCAAAAATACTGAGTGTCAGCCTGGCTGGTTTGGCTCAGTGGTTGAGCGTAGACCCAGGAAGCAGGAGGTCACTGGTTGGATTCCCAGTCAGGGCACGTGCCCGGGTTGTGGGCTCAATCCCCAGTGGGGAGTGCACAGGAGGCAGCTGATCAATGATCTCTCTCATTATTCATGTTTCTATCTCTCCCTCCCTCCCCCTTCTCTCTGAAATCAATTAAAATATATAACAAAAGAAAGGGACAAGACTCAGGAAGGAGGTGGTCCTGAACAAGTCACTTAGCAAGATGGGACTGAACCTCTAAGAAGGAATTAACAAGGATTCTTACATTTATTTAACAGACATTAGGAAATATTGAGAGTTTTCCTGTGGCTCGGTGGTTGAGCATCGACAGTAATATGTCGGCAGTAAATCTTATATCTAAGCTCCAAATTTTCATTATTAATATTTTAAAGCATTTTAATTCTCTTTTTAAAGCATTTTTATTGTTGAAAGCATTACACATGTCTCCTTTTTTCCCCCCATTGATCCCACCCCTGCCCCTTGCCCCTGGCCTTCGCCACCCTATTGTCTGTGTCCATGGATTATGCATATATGCACACAAGGTCTTTGTGTGATTAATATTTAAAAGAAAAAAACTTGAATGAGCAAAGTATCATTTTGTGTATGTTCGTTAATGGCAGTCATACTTGGTGTTACAGATGATCTGCTGTCAAACCTTCTATCTCATTATGGCAAGAAAGGCCACCTGCTCAGGGGGGTACTTTTCTGGTGGT
This sequence comes from Cnephaeus nilssonii, assembly GCF_951640355.1. Taxonomy (NCBI): domain Eukaryota; kingdom Metazoa; phylum Chordata; class Mammalia; order Chiroptera; family Vespertilionidae; genus Cnephaeus; species Cnephaeus nilssonii. Next base: position 43,475,303 of record NC_137091.1, read on the forward strand.
TGGAGCTCCCACCCAGAAACCTGGAAAACTTGTTCTCAGAGGAGCAATACCCCACCTCTGCTTGCCAATATATGAAAAAAAAAAAAAATCAACCAATGAATGCATAAATAAGTGGCACAGCAAATCTCTCTCTCTCTCCCTCTCTCTCCCCTCCCCTTCCTCTCTAGAACCAACAAACAAATAAAAAAGAAGAAAGAAAGGTCTGCTTCTTCATATTTGGCCGTTAAAGCGACAGCTCACAGAAGCGGATACCATTTCCCTGGCTCAATGAACCCAGAGTAACTGGTGATGCTCGTGGAGGAGGAAAGGAAATGGCCCAGCTGCCCGGCTGGATGCTGCTGAGCGCCCACAGCACTGCTCCACTTGTGCCTTGTCGTCTTGCAAGTCATGCAACAGATGCCCTTGGACTGTCTGCTCTGCACAGAACACTCTTTGGGGCGTTACAGCACCCTATCTCCTAGGGCAGTGGTCGGCAAACTGCGGCTCGCAAGCCACATGTGGCTCTTTGGCCCCTTGAGTGTGGCTCTCCCACAAAATACCACGTGCGGGCGTGCACGTACAGTGCGATTGAAACTTCGTGGCCCATGCGCAGACCACTGGACTGCAAACTCATTAGTCAACAGAGCCAAATATCAACAGTACAACGATTGAAATTTCTTTTGAGAGCCAAATTTTTTAAACTTAAACTTCTTCTAACGCCACTTCTTAATAATAGACTCACCCAGGCCGTGGTATTTTGTGGAAGAGCCACACTCAAGGGGCCAAAGATCTGCATGTGGCTCGCGAGCCGCGGATTGCCGACCACTGTCCTAGGGTATGTATTTGTATTTAGAGTACCCCTTCTAGGTCATAGGTTATAAAACATATTTCATAATTCTATTTTTGGTTATTTTGGTAATTCTTTTGCTTTGCCTACCAGGCTATGTTCTTCAAAGTGTGGTCTGGCCTCATTCAACAGTCTATTTCCCATAGTACTTAACAAGACATCATCATTGATTATAATAATAATCAATACTATTATTAATAATATATACTTATATCAGAATGACCAACTTATCCCAATTTGCCCAGAACTTTCCTGATTTTGGCATAAAAATCCCTTTGTCCTTGGAAACCACTCAATTCCAGACAAACAGGGACTATTGGTCAGCTTAATTATAATCCTATATAATAACAGTCCAATATGCTAAGTATCTGGTTGTCTGGTCATCTTTTCAACCAATCAAAGTATAATATGCTAATGATATGCTAAGGCCACTCAACTGCTCGCTATCATGTGCACTGACCACCAGGGGGCAGATGCTCCAACTGGTAGGTTAGCTTGCTGCTGGGGTCCGGCCAATTGGGACTGAGCAAGTCAGGCCAGACATGCCCTGGAGGCCTCCTGCAGTCCCTTTCCAGCTGGCCAACTTCCCATGTCCCTCCCCAGCCCTGATCGTGCACTGGTGGGGTCCCTCAGCACTGGTGGAGTCCCTCGGCCTGACCTGCACCCTCTCGCAATCCAGGACCCCTCAGGGGATGTCAGAGATCCAGTTTCGGCTGGATCCTGCAGGCCAGGCCGAGGGACCCCACTGGTGCACCAATTCATACACCGGGCCTCTAGTCTATAATATAAACAGAAAACATTTATGGAGCTCTACTTGTATTAATTCACTCCTCAGAACATTGTGATGAGATAGGAATATTATGATCATAACTATTTTCTAGATGAGAGAACCAGCTCAGAGAGGCTAAGTAACTTTCCCAAGGCTACACAGCTAGGAATAAGCCCATCCTTTTTACTACCATGAGAGTTGAGTAAATATTTGGTGGTTGAACAAATAGATTAAGAATCCTTAGTACCTTAGTATTTAACCATAAAATCTAGCGGCAGAAGACACTCTGTCTCATCTTTGATGTCTAGTAACCTGGCAGGGTCTGGCACATAAAAAATCAAAGCTGTGAAATCACACATCCTCAAACACTCAAAAAACACCACCAGCAGCATTTGGTTAACTACCAACAGAGGCGCTTAGCTTCCATGCGCTGTTGGCGGAAGGAAGAGGTTGTGAGGACTGGAGCAGAGAAAAAGTTTCAGATCCCCCCGGCTGGTGTGGCTCAGTTGGCTGGAGAGTCATCCCATAGACCGGAGGGTCTCAGGTTCAATTCCTGGTCAGGGCACATACCCAGGCTATGGTTTCGATCCCTGGTAGGGACGTACGGGGCGGGGGGGGGGGGTTGAGTGGGGAGGGGGAGATGGACATATTTCTCTCTCTCGTTCCCTTCCTCTCTCTAAAATCAATAAACATATTTTAAAAGTTTTTTAAGTTTCAGATCCAAACTGAGCCTTAAAGGTTAAATAGATTATGGATTTAGGTAGTAGAATAGCTGATCAATTGCTTACCATGTGCCAGACACTTTCCTTAAAAAGTATCACAGGAGTGTGTGTGTGTGTGTGTGTGTGTGTGTGTGTGTGTGTGTGTGTGAGGAAATGTTCCCCAACAAAGGGTATGAAAGGGGAAGTGAGCCTGGGAAATGCAGACCCGAGGGAGGGGCGTGCGATGGGTCAAGGAGGACTTCAGCATTACCAGTGAGGGTTTTAATTTTCTGCAAAATCAAAAAATGTAAATGTATTAAGTAAATTAAAATCTGCTAATTAAAATAAAAACATGATCAAATGAAAACTGATTAACTAAAATTGCATTCAAACTTCTTTTACATTAAAACTTAATTAAAAGAAAACTTATTAATTAAAGTCACCTTAAAACTTAGTTATTAATTGCGTCTGGACCTTTTGGCTAAGATCCAGGGTAGATATCTGTCCTGATCAGTTTAACATCTGATACGTCCTCTAATGAATACAGATTACTTGGGTTTTGGAGCAGGGAGATGGAACAGGAGCTTGCTCCATCCACGCCGCACACACATCCACTCGGTATAGCAGTACCTCTGGGAACAGCGCACCCCCTCCAGGACAAACAAAAAATGAACAAAACAGAACAAAAAAAAGTCATTAAAATTAAAGTGCGTTGATTTAAATGTATTGATAAAATTAAATTTTATTGATTGGCCCTGGCTGGTGTTGCTAAGTGGATAGAACATTGGCCCATATACTGAAGGGCCTTGGGCTCGAGTTTCAGTCAAGGGCATGTACCTGGGTTGCAAGTCCAATCCCCAGCCCTGGTCAGGGCGCATGCAGGAGGCAACCAATTGATGTGTCTCTCTCACATCAAGGTTTCTTTCTCTCTCTCTCTTTTGCTCTCTCCCTTTCTTCCCTCCCTTCTACTCTCTCTAAAAATCAATGGGAAAAATATCCTCAGGTGAGGATTAACTGAAAAAAAATTTATTGATTGGATTAAACTTAAATGGTTATATTAAAGTTTATTAGTAAACTTAAACTAAAAATTAGTAATTAAAATTAAACTAAGCCCTAGCTGGTTAGGCTCAGTGGATACAGCATTTGACCTTCAGACTGAAGGGTCCCAGGTTCGATTCCAGTCAAGGGCACATGCCTGGGTTTCGGGCTCGATCCCCAGTAGGGGGCGTGCAGGAGGCAGCCGATCATTGATTCTCTCATCACTGATGTTTCTATCTCTCTCTCCCTTCCTCTCTGAAATCAATAAAAATATTTTAAAAATAAACTAAAATTTTAATTTTAATTGTCTACATATTATGTTTTACAATTATAATTCTACAGTTAAAGGAATTCATGTAACATGTATGTGAGTTACCAAACTACGTGGCAGGCACTGTTTGAAGCACTTCATTCACATAAACTCATTGGATCCTTCAAGCAGCCTGGAAGGCAGCTACTGTATTACCCCCATGTTTCCGATGAGGAAGTTGAGGCGCAGAGAGACTAACCTAGGCATTGGATGGGTTAGGATCCAAAGACCCGAGTTTGAACCTGCCCCCCAACCCACACGCTGCAGGGCATCAGGTGAACCTCAGCGGCTGCACCACGGATTGGGGACCGTGACCCCTCTGGGAAGCCACGGGGAGAAAGCGGAAGACCTTCAAGAGAGCCTCCCTCTGAATTGGGAGCTGTCCCACCGCACGCTGATCTCTTCAGCAGGCGGGGAGCGTGCCTCTCACACTGGGATCGAGGTTCGCTGCCCTCACCAAACCCTTGGAAGGGGTGAGGGTGCTGAGGAAGCCCGGGCAGCAGAGGAGAGGCAAGGGGGCCCCAAATTCACTCTGAAAAGTGCAGGCATTTGAGAAGTCAATCAGTGAGGACACAGAAAACAGGAACCAGAGAAGTGGAAGGAAAACCATGAAAAGGGAAGCCCCAGCGGAGTGAGGGGGAAAGGATGCTCTGGAGGGAGGGAGGGAGGGAGGGAGGGAGGGAGGGAGGGAGGGAGGGAGGGAGGGAGAGAGGGAAGGAGGAAGAGAGGAAGGGAGAGAGGGAGGGAGGGAGGGAGGGAGGAAGGGAGAGAAGGAAGGAGAGAAGGGTCCACCCTGCCACCCCTCTCTCCTCTCCTAGCCTTCTCTTCACTTCTTCACTTATTCAGCTCTATGTTCTGTGATTCCTCCTTTGAATCACTCCCCTCAAGCACCCTCAGTCGCCTCGCCCCTTGCCCCTCTCGTGCTCCAAGGCACACACCTGGCCGAACTCCAGCCTCCTGCCTCCTCGGTGCCAGCTAAACTGCAGAAGGAAACCACCCAGCCAGCCCGACGGGTTTTACCTGAATCCGCAGTCCCAGGCCTCCAAAGGGCACAGGGCCCGCTCCCTGCGTCTCCGGGGCTGCTTTCTGCTGGATGGAGAGGACTGTTTCCTTCCAGGCTCCCACCCTCACCCCACCTGCCCTCCGGCTGGGGATCCTGCTCCAAACGGTGCTTCCCTGGGCAAACCAAGGCCGGCAGATGGGAAGCCCCTGGCTGCCCATCCCCAGAGCACAAGTTCCCTCATCTTCCTTTTAAATATATATATTTATTTCAGAGGGGAAGGGAGAGGGAGAGAAACATCAATGATGCGAGAAACTCATTGATGGGCTGCCTCCTGCACGCCCCACACTGGGGATTGAGCCCAAAACTCAGGCATATGCCCTTGACCGGGATCGAACTGGGACTCTTCAGTCTGTAGGCCGACACTCTTTATCCACTGAGCCAAACTGGCTACCATCCCCCCCCCCTTTTTTTTTTAAGAATTTTAAGCCCTAACCGGTTTGGCTCAGTGGATAGAGCGTTGGCCTGCAGACTGAAGGGTCCCAGGTTCGATTCTGGTCGCATGTACCTTGGTTGCTGGCACATCCCCAGTGGGAGGCGTGCAGGAGGCAGCTGATCGATGTTTCTCTCTCATGGATGTTTCTAACTCTCTATCCCTCTCCCTTCCTCTCTGTAAAAAATCAATAAAATATATTTTTTTAAAAAAGAATTTTAAAATCCTCACCCAAGGATATGTTTATTGTTTTTAGAGACAGAGGAAAGGGAGGTGGGAGGGCAGGAAGGCAGGGGGATGGAGGGGGAGAGAGAGAGAGAGGCATCCATGTAAGGGAGGAATATCGATGTGAGAGAGAAACATTGGTCGGTTGCCTCCTGTATGCCCCCGTCTGGGGATCGAACCTAAAACCTAGGTATGTGCCCTGACTGGGAATTGAACCTGCAACCTTTTCCTGTACAAGACGATGCTCCAAGCAACTGAGCCACCAGCTGGGGCTAGACTCCATCTCTTGATGGAAGGAGCTTCGAAGTCACAAGGCAAGGGTTTGCATCCAGGGGTGGGGGGAGAGGGGTGGGCTGGAGGCAGGTAAGAGTGATGCTCACTGTAGCTGCTCTCTTTCCCATGAGCCAGCGAAAGCCTGGTCCCGATGGCCACTGTTGCCCCACCTGCTCTACATCCCTGTTTTCTGACTTCAACCTGTTCTTCACTTCTTTCTATGAGTCCCTTTGATATTTTGGGGGGAGTCTCTATCCCGTTCCTTACCCACTCCCCAGCCCCGCTTTCGCCCATCGACAGAGCCTGACGACCCCCCCCCCCCCCCCCCGCTCCCTTCTGGATCAGGCCTGTCCTAAAGTCTCCGCCTCTTCTTTACTCCTTCCATCTCCTGAGGGAAAGGGTTTCTTCTCAAGTGCTCCTGAGGGTCCCCCCTGGCTCCGCCCACTCTCCCATCCCAGACTGTCTGGTTTCCTTCCCCACATCTGCATGTGGTCCATCCCACCCCCCACCCCCCCACCCCCCCACCCCCGCAGATGACCTCTTGCCTAGACTCACAATAACAATCATACATAAGGAGGAACTTCCGGCTCCGATTGCTTGGGTCTTATGTGGCTTGAGTGGGGCCCGCGGAGCCGGGATGGTTCTGCTGGAGAGTGAGCAGTTCCTGACGGAGCTGACCCGGCTCTTCCAGAAGTGCCGGCTGTCGGGCAGTGTGTCCATCACCCTGAAGAAGTATGATGGCCGAACTAAACCCATTCCAAGGAAAGGTTCAGTGGAGGGCTTTGAGCCCTCAGACAACAAGTGTCTGTTAAGAGCTACTGATGGGAAAAAGAAGATTAGCACAGTGGTGAGCTCCAAAGAAGTGAATAAGCTTCAGATGGCTTATTCAAACCTATTGAGAGCAAACATGGATGGGCTGAAGAAAAGGGACAAAAAGAGCAAGAGTAAGAAGAGCAAAGCAGCACAGTGAAGGCTCCAGATTCCCTGCTTTCACCAACTAACCACCACATTGCTATTTTTCCTTTTGGCCACAAAACTAGGTTTCTGGTTCCCCTACATTGTTTTCATGTGAGATTATGTTCATTTTGGACGGAAGAAGAGCTGTGATGTTTACAGGGTAGTTACAAGAAGCCAGTTTATTTTAGATCTGGCTAATTGGTCTATGTTGCCTACTTGCATATTCCTGGATTTTAGTTAAAGACTCTGCAGGCATCTGTGTGAAGAACAATGCATCATTAAACCTGTCTATTTATCAGCAAAAAAAAACCACACACACACAAAAAACAATCATACATAAGGGCAGTGGGGGGGAAACCTGGGTTTAATCCTGCTCTGCCAGTGACTAGCTAGGTGGCCTCAGGGGTGTGACCTCACCTCTCGGTGCCTCAGTTTCCTCCTGCAGGATACTGAATGTTTGTGTGCCCCCGCCCCCATTCATATATTGAAGCCTAATCTCCAATGTGATGGGAGGAGGTAGGGTTGTTGGAGGGTGATTAGGCGATGACTGGAGTCCTCATGAACGGCATGAGTGCGCTTATAAAAGGAACCCCAGAGAGCTCCCGCACCCCTTCCGCCAGGTGGAGGACACAGCAAGGAGACAGCTGTCTACGGACCAGACACCAAATCTGCCGGCCTCTTGACCTTGGATGTCCAGCCTCCGGAGCCAGGAGCAATGAACTTCTGTTGTTTCTAAGCCACCTCGCCTACGGTATTCCCTTACAGCAGCCTGGATGGACCAAGGCACTTCCTCTATCAGGGGGGATGATAACACCTGCTTCTTTTTAAAAAAAAATATATTTTATTGCCCTGGCTGGTTTGGCTCAGTGGATAGAGCATCAGCCTGTGGACTGAAGGGTCCCGGGTTCGATTCCCGGACAAGGGCATGTACCTTGGTTGCGGGCACATCCCAGTAGGGGATGTGCAGAAGGCAGCTGATCGATGCTTCTCTCTCATCGATGTTTCTAACTCTCTATCCCTCTCCCTTCCTCTCTGTAAAAAATCAATAAAATATATTAAAAAAATATCAATAAAATATATTAAAAAAAATCAATAAAATATATTAAAAAAATATATTTTATTGATTTTTTTTACAGAGAGGAAGGGAGAGGGATAGAGAGGTAGAAACATTGATCAGCTGCCTCCTGCACACCCCCTACTGGGGATGTGCCCGCAACCAAGGTACATGCCCTTGACCGGAATCGAACCTGGGACCTTTCAGTCCGCAGGCCGATGCTCTATTCACTGAGCCAAACCAGCTAGGGCAACACCTACTTCTAAGGTTGCTTGTCGTTAGCAACCAAAAAGCAACCACAGCTGAAGGCCCGAAGCACTTGGGACTGTCCGGGGTCCTGGAAGCCGATGGGAACAGTGACGATGACAGGATGTGGGGAGATTGATTCCGTCCCAGGTCTGTGCCCAGCACGTCCCAGTCCTCACAGCGACCCGAGGATTTCGCCCCGTTTTTCTGATGGAACAGCTGAGACGCAGGGAGGTTCAGTCACTGGCCCAAGGCCGCAGTTACTAAATAAATGGGCCTCGATGTGAACCAAGAGCCATCTGATTCCTCAGTTCCCCTTTCTGACTGTGAGCCCCAGCTTCTCCCTGGTCTCCTCGCTTCCCCTCTTCTCCCCTCCCCCAATCTCTTCTCCCCACGCCAGCCCCAGGGATGCAGGAAAGGGTAAAGGTGATCAAGTCCCCCCCACCTTCCTGAGATCCTTTGGGGACATGACTCAGTACAATGATGATCTGGGACTAGTTAGGGGTGATGGCTGAAAGGCCTTGAGAATCTATGAGAAACCATTGAACTGCACACCTTGTTAGTGAGCTTTGTGGTATGTGATGTGTACAGTAATCAAAAGGAACAACACGATGACAACAAAGCCTTCCATGACAGTGCATCCCCTTTGGGATCGACTTCCAAATACCCGGTGTGCTTGTAAGGCTGCCTGGTCTCCCGGCCTCCCGACCTCTCAGCCTCATCAGCCACACTCCTGACACGCCAGCAGCCGGGCCTGCCTGCTTTCTCAGACGCTGTGCCTCTGGGCCTTTGCACCTGCTCTTCCTGTCCACCTTTTCATATATATTCTAGAGGCCCAGTGCATGAAATTTGTTCACGGTGGGGTCCCTAAGCCTGGCCTGCAATCAGGGCCGATCAGGTTCCCCGCCTCCTCCTTCCCAAGCTGCCTGCTCGTGCAGCCACCCACTCCTGGTCCCCCATCCCAGCCCAGGACCTGCCGGCTGCGGTGGGGGGAGGGACTGGGAGGTTGGCTGGCAGGCCCTGATTAGGCGATTGAGGCCTGCCAGCTGGAGGGAGAGGCCAACCGCCACCACGGTGGGCGGGCAGTGGGCGATTGGGGCCTGCCGGACAGGGAGAAGGACCCGGGAGGTTGGCCGCTGGCCCTGAGGAGGGATCTGGCCCTTGGAGCCCCTGGGAAAGGGGCCGCATCTGCTGCCACCCACCCCTGGTTCCCTCCCAGCCCAGGGCCTGCTGGCTGGGGGGAGGGACCAGGAGGTTGCCCGGGAGGCCCCATCAGTGATTGGGGCCTGCTGGCCGGGGGCAGCTCCTGCATTGAGGGTCTGCCCCCTGGTGGTCAGTGTGCATCCTAGCGACCGGTCGTTCCTGTCATCCCGTCGTAATTGTCACTTAGGCTTTTATATATACTAGAGGCCCAGTGCACGAGATTCATGCACTCAAGGGGGGGGGTCCCTCAGCCCAGCCTGCACCCTCTCACAGTCTGGGAACCCTCGGGGGATGTCCGACTGATGGTTAGGCCGCTCCCTGTGGGGAGTGGGCCTAAGCCAGCAGTCAGACATCCTTAGTGCTGCTGTGGAGGCGGGAGAGGGTCCCTCTACCACTGCTGTGCTCGCCAGCTGTGAGCCCAGCTTCTGGCTGAGCGGTGCTCCCCCCGTGGGAGCACACTGACCACCAGGGGCAGCTCTTTCGGTGAGTGTCTGCCCCTAGTGGTCAGTGAGCATCATAGTGACCGGTTGTTCCACCGTTTGGTCGATATGCATATTAGCCTTCTATTATATAGGATAGATATAAATATATATACATATATATGTATTGATTGATTCAGAGAGGAAGGGAGAGGGAGAGATAGAAACATCAATGGTGAGAGAGAATCATTGATTGGCTGCCTCCTGCACGCCCCCTACTAGGGATTGAACCCGCAACCCGGCCATGTGCCCTTGACTGGAATCAAACCCGGGACCCTTCAGTCCACGGGCCGTCGCTCTATCCACGGAGCCAAACTGGCTAGGGCCCTGTCCACCTTTGTCTGACCAACTCTATTCACCTTGCAAGTCATAGCTTAAAACTGACTTCCCTCTGGAAGGCCTCCCCGAACCCCCAGATTTAGGGTCACCAGTTCCTAAAGTAGCCTTTGAGATAATTTCCAGGTGGCTTCTTTTAATGGTCATGCATTTATTTTTATTTGTTTTTGTTAATCTTTACCCAAGGATATTTTTTCCCATTGATTTTTGGAGGGTGGAAAGGGGTGGGGGGAGAGAGAAACATCAGTGTGAGAGAGATACATAGATTGGTTGCCTCCCAGGTGCCCGGGGATAGAATCTTGAACCCAGGTGCATGCCCTTGATAGGGAATCGAACCTGAGACCCTTTGTGTGCAGGTTTACACACTAATCACTGAGCTACACCAGCCAGGGTGGTCATGCTTTTATTTAATGCATGTTAGGGGGGGAAAGTAAGCAGTCCATCGCACCTGTGATTTCATGACTATTTTTGTTTATGGTAAGCCTAAGGGAGCCCTTGGGAACCCATTTAAGGAAAAAGGGAAAAAAATGATTGTAAGAACAAATTAAAGGTACAAAACAGTAGAGAAGCAAAACTTGTGAAATAGTCCTTTAGGAATTAAAGAAGTTGGAAAGCCCACAGGGGCTGGGTTACCTCTGCCTGACCTCCCCTAGCAGCCCCCAGAAATGTTTTGTTTTATGTCTGTCTCTGCCACCGGGGGGTGAGCCCCATGAGGGCAGGGCTGGGCCTGTCTCACCGCCACTCTGTCCCCGGCATTGTGCGGGGCGCAGAGCAGGTGCTCAGGGAGTGTGTGGAATGAACTGATGCCAGGCTGTCGAGTGTGGACTTTACCCCAAGGGCACTGGGGAGCCACAGGAGGGTTCAATCAGGGAAGTGTCAAGGTTGATCTGTGATTTAGAAACTCCAGGCTGTCTCTACTCTAGGCCCAGAATATCAACACTGCTGTCCATAGGAACTTCTGCTATCAAACTCCTCTTTACCTCCTCGTCCTCCTCCCCCTCCCCCTCCTCTTCCTCCTCCTCCTTCCTTCTCCAGGAAGCTTTCCTGAACCTCAGGCTGGTTTTGGGGGCCTGCTCTGTGCTCCCACAGCCCCCTGGCTCTCCCATCCTAACCCTGTCTACCCTGGGGGTGGGGTGGGTCTGTATCCCCTATAGTCCGGTGAGAGCTCCAGGAGGTTGCCCGGCCTCTGAGGAGCCCCTCCCTCCAGAGTAGGTGCAGTGACGGGACCTCACTTGACTGCCATCTCCCCAGACCTCCTTCCCGCCACCAGCCCTGCCAGCTATTTTTGGCTCCTCTCTTTGTATATGTTGCCATATATTTTTTTCCAATTTTTAAGTCATGTGTAATCAACACCTCTGCTTTCTCACCACCTTTTAAAAATTAAAACATGTTTAAATTAAAAGTTTTTATATCATAACATTTACCATCTTAACCATTTTAAAGTGTACAATTCAGTGACATTAGGGTATTCTAATTCCAGAACTTTTCCATCACCCCGAAAAGTTCCCTGTGCCCATTTAACACTCCTATTCCTTTCTCCTTCCCCAGCCCCTGGTAATGTAATCGGACAATCAATGGGTCTGAGCTGCCTGTCACCACTTGAGCCAATTAAGCAGGGACAGGGTTGAACATATACGAGCGTTTATTCCAATCCTGCCGGCAGCATGGGGGAGCAGCAGGTCATCCACAAGAATCTGCTGCGCAGCCCCCCATAAGCCAGCTGCTCACATTGGGTAGGACAGGATTACGTGGGGAAGTAAGACGCTGGGGTGGGACTCCACTGTTTGGGCAGCAAAGTTGTTCATCTTTCCATGAGAATAGGCAGTTCTTGGATGAGAATGGACCACATTCCAAGGTTGACTCCCAAGTCCAAGGTTGACTCCCAGGTCCTGGGAGCATACAACTCCCAGCCAGGTTAGAATGTCCTTTCTTTAGCCAGAACAAGGCAATCATGGTTAACAGAGCATGATTAATATTTCCCATAACCATCGCTAGTCCCCAGTGTTCTATTTTTGCCCCTAACAGTAACTACTAATCTGCTTTCTGTCTCTGTGGATTTGCCTATTCTGGACATTTCATGTAAATGGAATTATACAGCCTGGCCAGCTTGGCCCAGTGGTTGAGCGTTGACCTATGAACCAGGAGGTCGAGGTTCAATTCCTGATCAGGGCACATGCCTGGGTTGTGGGCTGGGTCCCCAGTAGGGGGCCTGCAGGAGGCAGCTGATCAATGATTCTCTCTCGCCGAAACCGGTTTGGCTCAGTGGATAGAGCGTCGGCCTGCGGACTCAAGGGTCCCAGGTTCGATTCCGGTCAAGGGCATGTACCTGGGTTGCGGGCACATCCCCAGTAGGGGGTGTGCAAAAGGCAGCTGATCGATGTTTCTCTCTCATCGATGCTTCTAACTCTCTATCCCTCTCTCTTCCTCTCTGTAAAAAATCAATAAAATATATTTTTAAAAAAATGATTCTCTCTCATCATTGATGTTTCTCTCTCTCCCTTACCCTCCCTCTCTGAAATCAATAAAAATGTATTTTTAAAAATAGTAAATGGGCCTTAGCTGGTTTGGCTCAGTGGATAGAGTGTCGGCCTGCGGACCAAAGGATCCTGGGTTCGATTCCAGTCAAGGACAGGTACCTTGTTGCAGGCTCCTCCCCGGGCCCGGGGCCTGCTCAGGACTCATGCAGGAGGCAACTAATCGATGTGTTTCTCTCACATCAATGTTTCCGTCTGTCCCCCTCTCTTCCACTCTCCCTGAAAATCAATAGAAAAAATATCCTCGGGTGAGGATTAAAAATAAATAAATAAATAAATAAATAAATAAATAAATAAATGGAATCATACAATGTGTGGCCTTTTGTATCTGCATCTTACACTTAGCATGTTTTCAAGGTTCCTATAGTGTGGATCAGTAGTTCTTTTACGGCTGAATTGTATGGCTCTACCACGTTCTGTTTATTCACTCATCCATTGATGGATATTTTGCTTGTTTCCACCGATTGCTTATTGTAAAGAGTGCTGCTGTGAACATTCGGGTGCATGTTATTGTTTGAATATATGTTTTCAGTTCTTTTGGGTATATACCTGGGAGCGGTCATATAGTAGCTCTATGTGCATCTCTTTGAGGAAACACAAATCTGTTTTCCATCCCTTGCACCAATTCGCCCGCCAGCAGTGTGTGCGGGGTCTGATTTCTCCACATCCTCCCAACACGTGTAATTCCCCCTTTTGGGATTATGGCCACTCTGGTGAGTGGGCAGTGGTCTCTCCCTCCTTGTGGTTTTGATGTGCATTTCCCTAATGACTAGCAGACTCACCTCAGCACCGCCACCTCACTACAGCCACGGTGTCACGTTCCCCAGCCCAGTGGTTTAGCTGAACTCCCTTTCTGTGGTTCTCAACTTTAGACACCTTCCTTCCTCTCCTGCCATGACCGGCCCATTCTTGGACTTTTTTTAAAAAAATAAGTTTTTATTGATTTCAGAGAGGAAGAGAGAGGGAGAGAGAGATAGAAACATCAATGATGGGAGAGAATCATTGATCAGCTGCCTCCTGCATGCCCCACACTGGGGATCCAGACCTAAATTCGGGCATGTGCCTTGACCCGGAATTGAACCTCGACCTCCTGGTTCATAGGTTGACGCTCAACCACTGAGCCACGGAGGCCAGAGCCATTCTTGGACTTCATCTTCTTTTTTGCAAGGAGATGTGGGACCTTGGGCCAGTTATTTAACTTGTCTGTGCTTCAGAGTCTTCATCTGTGAAATGAGAACGATGATTCTGACTTCAGGGCTGTTGTACGGTTTCACTGCGCTCACGTCGACGAAAGGCCGAGCAGTGTGCCAGGCACACAGTAAGCACCAGAAACGCGTTCCGTGGTGAGAGGGGCAGGAGGGCCAAGGGCAAAACTCGGCCTTTGTGGAAGGTACTGCACACAATTAAACTTGCCCTGGTAGAGAATACAGGAGAACCACCAGAAACCTTCTTGCCCAGGCCAGGTTGCTCAGTTGGTTAGTGTCCTCTCGATACGCCAATGTTGAGGGTTTGATCCCCCGTCAGGGCACAAACAAGAATCAACCAATGAATCCATAAATAAGTGGAATAGCAAATCAATGTTTTTTTCTCTCTCTCTCTTCCTTCCCCTCTCTCTTTAAAATCAATAAATTTTAAAAATTCTTCAGCCTTCACACACAAAAAAGAATCTGCATCAAGCTTCATATAGCTTTTTGTCTTTTGTATTGAATTGATTTGGGTGACATCCAATAAAGAGGGAATATGCTAATTGACCATCATGCCCTCACAAAGATGGCAGCACCCATAGCCAATAAGGAGGGAATATGCTAATTGACTACCATCCCCTCAAAGATGGAGGCACCCACAGCCACAAGATGGCAGTGTCTAGTCCCCTCAGCCCTCCAGCCACCCAGGGCCGCCCGAGGCTCAGGTAACCAGGGCCAGCCAAGGCTTGCGCTGCTGGCAGTGGCAGCATCAGAGGTGTGATGGGGGCGTCACCTTCCCCTGATCGCTGGGTCGCCTCCTGCCCCTGAGGGCTCCCAGACTGGGAGAGGGGGTAGGCCGGGCTGAGAGACCCCCTCCTCCAGTGCATGAATTTTCATGCACTGGGCCTCTAGTTGGTTAATAAAATTATATAGGTTTCAGGTGTACAAAACTTCATATATCTTTTTAAACAAGGCAACAAAAAACAGAAACTTTTTAGGGGCAAGTGTAATATGGTGGTTAAAGTATGAACTTTAGACCAGGGCTGCCTGAGTTCGAATCCTTGTGGCTCCTGGTTTTGGCAATTCTATAACCTCTCTGTGACTCAGTTTCCTCATCTGTAAACCAGGGATGAGATTAGACCCTACTACTTGCTAGGGTCATCGGGCATTCACTGACTTTATCTATGTACCTGGGCTGGCATAGATAAGTACTACTTGTAACTCCATCAACCCGTGGCCCAGTACATTTTCACTCTAGGCACGTGTGGCTTGCACAGCTATCTAAACCATGTCTCACCAACCCTGTGGCGTACTTACACAGAGAAAGCCCTTACAAGTAATTTCCGTAACGGACCCGAACTCATTAGCTGCAGGAAGTCCTTTGCATCGTCTTCTGCAGATCTCCTGGAGTAAAGCATAATAATCAGCATCAAAGCCAGACAGCTCTCCTTTCTACCCTGGTGTCATTTTCCCCAGGAGGCTGGCTTCCCTTCTTAAAGGGTCCTCTCCCAGGTTTGACTTTTCCCTTCTCTTTCCTAAAAAGACAGGCCTATTCCTCCTCCCCCTCCTCTGTACAAGCATCGCCCAGAAAGTGCCCCCCTCCCTCCCTGGCGTCTGGGATGTTAAAGCAACAAATAAAACCACTCTCTGGATCTGGGCCTGGATATCTGGTGAACAGGTGAGGAAATTCATTCCCAGCGTGCCCCCGCCCATGTCATTGCACTTGTTAGGGGCAGAAATAGAATAGTGGGGACTAGCCATAATTATTAGAAACTAGAGGCCCGTTGCACGAATATTTGTGCAATAGGCCTTCCTTCCCCTGGCTGCCAGCAAGGGTTTTCCTCCGGCACCCGGAACCCAGGCCTTCACTCTGGCCAGAGCCTTCAGTCTTTTCCGCCCTCCCCTCCCCCTCATAGCAGGCCCCTGCATATGCAAATCAACCCACCAGCTTTGTTGTGTTAATTTGCATACTCACTCCTGATTGGTTTGTGGGTGTCGTGGAGGCACAGTCAATTTGCATATTTCTCTTTTATTAGTGTAGCTATTAATCATGCTCTGTTAACATGATTGCTCTGTTCTGATTAGAGAAAGCACATTCCAACCTGGCTGAGAGTTGTATGCCTCGAGACATGGGAGTTAAACATCCGAATGCAGTCCATTCTCCTTTCCTGCTGCCTATCAACATGGAAAGATTAACAACCTGTTGCTGAAGCAATCTGGAGCAATCCTGGAAGCACCTGCCCTTGGTGCTCCCACCCCCCCCAGCCTGAATTGGCTGTAACCTGTAGCCATTCTACCCATTCTTATTCCTTTTGCCCACTTCCCCATGTAATCTTTTTGTTGTTGTTGTTAATCCTCACTCAAGGATATTTTCCATTGATTTTTTAGAGAGAGTGGAAGGGAGAGGGAGAGACAGAGAGAAGCATCAATGTGAGAGAGACACATCCATTGGTTGCCTCCTGCTTGCACCCCAACCAGGGCCAGGGAACCTGCAACCAAGGTATGTGCCCTTGACCAGAATTGAACCCACGACCCTTCAGTCCATGGGCTGATGCTCTATCCACTGAGCCTAACTGGACAGGGCTCCCCATGCAATCTTTGTCCTACCCAATATAAGCAGCTGGTTTATGGGAAGGGGAGGTAGAGCAGATTTTCTTGGATGACCTGCTGCTCTCCCATACTGCCAGCATTATGGGAATAAATGCTCATCTATGATTCAACCTTGTCTCTGCTTTATTGGCTCCAGTAGTGACAGGCAGCTGGGACCCCCTGGTTGTTCAGTTTCAAAGTGGAGGGGGTGGGGCCGCGCAGGCCACTGACCTTCATAACCAAGTCAATCAGAGTTTTGAGTTTTCTTAGTGGCAGTAGGGTTAAGGTATGGATGCAAAGGGAGAGTTCTCATAACTTCATATTTTTATTTTTATTTTTTTAAATGCTCACCCGAGGATATTTTTCCATTGATTTTCAGAGTGGAAGGGAGAGGGAGAGACAGAGAGAGAAACTTCGATGTGAGAGAGACACATCTATTGGTTGCCTCCCGCATGCACCCAACTGGGGCTGGCAGGGGGTTGAGCCTGCAACCGAGGCGCTTGCCCTTGACCGGAATGGAACCCACGACCCTTTAGTCCTCCTGCAGATGCTCTATCCACTGTATTTACATTGTTATATATTTCTTTGAATGGATGATACAAGGTTCAAACTTACAAAAGTACAATAAGATCTACACTCCACCTACCCTATTTCCTTCCCCACAGACACCTGCTGTTACCATTTTTTTTTCTTCTTCTTTCAAAGATAGATATTCTGGGCATTTAACAAGCAAAGCTTGTATTTGTCAACACACCTTCCCCCACTCGGCACCTTTCATACTAATACACACTCTGCTCCCTTCTCCGCTTTTTCCCCCTTGACTGGATACATAGCTCATTTCGTGTCGGTTCATGTGTTGCTTCCTCATATTACGGTTACTTCGTGTCCGATTGTGGGTCCGACCACAACTTACTTGAGAACCCCATCCTCGGACAGCTAGGCTGTTTCCGAGTTTGTTTTGCCTCATGCATTTTTATGAAAACAAAAACCACGCTCCCCACCCCTTGGTTAGTGTTTTATCACATAACGGGCGGAAGCCTCAGCCTGCCGGCCCCCCGCTGCTCGCATCGGCCGAGGGTACCCCGATCTGCACGGTCCCAGAGCTGTGGCGGTGCAGGGAGCGCGGGCATTGGCCTCCCCGAAGCTGTCAGGCAGGGCCCCGGCCCTCCGAGTCCCGCCCCAGTCGGGGCGATTCAAATCCAACCAATGGCGACGTGTAAACAAACCCGGGCCCCGCCCCCGATGAATAATACCTCGGGCCGGCGCGAGGCTCACGCGACCCCGCGGGGGATGGGGGCGGGTCTGAGCGGTGGCCACACCCCCAGGCCTGGACCAATGGGCGGCCAGACCCCGCCCCCCGCACTTGCCGCGCTGAGGACCCGAGGCCGGGCTGGGCTCGCAGCTGCCTGATTCGGTCGCCTCGCAAGGTCTCGGTTCTCGGAGCCGGGCGACCGGGCTGGGAGCCAGGCTGCGCGCTCCGGCTCTCCCAGTCCCATTTAAAGGGCGCGGTCAGAGGGCGGAGGTCGCCCCGGAATCTGTGCCCTTTGATTCTCTCTTCTTTCCCGCGCCCGGCGCTAAAACTCGGATCACGGACAAGTCCTGGATGGAAACTTTCTCCTCGCAGGCCCCAGGGAAGGAAGTGTGGAAGGGCGCCAGGTGTATTTTAGGGTTGGGCAGGGCTTTGTCTTGTTTTGTTCGCCCTTGTTATTGAAATATTACGTGCATACAGAAAAACACACGGGTCTTAAGTGTGCCGCTCGACTGAAAACTGCACCCTTCCCAGGTCAAGAAACAGAACTTGGGTTGCAGAATTTTCAACTTTGCAGTTGCCGGGGCGAGGGAGGACCGCGATGGGCGTTGTTTAAGACTTTCAGAGGCACAACCCATTTATTTAAAAAAAAAAAAAAAACCACCCCAAAACACTACTCTGTTAAGCAGGGGCGATCAAGCTAGACATTAATCAGGGTCCTGCAGGGTAGGAGCTGAGCTGCTGGGCGAGTAGGAGGTGCAAGGCGCCGTTAGAAGTAAAGGGATCTTGTTGGGTAGCTGGTGGGGTGCGGAGGACCCGAAGTGAGAGTGGCTAAGACCGGAAATGCTGTGGCACTTGCGGGGAGCCGAGTGCTCCTGGCTGCAGCGTTAACATCCGGAGGGACTCGGAGCCAGTGCGTTGGATATGGAAAAAGGCAGGATAGTTCTGCAATGTACTGGGGACCCTCCCACAGCAAATAGGGTTTTCCTGACGCTCCTTTTTAGCTGCACAGTTATAGTTAAAACAGTCTATTAAAGGTTGAGGTGAGGGACCCAGAAATCTAAGGTCATGAGAGCAGGGGGTGTTCATAATCCTAGGTGCAATATCTAGGGCTATGCTTGTTGAGTGGCTGCAAGGGCCTAGAGGAGAAGCCATTTGCCTCACAGCAAGCTTTTTGGGAGCCCTTTATTCCATCAGCAAACATTTGTGAGGTGTCCATGACCCAGTGATTAAGTCCCAAACTGGCAGGCAAGGATCCTGTGCCAGGAGCCCAGGGTAGCAGCATAATTGCTGGTCTAGGAAGGGTGGATGCATCTTCTTCCATCCTAATCTATTACCTCTTTGAACGTTCTTCTCTTTCACAGAAAGAGGATAGAATTGAAATTTAAATAAAAGCCAGCACCTGGCCCAGGGGGTTCTTATTACAGTCCTCGGAGTTTTTCAGAACAGGGAGTTAGGATTACCTGCTTAGTGATGTATTCAGGGGGAGGTAAACAGAAGTCAGCCACTTATTTAAAAAAAAAAAAAGGTTTTATTGATTTTAGAGAGAGGGGAAGGGAGAGAGATACAGAGATAGAAACATCAATGACAGAGAAACATCGATCGTCTCTATTGGCTGCCTCCTGCATGCCCCCTACTGGGGATCAACCTGGGCATGTGCCCTGACCGGAATCCATCTGCCGACCTCTTGGTTCATGGGCCTGCTACGCTTAACCACTGAACCACACCAGCGGTGCCACTTACTTTTAAAGGCATCTAAAAATAAAATGGATTTGATGAATGGATAGATGCACAGATGCGAGGAAGCAAATAGCGTAACAGGCAAACCTGGATGGTGGGTATTAAGGTTTCATTATATTTCTTTAACTTTTCCATGTTTAAAATATTTCATAATATGGCCGAAATCGGTTTGGCTCGGTGAATAGAGCGTCGGTCTGCGGACTGGAAGGTTCCAGGTTTGATTCCGGTCAAGGGCATGTACATTGGTTGCGGGCACATCCCTGGTGGGGGGTGTGCAGGAGGCAGCTGGTCGATGTTTCTCTCTCATCGATATTTCTAGCTCTCTATCCCTCTCCCTTCCTCTCTGTAAAAAATCAATAAAATACATATTAAAAAATATTTCATAATATAGATATAAAACTAAAACGTATAGACACAGACAACAGTGTGGTGGCTACCAGAGGGAAGGGTATGGGGTGGGGTAGTAAAGGGCAAAGGGGCTGAGTATGTGGTGATGGAGGATGATTTGACTTTGGGTGGAGGGCACACAATGTAATATACAGATCATGTATCACAGAAATGTACACTGGAAACCTATATGACCCTATTAACCAATGTTACCCCAATAAATTTCATGATAAAATGTTTGGCAGCAGATTTTGTTGTCTGACTATACATTCCCGTTGGCTAGATGAGAAATCGGAGGAGCTGAAGAAGTGACCCGCCCACACAATTCATTTGGTGACTCAGAGACAAAGTTGGTGACAGCTAGGGGTACTGGATTAGTCCCTACCCTGGCTGGCCAGTCCTGGGCAGGTCGGTTAACCTGTCTGAGTCAAAGGCCAACTCAGTTCACCTGAAACTCACAACTTGCATCTGATTCGCAAAGGGGAGGGGCGTGTCACCCCCAAAGGACAGCAGTTCTCTTTCTATTTGAGCCCCTACTGATCCTACACTGGCCTTGGACAAGCCCCCCACCGGAATCGAACCCTGACCTCAGGGCTTTGACAGCTGAGGTTCGGGGCTGGCTATTTGTTGGCTTCCTTCACACCCAGCCAGGCCCCTTCCAATTGGTTGGCCTGAAGACCATCTCCCCAAGAGATCAGGTGTGCCTGTGGAATAGTGGGTATTATTTATTTCTTTATTCATTGGACCTAGACGTTTCTTGAACAGAATGCCAGGCTGCATTCTAGGGGTGAGGGATACCATAACGCACCAGGGAACCTGGGACCTGCCAGGGAGGTGGGGAGAAACCAAGGCTAAGTGACCTATTTACTTCCTTGCTCACGATCTGTGTCCCCTAATATACGGTGTGTGCTGGGGAAGGGGCGGGAACCAGGGTGCTCTTGGTCACTACTATATGGCTGACACACACTTGAACTATATTTCCTGTATGAATGAATAAAGTTGGACAGTCACACACCCCCTCCCCCCAATGCCTCCAGTATGTCCATTTTGAGAGAGCCATTCCCCAAATCCCATGTAGCCCAGGGGCTGGCAGCTATGAGAGAAAAGCGCCGCCCAGCTGATTTCAGGTCTCTCTTCCTGGTTATGTGACCTTGGGCAAAACACTTCTCTCAGAGCCAATGCGGTTTTGTGCACTATCAGATGGGAGTAGCTAAAAGCCTCCAGATGAGGGGTTATCAGAGGTCTCTTCCCAGGAGGCAGCACTGAGGATTGGAAACATTGTACTTGGCACTAGTTAATGAATACTCAAGGTGTAGTTCAATCATAGCCAATGGAAGGGCAAGCTACACAAAAATAAAGTGTAAGTGTATCTATTGCTGTTCCCCCGCAGGGTCACCTACGCGCAGTGCGAGGCCACTTATAACAGTGGTCTACCACGCTCTTGTTTGGGGGCAACCCATGTGTTCACTTTTGAACTTGATAGTTTACTTTTTATACAATAATAACAGCCAACACTTTATATCAGGCACTTGCTGCGAGGTGCGGCTCTCCCCACAGCTCATTTCCTCCTAATGACCCTACGAAGTGAGGCCTATTATTTAACGATGAGGAAATGGAGGCAGAGTGAATCTGCTCAAGGTCAAACAAAAGTGAATTTGCTCAAGGTCACACGCAAGGAAGTGGCAGAGGCAGGATGTGAACTGGGGCTCACTGACTTGGGTCAGGGCCCTTAACCACTGTGGCCTCTCTCAGTGTTGTTTTTTTTTTTTTTTCTTTCACAAAACCTTGCTTTCTTCAAGAGGAAGATCTACATTTAAAAAAATATCTTTTTTTTTTTTTTATTGATTTCAGAGAGGAAAGGAGAGAGAGAACCACACCTCGCCTGCCTCCTGCACGCCCCCCACCGGAATTGAACCCTGACCTTCAGGTTCATAGATTGACGCTCAACCACTGAGTCACACCGGCCGGGCCACTGTGGTCTCTTAACAAAAATTTTTTAAAGGAAAGAAATGTTTAAATAATATGAAGTGTCACAAAAACACGAGGTAAATGCTAAAGCTTAAAAAACAGATATGTCTCAGTCACTGATTTATTGAACACATGTATTGAGCAGCTTCTGTGTGCACGGAGCTGTTCTAGGCCCTGGGGAGACAGAAGGTACTAAGGGACCCTAAGTTCCCCTGTGCGCCCCAGGAGGGCAGGCAGGCCTGGGCTGATCTCCGCGGGGCCCTCAGCCCGGCACGGGGCACACAGTAGGCGCTCATCAGGCATTCCCTGGATGAACGTGTGAATCTCTGTGTCCCGCCCGCGAAGCTTTCACGGCCAGGGCGGGAGGAAACGGACCCAGCACTATCGCGGCGACCTGGGGTGCGGGACTCCCACCAGGCCGGCTCTGCAGCAGGGCCGACCCGTGTCCCCAGCGCCCTCCGCGAGGCCGTCGCGGCTCGGCAAAGACCGACTGGGATGCGTGGTCAGCCAGCCCGGGGTCTCGGCCAGTCGCCCCAAAGCCCCCGCCACCTTCCACCTTATGGCGAGGACTCCCGGCTCCTGCGCGGTTTCACAGGCGAGACCTTCCCCTCCTTCTCCACACGCGACTCCCGCTACCTTTTCAAACCACCGCGTCTTCCCGCCCGGCGACCCTCGCCCGAATCGGGGGCGCGCCCCGGGCGCACGGCGACCCCTTCCCAGCCGGGCTGGGCGCCCGGGATCTGGGGGCGCGAGTCCCTTTAGCTCTCCCGCAACACCGAGCGTCGATGGAGGCGATCGCCGGACTCCACCGGAGTCTGAGAAGGCGCGCCCCCAAACCCCCGGGACTGGGGCTGAGGAGGGGGCGGTGCTGGAGCGAAGGGCCCCCTCCCTGGGCGGCCGCGGCCTCTCATTCGCTGGCGGGCCCGCCGCTCGGCGCCGGGAGCCGGGGCCGGTTCGCCGGGAGCGGGGCGGGGCTTCCCCAAGCCCCTCCCCCAGCGAGGGCGGAGGGAGGCGGAGGAGGAGGACGAGAAAGGGGGGGCGGAACACAAAACCTGTAAAGGTTTTTTTCTTTTGCATTTAATTAAAAATAATTTTTTTTTTTTTTTTTGCAAACCCGAGGGGTCCTCCCCGGAGCGGGCGCGGGGCCGGGGCGCCCGGGCCGCGGCGCGGGGCGGCGGCGGGGACCCGGCGGAGGCTGCCGGGCGGCCGCCATGCGATCAGGCAGTGCGCTGACCGGCCCGGCCGGTCGGCCCCTTCTGGGTCCTCCCTGTGCAGCCCGTGCGGGGCCGTCTCGGAGACCCCGCGCCGACGGCTGCTCAAACATCAGGGTGAGTTTCTCACAATGTAGCAATTTCTCTTTAAATCTCTTAACTCTCTCTACCTGCGAGTCGGGGCTGTGACAGGGCGCAAAAGCGAGGGGGGAGTGGGGGTTGGAGGCGAGGGTGTGTGTGGGGGGAGCCGGAGCCGGGGCCGAACCCACCCCCCCGACACTCACACACTCAGCCCCCCAACCGGGGCGCAGCGTCCGCTGCCTCCTTTTTTTGCTCGGCGCCCACCGCCCCCGGCAGCCCCCACCCCCCGCGTCTCTCCTACCATCACCGCCGCCCCGATCCTGCGGGGACCCCCCCACCCGGCTTCCCTGCCCAAACCCGGCGCTCGGTGCCTCCCGGCCCTCCCGCCGGCTGCCGGGGATACAATGGAGCGGCGGAGAGACGAGACCTAACGTTCCACGGGGGGAGGGGCGGGAGACCCCCTCCCCGGCCCGCGGGCTTCCCCCCCTCGCCCTCCCCGGCCTTTCGGGGAAGAGGAGGGCAGCGGGGCAGCGGACGGTGATTTCCCGGCCGGAGGCGGCGAGACTTCAGCTCCCCTTCTCGCCCGTCCCCGGCGCCCCCTCCCCAAGTGTCTCCCGGGGCTGCCGGGGGGAAACGGGGCCCCCGGCCAGCTGGGGAGGGATGGATGTGGAAGGAGGCCACCGGGTCTCCCCCTCCCCATCGCCCCTAAACAATGAAAGGAGTTGACTTGGTCCCCCACCCCCGGCGGGGAAAGGAGCGGACCCCCTCCCCAGCGGGCTGGCTGGTCCCAGAGGGGGGCCGTGGCGGGGGAGTGAGGAGGGAGGTGAGCCTTACCCCTGTCACCTCGCGGGGTGTGGGGCGGCCCCCCACCTCCACCCCCTCGGCCCGGGAAGGGGAGGCACCGGGCCCAGCCCGGGCACCGCGCTCGGGTGGTGACCTTTAGACAAAGGCAGCCCTTTCCCTGGGGTGAGCCCGGGCGAGCCGGGCCCCTGCGGAGGGCCGCCTGGCCGCGGGCACCGGGAGGGAGGGATGGAGGAGGGAGGAGGGATGGAGCCATCTGGTTTTCCCATCCCGGGCCGCCCCTGGGCTGCTGCTCCGGCTGCTGTCACGGGCGGCCGCGGGGAGACAGGGGACCCGGGCTGCCCAGGCCTTGGTCCGCGGCCAGCGGAGAAGCGGGCGAGGAGCCGCGGGAGGGTTCGGGTTGGGGCGCGGGCGCCGGCGGTGATTGGAAGGCACGGTGGCTCCTTCCTCTCCGCGCCCCTTTGTTTTGCTTTGTGGTTCTGAGCAGCTGAGCTTCCAGGGAGGTGGGGTCAGAGGCCGCCGGGTCAGCTCCTTGGGGAGGCGGAGGGTGACAGGTCCCGGCCCGCCGGTGTCCCCGGACAGGGGCTGCAGTCCGGGCCCAGCCTTCCGTCCGTCCGGACTGGCAGCCCCTTTTGTCACAGCCCTCCGATGGTGTAACAAGGATCTGGGTTTGTACTGAGCGCCTGCACTTCCCTCACATCTTCCCGAGGGCGCTTGTTCTGGGAAACAGTTTGTAGAAACACCAAGACACCAAGGCCTGAGATTTGTAAGTTCTGAGTGCTCTCAAACCCTCACCTGCGGCGGGGGTGGGGGTGAGGCTGAGTCAACTCTGACCTCCGGGATGGTGGGAGAACAGGGGAGCTGACAGCTCAGGAACGACTCCCTGCCCATGTGCTGGTGTCAGGTGTGACTTAGGGGGTTCATTGACCTCCCCCGCCCTTCCCCATAGCTCCCCGACTCCTAGGGGTTGGAAATAAGCTCGTCTCTCTACCCAGGGACCATGAGGGCTGCTGCAAAGTGGCCACAGTGGGAGGAGGAAGTAGGGACTGCTGTTAGTCCATTTTGCAGGCAGGCTAATGGAGGCTCAGAGAGGTTAAGTGACTTGCCCAAGGTCACACAGCCCCAATTGATAGCCCTCTCGGGTTTCTCCAACTCCGTTCAAAACCGTTAGGTCCCCCTGTACCCCTCTTTGGCACTTGGTCCCTTTGATTTCAGTTGACCTGGGTCTCAAATGTAGTTAAATCCCTGGACAGAGCTGTCAGAGTGCACCTGGACGCTGGGCTGAGGGCGGGGTCATCTCACCTGTGGCCCAGCATGTGCCTGTGGGAGCTGAGAGTTGGAGGTGTGTGAGTCAGGGGAAGGGGGTGTCCCAGGCCTGGCTGAGGTCACCCAGGAGCCAGCCCCACTGTCAGTCATCCTCTTCCCCCCCTGAGCCGGGACTTGCCCTGGCTTGCTGCTCCTCAACCCTGCAGGGAGGGAAGCTGAGCTGTTGGTTGGGGACCTGGTTGTCACTGTGCCCTGCGGCCCTCCGTGGCACCTGATGCAGCTGGCAGAGAGCTTTCCTGCCCATTCTCCGCTGGGCCTGGTGGCACACTCCTGCTCCCCTGCACACTCCTTGGGGAGGTCATTTCACTCCCTCGACCTCAGTTTCCTCATCTGCAGATGGGGATAATGACAGTTCCCTTAGCTGACCTTGAGGGGGTGAACGTGTCCAAACGTTTTATTTTTATTTCTCATTCAGCGGGTGGGATGTGGCATGCCTGTAGGGTGGGGAGGATTGCCTGGTGCTGGGGGTTTTACGGAGATCACAGAAGGTGTCCACCCCTGAGGATGCTCCTGTGGCCGCCGAGGCCCGCTGTAGATAATTCCGCTCCGGCGACATACCCCTGCACCCGTCTGACCTGGGCCCGCCCCCTTCGGCATTCACTGGTGCTGCCGAATCCACCTTTGGGGGTCCTGGGTCACCTCCCTCACTAGATGAAGAAACTGAGTTCCGGGGAAGCCTGGGCCATGGCTTGGGGTTGGGGCAGGCGGGCTCCACGTTTGCCAGCAGAGCTGGGCAGACCACATTTTGAGGGAGCCCCTGCCCCCCAACTGCTGTCCTCTCCTTGATGTGCAAATGTCTTCCTCCGGAAGATGACAGGCATAAGGAGTCATACTTCTGGGTGGGCAGCAGGAGGGGGCCTGTAGGCCTCTTGAGGCTGCGTGGTTCCTGAAAGTAGGAATAGATTTCCTTTGAGGTGGAAGCAGGAGGAAGCCCCAGAGGGACAGGCCTATGCCCTGCCCGCCTCCCTGCGGACTTCCTTCCCAGAGGCCTCTGGGGCATTCCCTGGGGATGTGGGGTCCTCTTCCCCTTCTGAGCTCCAAGAGTCTGTGGAGGGGCCAAGAGGTCAGCGCCAAGCCCTGGGGCGGGGGTGATGGGGGTGGGTGGGGCGGGGAGGGAGGGTGTCCCCCAGGTGTGGGGAGGGTTCCCCGGGTCCAGCCACCAGCAGAGTTCCCGCCAGCCTTCCCAGCTTCCCTGTGGCTGCCTTGACTCCTGGTCTCAAGAATGCGGAGGGCTGCTGGTGGGGAGTTAATTGGAAACAGGGAAGCATGGCATTCCTTCCCAGCGGCCTGGGCTTGGAGAGCAACCGAGGGGCTGCCATCCTCCCTCTCCTGCCCTGCAGGGGAGAGGGCGGGGGGCTTGGTTGTCTGGCCTGGGCTCTTAGTGCCTTCCCTCCCCCCCCCCCCCCCCTGCCAGGCACTCTCTCTCTTAGTAGAAATAGTAAGTTCCTGAACTACAACATCGACGGTGGGTGTCGAGTGTTCCCCCTCCATTCGAAAGAGTGGCCCCCCACTTATTCACTGTTCCTACCCGGTTCGTCCCCTCTCTTTGAGGGCGCAGGGCCTGCCTGAGAGCTGGCTCCCCAGCCTAGGATGCGTCACACTGGGGACACATGGGAAATGTTTACTGGAATTGTCCCCAAGGAGCCCCTCCTCATTCCTTCTCTAGACTTCGCCCTGCCTGGAGTCCCACCATTAGAGGTTTGTCCCCATTGACTGACGCCTTTGTGTCTCGGGGCCCTGTGAGTCTCCCCAATGGGGAGAGAATGTTTTCCAAGGCATTTCTAGTTTTGCTGACAGTTCGTTGTGTGTGGTTTGTGTATTCATGGTGGTGGGGGGTCTGTTGGCAGGAGAAAGCTGGGGAGACTGCCTTTGTTTCCTGAATGGTTTCCAGTGAAACTTCCTGAGGGCCTACTGTGTGCCAGGGCCCTGGGGCTCCGTTAGGTTGTTGGGACCCAGTCCAGGAGGAGGCGAAAGGTACGTGTTGTTTTCAGGGCTGGATTCGCCATGTGGGATTTGACCGAGTCTGTCGGGTAGTCTGTGAGCCCCCAAGGAGGAAGCAACTTCTTTCTCTCCCCCGTCTCTCTCTCTCTCTTTTTCTTTCTAAGCGATACAGGCACGTGGGACACATTCAAAGGAGTATGTCTCCTCCATTTCCACTGGCGCCCCTGGGACCCCGGCTTGCCTCCCCAGACGCAGCTCCTCAGTTCTGATGCTCTGTACACACATGTACACCTGTGTGTCTATCTTTAAAAGTGTGTATTGTGCTCAGACCGTGGCACTCTCTTCCCATCATTCTGCAGGTGGCTTTTTCCACCTCAGCTGCCTGGGAGACACTCCTGTGCTGTGCACGGAGGGTTTCCTCGTCTTTTTCTTGGCTGCATGGTATTCCGCGGAGTGGGGGAATCCTCCCTGACTTGACATACGTGCACGTGGAGATGTTTCCAAAAGTTGCAGCGCGCGGAGAGGGAAGGCATGCGTCCACGTGTCTTAGTGGGACATGGACACGCCTGTGGGATCAGCTCCTGGAAGCGGGGTTGCTGGATTCTTAACCTGTCGCCTGTCGTTTGGTCACCCCGAGGAGGTCCCGTGGCAGCCGTATCTTGAAGTCGTCCCCCTTCCTGCTCAGTTCATCCCACCTGACCATCCCGGGGGTCTTGGGGTCCTGTGACCTCCTGGCCTGTTCCTCCTGCCTGTGGCCTGCTTCGTGTGCTTGCCGGTTGGTGTGGAGGTCAAGAGCGTGGGCTTGGGAAGCCAACTGTCTGTTGGTTCGAATCTTGGCTCTGCCACTTGCTGGCTGAATGGTTGCAGCCAAGAGGCTTGCTTCCCCTAGGCCTCGGTTTTCCCCCTCTGTTAAATGGGTTCAGCTCAGTACCTGCTTTTGGAAGGTTGTTGTGAGGGTTTACTAACATCCATAAAAAGTTCATAGGTAGCCCGGCCAGTGTGGCTCAGTGGTTGAGCATCAACCTATGAACCAGGAGGTCACAGTTAGATTCCTGGTCAGGGCATACCCCCGGGTTGCGGGCTCGACCCCAGTGCGGGGTGTGCAGGAGGCAGCCGATCAGTGATTCTCTCTCATTGATGTTTCTATCTCTCCCTCTCCCTTCCTCACTGAAATCAATAAAAAAATATATTTTTTAAAAACGTTCATAGGTAGTCATACAACCGGTGGTGGTGTTGTCTGTCATTCTTTGTTCGTTCTTTCTCCCGGGGCCTTTTCAACTCGGCTGCAGCGTGAACCCCGTAAACGGGCAGGCATGGGAGGGAACGCTGGCTCTTCCACTTCATCACAGCATGACTCTGGGCAAGGGATGCCTTTTCTGGGTCTCAGTTTCCTTGTCTGTAGAATGGACTCAGGCCGGTTCCCTTGTAGGGTCTGCTGGGAGGGCCTAACGAGACAGAGCTCTCCCAGGCCGGGCCTGCAGCTGAGGTCGCTGCTGTTTTCGCTGTGATTACTGTCCTCCCATGGGACCCAGGCTGACTTCTCCACTCTGAAAGGTCCCCATTGTCTTCCCCAAAGGCACATGGGAACAATGTTGGCATTCTAAACTGGACGGCACATAGCAGGCTGCTCTGGCGTGACTCTGGAAACAGACAGGGCTTCCCTGCTCTGTGCCTCAGTTTCCTCATCTGGAAAACATGGGAATAACAGGAGACCCACCTCAGACGTGCTCACGGGTGTGCAAGGCCTGGCATATAGCAGGGGCTCAAAAACTGTTAGTGGGATTATTATTATTGTTGTTATTATTAAGAGAAGTAGCAAAGTCTCCCGTGAGATCAGACCCATGTTTTTATTGCCTCCCCCCCCTCCCCCCCCCAAAAAAAACCCTAGGCCAGTGGTCGGCAAACTCATTAGTCAACAGAGCCAAATATCAACAGTACAACGATTGAAATTTCTTTTCAGAGCCAATTTTTTAAAAATATATATATTTTATTGATTTTTTACAGAGAGGAAAGGAGAGGGATAGAGAGTTAGAAACATCGATGAGAGAGAAACATCGATTCAGCTGCCTCTTGCATACTCCCTACTGGGGACGTGCCTGAAACCAAGGTACATGCCCTTGACCGGAATCAAACCTGGGACCCTTCAGCCCGCAGGCTGACGCTCTATCCACTGAGCCAAACCGGTTAGGGTGAGAGCGAAATTTTTTAAACTTAAACTTCTTCTAACGCCACTTCTTCAAAATAGACTCGTGCAGGACATGGTATTTTGTGGAAGAGCCACACTCAAGGGGCCAAAGAGCCGAATGTGGCTCTCGAGCTGCAGTTTGCCAACCACGGCCCTAGGCAATCAATGTTGGCATTTTATTTATTCTTAATGATTTTGAGATCGAGAGAGAAAAACATTGATTTGTTGTTCCACTTATTTATGCATTCATTGGTTGATTCTTGTATGTGCCCTGACTGGGATGAAACCCACAACTTCGATGCATCCGGATGATGCTCTAACCAACTGAGCCACCCAGCAAGGGCTCAGTGTTGGCATTTTAAATGGAGGCCAGGTCCCAGGCAATCAAATACCCTTTGGGTCTCCGTTTCCTCATCTGTAACAGAACTTCCCTCCCGGGGTTGTTATGAGATTTAAGTGAGTCAAGATGTGGAAAGCTTTCTGTTCTTAAAGATAACTTTTTCAAAATTTACTGATTGTTTTAGAGAGGGAGGTAAAGTGACTTGGCCAAGGTCACCCAGCTAGCTTCTGGTAGAGCAAGGATTTGAATCCAGGTGGATTCTACTGGTTAATTCAGACCTACACCCGGGCCTTCTGTGTGCCTGGCCTTAGAGCTCTGCCCTCAGGGACAGGGCAGGAGGTACACACCCATCCTCCCTGCAATGTGAGATCAGTATCTCGATCAGCTGGGCTGGTGGAGGCTGGGAGGAGACATGACTTCTGGGGTATGTGGGGGCATCAGGGCAGGCTTCCTGGAGGAGGGGGCTTCTGGGGCAGGCTCTGGATTCAAGGCCATTCCCAGCAGAGGAGCGTGGGATGCACTTCACAAGCCCGTCGACGCTTCATGGGGAAGGAGGGCCTGAGACATGGAGGCTGGGAACTGGGGTGCCGTGGTTTTGCTGATGGGAGGAAAGAGAGAGGAGTCTAGGATGACCCAAGGTCATTGGCCTGAACAACTGGCTGGATGCAGCTGCCCTGTCTTGGGACGTGATAGAGCGCTGGTAGTTTGGGGAACTCAAGCCCCAGAGAGCAAAGCTCTAGCACCCTCCTGGCTGGTGGAGGAATGCAGAGAGGAGAGAGATGGAGAGTGAATGAGTGAACTGTAGGGGTCTCAAGTGAGGGACGGTGGCACTGCGTGATAATTGAGCCCCAGGGATGGGGATGAGTCCCCAAGGAGAGGACAGGAGAGGGTTGAGGATCAACCTAGGTGGCCGCCCCTGTGTAGAGCGGGAGCATCTTTGACCCAAACAGAGAAAGAGAGGGAGGAGGGGCAGGGTCCGGCACGGTCAGCGTCCCAGGAACAGCGTAGGGGAGTTCGAGAAAGGCTGCAGCTTACATGGACTGGAGGTCGGGCTTCCTGGGTTGGAAGCAGCTGTTCTGGAAGCAAAGATGTCCTGGGTTTGATGGGTAGTGGGGGCAGGAGCCAGACTGGAACGCAATGAAGAGCCATGAAAAAGGGGAAGGATGGCCCATGGAAGGAAGGAAGGAAGGGGGGAGGGAGGGAGGGCGGGAGGGTAGGGAGGGAGGAAGTAAGGGAGGGAAGAAGGAAGGAAGGAAGATATCTTGCTGTCCTCTATAGCTCCTTCATGCTCAGGTAAACATCTAACCCTCACCTCTCAGACAGCACCCCTCCAGTCTGGCCTGGGCTTATGTCCTTGACCTCACCTCTCACCTTTAACCTTGCCTTCTCCATGCACCACGCTTGGTCCTTCCTCCCACGTTTGTCCTTGCTGTGCCCTCTGCCTGCAGAGGTCTCCCCCAACTCCTTCCTGTCTCCCAGGCCTCTGCCAGGGAGCCTTCCTCGTTGACCCTGTCCAGCTTCCTTCGCGTCCCTTAGTGCAGTGGTCGGCAAACCGCGGCTTCCGAGCCACATGCGGCTCTTTGGCCCCTTGAGTGTGGCTCTTCCACAAAATGCCACGTGCGGGCGCGCACGGCCAGTGCTATTGAAACTTCGTGGCCCATGCGCAGAAGTCGGTTTTCGGCCTGGGCGAGCCTGTTTTGAAGAAGTGGTTCTAACACTGAGCCACACTCAAGGGGCCAAAGAGCCGCATGTGGCTCGCGAGCCACGGTTTGCCGACCACTGCCTTCGTTTATTCCCGAGACAGAATTCCTCCCCAGGACCTGACTCGGAATAAGCTCGTAATCGGCAATTTAGTGCGTAAATGAGGGGCCAGGCGGCCTTTGCACAGGTGGGGAGGAGGAAGAGCGCATGAGATTGGTTTTTCAGGATCTGAGCAGGCTTACAAGCTCAGGAGAGAGAAGGCAAGGAGTGAAGGAAAGTTCTGGAAGAGGCAGCACCAGGTTGGCCCCAGGAGTGTGAGGAGGTGAGGAGGCGAGGGGAGAGGCATGAAGGGAGAGGAAAGGTGTTCGTGCGGTTGGGAAGGAGTTCAGGAGCCAGCGTGGACCTGCTTGGAGACAGGAAGAGAGGGGACTGAGGGGGGCCCGGTGGTGGGGGCAGGGGAGCCTGCAGCCCACCCTCTTTCGGCCTGAGGGTGACAGTATGCTGGGGTTCACCGTTTGGGAAAAGAGGTGTCAGGTCCTTTGGGGAATCTGATCAGAGACTACAGACCTTCTTCCCGGAGAAATACACACTGGGCTCTCCCCAAATCTGGCAAAGGATCTCGGGGCGCTTGTGGATCCGGTTGAGCTTTAACATAGATTGTGACCATAGCGACGATGATAATAATAACAGCTAGCACTGCCCCGACACTGGTCTCAGCGCTTCCTAAGCACTGACTCATCCACTCACAGAAGGACCTTCGGAGGTGGGTGCAGTGAGCATCCCCGTTTTACAGATGAACAAACTGAGGCACAGAGCTGTTAAGTGACTTGCCCAGAACCGCACAGCTGCTCAGTGGTGGTCAGGCCGCAGGCAGAACCTAGAAAACCTCTCTACTTCCTTGTTACCGGAGCCACAGTGAGAAAGCCCACAATCTGGAAGCCGCCCTCACCCTTCTGCCTCCACTTTGGTTTGGGATCCAGCTTGGGTCTCAGCTGAGCTCAGCAGGGTGCCGTCCCTCCTTCCTTTCTCTTTGACCCTCCTCTGTGTCTTCATTAGCATAACCGGGGCCGCCCCAGCTTCCCCCAGACCGAGGATGTGTGTGAGTTTGTGAGCTTGTGAGCCAGCCTGGGTGAGTGACAAGCTGGTATGAGTCAGCAAGACCTAAGGGATGGGGTGAGGGGTCAGGACTCCCAAGGCGCATCTGGCTTGCAGCCGGCTGAGGAACTTGGAGCAAGGGCCCGCCCCCACCTCTCTCAGCCTCAGTTTCCCCATCAGTGAGAGGGGCCTACTCCCTTCCCCTTGCAGGTCAGCTCGGTGACATCGCGTGTTAACAGAAGTGCTGCATGTATGGCACTAACCGGGACCGTGTTTCAAAATTCAGACTATTTCGGCACATGATGGTGGGGAATACCTAGCAAGCTCCCTGGCCAAATATACTGGGATTTCTGCAGCAACAAGTATTTCTGCTGCTGACGGGCCTGTGGCTGTTTGTTTGTTTGTTTTTTTGAGGGGCCTGTGGCTGTTGACACTGAGAGGGATACATAAGGATGGTTAGAGATTTTTGGAGGTTGGGACGGCAGATATGAGGCCTTAGATTTATCTAAATTAT
Source organism: Cnephaeus nilssonii (assembly GCF_951640355.1). Taxonomy (NCBI): domain Eukaryota; kingdom Metazoa; phylum Chordata; class Mammalia; order Chiroptera; family Vespertilionidae; genus Cnephaeus; species Cnephaeus nilssonii. The sequence continues at coordinate 43,508,059 of NC_137091.1, forward strand.
CTATTGATGGGAATGTTGTGGGATCTTATTTGAGAGAATGTGTTGTCAGGTGCCTGGCATATAAGCACGTTACAAATGCTAGTTGAGCCCTAGCCGGTTTGGCTCAGTGGATAGAGCGTCAGCCTGCGGACTGAAAGGTCCGGGGTTTGATTCCGGTGAAGGGGCCCATGCTTGGGTTGTGGGCTTGATTCCCAGTAGGGGGCGTGCAGGAGGCAGCCGGTCAATGATTCTCTCTCATCATTGATGTTTCTATCTCTCTCTCCCTCTCCCTTCCTCTCTGAAATCAATAAACATATGTTAAAAAAAAGACAACAACACACTTTAAAAAAAAATAAAGGTAGTTGATCACTCTCACTGTCATTGCTATTATTGTCACTAACCAGCTTTTAGTCTGTACCCACTGATGCAGACAGCAACCAACAGTTTCTCAAACTTGACCTGGCCACAGATTCCTTGGGGGCCTGTTAAAGTGTGGGTTCTGACTCAGTAGATCTGTGGCTCAGCGCTTCTAAAGGGCTCCCAGGTGAGGCCCCTGCCGCTCCCGGACCACACATTTGAATTGCAAACGTGATTTCCCCTGGGTTTCCAGTTGCTTCAGGCTCTCTGCGAGTCTGAGACTTTGGGTGCCCAGGCTAAAATAAGATTCCTCAGCTCTTAGCTTCCGGTTTGCTAATTTGAGGGAAGGTCTGTATTAATTATTACACAGGAAAAAGAGTCATAAAACACTATAATTCTTTTCACTGTCCCCCCTCCCTCCGTAGAGGGGACCTCTGTGGGAAGTTTGTGCTGTATTCTTTTTTTTTTTTTAATTGCCTTGAGAGAGAGAGAGACATCAATTTGTTGTTCCACTTATTGATACATTCGTTGGTGGCTTTTTAAAAATATATATATTTTGCCCTGACCGGTTTGGCTCAGTGGATAGAGCGTCGGCCTGCGGACTGAAAGGTCCCAGGTTCGATTCCGGTCGAGGGCATGTACCTTGGTTTCGGGCACATCCCCAGTTAGGGAGAGTGCAGGAGGCAGCTGATCGATGTTTCTCTCATCGATGTTTCTAACTCTCTATCCCTCTCCATTCCTCTCTGTAAAAAAAAATCAATAAAATATATTTTAAAAAATATATATGTATTTATTGATGTCAGAGAGGAAGGGAGAGGGAGAGAGAGATAGAAACATCAATGATGAGAGAGAATCATTGATCGGCTGCCTCCTGCACGCCCCCCACTGGTTATCGAGCCCACAACCCAGGCACATGCCCTTGACTGAAATTGAACCTGGGACCCAGGCTGATGCTCTATCCACTGAGCCAAACCAACTAGGGCCGTGGTCGGCAAACTGCAGCTCTCGAGCCACATGCGGCTCTTTGGCACCTTGAGTGTGGCTCTTCCACAAAATACCACGGCCTGGGCGAGTCTATTTTGAAGAAGTGGCGTTAGAAGAAGTTTAAGTTTAAAAAATTTGGCTCTCCAAAGAAATTTCAATCGTTGTCCTGTTGATATTTGGCTCTGTTGACTAATGAGTTTGCCGACCACTGAGCTAGGGCATTGGTGGATTTTTGTATGTGCCCTGACCGGGGATCGAACCTGCAGCCTTGGCGTATTGGGATTACACTCTAACGAACTGAGCTACCCGGCCAGGGCCAATTGCATTGTATTCTTTCAACCCCCTTTTCTAGGCATACATTTTTTTTTTCCTTTGAGCATACATACCATATGAATTCTTCTATCCTTACTTTTTAACTTGAACAAATGTCTTCGAATTATTTCCATGTCAGCAATCTAGAACATTTCGGTATATGGGACAACGCTTCAACCAACTGAGCCACCCAGCCGGGGCAGTCGACCATAATTTATTTACCCTCTACCTTATGGATTTTTTTTTAAGTTTATTTCCAGTATTTGCTGTGAGCCTATATATATCTCTCTCTCTACATATATACATACATATATACATATATATATATATATATATATATATCTTAATATATTTTATTGATTTTTACAGAGAGGAAGGGAGAGGGATAGAGAGTTAGAAACATCGATGAGAGAGAAACATCCATCAGCTGCCTCCTGCACACCTCCCACTGGGGATGTGCCTGCTACCAAGGTACATGCCCTTGACCAGAATTGAACCTGGGACCCTTCAGTCTGCAGGCCGACGCTCTATCCACTGAGCCAAACCGGTTAGGGCGTGTCTTTATAGTTAGTGTGTCTCTTGCAGATAGCATATAGTCTGACAGTCTCCATCTGACGATTAACATATTAATATTAAGATCATTGCTGGCCAGTAGAAATAAAATGCTAACCATTTATGTTATTTGAAATCTTTTAGTAGCCACAGTAGAAGCAGGGGAAATTAATATGAATCTATTTTATGTACTCTAATATACCCAAAATACTATCACATCATTCCAACCTGTGTTCAATGTAAAAATCATTACTGAGATGTCTTATAGTTGGTTAAATACACATACCATGAAATTCACCAGGGTTGATGCGGTGACAGGTGTATTTGCAATGCTGTGTATGTAGCACCACGACCCTCTTCTAGAGCTTCTTCGTCGTTCCGAACGGAAACTCGACCCACTAAACATACCCTCTCAGGCCCTCCTCTGCTAGTAACCTCTATTGATTTGCCTGCTCTAGGCGCCTCGTATAAGTGGTATCATACAGTAGTCATCCTTCCGTGTCTGGCTTAATTCACGGAGTGTCATGTCTTCAAGCCTCTTCCGTGTGGTAGCATGTATCCATGCTTCGTTCCTTCTCATGACTGAGGAATATGACATTGTCTGTACATCACATTTTGTTTATCCACTTGTTCGTCGGTGGACGCTGGGGTTGTTTCCACCTTTTGGCCATGGCGAGTAGTGCTGCTTTGAACATTGGCATAGAGTCTGTCTGGGCCCCTGCTTTCAGTTCTTTTTTCTCCTCCCCCGCCCGCCCCCCCCCCCCCCCCCGCATGTTTTTATTAATTTTACAGAGAGAGAGGAAGGGAGAGAGAGAGAGAAACGCCGATGAAAGAGAAACATTGATCGGCTGCCTCCTGCACACCCCGTACTGGGGATGGAGGCCAGAACCCAGGCATATGTCCGAATGGGAATCGAACCGGGGACTTCTCGGTGCCCGGGAGGAAGCGCAACCAATTGAGCCACACGGGCCAGGACTCAGTTCTTTTGGATATAAACTAGGCGTAGAGTGGCTGGGTCATATGGTAATTCTGTGTTTAGCTCTCGGAAGAACTGCTGTTTTGCACAGTGGCTGCACCATTTCACATTCCCATCGAGCAGTACACAAGGCTCCCATTCTCCACACCCTCACGAACACTTGCTATACAGTCGTTGTTTTCCTACACGTAAGTTTTCAAAATTTGTTGTACGTTTCACACTCACAGCACATCTCAGTTGGACCAGCTGTATTAAAAGTGCTCAGGAGCCCTAGCTGGTTTGGCTCAGTGGATAGAGCGTCGGCCTGTGGACTGAAGGATCCCGGGTTCGATTCCCGTCAGGGGCACATGCCTGGGTTGTGGGCTCAGTCCTCAGTAGGGAGTGTGCAGGAGGCAGCCGATCAATGATTCTCTCTCATCATTGATGTTTCTATCTCTCTCTCCCTCTCTTTCCTTTCCGAAATCAATAAAAATACATTAAAAAAAAAAGTGCTCGGGAGTGGAACTCCTTGCTGGAGAGCGCTGGCTCAGACCATCAGCTGTTCACGGTGTTATGGATGCGGCGGGATTTAAATCTTGCCTCTTGCTGTTTGTTTTCTGTTTATGGCCCATGCTCTTTGTTCCTTTTTTCTCATTTCCTGCCTCCCTTAGATGAATTGAGTAATTTAGTGTTCCCTCTTACCCCCACTGTTAGCGGATTCACACTACCTCTTTGTTGCTCTAGAGCAGGGGTGGGGACCCTATTTGCTCCTGAGGGCCATTTGGATATTTATAACATCATTCGGGAGCCATACAAAATTATCAGCTTAAAAATCAGCTGCTGTGTGTGGTCAGACATTTAATTAACTCACCCACCCCTAATGCCTTGGCAGGGCCAGACCACATGATTTCTCGGGCCTTAGACGGCCCTTGGGTGGGACGTTCCCCACCCCTCCCCTAGCGGTTCCATTCTGCATCTTGGACTAGAATTGGGGCGTGGAGTCCACGGGGAGATGGGAGCCACGGGGGGCTTTTGAGCTGGGGAGTGGCGCCACCTGACATTCTTGCAGCCACACCTTCCGTCGCTTGTGCAAGAGTGCCTCTACCAGCCAGATTCCTGGAAGAGGACTCGCTAAGGCAGAGGGAAGCTGCGCCGAGATGTGGGTGGGCCCTGCCAAATTGCATTCCACAAAGGCTTCACCGTTCTCACCCCGTGCAAACAGCAGCCAGGATTTATTGAGCGACTGCTCCGTGCCAGGCCTGTGCCAGGCCCTGGGGACACTGGCCAGAGTCAGCCCGGCTCCTGCGTCAGTAACGCTCCGTCCCCGAGGCCCAGGGCAGCCTCTGGAGCTGCCTGTGAGCTCAGAGGAAGGCCCGGGTTCCAGGGGAACTGAAAGAGGAGAGGCGAGAGGACACTCAGGGGGCGGAAGGAGGGTGGCGGCTCCGGTGGCGTGAGATCGGGAGGCGGACAGCCTTGGTCCGGAGGCCGCACGTGTGGGCGCCCTGTCCATGCGGCGGAGTAAAATGACTCCCTCCCTCTGGGCTTGTTTGGGGAGGAAAACAGCGCCGGGGTTGTTTACGTTATCTCCGCGGCGGGCGGGGATCGCCATCGGGAACGGGTCAGCCTGACCTAGGGGCTGCCTGACCCAGGTTTTGGACCGAGTTTAAGGCCTGTGTCAGATCAACTTCCTGGGCGAGCTACTCCGGGCCTCGGGGGACGGAGGGAACCGAACAGCAGGGCTGCCCCCCGGGCCTGTGCGGGGGCTCCAGCCAGCGACCCGATGGCCGCACAGAACCCAGGACCCGCCTGGACCCCAGGGAGGCTCCGGAAAGGTTAGCTGCCATTATGGCTACTGCTGCTGTTCTCTCTGTCCGTCATTATGATTCATGTAAGTCCTCCAGGCAACAGCCAGATCCTCCCTTATCCCCAGGGCCGAGACCCCCGAGGTACGAAGTCCATTTGCTCAGGCTCAGAAAACTGCAGAGCCGGGATTTGAAGCCGGGTTTGTCTGATCAAAACACCACACCGCCACCATCAGTAATGGTCCCGCCGTGACTGGCCGCAGGGCCAGACCTGAAGCCAGGCTATTTATAGTCTGTCTGTGTCACTCTGCAAGTGAATGCATGGGTTTGGCTGCAGGAATATTAGGGTTTGATTACAGGTGCCGCCTCCGAGCCTCCTGGGGGTGTTCTGTGATGGACGCGGGCACGCCATTACCCTGCACAGTGGGGAGCAAGGCTGCGTTCGGACACATCTGGGCTCCAGGGGTTTGGGTAAAGGATCGTGGACCCATGTGCGTGCAGATCCCGTCTCCCCTTCCCCACGTCCCCGGCTGCATGCTGCACACACACCGGTTAGCATCCTCAGGTTCTCCGCTCGCTGCTGGACGATTCACAATGAGCCGCCTCGTCAACCCTTGATGGGATTGAAGGCGGGGAAGCTGGGTGGGCGGTAGGAGTGGGCAGGGGGGCTTCTGGAAACCTGTTCTCCAGAAGCCGGGAGCCTGGAGTCTGCCGGGCCGTGGCTGGCGATGAGGGAGGAAGGGGGAATGGGATGATGGGCCAGGAGCAGTGTCACGGAACCGAAGAGAGGCCAGGCCCTGTGGATGGTGAGGCAGGGGAATTAGGGGCGAGCGGGCCGAGGAGATTGTACTCACTCCCCGGCACAGGCATGCTGTCTCCGGCCTGTACCACGATGCTGCACTCTCCAGGGTGGTCTCCGAGGCACCCAAACTGTGTGTCCAACACGGCGCTCCCCTCCCCCAAAACCAAACCAAAGCTCAGCACATTACATCATCCTTGACTCCTCCCTCTCTCTCTCTCTTTCATTTTCGTTTTTATTTTTAAAATTTTATTTATTATTTTTAAATTCTCACCTGAGGACATGCTTATTGATTTTAGAAGGGAAGAAAGAGAGGAGAGAGAGAGAGAGAGGAGAGAGAAACATCGATTGGTTGCCTCCTGTATGCACCGACCAGGGATCAAACCTTTCAGTGTACGGGACGACGCTCCAACTAACTGAGCCACACTGGTCAGGGCTCTCTCTCTTAATTTAAATTCAAAAATTTTTTATGTGGTAAATAATACAATCATAGGAGTTATCATCTTAGCCCAGGGGTCGGCAAACCGCGGCTCTTGAGCCACATGCGGCTCTTTGGCCCCTTGAGTGTGGCTCTTCCACAAAATACCATGGCCTGGGCGAGTCTATTTTGAAGAAGTGGCGTTAGAAGAAGTTTAAGTTTAAAAAATTTGGCTCTCAAAAGAAATTTCACTCGTTGTACTGCTGATATTTGGCTCTGCTGACTGATGAGTTTGCCGACCACTGGCCTGGCCCTTTGGACATGTACGGCTCCGTAGAGTTGAGTAGATTCACGTTGTTGTGTTGGCCACCTCTTCCTCGCTCCTGTGCACCTGTCGCCTCTGCCTAGAGGACGTCTCCAGAACCTGGCCTCATGTCCCCACCTCCACGCACCCCTATCCAGCCCCTGCCCGGACCATTGCCATCTCCTCCTCCTGGGACACAATCTGCTCCTCACAAAGCCGGAGGGACCCTCCCGTAACCCGACTCAGCTCCTGATCCCTCCTCCGCTCAGAGCCCTCCCGAGGCTCCTGTCACTCAGAGTAAAAGCCAAGTCCTCACCGCGGCCCGGAACTCTGCTGTCCGGGCAGTAGCCACTGGCCACGGGTGGCGCTTGGGCACTGGATGAGCTGTGAGTGAAAACTGCGCACTGGATTTCAAAGGCGTAGAATGAAGGGGCGGGCGGGGGGGGGATGTAAACTAACCTCAGTCGTATTTTTTTTAAACATATTTTTATTGATTTCAGAGAGGAAGAAAGAGGGAGAGAGATAGAAACATCAGTGATGAGAGGGAATCATGGATCAGCTGCCTCCTGCAAGTCCCATTGGGGATCGAGCCCACAACCCGGGCCTGTGCCCTTGACCAGAATCGAACCTGGGACCTTTCAGTTCGCAGGCTGACCCTCTATCCACAGAGCCAAACCGGCCAGGGCAATAGTATTTTTATTTTAATAAAAATATTAACATTTTATAATCCTGATCGCATGTTGAAATGATTGTGTTTGCATATATCAGGTTACATAAAATATGTTATTAAAATTATATTATATATCGGCGTTGGTTGAAAATCACCTGTGGCCTTGGCCGTGACCGTGGGTGAGATTCGGCGCCCAGAGTCACCGGGGGCCTCAGCTCACTGTCCACTCGATGTGGGGAGGTGAAACCCAGGCCCCGACACACACCGTGGGGGGAAAAAAAATTATACATAAAAAATAGAGAAATATGCTAATTAACCGGGACGCCGGAACGGGTCCACTGGACCGGAGCAGTTGCTCGTGCAGTGTCGGGGGCAGTTGGGTCGGGGCGGCGGGGGCCTCTGTGCTGGGGGAGGGCCTGATCAGCAGCCCCCTCGGCTGCTTCAAGGGCCGGAGAGGGAGGCAGGGCCGGACCGGCGACTCCTGGGTGGGCGGCGCTGGGCTCCTAGTATAGTATGTATAAAGTCACCTATTCTCTCCACTGGAAATACGACGAGGCTCGTGGCATATTCCTTTTGGACAGCACCGGTTTAGAAGGTTCCTCCTCTGTAGGGTGGTTGGAGCAGCAAATGAATTAACACAGCTAAAGCTTTTCGAACACTTCCTGAAACATCCAAGGCAACCTAAGTGTTAGCTGTTATTTTTTTATTGCCGTAAAGTGTGCCTAACATAACATGTACCATTTTTAACACTTCTAAGTGTACAGTTCAGTGGCACTAAGACATCCGTAATGTGCAACTATCACCCGTGTCCATTGCCAGAATTTTGTCATCAGCCCACACACAAACTCTGTACCCATTAAATAATAACCACCTATTCTCCTCCCACCAGCCCCTGTAACCTCTAGTCTACTTTCTGTTCCTGTGAATTTGCCTATTGTAGCTACCTAGTGTAAGTGGGATCATACAGTAATTGTTCTTTTGTATCTGGATTACTTCACTGAGCATAGTTTTCAAGGCTCATTAATTTGGTAGCATGTCTCAGAATTCCATTTCTTTCTAAGAGTGAATGGCACGCCACTGTACGGATATAGTACATTTTGTTGATTCACTCATCTGCTAATGGACAGTTCGGTTGTTTCTACCTTTTAGCTTTTTTTTTTTTTTCTTTTTTAAAATGTATTGTTGCAAGTATTACAGACGTCCCCCACTAACCCCCTCCCTCCCCGCTCCGGCCCCCTCCCCAGGCCTTCACCGCACTATTAGTGTTGTCTGTCCATGGGTTATGCATAGATGCATGGAAGCTTTTTGGTAAATCTCTTCTCACCCACCCCCACCCCCTTCCCTCTGATGAAATTCGTCAGTCTGTTGCATGCTTCCTTATCTCTGGATCTATTTTGTTTGTCAGTTTATTTTGTTCATTGGATTCCACATATAAGTGAGATCATGTGATATTTGTCTTTCTCTGACTGGCTTATTTCGCTTAGCACAATACCCTCCAGGTCCCTCCATGCTGTTGCAAAAGGTAAAAGTTCCTTCTTTTTTACAACTGCATGGTATTCCATGGTGTAAATATACCACAGCTTTAAAAAATATATATATTTTTTATTGATTTCAGAGAGGAAGGGAGAGGGAGCGAGATATGGAAACATCAATGGTGAGAGAGAATCAGTGGTCAGCTGCCTCCTGCACGCGCCCTACTGGGGTTCAAGCCTGCAGCCCGGGCATGTACCCTTTTCGGGAATTGAACCGTGACCTTTTGGTTCATAGGTTGATGGTCAACCACGGAGCCACACCAGCCGGGCCACCACAGCTTTTTATCCACTCATCTACTGATGGGCACTTGGGCTGTTTCTAGATCATAGGTATTGTAAATTGTGCTGCTGTGAACATAGGGGTGCATGTATTCTTTCTGATCGGTGTTTCAGGCTTCCTCGAAGTGGGATCCCTGGGTCAAATGGCAGTTCCATTTTTAATTTTTTGAGGAAATTCCAAACTGTTCTCCACAGTGGCTGCACCAGTCTGCACTCCCACCAGCAGTGCACTAGGTTCCTTTTCCTCCACATCCTCACCAGCACTTGTTTGTTGTTTTATTGGTGGCAGCCATTCTGACAGGGGTGAGGTGGTTCCTCGTTGTTATTTTAATTTGCATTGCTCCGATGATTAGTGACTTTAAGCATTTTTTCCTGTCTCTTGGCCATCTGTTTGTCCTCTTCGGAGAAGTGCATTTTTAGGTCCTCTGTCCATCTTTTTTTTTTTTTTAATTTCAATTTAATACAGCAAATTTACAACTCAGGGAAGAGCAACTGATAGATAGAAATTTATATATATATTTTATTGATTTTTCACAGAGAGGAAGGGAGAAGGATAGAGAGTTAGAAACATCCATGAGTGAGAAACATCAATCAGCTGCCTCCTGCACACCCCCTACTGGGGATGTGCCCGCAACCAAGGTACATGCCCCTGACCGGAATCGAACCTGGGACCCTTCAGTCTGCAGGCCAACGCTCTATCCACTGAGCCAAACTGGTTTCAGCTCCTCTATCTCTTTTTTCAATGTCCTGTCTTTTACCTCCTTTGGTTAAGTTTATTCCTAAGTATCGTCATTTTTTTTTATTGCTATGGTAAGTGGTATTATTTTTTTAGTTTCTCTGAGAGTTCATCATTGGTGTATAAAAATGCCACTGATTTCTGGGTATTAATTTTGCATCTACTACATTGCTGAGTTCATTTATTTATTTATTTATTTATTTATTTTATTGATTTCTTACAGAGAGGAAGGGAGAGGGATAGAGAGCTAGAAACATCAATGAGAGAGAAACATCGATCGGCTGCCTCCTGCACACCCCCTACTGGGGATGTGCCCGAAACCAAGGCACATGCCCTTGACTGGAATTGAACCGGGACCCTTCAGTCCGCAGGCCGACGCTCTATCCACTGAGCCAAACCGGTTTCGGCAGGGTTTTCTATGTACAATATCATGTCACCAGTAAAACTGCAAATGACAGTTTTACTTCCTCCTTTCCAGTTTGGATGGCCTTTTATCTCTGCTTCTTGTCTGTGGCTAGGTCTTCCAGTATTACTTTGAATAAGATAAGAGTGGTGAAAGCGGGCATCCCTGCCTCGTTCCTGTTCTTAGGGGAAATGGTTTTAGTTTTTGCCCATTGAATATGATGTTGGCTGTAGGTTTGTCATATATGGCCTTTATCATGTTGACGTATGATCTCTCTCTTCCCACTTTGCTGAGAGTTTTTATCAAAAATGGGTATTGGATTTTGTTGAGTGCTTTTTCTGCATCTATTGATATGATCTTTTTTTTAAAAAAATCTTTTAGTTTGTTTATGTGATGTATCACATTTATCGATTTGCGAATGTTGAACCAGCCTTGCAGCCTGGAATAAATCCCACGTGGTCATGGTGTATGATCTTTTTCATATATTGCTGGATTGGATTTGCTAATATTTTGTTGAGGATTTCAGCATCTATGTTCATCAGGGATATTGGCCTGTAATTCCCTTTCTTTGTAGTGTCGTTACCTGGTTTTGGAATTAGGATAATGCTGACCTTGTAAAAAGAGCTTGGAAGTGTTTCCTTCCTCTTGGATTTTTTGGAATAGTTTGAGGATAGCTGTTATTACTTTTATTACATGATCTGGTCCCTGGCTTTTTACCTAACCTCGTCTCCCGCTAACTACTCTCCCCCTCGCTGCTTCAGCCACGCTGGCTTCCTCACCTCAGACAAACAAGCACCTCAGGGCCTTTGCACTTGCGGCTCCCCTCCTCCGTGGCTCCCTCCCTCCCCTGTTCCATCACGCCTGGCTTTTTCACTCTATTTAAAACTGCAAACCCGCCCTAACCGGTTTGGCTCAGTGGATAGAGCGTTGGCCTGTGGACTGAAGGGTCCCAGGTTTGATTCCGGTCAGGGGCATGTACCTTGGTTGTGGGCACATCCCCAGTAGGGGTGTGCAGGAGGCAGCTGATTGGTGTTTCTCTCTCATCGATGTTTCTAACTCTCTCTCCCTCTCCCTTCCTCTCTGTAAAAAAAATCAATAAAATAATATATTAAAAAAATAAATAAATAAAATTGCAAACCCCTTGCCCTTCTCCTTCACTGCTTTTCCTCCATGGCACTTACCAACTTCTGACATACCATTTATTTTATATTTACCTTGATTTTATGTAAATATTTTATATTGCAAATATATATTTTTTTTCTTTTGAATTTCCTCTGGTGCTATTTCTTAGTTTTGCCACTTTTGCTAGATGTGCCTCCTGTGAGTTACCACACATCCCCTGGGGAATCGGACCGGATAACAAATAATTAATAAACAGGTAGGGTAGGGATGGAAAACAGCTCTATTCATAGCCTCGTGCAGGGAGAAGCTGGCATGCTGCCTCGAAGCCTGTCGTGTGGGTGGGGACAAAGGTCACCTTAGGAGCCCAGAGGCCCTGCTGCTGGGACCACGGTGCCCGGGCCTGGGTCACCCGGGGTTGGAAGTGGAGCTCGTCCCGTGTGCCATCCCCGGAGGAGCCTGGCAGAAGCCTGGGCAGCGTGCTCCCTGCCAGGTCTTGTCCGCCCAAGCCAGGCGGTCTGTGTCGGGTGGGGTGCCTGGTCGAACGGAAGGACATCTCCCACGTGGGTCAGGGCCACCTGCCTCCGAGGGTCCTGGTGCAGAGTCGGGGACAGCGACTGGACACCGCCTCCGTCCTGTCTCCTTGGGGCAATGGCAGCCGCCCACACGGGCCGCCCTGGGCTGGCAGGAGGCGGGGCAGCCGGCGAGGGGTGTAGGCAAAGGCCTTCTCCCCACAGTGCACAGCGTGGGAGGCAAGCAGCAGTGTCTCTAAGTGTTTTTAATATCCTATCTAATAAAAGGGTAGTATGCAAATTAGACGTCACTCCGCTACAAAATGGCGGCGCCTAGTGTTCTCGGCCCCGCCAGAGTCCCCCAGTCCAACCCCGCCAGAGTACCCCAGTCCAGCCCCTCCAGAGTCCCACAGTCCGGCTGGGAGGCACTCGCGCTCCTACGCAAATGATCAAGCCCCACGCACCGGCCGGTCCCCCGCCGCCGCCGCCTGCGCGGGCGGACCGGCCGGGGCGTGGGGCTGTCAAAGACTCAGCCGCACGCCCCGGCCGGTCCGCCGCCGCCGCTGCCGCCGCCGCCGCCGTGGCAGGTTAATTTGCACACACAGGTGCTGGGCGGAGAGCAGAGTAGTAGAGCCAGTGGAGAGTGGAGCGGCTTGGGGAACTTCACTTCCCAAGCCACCAGACAGAGAGCAGAGAGGGAGAGCTGGCGGTTTGGAGGAATTGGCAGAGCGGGAGGCCGTGGGACGGAGACAGAGCAGGAAGGGAAAACCCAGAGTGCGAGGAGCACCAGGAATTCTGGGACTCATAGTTCTGGTGGCAGACAGATCTCCTAGACACTAGAGCAAAGTGAGTCTGTAGCAAGTTACTGTTGCAGTGGGAGATGGAGGGAAAGCAAAGGTGAGAGACATAAGTAAAATCAGAGTGTCTAGGAAAAATTAAAGGGAAGATATCCTAAAACTTCCAGGAAATCTCCACCAATGAAGCAAAGAAAAAAAAAAAAAGCCTCTATTATTCTGTGAGCAACAAACCAAACTGGGTTGGGGTCTCAGACTATTCTCTCATATGATTGCAAAGACAGACAGAAACTCCCGGATTGGAGAGGGCTCCCAGATTGGAGAGGGTGCAGGTCGGGCTGAGGGACCCACCTCCTGTGCATGAATCTTCATGCACCAGGCCCCTAGTTTATAAATAATCCTATATATAACATAGCATTTCTACGTTAACATTTATAAATATAATTTACAAAGTACACGAACGTTTAGTCACTCGGTATGAATGAAATACATGCGAATGAAATACCTGTAAATACTTAGTGTAATATTATTATTATTTTTTTTAAAAAATATATATCTCTATTGATTTCAGAGAGGAAGGGAGAGGGATAGAGCAATAGAAACATCAATGATGAGAGAGAATCACCGATCGGCTACCTCCTGCACGTCCCTCACTGGGGATCGAGCCCACAACCCAGGCATGTGCCCTTGGCCGGAATCGAACCTGGGACTCTTCAGTTCGCAGGCCGACAGTCTATCCACTGAGCCAAACCGACCAGGGCTGTAATATTATTTTTTGTCTCCATCCTTATGCTCTTCAGAAACATAAGCTCTAAGTCAGTGGTTCTCAACCTTCTTAATGCCGCGACCCTTTAATACAGTTCCTCATGTTGTGGTGACCCCCAACCATAAAATTATTTTCCTTGCTACTTCACAACTGTAATTTGGCTACTGTTAATGAATCGTAATGTAAATATCTGTGTTTTCCGATGGTCTTAGGTGACCCCTGTGAAAGGGGTTGCGACCCACAGGTTGAGAACCGCTGCTGTAGAGCCTAAGACCATCGGAAAACACAGATATTTACATTACGATTCATAACAGTAGCCAAATTACAGTTGTGAAGTAGCAACGAAAATAATTTTATGGTTGGGGGTCACCACAACATGAGGAACTGTATTAAAGGGTCGCGGCATCAGGAAGGTTGAGAACCACTGCCTAAGTGAACAGGGATTTCCCCTTCACCCCCAGCATCTAGAACAGAGGCACAAGGCATGAGTCTCAGTCCTTAATTGCTAAAAGCATGAATAATTAGTGAGTGAGGAACTCAGGAGGTTGTGAATAAGCCAAAAGAAAGTGCATTGAGGGGGAGGTGGGGGGAGAGAAAATTGGGAAGAACAGAAAAAAGGGCCTGAGGCTTAAAAGGTGGTATGATTGGGTCCCGGGTGGGTGTGATGGGCACTAGGAGCAGGCTGGCAGAGAAGGCAGGGTGGTGCTTTGGGGTCCTATCTTCACCCGAAACCCGGTTCCCTCACTCATTTGCTGGGTGACCTTGAGTCAGTGACATGCCCTCTCTGAGCCTCACTGCCTCATTTGTGAAAAGGGGAAAAGCAGCTGCTCATCCATTCAACAGATACTTCCCGCGGGCACTGCTGGCACGTCCTTGCCCTCTCGATCCATTCCGGGCTCCCACCTTCGGGCTAGTGTGTGAATTAGGCACTCACACACCTGGTAGCACCCGGGGTTCCTGTCGTCAGGGTAGCCGCCGGCCTCAGCTTTCCCCGTCTGTCGGGGGCGGGGGCGATAAGGTACCTGCTGTGCAGGGTTGTTCCGGAAGCCCAGCACCTCGCGTATGATAGCGGTGATTTATAAATGGAGGCTCTTGTCATCGGTGTGGGGTTGGGCTGGAGATGCAGGTTGGCCCCGATCCTGGAGCTTAAGTTTCTTTTCCAAACACGAACTTGATACGGCTTAGAACATTTTGTGGGCACTCAGTCTCTGGCCTTGGACGCGGCCCTGCTGCTTTGTTGTAAGCTCGGCTGCGTTGGGCACGCCCGCCCGTCGTACCCTGAGGTGTCAGAGACTTCGATCCCGCTCCTCTCCTCTCTTCCTGGAACTTCTGCATAAGGTTTTTCGTCCATCAGGCTGCTTAGTCGACCAGCTTTCATCTGGTGGGAGTGTGAGTTAGCAGGGGTCACGCTAGCTACTGTAACAAATAAGCCCTTTATTCTCAGTGGCTTAACACCATAAAAATATCTTCCTTGCGCATGTCATTGACCGGTGAGGGTGTTTCTGGTTGAGCAGCCTCTTGTGAACTCACTGAGGAAACCTCTAGTGGCTCTGCCCTCTCCCAAGTCTGGGGTCCATGTAGATGAAAAATAGCGGAGGTGCCGAAACCGGTTTGGCTCAGTGGATAGAGCATTGGCCTGCGGACTGAAAGGTCCCAGGTTCGATTCCGGTCAAGGGCATGTACCTTGGTTGCGGGCACATCCCCAGTAGGGGGTGTGCAAGAGGCAGCTGATCGATGTTTCTAACTCTCTATCTCTCTCCCTTCCTCTCTGTAAAAAATCAATAAAATATATTTTTATTTTTATTTATTTATTTTTTTTGTCTTTTTTTTTTTTAATATATATTTATTGATTTTTTACAGAGAGGAAGGGAGAGGGATAGAGAGTTAGAAACATTAATGAGAGAGAAACATCGATCAGCTGCCTCCCGCACACCTCCTACTGGGGATGTGCCCACAACCAAGGTACATGCCCTTGACTGGAATCGAACCTGGGACCCTTCAGTCCGCAGGCCGACGCTCTATCCACTGAGCCAAATCGGTTTCGGCCAATAAAATATATTTTTAAAAAAATAAAGAAAAATAGCGGAGGAATATTTTATATGACAGGCCTGGAACCGAATGTCAATCCACTTAACATTCAGTCACATGGGGACACCTAGCTACAAGGGATGCTGGGAAATGTAGTCCAGCCTAGGAGGAAAAGAAAATAGTCTTGGGGGTACACACGACCGTCTTTGCCACAGTAGGTGTTTGTTCATAGATGCTGGCACGGCCAGTGGAGTGGGTGGGAAGGATTCCGTTCTGGAGGAAGGGGCATCCGGATTCACTGCTTTCCTCACTTTTAACTTGCAATTCCCAGTAAGACATATGTTTTACACCGTGACCCAGGATGGATGGACATACACACACAAACACACACACACACACACACACACACACACACACCTGAAACCAAAGTTTTGTGCAAACCTGACTACCTGTGAGTCATTCAGTAATACACTGTAAAATTCTCGTTTCCTCCATTTGTTGAAGTGGTGGTTGATCCCCATTACACTGATTTCATTACTGCTCAGCTATTGCAGCCCACGGTCTGAAAACCATTGACAATGAAAACGGAAATGTGAGAAAGTTTGAACTGCAGTGGGCAACTGCTGGGCCTCTCCGAGGACCCCCTCAGCTCCCCACGTGCCCCAGCCCCGGTGTGAGAAGCCCACTGGGGGCATGGAGGCGATACTGCAGGTCAGAACACTTAGGACAAAACCCACTCGCCTCCCATGCCCCCCGCTCCCCTAACTACCCCTCTGACGTCACTCCCCATGCTCCCCGCCCACCTCCCAATGGGCTAGTTGTTCTTGGAGCCACCCAGACCCATTCCTGCCTCAGGGCCTTGGTGCTTACTGTCCCACCGCCTGGCGCGCTTCCCCCCACATGTTTGATCGACTCCAGTCTCTGCTTCAATGTCACCTCTATTGACCACTGTTTTAGTATTGAAACCTCCCCATCCTTCCTTACCTGCGTATAGTCACCTCCTAGCCGCTTACCACTGTTGCTACTAACCACACCATCGTAGGTTAATGTGTTTACTGATCATGGTGTGCTCCTTCTAGGAGAATTTTAAGTCCGTGTGGGGCCTCCCAGGGCCTGTGGTACATAGTAGGTGCGCAGTAAATATCTGCTGAGTGAATGAATGAAAGTGTTTTTGGTTTTGTTTTTTTCCTCCCCAGCGGGAAAGCTGTTTCCTCAGATCTGAGACTGGATGTTGTATTCCAGGGCAGGGTGAGGGTCGGGTCGGCGAGAAACTGGAGGCAGAAAGCCATTCCCAGGAATTCTGTGGAATCAGTGTGGTTGCTTGAAGCAAGAGCATATGTCTGTAGATCCTTTTTCATAAACAGATTGCTTGAAACAATGCAGGGTTTCCCCTCCTCCCTGCTTCACACCAGTCCTAAATCTCACCTCTTACTGAACGTGACCTCCGGAGGCACCACAAGGCGTGGGCGTCCCGCTGGTCCCTTCCTCAAGTCCCTCGGTCTGGTTTTCTGTGTCTGTGTGTGTGTGTGTGTGTGTGTGTGTGTGTGTGTGTGTGTGTGTTTAATCTTTATTGAAGTATAAAGGTTTCTATCTACTTTCTTTGTCTGCGGATTTGCCTGTTCTGGGACATCTATATATATAAAAGTGTACACGACCATTATGACCTGACGACCGGATGACCGGACCGTAGCTATGACGCGCACTGACGACCAGAGGCAGATGCTCAATGCAGGAGCTGCCCCCTGGTGGTCAGTGCACTCCCACAGCCAACCTCCCATGGCTGGCCAACCTCCTGCGGTCCCTCGCCCCGCCTGGCCGGCCCGATCAGCCCTGATCACTGGCCAGGCCAAGGGACCCCACCCGTGCACAAATTTGTGCACCAGGCCTCTAGTTTCATACAAATAGACTCATACAATATGGGGTCTTTTGTGTCTGGCTTCTTTCGCTTAATGTTTTCAAGCTTCACCTTGTGGTAGCATGTGTCATGCTTCATTCCTTTTTACGGCTGAGCAATACTCCAGAGCACGGATGTGCCATGTTTGGTTATCCATTCATTAGTTGATGGACATTTGGGTGGCTTCCACCTTTTGTCAGTTATGGACAAAGCTACTTGGAGGCCATTTCTTCAGCCAAAGAGGCGTTTCCAGCCACTCACTGCTCAGACCTCTTTTGTTCCCATAGCACACAGTCCTCCTCCTCCCCCTCTCCTCCTCCTCCTCCCCCTTCTTTTCTCCCTTCTCTTCCTCCCGCCTGTTCTTTCTGTGCTGTATCTCCCCCTCCCCCAGCCTCAGCCGAGGGAGTGGGAGTCTGGAAACCATTTCCAGGGAGCCCTGGGCAGGCCCGTGGGGTGGCTCTGCTCTCCCTGCAGGGAGGCCTCAGCCGCCGCTTGGCTGCCCACCCCCGGGGAGCCCACAACCTGATCCTTCTAATCCAGCCCCAGGGGAGACGTGCTGGACAGGCCACACTTAGAAAACAGCTTTTCTTTGGGGCTTGAAAAATTGTATATATTGCCCTAACCGGTTTGGCTCAGCGGATAGAGCACCAGCCTGCGGGCTGAAGGGTCCCAGGTTCGATTCCGGTCGGGGGCATGTACCTTGGTTGTGGGCACATCCCCAGTGGGGAGTGTGCAGGAGGCAGCTGATCGATGTTTCTCTCTCATCGATGTTTCTAACTCTCTATCCCTCTCCCTTCCTCTGTAAAAAAATCAACAAAATATATATTTTTAAAAATTGTATATATTTAGCCCAGCCGATGTGGCTCCGTGGTTGCGCGTTGACCTATGAACCAGGAGATCACGGTTCGATTCCTGGTCAGGGCACATGCCCAGGTTTAGGGCTCGATCCCCAGTGTGGGGCTGCACGCCGATCAATGATTCTCTCTCATCATTGATGTTTCTCCCTCTCCCTTCCTCTCTGAAATCAGTCAACATTTTAAAAATTTTATGTATTTATTTATTTTTTTGGGGAATAGAAAGCACATTTTAAAACTCAAATGGTATCAGAGACTTCCTCCCTCCCTCCCCCGACTCCCAGCCGTCTACACGCAGGTCTTTCCCCAGAGGTAAAACTCCCGCCAAAGCGCTGCTCTGTGCATGTGTAAGCACACGCAGACTTGATGAGGCACCAATGACAGGATATGCACGCACCAGCCTGCCCTTTTGCCTTTGCCTTTCAACCATGTATCCAGGAGGTTCCAGCTTATCAAGTTCAGCGTCGCTCACAGCTGCAGAAATAGACTGGGCAGTAGTCCGTTGGAGGACCCTAACTTACTGCGCCAGTCCCCTTCCGTGGACACGTGGGCCAGCTTCAGGCCGTTGCAAGCAAGGCTGCCCTGAGGAGCCATGTACAGCGGTTGGTGTGTGTGAGTGTAAGTGGGGCTGTACGTTAACATCCCGGAGGTGGGTTTGCTGGGACAGAGGGTGCGTGTGTTAAAAAAAAAAATTATGACCATTTCCACATGTACACAGAAGTAGGGAGAACAGCAGAATGACCCCCTTAGTTATCCCCGTGTTCCATGTGGATGAACATTAGGACATGCGTGCTTTATTGATCTCATTTTTGTTGTTGTTGAAGTATTTTAAAGTAAATCCCAGATCGCTCATCATTTTAATTCTACATATTTCAGTATGTATTAAACAACAAACACAAGTGTGTTTTTTTTTTGTATAACCAAAATGACATTATCAAACCTGATACCAGCTGTTTGGTGTGCTTTTTTATTACATTTTGTATTGATATGTAATTCACATATCATAACTTTTTTAAAATTTATATTTTTATTGATTTCAGAGAGGAAGGGAGAAGGAGATGGAAACATCAATAATGAGAGAGAATCATTATTGGCTGCCTCCTGCACACCCCACAATGTGGGATTGAGCCCACAACCTGGGCATGTGCCCTGACCAGGAATCCAACCATGACCTACAGGTTCATAGGTCGATGCTCAACCAGTGAGCCACGCCAGCCGGGTAACATATCGTAATTTTTTAAATTGTTTTTTTAGAGAGAGAGGAAGGGAGAGGGAGAAAGAGGAAAACGTCGCTATGAGAGCGAAACATGGATTGGCCATCTCCTGCATGCCCCCTACGGGGATTGAGCCTGAAACGGGAATTGCACCGGCAAATTTGCCCTCTTAAAATGTACAATTCAGAGGTTTTAGTATACGCACAGGGTTGTGCAACCATCACCGCTGTCTCATTCCAGAGCATCGTCGCCACCCCACAGAGAAGTCCCGGACCCATTGGCAGCCTCATTTCCCCAGCCCTCCTGCCCACGGCAAGCCCCTGGCAGCCGCCAGTCTGCCCTCTGTCTCTGCAGTTTTGCCTGCACTGAACATTTCATACAAGTGGATCCTACAACATGTGGTCCTTTTGTCTCTGGCTCCTTTCAGCATGTTTCAGGGTTCGCCCATGTGGTAGCATGGATCCGTGCTTCGTAACTTTTGTGGCTGAAGAACACGCCACTGCGTGGACGGGCCACATTTCGTTGGTCCATTCTTCAGTTAGTGAACATTTACGTTGTTTCCACTTCTCGGCTCTTATGAATAATGCTGCTGTGGACAGGGAGGAGCAAGCTTTGGTGGGGACATGCATTTTTTAAAATATATATATTTTATTGATTTTTTTCAGAGAGGGAGAGGGATAGAGAGTTAGAAACATCGATGAGAGAGAGAAACATTCATCAGCTGCCTCCTGCACATCCCCTAACTGGGGATGTGCCCGCAAACAAGGCACATGCCCTTGACCGGAATCGGACCTGGGACCCTTCAGTCCACAGGCCGACGCTCTATCCACTGAGCCAAACCGGTTAGGGCTGGACATGTATTTTTATTTCTTTTGTGTATGTACCTGGGCAGGGCGTTGCTGGGTCGGATGGTAATTTATTGAGGACCCGCCGGACAATGGCCGTTTCCCACAGTGGCTGCCTCGTTGTACCTTCCCACCAGCAGTGCACGAGGACCCCACTTTCTCCCGTTTATTGTAACCATGCTGCTAGGTGTGCGGCCGTCTCTCCTGATGGTTCTGGGGTGCCTTTCCCGAATGGCTCACGACGTGGAGCATCATCACGTCCTCCCAGTCGATTTGCTCTCCCCCTTGCCCGCTGGGCATCTAGCCCCAGTTGACAAGGCTGATGTGTTTTGAGAGCTGAAGACGAGGAAAGTCCAGGAGGTCCAGCTCAGTCCGGGGGCCTCTGGGGGACGGGCCCGCGGGTGCGTCGTGAGCGAAGAGTGCCCACTGAGGGCTTGTGCCCCGGAGCTGGGGCTCCTACCCCACCGTGTGGACACCGGTGTCCCCCACTGGCCCGGGGAAGGACGCAGAGCCCGGGTCCTGGCGTGAGCAGGGCTGGCTCCACCCCCAGAGCTCCCGAGCTCCGAACCGAGGGGTGGGCTCAGCCCGGCACAGACCGTGCTGAAGCGCTTTGTGCTTGGAAACATTCCCCCTGTGTTCTGTGTTTTGAAGCCTGAGCCTGGGCATTTGGAAACAATCGCTACTTCTGATAATAGCGCTGGCTTCCCTGGCACCTACTGTGAGCCCCGGAGCGTGGACTCCACACGCACAGATTCATTTAATCCCCGAGAAGTGGGAGCGGAGCAGTCCCCTGTCCGGGGTCCGACAGCGCTTGCTTCCCATCAGAGCGGGGCGTGGACCCTGGCCGCCCGGGGGCGTGGCGGCCTCCACGCTTAAACAAGGGTGGCACTTTTGTGGAACTCAAAACAGATGTCCCTTCCTCGCAAGCCTTGAATGCCACCTGCCAGAAAACTGTGGTCGTGTCGAGTCCGTACCCAGGCCTGCAGTGTTGTCGTTGGGAACGGCTCCCCCCAGGGCTGTGCGGTCAGAACTGCGCAGCGGTCCACGGTCACCCCATGTTTAGTAAATATTTCTCAAGCAGCTCCTTCAGAGACAGACAATAACTAAGATCCGGCAGTACAGTATTTGCTGTGTCAGATAGTGGTGGGTGTGCTTAACCACAAAGAAAGCAGGATAGAGGGGATCAGGGCGCCGGCGTGGGCCCTGCCCTTTTGGAGGTGACATGTGAGGAGACTTGAAGGGGGTGAAGGGTAGTACTTGTGGGCGTTTGGGGAAGAGCGTTGGGCAGAGGGAGCGCCGGCGCAAAGGCCCGGAGGCAGGGCCATGCTGGTGAGTTTGAAGACGGTTGAGAAGGAGCCAAAGGGAGAGGGTGGGGCCGAGGGCGGAAGGAACAGTGGCCCATCTTATGGGGCCTGGAGGGCAGCCGTGAGGACTTGGCTTCTACTGTGAGTGAGACAGGCACCTGGATGGGGCTCTGAGCCCAGAGGGACCGGAGCTGCCTCAGTTCCAACCAGATCCCTGTGAAGACTAGACTGGGCCGGGGGCAGGGAGGACCAGTGAGGAGGCTGCTGGAGAGTCGGGCATAATGTAGCTTCAGGAAATCATTAATTTTGAATGAATGAACGAGTGATTTTATCGAAGCAGAAGGAGGCGTTTCCTGCAGCAGAGGCGCAGGGGGAGGGCAGGGAGGTCTGTCCCTCCTCCCCGACTCGCAGAAGGACGCAGGCAGCGGGAGGGCCCGGCCACAGAAGGGCTGAGAGCCGGGCTCTGGACACACCTGCTCTGTGACCTCGGGCAAGCTCAGGGCAGGTGTTGCCTCAGTTTTCACTCTGTAAAATGGGGATAATCAAGTGCCTTGGTGTGGTCAGTACATATTCGCTGCTTTTTAAAAGGATAAAATGCATATATGTTCCATCTGGCAGGTATAAAACAACATCCTCGCAGTCTTTTATAAACCGCTTTATTGAGATATAATTCACATACCGTGCAACCCACCTATGTAAAGTGTACAGCTCTGTGGTTTGCAGGACATTCGCAGATGTGTAACGTCACTGCCATCAGTTTTAGGACATTTAATCACCTGTGGCCCTTAGTCATCACCCACCATCCCTCCCATCTGTCCCAGCCCATGTCTCTATAGATTTGTCTGTTCTGGGCATTTCACGTAAACAGCATCAGAGAACATGTGGCCGTATGTGCCTGGCATCTTGCACTCAGCATGTTTTCAAGGCTGTGTACCTGTTTTTACGGGGACATAGGTTTTCATTTATCTTGGGTATCACAGGGTAAAACTATGTTTAACTTTTTTAAAAAAAACAAAACGTCTCATTCTTTTTATTTTTTAATATTTTTACTGATTTCAGAGAGGAAGGGAGAGGAAGAGAGAGATAGAAACATCCATGATGAGAGAAAGTCATCGCTTGGCCGCCTCCTGCACCCCCCCTCACTGAGGATCGAGCCCCACCACCTGGGCCTGGGCCCTGACCCCGAATGGAGCTGTGACCTGGTCACAGGTTGACGCACACTGAGCCACGCCAGCCGGGCTCCGTGTTTCACTTTTTTAAAAAAATATATATATTTTATTGATTTTATTACAGAGAGGAAGAGAGAGGGATAGAGAGTTAGAAACATCGATGATAGAGGAACATCGATCAGCTGCCTCCTGCACACCCCCTACTGGGGATGTGCCCGCAACCAATGTACATGCCCTTGACCGGAATCGAACCTGGGACCCTTCAGTCCGAAGGCCAACGCTCTATCCACTGAGCCAAACTGGTTTTGGCCGTGTTTCCCTTTTGAGGAACTGCTGGACGGCTTCCCACTTACACCATTTTACACGCTAGCAGCCGTAGCTGCGGGCGACAGTTACTCTTTTTCATTGTTTCTTCCCCTTCTGATCACTGTTGGTTGAGTTACAGCACACACAGTGCACACTCCAGAAGCCTCTCGCTGGGCGCCGTTCACACTGCGGACACCCCGTCCGGCCAGCTCGTGGGTGAGGAGACAGAACATGGCCAGTCCCTACAGATGCCTGTGCTCTCCTAACCCTCTACCCCCACAGACACCCCACCTAGGGGGCCGCACCCTGGTTCTAACTCCGCAGGTCAGCCTTGCCTGGCCGGTGCCTGGCGTGTGAAACCCTGCAGCCGGGCTTTCTCCCTCAGCATCCTGGTTTTGAGGTTCCCGCACGGGGCATGTATCAGTGCTTGGCTTGCTCCTTTTTCCTGGCTGTGTAGTATTCCGTTGTGTGGGTGTGCCTCGCCCTGTTCCTGCATTCTCCTGTGGACGGGCACCTGGGCTGTTTCCAGTTCAGGGATGCTATGAGCATTCTAGAACAGCGGTCGCCAACCTTTCAGACCTCACGGACCCCCGGTTGGCGACCGCTGTTCTAGAATATGTCCTTTCGGTCCACGTCTGTCCCGCTCTTCATAAGGGTGGAAGCAATAGAGAGTAGCCCCAGGCTGTGTATGATGCCAGATAGAAACTGAGGGAGGCGTGCCCCACATAGAATGTTCTAGAATCCTAGTCCCTGCGGCTGGCTTTAGCTCTTTAACTCTTGCTGTGTGGTCTTGGGAAATGTTGGTTTGCACGGTGCCGGTGAGCTAGAGGTTTGCATTGTCCATGCAGACGTGGAGGTGGCTGCCTCGGGGTCCTGTCCCCGGTGTGGGGGTGTCCTGTTGGGTTTGATGGGGCTCACCAAGGTGGTGCCGCCCCCCGGGGGTGTCCTGCACCTCTGCCTGGGGTTTTGGTTGCCTTGTCATTGGGTGGCTCCTGGCGCTGCGTGGGCAGGACCGCTGGTGTAGACGGACTGGGTGCCTTGGCCTCTCGGGTTGGTGCGTGGGGTGGGGCAGGGGAGGTAGGTCCGGGGGAGATGCCACCTCCTCCCTGCCCCCCTTCCTCGCACTGCCCCGTCTCTCTCTGAACTGCTCGTTCCCACGCGGCGCCTGCCCCGTCAGCACTTCTGCTCAGTTCTCCCTTCTCTGAGCAGCGTCTGTGCTGAGGCCCAGTTTCACCCCCACCCCGTGACCTTTCACCTCCTCCTCCGCTCCCACCTCCAGGTTTTCTCTGGGTTCCTGTGTCAGGTGCCCCGTTTTGAGCCCAGCCCCATGGTCCTCGTCAGCCTGTGGATGTGTCCCCCCACCGTGGACCCTCCCTCTCCGCCCCTGTGTGGGGTCTGGGGTCGGGGCCGACGCTGTTCGGCATCAGCTGTGGTCAGAGCGGCAGCCGGCAGCCAGCCGGTCACTGTTCACACAGAAACCGGCCGGCCCCTCCTGGTGGAGACAGGCCGCAGATAAGATAAATCAGGTTTACAGCGTGTCAGATAGTCATCAGCCTTTTGAAGAAAAGGAAAACAAGAGCAGGAGGTGGAAGTGCCGGTGGGGGGCGGGGGTTGCCCTTGTGAACCCAGCCCCGAGTCTCCCTGGCCTGGTGACAATGAGAGCAGGAGATAAAGCAAACGCCTGCAGACGCGGCACGGGGTTCTTACATCCCTGCACCCAGTTTCCCCTAAGGTGCACATTTCATTTATTTTTATTTTGTTAATCCTCACCCGAGGACATTTTTAAAAAAATGTATTTTATTGATTTTTTTACAGAGAGGAAGGGAGAGGGATAGAGAGTTAGAAACATCGATGAGAGAGAAACATCGATCAGCTGCCTCTTGCACAACCCCCACTGGGGATGTGCCCGCAACCAATGTACATGCCCTTGACCGGGATCGAACCCGGGACCCCTCAGTCCGAAGGCCGATGCTCTATCCACTGAGCCAAACCGGTCAGGGCCTGAGGACATTTTTTCCCATTGATTTTTAGAGAGAGTGGAAGGGAGGGAGGAAGAGAGAGAGAGAGATTGGGGGAGAGGGGTGCGCACGTGGGAAGAAACAGATGTGAGAGAGACCTGGGCCAGGGTGGAACCCGACCCTTTGGTGCCTGGGCCAGCACTCTAACCACTGAGCAACCCCAGCCAGGGCTAATGTTAGCATTTTACAGCACTAGGGCCTTCTGGTCACAACCGGGAAACCAGCATGGCGCCGTCACTCTTGGCCCCTCCCGAATTTACTCCGTCTCCTTAGCTCTCCCCTGGTGTCCTCTCTCCTCCGGGACCCCCTTACAGCGAGCTCCCTGTGGTCTCCGTGGCTCCTCGTGGCTGGGCCAGGGTCTCGGGCTCCTTCCAGGAGTTCCGCCAGAGGTTGTGGAGGCCGCGCCTCACTTGGGACTTAGCTGCTGTTTTTTCATGAATGGACAGGGGCTCGGGGTTTTGGCAGGAAGAGCACAGAGGATAAGAGCCCTGGTCATCATATAACATCAAGGTTAACACGGTCGGCATGCCTCGTTACCCCTGGCGTTACCCTTGGTCACCTGGCCCATGGTTAGCATGTGCCTTGGTGTGTGTGAGTGTGTGTGTGTGTGTGTGTGTGTGTATTGGTTGGATGACACTCAACCAACTGAGCCACACTGGCCGGGCTCTGCTTTCTCTTTTTACAAATACACCTTTTCTGGACATTTCATATCAATGGAATCCTACGATATGTGAGCTTTTGTGTCTGTACAGTTATTATCTGTAATCATTTGGTATCTTTGTGAACACTTTTTTACACACTCTGTCTCCTTTGGGAGGATTAACTTAGTTAAAAAGTTGATAATACAGCCCGGCTGGTGTGGCCCAGTGGTTGAGTGTTGACCTATATCAGTGATGGGCAACCTTTTGAGCTCGGTGTTTCAAACTTCGCCAAAAAACTGAGCATAACTCGGGTAGTGTGTCCCTTTGAGGAAAAAACATTATTTCGCGATATTTATAGTTTAAATAACATAAATGTTTCATCCTCGGCATGCGGCCTCCTCAGCGGCCGCGTGTCATCAGAAATGGCACTGACACGCGTGTCAGAGGTTCGCCATCACTGACCTATATGAACCAGGACATCAAGGTTTGATTCCTTGTCAGGGCACATGCCCGGGTTGCGGGCTCGATCCCCAGTAGGGGGGCGTACAGGAGACAGCCGATCAGTGATTCTCTCTCATCATGGATGTTTCTATCCCTCTCTCCCTCTCCCTTCCTCTCTGAAATCAATTAAAAAATTTTTTTTTAAGTTAATAACCTATAAGTCAGCTTACTTAGATACTGAAAAAACGGGACTTTACCGTCAAGCATAGGACATCATGGTCCCTGACCCCGTGCCTTTCGAAGACAGCTCGCTGTCTGGACCACCAGTCGCCGTCTGCAGCTTCAAAGCCCAGAGTACTGACCTGTCCAGCTGAATCTGTTCTTTTTCTCAAACTGGGGACTACATGGAAATTGACGTTCTCCCCATGGAATAGGACAGGAGCCAGGCACAGGTCTGGAGGTCTGGTACGAGGCCGAGTGGCCACGGGCCCGAGTGGTGGGAAAGGAGAGAGACTTAATAAATGGAGCTGGTGCCCACAGTGTCATTCCTGTGGAAAGAGATGAAATCAGATCCCCACCTCAAACCACACGCCCATGGAGGGTCCTGAGGAGGGGAACGACACGACCTTAAATAACGTGGGTCACTTTGGCTGCCTGTGGGACTAGTGCCGTGGTCGGCAAACCGCGGCTCGCGAGCCACGTGCGGCTCTTTGGCCCCTTGAGTGTGGCTCTTCCACAAAAGACCACGTGCGGGCGCGCACGTACAGTGTGATGGAAACTTCGTGGCCCATGCGCAGAAGTCGGTTTTCGGCTCTCAAAAGAAATTTCAGTCGTTGTACTGTTGATATTTGGCTCTGTGGACTAATGAGTTTGCCGACCACTGCCCTAGCTGATGGGAATGCGGAGCCGCACGGGGCGTATCTTCAGGCGAGTGGGGTGGAATCGGGCAGAAAGCGTTCCCACCACACCAGGGTGGAGGGAAGGAAGCTTGGCCCCATCCCGCAGGCACTCCGTTTCCCAGAGTTCTCGGGGGCATTAGGAAGGAGGCCTCCGGATGTCTTGGGAAGCAGCCCAGGCTTCGGTGTCCGGGAAACCTGGGTTCAAATCCTGGTGCTCCCTTTCACCCCAGTAGCTTTTTCGTTGTGTGTGTTCGGCTGCAAGTAACGTTTTACCCAACTAGTGATGGCTTAAAGAATACTCTTACTTTTTTTCCAACTAATTTTTTAAAACGTAGCTTTTGAAATGGTTAGTACGCTCATATGACTTAAAAGCCCAAAGTCATTTTGAAAAATGTGCAGTGAAATGTCTCCCTCTCACAGTGGTTCCCGTCTTCGAGGTCACCGTCCTAATAGTCAGTGTTCAGTGCTGTATAGATTCTTGGAGTTCTTCAGGCTTAACAAAGGCACTTAGAATATATACTCTTAATTTATTTTAAAATATAATTTTATTGATTTCAGAGAGGAAGGGAGAGGGGGAGAGAGAGAGTTAGAAACATCAATGA
Organism: Cnephaeus nilssonii; assembly: GCF_951640355.1. Classification (NCBI taxonomy): domain Eukaryota; kingdom Metazoa; phylum Chordata; class Mammalia; order Chiroptera; family Vespertilionidae; genus Cnephaeus; species Cnephaeus nilssonii. The sequence continues at coordinate 43,535,547 of NC_137091.1, forward strand.
TGAGAGAGTCATTGATCGGCTGCCTCCTGCACGCCCCCTACTGGGGATCAAGCCCACACCCCCGGGCATGTGCCCTTGACCGGAATCTAACCGTGACCTCCTGATTCATAGGTGGACGCTCAACCACTGAGCCATGCCCGCTGGGCTTATGTTTGTGTCTTTCTGTTGGTGACTTAGCTGTTTGAAATGCACGTCTCCAAGCACAACGCCGAAGTGCTGGCTGGCCGTCCTGAGCTGGAGAAGGCTCTGATGTGTCACTCAGAGGAAATGTGTTCAGAATGAAGCTCCCCTCGGGTGTGAGTCATAGTGCCGCTGGCCGTGTGTTCATGTGAACAAATCAGCCACATACATCACGTGTCTTTAAACATAAGCACACATAAGACATCATGACCTGTTGGTCGGTGGATGAAAACGTTGCGACAGGAGGCTCACAGCAATCTGTGTTTCCCGCAGGGTCAGCCCAGCTCCTTAGCCCCTGACTCTGTTGGTGGAACGTTATGGGAGACTAGAGGCCCGGTGCACGAAGTCCGTGCACGGGTGCGGTTCCTAGGCCTGGCCGCGATCGCAGCACAAGTGTCTGGTGTGGAAGGGCAGGTCCCAGCTGACCTCTGGGCCCTGGGCAGCACCTGGGCACGTGTGGAGATGTGAGCACAGCCAGGTGCCGCGGGCTGGGGCGCAGTGTGGGCCTCCGGGCCGCCCAGCGGCGCTGCACAGAAGCCAGGTGGGCAGCGCGCTCTCTCCCGGCTGGCCACGCAGCCTGGCTCCTGCACGAACCCATGGGGAGCCTGCCCGGCCCCTGTGGTCCCGGCAGCTGCGGCCCAGCTCACCCAGGAGAGGCCGCACGGGGGAGCCAGGCCGCACCTGAGCGCGGGGGCTGCCCCAGGGCGAGCCCTGGCGACCCCGGGGGAGGGTAGCAGGGGGAGGGAGAGCGAGCTCGGTGGACATCCCGCATTCTCACCGCACCTCCGCACCTCTGTCCCAGTCACCCCCACCCCCAGGTGGCCAGCGAGGTCACAGTGCGTGCCCCCTGGTATCAGCGAACCTCATAGCGAGCAGTTGAACTCCCCGGTCTCCCAGTCCAACGACCGCCTGAGGGGACAGTCTGCATATTAGGCTTTTATTATTATGGAATAGAACTGCCGCTAATAAGAATTGGTCATGTAGGCTTTTTTTTTTTTTTTTAAATAATACTAGCTGTGCTTTTCTGAGATAGAATTATGTACAGTAAAATGCACAGGTCTTGCCCTGGCCCATTTAGTTCAGTGGTTAGAGCGTCAGCCCCTGTATCAAAGGGTCATGGGTTCAATTCCCAGTTAAGGGCACATATCTGGGTTGCAGGTTCCATCCCAGGCCCCATGTAGATATCACATCGATGCCTGCCTCTCTCTCTCTCTCTCTCTCTCTCCCCCTTTCTCTCCCTCTCCCCCCCGCCCAAACCTCTTCCTCTCTTCCTTCCACTCTCTAAAAATCAATGGAAAAAGTATCCTTGGGTGAGAATTGACACAACAAAAATGCACAGATCTTACCACCGCTTAATGAACTTGACACATTGAAAACAGAACAGCCCTAAAAAAAAACACAAAAAAACAGAACAGCCCTAACTGGTTTGGCTCAGTGGATAGAGCGTTGGCCTGCGGACTGAAGGGTCCCAGGTTCGATTCCGGTCGAGGGCATGTACCTTGGTTGCGGGCACATCCCCAGTGGGGGGTGTGCAGGAGGCAGCTGATCGATGTTTCTCTCTCATCGATGTTTCTAACACTATATTCCTCTCTGTAAAAAATCAATAAAAATATATTTTTAAGAAAGAAAACAGAACCACCACCCAAGAGCCCTTGCATCATCCCAGAAGAGCCCTTGGGCCTTCGTAGTCAGTGCTGACAGCCCTCCTCCCCTCCTCCACCTCGGATTTTCCCCACCGGTTTCCCTAGAACTTCACCTAAAGGGACCACACGGTGGGTAGTCTTTCATGTCTGGCTTCCTTTGCTCAGCGTGATTCATTTCAGATTCACCGTGTCCGTTCCACGTATTAGCAGTTTATTTCCTTTTATTGTTAAGCTGTGTTCCATTGTGTGGCTGGAACACAGTTTACTTATCCGTTCACCTGTCAGGAGACACCTGTGCTGTGCGGTTCCCAGTTCGGGGCGTTGGTGAATAAGGGGTGGGAGCCGGGGGAATTTTTCTGCAGTGTTTTTGTGGACTTACTTTTCAGTTCCGCTAAGTCCATACCGAGGAGTGGAATAGCTGGGTCATGGAGTTAGGTGTGGTTTAACCTTGGTTAACCCAGGCTTTTCATTCTCCTCTGGAATGAGACCTTCTAGTAAAAGGCCATTGCGGGGTGTCGGGCAGCTCAGCGGGCCAGACCATCAGGTCTGTCTCTCGTTGTCTTGACCTTCCCCCTCAGGAGCGCCAAACGGCTGCTGTGGCACCAGCCATTGCCATCAAGCTCCACACCCGTCTCCCACCCAGAGAGAAGGGGCGGGGACAGATCTTCCTGAGTTAAGGCTCTGTCTTTTGTCCAAATGTAAAAATCTTTCCCGTGTCTACACTTGGCTGCAAAGGACGCTGGGAAAATACGATTCTGGCAAAGGGGCAAAGGCCTGCCCTCGTGATTCATCCTCCCGGGAGGGTCTGTTGCCGAATGAAGCAAATCCAAGTTCTGTTTACCCTTCTGAGCCGTGGAGATGACCCTCTGAGGCCGCTCTGTCCGGGGCCTGGACACCGGCTAGGAACTGTGGCTTGTGTTCGGTCTGAGAGCAGAAGTCCCCAAAGGAAGACTAAAGAGACAGAAGCTTCTCGAGCAGCGGCTCTCCAAGTGTGGGGCCTGGACCAGCATGTCAGCAGCGCCTGGGAGCTTGTTAGAAAGGCACACACTCCGGCCCCGCCCGGACCTGCTGGTTCTGGCTCAGGTTTCGGACCGAGGGGTCCAAGGCCCACGCAGGGTGCAGCCACGGCTTTTCTCTCCCCTTGGCTTCTCTCCGCGCGTTTCCTCCTGAACTTGGCGCTTTCTCTGTGGCCTGATGCCTTGAAGGCCCTGGGTCCATTCCTTCATTCCCCTACCCCACCCCCTTGCCTGTTTCAGTCCTTCTCAGAGTTGCCCTGGTTTTTATAAACTGGTATTAAGAAAAAAATCTAGCCCGGCCGGTGTGGCTCAGTGGTTGAGTGTCAACCTATGAACTGGAGGTCACGGTTTGATTCCGGGTCAGGGCACGTGCCCGGGTTGCAGGTTCGATCCCCACTGCTGGGTGTGCAGGAGGCAGCCGAGCAACAGTTCTCTCTCATCATTGATGTTTCTATCTCTCCCTCGCCCTTCCTCTCCCTTCCTGTCTCTGAAATCAATAAAAATATATTTAAAGAAGAAGAAAAAAATCTAGCCCTGGTCGGGTAGCTCAGTTGGTTAGAGCATTGTCTGAGGGTTCAATCCCTGGTCGGGGCACATGCAGGAATCAACCAACGAATGTATAAATAAGTGGAACAACAGATCTCTCTCTCTCTTTCTCTCTTTTCCTCTTAAAAAAAAAAGGAAAAAATCTAAAACCTCTTGAGGTACCTGGATTTCTTGGCAGGCCTGCAGCTTTCTAGCTGCATTGAGAACACCCAGAGAACACACCAAACATTTCTCGTGGGTAACCATGAACTGGGCTGTTCGGAGCCAGGCACCCAGGCCCTTCCTGGGCAGTGCCGGTTTTATAGGGCACACTTTTCCGTTGTAAGGAACCCCGTGATCTTAGAGCTCTAAAGGTCGCTCAGAATAAAGATGGGGTAGATTTTAATTGTGCTTCAAATTGCTCTTTCTCTCCCTTCCCCTGAAGGGGTGGGAGCGGGCAAGCGGCCAACATTTCTTGCCTGTTTTCCTTTTCTGGCCTTGACATAGACACAGCATGCTAGCAGCTCCACGTCCGGTGCTGGCAGCTCTGCGGGCCTTTGCACGGAATCGCCAAAGGTGCCTCCGCGGAGAGGCCCCGTCCCAGCAGAGTCTCCTCTGTGTGCTCGGAGAAGGGGGTCCTTCCTCCTGGTGGGTGTCGCCCTTATCCGGGTCTCGCGGGTGTCAGCACCTCACTGGATTTGAGGCCCCTCGGGTCCCCTGGCTGGGTTTCTTTGTGCAGTGAACAACCTGGACAACTGTACATGGCGGTCAGTGTGTATATATGATGTACCCTGCACAGGTGACACGTGTCGATCTTATAACTTACATCCTGCATTCATTTATTTATTTTTATTATTTTTAAAAAAATCTTCACCTGAAGCAATGTTTATTTATATATTTATTTATTGTTGATAATCCTCACCTGAGGATATTATTTCCATTGATTTTTAGAGAGAATGGAGGGCGAGAGAGAGAGAGAGAGAGAGAGAGAGAGAGAGAGAGAAACAGAGAAACATCTATGTGAGAGAGAGACATTGATTGGTGCCCTGACTAGGGGCCAGGAACGAACCTGCAATCCAGGTACGTGCCCTTGACCGGGAATAGAACCCATGAGCCTTCGGTGAGCAGGCCAGCGCTCTACCACTGAGCCACACCGGCCAGGGCCGTAACAATGACAACCAATGTGGCTTAAAATCATAAAAATGTAACCTCTCAGCCCTGGAGGCCAGAAGCCCAGCGGCAAGGCGTGGGCAGGCCCGCAGGGCAGCCGGCCGTGCTCGCTGAGGAGCTGGGGAAGGGTCCTGGGTGGCCTCTTCCGGCGTCTGGTGGCTCCAGGCGTTCCCTGGGTTGTGGCTGCATCAGTCTGATCTCTGCCTCTGTCTTCACATGCCCTGTGTCCTTCGTGTCTTCTGTTAAAAGGTCATCAGTCATTGGGTGTAGGGCTTGTCGAGATCATTTAGGATGATCTCATCTCCTCTCAGTTATACTAATATATGCAAAGATTCCCTTCTCCCCCCCTCCCCCCCAAATAAGGAAGGCCACATTCAGATTCTGGTTGGGGGACAGATCTTTTCGGGAGGCCATCATGCAGCGCACTACAGACGCCTTAGGAATAAGCACATCACGAGGGGGACACTTGTAAGCATCGTGATCCGCCCTTCTGGCTGAGCCGGTGGGAAGTGAACTGCTTCTCTGTGGCATTTCATGACAGTGTAAGGGGGAGAGGCCCCAGTGGGTTATCAGAGGGCGGGCCGGTGGGGACCTGTACGGGCATTGCAGAAAGTCACTGGTTGGGGTTTGGCCCGGAAGCCAGCCAGGCTGCTACCGCTGTGTAGTTAGTTCCCATGAGTTTGGGAGCCTGGCGGCCTGGGTTCAAATCCCAGCTCTGCCTCAGTTTTCTCATCTGTGAAATGGGTGTGAGGGTAAAGGCACCTGCCACATCGGATTGTTACGAATGCAATGAAACAGGAAGACGCACTTAGAACAGGACCCAGCACGGGGAGCTTGGCACACCTTGGCTATGGTGACAAAGAAGACAACGAAGCAGGAAGTGCTGGCAGCTGAAGGCGCGGGGCACAGACACAGATCGCCCGGAACGCCTGGCCTTCCCGGCTCCAGCCACCCGAGGGGTGCTCCTAAGCCTTGTGCTCGGGCAGGTCAGCTGGTGGCCAGTGAGGAAGGGGGTTGGCACGGAGGAGCAGAGGCCACAGGGAGCCTGGCGGGCTTTACTCGGTCGTTCGTGCGAGTATGACTGATGTCCTTACTGGTGGGCTTGAGCTCCGGGCAGGTATGACCGTGTTTGGCCATCATATGTATGACCGTGTTTGTCTCGGCGCCCAGCCCAGGGCGGGAATACAGGAGGAGCTGAGTGACACTCGCGGGTCCATGGCTGCAGCGGAGGCAATATTTCAAGTTCATCACAAGCAGCCGCTCGTGGGCACCCATCAGCCATGCCTGGCGTGGAGCGGAAGGAGGGCGGAGGGCTCCTGCTCTGCCAGGGGGTTCCCTTCAGTTGCTGGGTCTTGGGGCGCCTCAGGGGGTCCTGAGCCGGGCCAGCGGGGTGCTGGGGCTTGGAGCAGCGTTTATTTACCAGTCGGTACGGAAGTGCTTGAGTGTTTTAACAACAGGTGCGGCCAGTTATGAGCAAGCTGAGTGTTGGCACAGGCTGGGTGGATGGGTGGATGGGTAGGTGGCGAGGGAAATGGCGAGGTGTCGGTTGGGCAGGAGCGGTGGTCGGGGAAAGGAGGCGAGAGCGGAGAGGTGAGGGAGGCGGAATGGCTAAGACTTGGGCGAGTCAGGGCTTGGCCCTTAGCCTCAGGAGGGCTGTATCAGCTACCGCTACAATACAATTCCCAAATTTAGAGGCTGGTCTGGTTACTATTGCTGTTTAACAAATCACCCCAAATATAGTAGCTTAAAGCAACAATTGTATTGTGCTCATGGTTTAATGGGTCAAGAATTTCACATGGGCCCTAGCCGGTTTGGCTCAGTGGACAGAGCGTCGCCCTGTAGGCCAAAGGGTCCCGGGTTCAATTCTGGGTCAAGGACATGTACATTGGTTGCAGGCTCCTCCCTGGCCCTGGCCCTGGTCAGGGCCGGTGCAGGAGGCAGCCAATGGATGTGTTTCTCTCACATCGATGTTTCTCTGTCTTTCCCTCTCTCTTCCACTCCCCCTAAAAGATCAATGAAAAAATATCCTCGGGTGAGGATTAACCAAAAAAAAAAAAAGAAAAGAAAACGATTTTCACGTGGAATTTACCCTGACCGGTGGTTCAGTGGTTAGATCGTCAGCCCGAGCACCGAAGGATTATAGGTTCGATCCCTGGCCCCAACCGGGGAGCGTGCAGGAAACAACCAATCGATGTGTCTCACATTGATGTTTCTCTCGCTCTCTCCCTGTCTCCCCCTCACTGCCTTCCACTTGTTCTTTAAAAAAAAAAATCAGCGGTGAAAATATCCTTGGGGAAAATATCCTTGGTGAGGAGTAACCAAAAAAAAGAAGAAGAATAATTTCACCTGGAATTTGACCCAGTGGGTCTCTGCTCCACATGTTGGGTCTGGGCTGGGAGACTCCGAGGCGGGGCAGAGGCCTGTCCACACACTCACCTGGCCCCGGGCGGGGGGGACTTACGATTCGGCTGTCAGCCAGCGTGCCTGCGTGTGGTCTCTTCAGGTGACGAGCTGTGGCGTGCCCCTCGCACGGTGGCCTCAGGGTAGTCAGGCTCCTTTCTGCTGGCTTTCAGGTCCGATCCCAGTGGACAAGGCAGAGACTGCACTGCCTGCTGCAACCTCGCTCAGAAGTCGCCTCGTGGCCCGTCTGTGCGCTGCCCTGGGTGAAGCCGGCACCCCTTCCCTCCACGCCCGGGGAGCGGAAAGGTCGCCCGGGGGAGGCCTGGGTGGTGGGGACGTGGTCGCAGCATCTTTGGAAAACAGGATGCTCCACCGTGGCTGGGATTGGGACGGGGCACGTCTGGCCTGACCTGGGTGCCTGTGGCCAGCTGAGTAGGTGGATCTACGTCCGGGCCTGGGCGGCTGTGAGCCGTGATGATGGCGGTGACGGGCAGGTGTCTCTCGCCCTCCGACAGGCTAGCCCGGCCTCTCCACATGGCAGCTGGGCAGAGAGTCCAGGCTGCCAGGTCTCCTTCGGCGGAGTCTCGGGAACACACATCACTTCTGCCACAATGATATTAGCCCTGGCTGGTTTGGCTCAGTGGATAGAGCGTCAGCCTGCGGACTGAAAGGTCCCAGGTTCGATTCTGGTCAAGGGCACGTACCTTGGTTGCGGGCACATCCCCAGTGGGGGGTGGGGGGGTGCAGGAGGCAGCTGATCGATGTTTCTAGCTCTCTATCCCTCTCCCTTCCTCTCTGTAAAAAATCAATAAAATATATTTAAAATATATTTATATTAATTTCAGCGAGGAAGGAACAGGGAGAGAGAGATAGAAACATCAATGATGAGAGAGAATCACTTGTTGGCTGCCTCCTGCACACTCCCCACACTGGGGATGGAGCCCACAACCTGGGCATGTGCCCTTGACCGGAATCGAACCTGGGACCCTTTAGTCTGCAGGTCGACGCTCCATCCACTGAGCCAAACCGGCTGGGGCTGGACCTCATCTCTTGATGGGGGAGCTGCAAAGAGAGAGTGGGATGAGGGAGGAAAGAGTTTCTGGCTCCTTTTGCCGTCACCATGGTGGTCCTTCTTTTCAGATTCCCTCACCATCAGGTCCCCTCCATTTGGCCGGGCCTCTTTGCCCAGTGGGCTCACAGAGTCCCGTCCTTGCCCCGGGGAAGAGTCCTTGGGTTGGGTTGGGTTGCAAAGTTACCAGAGGTGGGAGCTCATTTGTGTCAGGTTGTATCTGACTGTAAATAAAGGAGCCCCTAACAGGAACGTCAATGGTCCGGGTGAAGACTCTCCAGGAAGGTAGCCGTGAGGAGGTGTTCAGAACCCAGCCTTTTTCTCTCCTCTCGATAGTCATCCTTCGGAAGGGACCGGATCAGCCTCGGGTTGGTTGCCTCATGGTTGCAAACTGGCTGCCACAGCTCCGGTCATCACAACTATGTTCAACGCCGATAGCGGGGAGCAAAAGCCTCTCTTTCTGAGCAGTTCTGTCTTTTTTTTTTAATACATTTTTATTGATTTCAGAGAGGAAGGAAGAGGGAGAGAGATAGAAACAACAATGATGTGAGAGAACCATTGATTGGCTGCCTTCTGCACGCCCCCCACTGGGGATCGAGCCCGCAACCCAGGCATGGGCCCCTGACCGGAATCAAACCTGAGACCTTTCAGTCCGCAGGCCGATGCTCTATCCACTGAGCCAAACCGGCGAGGGCAGTTCAGTCTTTATACTCTGGAAGGAACACGTTCCCAAAGTCTGCCAGAGCCTTCCCCCAAAGTCTCACTGAGTAGAACCCAGCCCTGTGCCCTTGGGCTTTTACTGTGTGCAGAAAGCTACGCCTCGCTGAGCCGCAGGGAAGCCTGGGAACGTCTGACTAAGGGGTAGGCGACGCTGGCTTGTCTAATTGTTTTAGAGCTGTTTTGACGACAGCTCACAGTAGGAAATATGTGCCCGTGCAGACGCACGTAATTGAAACCAGTGTCACAAGCTGATCCTTAACATGTGTTGCCTTTTAATCTTTTCTATTCTATCCCATTCCATTTTCTATTCTATATCATTTAATTAAAAAAAAAAAAAAAGGAATCTGGCCCTGACTGGGTAGGTCAATTGGTTAGAGCATCGTGTTGATCCCCAGTCAGAGCACATACAAGAATCAATCAGTGAATGCATAAATCAATAGCCCTCCCTCCCTCCTCCCTTCCTTTTCTCTCTCTAAAATCAATCAATCAATTTAAAAAAAAAAAAATCCTGGCCACAGCCTGCTGATTTGATTTCACAGCCCTCAGCGGCCTGGCCTGTTGTTTGTAAAAGACGGACTCCGAACCACGGCCTTTTGTTTACACCGTGGACTTGGCCAGGGTCACCCTGAGCAGCATCAGGCTGCCTGGGAGGGAGAGGAGGAGGGCTGGGGACACGTGTTGGGAAAAGCAGCCGCCAGGCGTGGCCACTTATCTTCCCATCCCGACACTCCCGTCAGCCAGCGATGCGGTCCTGTCGACTTGCTTTGTATGACTTGCAAGGGACCCGCGGGTTACTCACATGCGCATTGGGGAGTTGCAGTCTGCCTGTTTCTGGAGCTCTCGGGGCCTTTAATTCCTGTCCTGTAAGCTTCTTGGCGTCCGCACAGCTCCCGATGACAGCGCAGAACTCCCGTGGCATTACGAGCGCCGGAGGAATTCACACGCGTTTCTGGAAGGACATTCTGTCGTGGCTGCGTCACGGCTGTCTTCCGGAACTGCCTGTGGTTCCCGGGATGGCGTTTCCTGCCTTTGATGGTAGGTGGTGAGGAAGGAGGCTCTTCAGAATCTCGGGGTCCGAGTTCGAATTCCGCCCCGTGGAGTGGTCCTGGTCCCTCTGAGACTCTGTGTCCTGAGCTGTGAGACGTGAGTCCGCGTTCTTCCCAGCTCCCCGGGGCCCGAGAGGGGTCAGTGGGTATAGAGTTAGCGAAGGCCTGAGAGGGAGGAATCAGGGGGCCCCTGTGGGCTTTCCAAGGTGCAGCCGTCAGCTTCGGCGGAGTGACGTGCAGTAACCAGTGAGCCCCAAAGCTCAGGGGCTCACAGTAGCAAAATCTCATTCAGGCTCGTGTGTGTGCCCCTCATCGGTTGGCTGTGGCTCTGTCCATGTGCCCACTCCATTCGGGGAGTCCGGCGGGAACCACGTGATGGCTCTTAAAGCTTCTCCTCCCGTGTGAACGATTCAGGGTTGGCAGCTTTGCACACCGATGGTGTCCCCGGGAGTCACTTTTCCGGAAGCTTTTGAGGATGTGTGTGTCGAGGAAAGGGAAACATCGATGAGAGAGAAACATCGACCAGCTGCCTCCTGCACACCCCCCACAGGGGATGTGCCCACAACCAAAGTACATGCCCTTGACAGAAATCGAACCTGGGACCCTTGAGTCCGCAGGCCGACGCTCTATCCACTGAGCCAAACCGATTAGGGCTATAAATATTTTTATTTAAAACTTGGATAGTCCTAATTATCCTTCTTTTCAACTGTGGTAAAACACATGTAACAAAATCTATCATCGTAGCCACTTAAAAAAAATTTTTTTTAAATTAATTGGATGGAGAGAGAGATAGAAACATCAATGATGAGAGAGGATCGTTGATTGGCTGCCTCCTGCACGCCCCCAGGAATCGAACCGTGACCACCTGGTTCATGGGTTGATGCTCAACCACTGAACCACACCGGCCGGGCATCTTAGCCGTTTCTATATATATTTTATTTATTTTTTACAGAGAGGAAGAGAGAGGGATAGAGAGTTAGAAACATCGATGATAGAGAAACATCGATCAGCTGCCTCTTGCACACACCCCACTGGGGATGTGCCCGCAACCAAGGTACATGCCCCTGACCGGAATCGAACCTGGGACCTTTCAGTCCGCAGGCCGACGCTCTATCCACTGAGCCAAACCGGTTTCGGCTCTTAGCCGTTTCTAAGCGTACAGTTCAGGGGCGTTAAGTTGTGCAGCCGTCCCCACTATCCCTCTCCAGAGCTCTTTTCATTTTGTAAAACTGAAACTCTGCACCCGTTCAATAACCCCAATCCAACCCCCGTAACCCGCGCCCCCCCACCCCCCTCCCAGCAGCCACCATCCTGCTTCCTCTGTGTGTGTGTGTGTGTGAGTGTGTGTATGTGTGTGTATGTATGTGTGTGTTTGGACCTCCAAGTAGAGTCAGTGGCACTTGTCTTTTTGTAACTGGTGCGTTTCACTTAGCGCGACGTCCTCAAGGGTCACCCGCGTTGTACCCCGTGTCAGAGTTCCCTCTCTGAATAGTGTCCCGTCGTCTGTACGCACCCCATCTTGCTCATCCGTCCGTTCACCTGTGGGTGGACACGGGTTGTTTCTACGTCTGGGCTGCTGTGAACAGGGCGTGCACATACCTCCTCGAGGCCCTAGTGCCTTTGGATGTGTACCCAGAAGCGGGGTTGCTGGGCCATGTGGTGATTCTATTTTTAATTTTCTGAGGAGCCGCCAGCCGACCCTGCACAGCAGCTGTGCCGCTTTGCGTTCCCACCAGCCGTGCACAGGGTTCCACGTCTCCTCATTCTCGCCACCACTTGCGATTCTCTGTTTTATTGGCAGTAGCCATCCTAATGGGTGTGAGGAGGTGTCTGTGGTTTTTAAAATCTATTTTTATTTTCTATTTTTCTTTATTTATTGATTTGAGAGAAACATCCATTTGTTGTTCCGCTTATTTACGCATTCATTGGTTGATTCTTGTAAGCGCCCTGACGGGGGATCGAACCGGCAACCTTGGCGTATTGGGACGATGCTCTAACCAACTGAGCTACCCGGCCAGGGCCAGTGTCTGTGGTTTTGATTGCATTTTCCCTAATGACGAGTGACGTTGGTCATATTTTCATGTGCTCATAGCCATTTGTGTATCTTCTTGGGAGAATGTCTGTTCAAGTCCTTTGCCCTAATTTCACTTAATTAACTTGAACTTTAATGTATATAGCCACCTGTGGCTACCGTCTTGGCCAGCATATTCTACATGCCCCCTGCACACCCACAACTGGGCTATTTTGCAGTAAAGCACAGGCATGCTATCATTTCGCCCCTAAATATTTCAGGATGTATTTGTAAAAGGTAAGGGCTCTGAAGAGGGAAAAAAGGACACGGTTTCATTACTACACCTACAATCTTACTCCCAATTCCTGAATATCAGAACTATCCAGGCAGCGGTCACATTCTCTTTTTCACCAGTTGGGTCCATTTGTGTCCTTAAAGGCTCCCTCTGCCTGCTGGCCGCGAGCACAGGGGCGCGGGCACGTTTCATCCCTGTGTGTGGCCCCTGGTTTCCCCACACCCGCTCTGTTTAGCCTCCGTTATCTCACCGGAGAAATGGGGTAGTCATAGGGCAGTGATGGTGAACCTATGACACGCGTGTCAGCACTGACACGCGTAGCCATTTCTGATGACACGTGGCCGCATGCCGAGGATGAAACATTTGCTGCTCCTGAGGATGAAACATTTGCGACTAGAGTCTTGGAGTTAGTTTTTTCCTCAAAGTGACACACTACCCGAGTTATGCTCAGTTTTTTGGCGAAGTTTGACACATCAAGCTCAAAAGCTTGCCCATCACTGTCATAGGGGGTTGGAAGGCTTCAAGGAGACTTGGTGTCGGCAGCTTACGTCAGACCGTGTGCATAAGCCACGACGGAAGCGGATGACAGGTAAACCCTCCCAGTTGTGCTCAAGGGTGACACATGGCAAAGGGCACCAGGACTTTTGTCCCCAACACCGGGTCCAGCCAGAAAGCTCTAGGATGACCACACGGCGTGGTATTCACAGTGGCAGTTACAGTAAGTCCCGGCATGCCTCATTGTATTGCGCCTCACAGATGTTGCTCTCCCCTCCCTTTTTTTTTTTTTTTAATTTATTGATTTTTTACAGAGCGGAAAGGAGAGGGATAGAGAGCTAGAAACATCGATGAGAGAGAAAAATCAACCAGCTGCCTCCTGCACAGCCCCCACCGGGGATGTGCCCGCAACCAATGTACATGCCCTTGACCGGAATCGAACCTGGGACCCTTCAGTCCGCAGGCCGACGCTCTATCCACTGAGCCACACCGGCCAGGCCACACACACACACACACACACACACACACACACACCCTTTTCTTTCTTTAACAAATCAGAGGCAAGATTTTCCACCAGCAAAAACATTACAACTCATGTGCCATATTTCATTTTGGTGGTCTGGACCCAAACCCGCAATGTCTCCGAGGTAGGCCTGTATAACGAGTATATATCACTTACAAAATACGTGAGGTTTAACAGTGTTCACGTAAAACGGGTGGGGAGCCTTTTTTTTTTTTTGCCAAGGGCCATTTGGATATTTATAACATCATTCAAAGGCTATACAAAACTACCAATTTAAAAATTAGCCTGCTAGCCCAGCCGGTGTGGCTCAGTGGTTGAGCATCGACCTGTGAACCAGGAGGTCACGGTTCAATTCCCCAGTCAGGGCACATGCCTGGGTTGGGGCCTGGATCCCCACTGTGGGGCATGCAGGAGGCAGCTGATCAATGAGTCTCTCTCATCATTGATCTTTCTATCTCTCTCTCCCTCTCCTTTCCTCTCCGAAACCAATAAAAATACACATATTTTTAAAAATTAGCCTGCCATAGTGGGTCAAGCATTTAATTAACTCACTCTGAATGCCTTGGCAGGGCCAGACCAAATGATTTCATGGGCCTTATGCAACCCGAGGGCCGGACGTTCCCCACCCCTGGTGTAAAACACTCCTATGGGGGAACATACTGTTATCCCCGTTTTCCAGATGGGGAAACTGAGGACACTGAGGCCCAGAGAGGCGAAGTCAGCTGCCCAAGGTCACCCAGCCTGTGCGTGGGGGAGCAGGGAGTTGAGCCCCCCCCTGACTCTAACTCCAGAACCATCACCCCACGCTGGACCTCTTGGCATCAACCCAATAGGAGACAGATGCCAACCTGGGTACCCAGTTGACTGGGGGACATCTGAGAGGAGCCCAGGCCTGCTAATCATTACATGTTGTTCTCTTTATTATGGAACGTTTGAAAAATATACAAAGTAGCCCTAGCCGGTTTGGCTCAGTGGATGGAGCGTCAGCCTGTGGACTGAGGGGTCCCAGGTTTGATTCCGGTCAAGGGCATGTACCTTGGTTGTGGGCACATCCCCAGTAGGGGGTGTGCAGGAGGCAGCTGATCGATGTTTCTCTCTCATCGATGTTTCTGGCTCTCTATTCCTCTCCCTTCCTCTCTGTAAAAAATCAATAAAATATTTTTTAAAAAATGTTCTCAAAGTCTGGAGCCTCCTGCGACATTCCCCTGTGGGTTTGGAGAGGCTGCTGGGGTAACAGCCCCTCCTGGCTGATCACAAAGCGCAGGCCTCGCCCCGGACTGGAGGGAGGGAGGAGGGGAGATTTTGGAACCTGGCTGCTCCCTCGAAATGCCCTTGAGGGCCTGTGAGAGCCTCCAGGCCAGGGCGTGCGCCTGGAATCCAGGGGGACACTGGCCTTGTGGCAGCTGCTTTCTAGCCTTTCTGGGTGAGGAGGAGGGGGAGCTGGCCGCTGTTCCTCTTTTCTGTGCCGCCCTCTCTTATCCCTTCGGATCTGACTATCAGCAGGCATTCCTAAAGCGATAACAAAAGCCTGCGGGAGCGAGTCACCAGCCCCTTATCTTGACATTGTTGCCATATTTGCGTCAGATCTTGAAAGAGAAACGATGCAAAGAGCATCTTCTGTGTCATAGCGGCTGAGTGGGGTTGAGTGGGGGACTCCGCTCCCATGGCAGCCTGGCCGCTGGCCGCCGGCCGTGGAGGGCTCTTGGGCGTTTTGCTAGCTGTTCTGAGCCTCGGTCTCTCATCTATGGAACGGGGCTAACAAAAGCCCCACCCGATGGGATTTAGAGGAGGGGAAACGGGTTAATACGCAGAGTGGTTTGCTTAAAACCCGTGCCAGCACACAGTGGGCCCGCATCAGTGACTCAGCGTCCCTGACAGCGGGACCTCCTGATTCACGGATTCTGCGTTTGTGAGTTGGCCTGCTCGCTACCGTGGGTAACCCCCAGCTCTTCCATGCACGTGCTTCTTTCCAGGTCACTTGCAGACGTGTGCAGAGCCGTGAAAAACGCACACCACGCGTGTGTCCAGCTGAGGGCCCTGCCTAGTGTCCCTAAGACCAGGGGGGCGGGATGTGCCCGGCAGGAAGGACCGTGTCAGGGAGGCTACGCTCAGGCCCGAGTTAGCGTGCTGCGGGCTGCGTGTTCAGTGGGAACGACCAACAATTTATAGGAAGTCAGCTTCCTTAGGCGTCACAAGGACGCCATGGATTGGTGGATGAAAGAGTGACGAGGCTTGTGGGAACCTAGTTCCTGTGTGTCCTGGGAGTGGGGATTTGGGATTCACTGTTCCTGGCAGCGTTAGAACAGAAGTCCCGCAGACGCCAGAATTGGCTGGATTTTGTGACTGATGTGCCAGTAAATGCTGTTGTACAGTGTTATGCACCACTAGAGGCCGGTGCACGAAATTCGTGCAAGAGTGGGCCTTCCTTCCCCCGGCTGCCGGCACCGGCTTCCCTCCGGCACCCGGGACCGGGCTTCCCTCGCAGCCCCGCTTCGTCTGGAAGGTTGTCCGGAAGGACGTCTGGTCTAATTAGCATATTACACTTCTATTATTGTAGATTATGTGCCCGATGTATCTCTCCTGCCCTGTGCATATGTACGTACGGCACAGTACATGTGTATATGTGACCATGCGTAGTGCTGGTTTATGTGGTTATAAAGTGGATTTGACCTCTCCTTTAACCTCGTATCTTCAACCGTTCCGCTCTCTCTCGTGTCCCCCATCCCGTTTCTCCCCTCCCAGCTACATCTTCCTCCTTTCGCTGACGTTCTCACTCGCAGTCTCTCTCTCGTTCTCTCTCCACAGCTGGCTCCCGAAAGGACACTCCCCAAGTCCCCTGCTGGGGGCCCCGCGTAGACCTGGAGTGGACACCCCCTCCTTCCCTTCATGATTCGTTTGTAGCACAGGTAACCAGTGGGGAGGGGGTCCCCGTGCATCCCTCGCTCACCCTCCTGGGCCCACCTGGGCCCCTGGGCTGGGAAGGAACATTCCGTCTTGGCAGAGCCTGCAGCCCCTGTCTCCAGCCGGGCCCCTGGGCCATGTGGGCATCCCCCCGCCTCCACCCTGCTATGGGCAGGCTCTCCATCCCCCCTTTCTCCAGCTTCTTTTCAGACTTGCCTTTCCATCCCCTGCCGGGCCTTGCCCCCCCTCCTGTGGCTGGTAGAGAAGGGCAGGGGCTTGGAGGCCACAGACCTGGCGACACGGGGGTGGGGGAGGGACGGACAGGTAGGGCTGGGACATGGAGTCAGAGAGAAGCCACTCAATGCAGCAAAGCCGCGGAAGGGACTTCCTGGGGCCGTCCTAGGGCCCACTCTGGGAGGGAGAGTGATTGGCACGTGGGGCTCCTGGGAGCTGAGTGGGACTGGGAGGGCTCAGTGAGGGTTGTTCAGAGCATGCTGTGTGGGTGAGGGGCGGGGCCGGCTGAGCGAGCGTGTGAGATTAGTGTGGGTCCACGACAGTCTGAGAAGAGCGGGCCCTGGGCTGCAGCACAGGGCGGGGGGTGGGGGGAGACTGGGTGTGGCTTCTCTGTCCTCCGAGCATCACTGGGAGGAAGGGATGGGCAGGGAAGGCTGGGTCGGCTGTGCTGGAAGGAGAGAATGACGGATGTTCGAGTGGCAGTTTGGCCGGATGGACAGGTGGACGCTTGGAGGGAGGGAGGGTGTTAGGAAAGACGGAGGTTGGGTGGGCTGGGGGTGGATGGGTGGGTGCGGAGAACGTCCCTCAGCTGTGGGACAGGGCTGACATCCCTCCCTGTCCCGGGGGTTGGACCAGCTAACGTTTGTGCAGCACTTGTTAGCCGCCTGCATCCTCATCCTCATCCTCATCCTCATCCTCATCCTCATCCTCATCCTCATCCTCAGCATGCTGACGGGCTCAGCCTCCATGTACTCACCTGCAGTGGGAGTGACAGGACCCCCTGAGGGATGCTGGGAGGATGAGCTAAGAGTGTGTGAAGTGCTTAGCACTGGGCTGCGCAGGGTCAGGCTCTCAGGCTCGCTTAGTCTTGGGTGATATCATCATCGTTATCAGATTCTGGGGACAGAGAGGGAGCGGGGAGGGCACCCCAACCCCTCCCATGCCCAGGGGAACAGAACCCTGACCCCCTGACCCCACCCAGGGGCCTGCCCTGGAATGGTCCTTGAAGGGAGGCCCTGGTATGCTGCTGAAGTCTAACCTCTCTCCCTTGCCCTCTTCCCGCCCCGCCCGCCCCACCCAGTGGCAATGGATGATGAGGATGGGAGATGCTTACTAGACGTGATTTGGTGAGTAACTGGCTCCCCCCACCCTCTTTCCCCCTCCCCTCCCCCACCCGCCCCTTGCCTCCTCAGTGCCTCTTCCCTTCTCTCTTTCAGTGACCCTCAGGCCCTCAATGACTTCTTACATGGATCCGAGAAGGTGAGTGTTGGGCAGGAGGTGTCCGGGGCAGGGGCTGTGGAATGGGGAACTGACGTGTTCCCTGAGGCAGTAGACATCTGCCCCTTGACCTCCGTGAGCCGGGCAGGGTGGTTGCGGAGGAGAGCACAAGAGATGGCAAATCCCTGACCTCACGCCGTCCACATTTCCTTGGTCAACAGAGTAGCCAATAGCCAGTGAAAGGGACCGTGGAAAGCGCCGTGCAGAATAGGACGGGAAAGAATAGTGTCACTTGCCCAACAAAAGAGGTTTGAAAGGAAATGAATGGGGGGGGGGCAGGGGCTTCTTTAGCCAGTGAGGTGAGGGCGGGTCCCTCTAAGGAGCTGACGTTGAAGGTGGACCTGAAGGGTCAGAGGGAGGTGCCACGGTGCCCCGGGCAGGCCGAGAGCAGGTACAAAGGTGGGGAAATTGGCATGGTTGAGGAACAGAAAGAAGGCTGGTGGGGCTGGACCGGAGGGGAGACTGGTAGGAAGTGAGACGAGGCGAGAAACGTCACCTGGTCGTGCAGAGCCCGGAAGACCTGGGTCCAGGAGTTGAGGTTTTACTTTGGATGCGGCAGGCAGCTCTGGCGTGCTATCCAGCAGGAGAAAGCCGTGCTCGATTATCACCCCGGAGAGCGGGGCAGAGCAGGGGAGAGTGGGAGTCTGTGGATCCACGGGGAGCTGTATCAGTCACCTAGGGCTGCGTAACAAGTTGTCCCAACGCTTGGTGACTTAAACCAACACGTTGGAGCTCTCGCCGTTCATGAGGCTCAGGCGTCAGGGAGCGGCTTAGCTGGGGGTCTGGCTCAGGGTCTCTCTGGGGTTGCAGTCAGGGGTCGGCTGGGGCTGCTGTCGTCTGAGGGCTTGTCTGGGGCCAGAAGATGGGGCTGCAGCTCCTCACCACGGGGACGTCTCCTTGGGGCTGCTGCTGAAGTGTCCTCACGACTGGGCAGGTGGCTCCCCCAGCGTGAGTCACCCAAGGGCCGAAGCTCAGTGCCTTTTATGACCTGGTCTCCAGTCACACGCAGTCACTTCTGTCAGATTGTACTCACCAGAAGCAAGTCACCGAGCCAGCCCACACGCGTAGGGAGGGAAGGAGAAGTGTCAGTGGGTGGAGTGGAGGCCAGTGCAACGGGATGACGAGGGCCTGGGCCCCGGGGCAGGGGTGAGGAGGGGCCAGGCGCTGGTGGGGTCCGGGTGGGAGGCAGCTCCTAGACTTGATGTCAAGGAAGAGAGGTGTCTCGAATGCCTCCTGGATTTTGGCCTGAGCAGCTGAGCGGGCTGTGATACGGGTTTCTGTGATTGGGAGGTTGGCGTGGGTTCCAGGAACCCAGGGAGGGCTGTTGGAAATAGTCTGTGGCTCCGGAGAGACATCCGCTGGAGAGATGGGTGAGGCCACCCCGGCCGTGGACAGCCACTGGGTGTGGACCCGGGCTCTGTCCTAGGTCCTGAAGGCGCTCCCGGAAACCAGCCAGTCCCTGCCTCCCAGAGACAGTGCCGTGCAGAGTGGGGCCGGCTGGGGGGCCGGGCCGGCTACTTGGAGTGACTTAGTGGGAAGGGGCCGAGAGCCGATGGGAGGAGGTGGCATATAGGACAAGCCCTGAAGGATGTGTTACCAGGGGGAGAGGCAGGGCACGGCGTGGGCAAAGGCGGAGGCAGGATTCTCTCGTCACGGCAGCCATGAAGTCAGGAGAGCCTTGGAAGCCAGGCTGAGGGACTGTGTTGGGGTCGTCTTGCCCCCCACCTCGTCTTTGTCTTTTTGTTCTTGAGCAGGGCTGGTTTGCCGTCCAGCTGACCTCTGACCTTGGGTGGGGGCGGGTCTTGTTACAGCTCGATGGTGACGACCTCCTGGATAATCCTGGGGAGGCCCAAAGTGCCTTCTATGAAGGTCCTGGGGTAAGTGGCTCCCGGGCTGGGGGAGGGCTGCAGGCTCCCAGACATCTCCCAAGCTGTCCACAGCAGCAGCCGGTGGGAGGGAGGCCCCGAAGGCAGGAGGGAGGGGTCACATGACACTCATCCCCATGATGCACTGTGCTGGGCGGAGGGTGGGAGGCAGTCAGAGAGCAGGGTGGGGGAGGTGGGACCTCTGCTGCTGGAGCACCCTGGCTTTGGGGGGGACCTTGGGGGTCAGCGATGCAAAGCTGTTCTGGGGAGTTGGGGCAGATGCTGGCTCTGGCGTTCACCAGGGAATACTTCTCTGGGAACAGGTCCTGGAGGCCTGTCCCTGCTCGGCTGTTGGGGGGTGACCTAGTGGGGGAAAGGGATCAACTGACACGGACCTCAGTCTCCATCTGAAAAGTGAATGTGGGGTGATGGACAAGGCCCAGAGTGGGCACCACAGGGGTCATTTATTGAGCACCTACTGTATGCCTGGCTGTGCTGGACCCATTACTGAATGTCCTTATCTTCCTCTTCCTCCTCTCCTGCTGCTTCTGCCGCCCTCCTCCTCTCCCCTCCCCCCGTTTTCCTCCTCCCTCTTCATCATCATAACTGTCATTCACTGAACATGCATTCTATGCCAGACCCTTAAAGTAATTTTCATTTAGTTCTCACAGCTATAATAATATATTCTGAATAAGTTATCTTTCGTAATATAAATGATTACATCCAGAAGCCAACAAATAAACATCATTTCATGTAATTGCCTTTATAGACCTGGAACCATGAGCCTATATTCTTATTCCGTGACCATTATTCTCATCACTGCTCTCGTTGTTTAATGCCCACACGGTCCCTGGCTGGGCTCCAAGCACCTCCCGTACTTGATGCCAGTGAATGTCACGACCACCCTGGGAAGCTCTCTGGTCAGATGGCCACTCACCCCAGGACCTTCATATCTGGATTCCATGCCATGAGCATAATGATTGCCTGTGGAATATTTGTTCAAATACTCATACGCGTATTTATACCCGCCTGTCCTGGATTGTGCATGGAAAGTATTTAAGAAGTGTCGGAGTCCAACCAGTGTGGCTCAGTAGTTGAGCATCGACCCATGAACCAGGAGGTCACGGTTCGATTCCCAGTCAGGGCACATGCACGGGTTGTGGGCTCGATCCCCAATAGGGAGGTGTGCAGAAGGCAGCCAGCCGATCAGTGATTCTCACCATTATGTTGCTATCTCTCTCCCTCTCCCTTCTTTTCTCTGAAATCAATAAAAACATATTTTTAAAAAATTAAAAAGAAATGTGAGACTCGCACGTGGCACAAACTAAGGTTTGTGTGCAGTAGCAGCTGCTGCTGTTATGTTTATGGTTGTTATTATTTTTGTTTTTTAATCCTCACCCAAGGGTTTGTTTATTGAATTTTAGAGAGAGGGGAAGGGAGAGAGAAAAACATCAATGTTAGAGTAAAACATCGATCGGTTGCCTCCTATATGCGCCCCGACTGGAGATCGAACCCGAAACCCAGGTATGTGCCCTGAACGGGAACGGAATCCAAAACCTTTTGGTGCACGGGACAGCGCTCCAGCCAACTGAGCCTCCCAGCCAGGGCTGCTGCTGTTGTGTTTAATAGAGAAACATTAAACATTTTCTTTTTCTTTTTCTTTTTTGTCAATCCTTACCCAAGGATATTTTTTCCATTGCTATATATGATCTCTGAACGCATAATAATCTGGCCACTCAGTGTATATCATATATAATAAAAGGCTAACATGCAGATTGTCCCCTCGACCAGGAGTTCGACCAGCAGGCAGGCCGGCCAACCGCCCATGTCCCCTCCCCCTGGCCAGGCTGGCCAGACCCCACCCATGCATGAATTCATGCACCGGGCCTCTAATATACACTGAGTGGCCAGATTACTATGATCTCTGAACGCATAATAATCTGGCCACTCAGTGTGTGTGTGTGTGTGTGTGTGTGTGTGTGTGTATTTTAGAGGCCCAGTGCATGAATTCGTGCATGGGTGGGGTCCAGCCAGCCTGGCCAGGGGAGGGAACATGGGCAGTTGGCCGGCCTGCCTGTTGGTCTCCTGGTCGAGGGGACAATTTGCATATTAGCCTTTTATTATATAGGATATACACTGAGTGGCCAGATTATTATGCGTTCAGAGATCATAATAATCTGGCCACTCAGTGTGTGTGTGTGTGTGTGTGTGTGTGTGTGTGTGTATTTTAAATTGATTCCAGAGAGGAAGGAAGAGGGAGAGAGAGAGAAACATCAATGATGAGAGAGAATCATTGATCGGCTGCCTCCTGCATGCCCCACACTGGGGATCGAGCCTGCAACCCAGGCGTTTGCCCCAACCGAGAATTGAACCGTGATCTCCTAGTTCATAGGTTGACGCTCAACCAGTGAGCCACTCCAGCCGGGCTCCATTGCTTTTTAGAGAGAGTGGAAGGGAGGGAGAGAGGCGGAGAGAGAGAGGGAGAGAAAGAGAAACATTGATGTGAGAAGAGAGAGAGACATCAACTGGTTGCCTCCCAGGCATGCCCCGACCAGGGGTGGGGAGCGAACTGGGAATCGAACCTGCGACCCTTT
The DNA here is from genome assembly GCF_951640355.1 of Cnephaeus nilssonii. Taxonomy (NCBI): domain Eukaryota; kingdom Metazoa; phylum Chordata; class Mammalia; order Chiroptera; family Vespertilionidae; genus Cnephaeus; species Cnephaeus nilssonii. The sequence continues at coordinate 43,557,512 of NC_137091.1, forward strand.
GGTGCTTGAGCCAGCCCTCTAACCATTGAGTCACACCAGCCAGGGTGAACCATGATCTTTTATCCGAAACCTTCGGGGCAGGTGTTTTCAGATTCCGGAAAGGTGATGCAGGGGCGTGTGTGCTGCACACAGCAGCAGGCTTGCTCACCTTTCCGGGGCCAGACGTCAGAAGGGTCCCGTCACGTGGGTAAATGATGCCTTTAAGAGCGCCCATCAGTGCCGGTCAGGTTTTGCTTCCGCCACGTTATAAAAGCATCCATGGTTTTCAGAGCCTCTGGGGTTTTGGAGTTGCGGGTGAGAATCAAGGGCCTCGTAGGACGGGTTAGTAAATGGTTTTTGTGCTGCTGGTGTTTGCAGTGGGGGTGGAGGCAGGTTAAGCAGGCTCCCAGCTAAGCCCTGGGGAGCTGGGAGCCAACCCGGGTGCAACCACTTCCAAAAGGAATGTTCTCTCCGACTGTGCCCCCCCGGCTCCCCCCCCCCCCCCCGCCCCCAGCCCCCGGCACCTCGTGTCTGTGTCAGCCGTGCCCTGAGCCGGCCCTTTGCTCATCTCGCCCTTTCCCATCTTATCTGGCCTCCAGCTCCACGTGCAGGAAGCTTCTGGCAACCACTTGAACCCGGAGCCTAGCCAGCCAGCCCCCAGCGTGGACCTAGACTTCCTGGAGGATGACATCCTGGGCTCACCCTCCGCAGGGGGCGGCGGCGGCGGCGGGGGCAGCGGCGGGGGCGGGGGCGCCGACCAGCCCTGCGACATCCTGCAGCAGAGCCTCCAGGAGGCCAACATCACCGAGCAGACCCTCGAAGCCGAGGCCGAGCTGGACCTGGGCCCCTTCCAGCTGCCCACGCTGCAGCCCGCAGATGGCGGGGCCGGCCAGGCGGGTGCTGCGGGGGCTGCTGCCGTGGCCTCGGGGCCCCAGGCCCTCTTCCCGGGGGGCACAGACCTGCTGGGACTCCAGGCCCCGCCCACCGTGCTGACCCACCAGGCCCTGGTGCCGCCCCAGGATGTGGTCAACAAAGCCCTGAGCGTCCAGCCCTTCCTGCAGCCTGTGGGCCTGGGCAACGTGACCTTGCAGCCTATCCCGGGCCTCCAGGGCCTGCCCAACGGCAGCCCCGGGGGCGCCACGGCTGCCACCCTCGGCCTGGCACCCATCCAGGTCGTGGGCCAGCCAGTCATGGCGCTCAACCCGCCCACCTCCCAGCTCCTGGCCAAGCAGGTGCCTGTCAGTGGCTACCTGGCCTCGGCGGCCGGCCCTCGGAACCAGTGACCTTGGCGTCGGCGGGTGTCTCGCCCCAGGGCGCCGGCCTGGTCATCCAGAAGAACCTCCCGGCCGCCGTGGCCACCACGCTCAACGGGAACTCGGTGTTCGGAGGAGCGGGAGCCGCCCCTGCGGCCGCCACCGGGGCGCCCTCAGGGCAGCCGCTGGCCGTGGCCCCCGGCCTCGGCACGTCGCCGCTGGTGCCCGCGCCCAACGTGATCCTGCACCGCACGCCCACGCCCATCCAGCCCAAGCCGGCCGGCGTGCTGCCCCCCAAGCTCTACCAGCTGACACCCAAGCCTTTCGCCCCCGCGGGCGCCACACTCACCATCCAGGGCGAGGCGGGGGGCCTCCCGCAGCAGCCCAAGGCCCCCCAGAACCTGACTTTCATGGCGGCCGGCAAGGCCGGCCAGAACGTGGTGCTTTCGGGCTTCCCGGCCCCGGCCCTGCAGGCGAACGTCTTCAAGCAGCCTCCCGCCACCACCACGGGGGCCGCCCCGCCGCAGCCCCCCGGGGCCCTGAGCAAGCCCATGAGCGTCCACCTCCTGAACCAGGGCAGCAGCATCGTCATCCCCGCCCAGCACATGCTGCCCGGCCAGAACCAGTTCCTGCTGCCCGGCGCCTCGGCCGTCCAGCTCCCCCAGTCGCTCTCGGCCCTGCCGGCCAACGTGGGGGGGCAGATCCTGGCGGCCGCGGCCCCGCACGCAGGGGGACAGCTCATCGCAAACCCCATCCTCACCAACCAGAACTTGGCCGGACCGCTGAGCCTGGGCCCCGTGCTGGCCCCCCACTCGGGGGCCCACAGTGCCGCCCACATCCTCTCGGCCCCCATCCAGGTGGGCCAGCCGGCGCTCTTCCAGATGCCCGTGTCCCTGGCTGCGGGCAGCCTGCCCACGCAGAGCCAGCCGGCGCCCACCGGCCCCACCGCCACCACCGTCCTCCAGGGCGTCACTCTGCCCCCCAGCGCCGTGGCCATGCTCAACGCCCCCGACGGCCTGGTGCAGCCCGCCACCCCCGCCCCCGCCGGGGAGGCCGCGCCTGTCCTCACCGTGCAGGCGGCGCCTCCCACGGTCAGCACCCCACTGCCTTTGGGCCTCCAGCAGCCGCAGGCACCGCAGCAGCCCCCCTCACAGGCCCCCACGCCCCAGCCCGCCAACCCGCCTCAGGCCACCACCCCCCAGCCCAGCCCGGGCCTGGCGTCCAGCCCGGAGAAGATCGTGCTGCCCCCGTCCGCCACTGCCACGGCCATCCTCACTCAGGACTCCCTGCAGATGTTCCTGCCCCAGGTACCCAGGCGGGGGGGCGGCGGGGGGTGGCTGTGGGCGTGGGGGGTGAGGGACAGGAAGGGGTCGTGAGGGCAGGGCCTCTGCTGTGGAGAGGGGCTGAGGGCAGCGAGGCGGCTGGGGAGGTCTGTAGGCTAGGAGAGCATCTCAGAGAGGGCACCCCTGCTCGGCACCAGGGTCCCCAAGGAGGCCCCAGGGTGACGGGGACCTACTGACTGACAGGAAGATGGACAGACAAGGAGGGGCCGACTGACAGGTGAAGGACAAGGAGGGGCTGACTGACATGATGGACAGGGAGAGGGGCCGACTGAGATGATGGACAGGGAGAGGGACAGGCAGACAAGGAGAGCTACTGGTTGACAGAAAGACAGGGTTGGAGAGCGAGGGACTGGCTGACAGACAGACTGCCCTGCTGGAGTGCTGGGGCGAGATCACAGGAACATTGGGCAGGACGTGGAGAGGAGGGAGGGGGGGGGAGGGGAGCTAGAAGACGGCTGCCCTCCAGGGACTCAGTGGAAGGAGCTGCCCAGGCTGCGGCCTCTGGGTGCCTTCGTCCCGGGTCCCCACCTCCCCCTTCTCTGGAGTGTCAGTGGGGGCGGGGCCGGGGGCGGGGGTGGCTGCAGGTCCGCGGGGCAGCCTGGTGACCCTGTGTGGGCTGCCCGTTTCAGGAGAGGAGCCAGCAGCCCCTCTCCGCGGAGGGCCCCCACCTGTCCGTGCCCGCCTCGGTCATAGTCAGCGCCCCAGCTCCTGCCCAAGACCCAGCCCCGACCACCCCCGTCGCCAAAGGAGCCGGCCTTGGCCCTCAGACCCCCGACGGCCAGGCTTCCCCGGCGCCAGCCCCCCAGGTAGATGAACCCCAGCAGCCTCTGTCCTTGCCCGGACCAGCCTTGCCCGCGCCCTCCTCGCTCCCCGCCTCTGGCTGCCCTGCCTGCTGCTCTGTCTCGCTGGCTCCTTCGCTTCTCAGATACTTCTCGGGGCTCCGCGGACCCCGAGACCAGGGCCGCCCGCGGAGCCCGCACACCAGGCAGGAGGTTGATACACACAGCAGGACGCAGCCGACTTCTTAAAATGCTCATTTTCCCGTCTGGGTTGATAAAACATGCCGATCGCTCCCATTTCAAAAGACACGGACGAGAAGCCCTTCCGGAACTTGGCCTCCTCTGTCCCTGCGTTTCCACGCACGGGCAGCAAGGTGGCCCCTGGATCCTCTTCCTCCCGTTTCTATAGAAATGGGAGCCCTGCTCTTATCAGCTGAAGTTTTGTCGTGGAGACGGCTGCTTCGCTCTTCTGTACCAGCGGGCTCTGTTGTGGGGTGTCCTGCTGTTATCTCACGGCAGCCCTGTGGGCGCTGCCGTCACCTCTGGTCCTCACCCGCCATGAGCACGGCTACAAGGAGGGACAGCGCAGCCATCACTTAGGCTAGGTTCTTAGAAAGGACATTGCTGCCTCTGAGCACTTGTATCTGTGGTTTGACAGGTGTTGTCTCCGGGGAGTGTAAATCGGTTTCTCCTTTACCTGTGCCTGCTTTCCCACACCTCAGCAATATATTCAACTTGGCCAGTCTGGTAGGGGGAAAATTGTGTCTTGTGGGGTTTTTGTGTTGTTTTGTTTTCAAAAGTTTTTTTCTGTATTTGCCTAGGAAGCAAAGGTTTTATTTTGTTAATTTATTTTTTTTATATTTTTATTGATTTCAGAGAGGAAGGGAGAGGGGAGAGATAGGAATATCAATGATGAGAGAGAATCATTGATCGGCTGCCTCCTGCATGCCCCCCACTGGGGATCCAGCCCGCAGCACGGGCATGTGCCCTTGACTGGAATCGAACCCGGGACCCCCCAGTCCGCAGGCCGATGCTCCATCCGCTGGCCAAACCAGCCAGGGCTGTTTTGTTTTGTTTTATTGATTTCAGACAGGTTGGGAGATGGAGCGAGGAATAGAAACATCAATGATGAGAGAGAATCATTGATTGGCTGCCCCCTGCAGGCCCCCTATTGGGGATCGAGCCCATAACCCTGGCATGTGCCCTGACCGGGAGTCGAACCGTGACCTCCTGCTTCATAGGTTGATGCTCAACCACTGAGCCATGTTGGCCAGGCTGTATCTTCTTTGTTTTTTTAAAATCCTCACCTGAGGATATTTTTTCCATTGGTTTTCAGAGAGAGTGGAAGAGAGGGAGGGAGGGGGGGAGAGAAAAAGAAGAGAGAAGCATCGATGTGAGAGAGACACATTGATTGGTTGCTTTCCACACTTGCCTTCCCCAACCGGGGTCAGGGAAACCTGCAACCCAGGTACATGCCCTGGGACTGGGAACTGAACCCACCACCCTTAGGGCTGCAGGCCGACACTAACCACTGGGAAAACCGGCCAGGGCTGTATCTTGTTTTAACTTGCGTTTCTTTTATTGTGAATGAGGCTGGGCAGGCTTTCATAGATTGAGAACTATTTGTGTTTTCCTTTCTATGGAATTGTCTGTTCGTACCCTTTGCCATTCTGACATTTGGGTTATTGGTCATTTTCTTGTTGATTTGTAGGAACTCTTTACATATTAGGAAATTTAGCTTTTGTCTCTTATGCGTCATAAGCACAGGAGAGGTTAGGGAGAGCCAGCCATCTTTTACTCTGGAGGGGGAGATGTTGTACTCATTCAAAAGGGACCCGGGGATGGGTGGATTGTATCGGAAGGAAGAGGAGGGAATGGCATCAGCGAGATCCAGGATGGCAGCAAGCTGGGCTTTCACTCGTGATTTCAGTGCCTGTGCCTTTAAGCAGCCGGTTTCTTCATTCACCGGCAGGTGTTTGGGGAGAGACATTTAACATGTGCCAGGCCGTGTGCTGACCTCAGTACGTCCCTGGGACTGATGGACCTTGATGTCCTCATCTGGAAAATGGGAATAATAGTTGCTTACAGATCTACTAGGTGTGAATGAGTTCATGGGTGCTTCGCACAGAGCGAGCACTTGATACACATTTGCTGTTACTATTACAACCTTTGTCGTATGGGGTAGAGCCGGGTCCGGTCCGGAGGCACCAGGTCATCTCTCCACGGGAAGGAAAAGCAGGCGGGAAGGAGTGGGGGAGGGGCCAGGGCGCCTGGCCTGGGAGAGACCCACGTCGGAAGCACTGTTCCTAGAAGGGTCACACACACAAGCGCCTCCCCTCTCCGAGCCTCCCGCCGCCGCGTGACTGGGGCGGGCGGAGTCCCTTCCTCGAGGCTGTGTGGGGAGCTGGGCCGGCCGTCTGTGCCGCCACTTCCGTGCGTTACCTGCTGTGCCCCTGCCTGTCTCGGCTCCCTCCTCGGGTGCCCGACATCCCAGTTCACCCAGAGGAGGCTCTCGGGATAAAGGGCTTTCCATTTTAAAACAGAGACAGTATGGCCCTAGCTGGTTTGGCTCAGCGGATAGAGCACCAGCCTGCAGACTGAAGGGTCCTGGGTTCAATTCTGGTCAAGGGAACGTGCCTCTGTTGCAGGATCAATCCCCAGCCCTGGTCTGGGCGTGTGCGGGAGGCAACCAATTGATGTGTCTCTCTCATATTGATGTTTCTCTCTCTCTGTATCTCCCCCTCCCTTCCACTCTCTAAAAATCAATGGAAAAATATCCTTGGGTGGGGATTAACAAAAAACATCTATTTTTTTAAAAAAAGAGACAGTATAAACTCCACGAGGGCAGCGTTTGTCTATTTCGTCTCAGCTGTGTCCCCAGCGCCCAGCACAGTGCCAGGCAGCAGTGCGCCCTCGGTGGCATTCTATATAATAAAAGGCTAATATGCAAATTGTCCCCTCCACTGGGAGTTTGACCAGGGGGCGGGGCTGGCTGGCCAACCGCCCACGGCCCCTCCCCCCCGCCAGCTCAGCCTGACCGCCTGATCAGGGTGGGCCGGCTGGACCCCACCTGTGCATGAATTTGTGCACCGGGCCTCTAGTCGATTAAATACAGCAGCGATTCTTGAGATCTGTATGTAGGTCTGTAGAGCCTAAGACCATCGGAAAACACAGATATTTACATTATGATTCATTAACAGTAGCAAAATTACAGTTATGAAGTAGCAACGAAAATAATTTTATGGTTGGGGGTCACCACAACATGAGGAGTTGTATTAAAGGGTTGCGGCATTAGGAAGGTTGAGAACCACGGCTTTAGACCATGGCCAGGCTTTGGCGCTCCACAGACAGGTGTGTGGTCTGGTCACTTCCCAGGAGCCTGTGTGCTGGAACAAAGCGAATGTGCACTTACAATTTGGTAGCTGCTGCCGAATTGCCTTCCTCTGGAGTGGTAGCACAGCGTGCCAGTGTAGACGCCCACGGGCAATGTATGAGAGGTCTGGCTTTTTCCTAACGTGATGAGTGAAAATGGTTCCATGGGGTGCTTTCGATGTGCACTTCTCTTATTACGGGTGAACTTGGGCATCTCTTGAAATACTTAAGCCTTTTGTGTTTTCCTTCTTGTGCATTGTCGGGTCACATCCTTTGCCCCCTTTTGCTCACTGGTTGTTATTCTTAGTGATTTCTAGAGGCTCTTTACATATGAGAGAGATGAAGTTTGTGCTATGAATTGCATATATCATTTGGTGTGTTTTTTTTACTTTGTGGTGGAGTGTGTGTGTGTGTGTGTGTGTGTGTGTGTGTTTGTCTCTGCATTTTTAATGAGAACAGGTTTTTAAAAAAAATTTAAATTTGGGTATTTTTAGATTTCAGTTTCAAATCATTTCCAATCTAGGCAAAGTTGCAAGAATAGTACAAAGAACGCATGAGAGCCCTTTACTCTTTAACCAGATGTATTAGTTATGAACTGCTGTGTAACAAATGATCCCAAAACTTAGCCACTTAAAACAACCCACATTAACTTATCTCAGACCGTTTCTAAGCAGCAAGAATCTGGAAGTAGCTGCGGGAGGGTTCCGGCTTCCCACCGCTCAGGAGCTCAGGGTGTGAAGCAGGGCTGAAGGCTTGACTGGCCTGGAGCACGGGCCTCCACGGTGGCTCGCTCGCGGCGGCGGCCTCAGCTCCCCTCCGTGGGGCCTCCCTACGGGGAGCTCATAACACGCTGCTCAGCGGTTTCCACCAAAGCGAACATCAAACAGGAAGAGGGGGAGACTGTGCCCCGCATGGAAGCCACAATCTTTTATATTTTTATTTTTTAATATATTTTATTGATTTTTTTACAGAGAGGAAGGGAGAAGGATAGAGAGTTAGAAACATCGATGAGAGAGAAACATTGATCAGCTGCCTCCTGCACACCTCCTACTGGGGATGTGCCCACAACCAAGGTACATGCCCTTGACCGGAATCGAACCTGGGACCCTTCAGTCCGCAGGCCGTCGCTCTATCCACTGAGCCACACCGGTTAGGGCGCTGCAGTCTTTTAGAACCTAGCCTGGGAAGCAGCCTGTGGTCACCGGCTGAATTCTGTGGGTCGCAGAGACCAGCCCCGGCCCAGGGTCAGAGGAGACGGGACGTGAGGAGGTGGGATCGCTGGAGGCCGGCTCAGAAGCTGGCTGTCATGCCAGACAAACCCATTATAAATACTTTGCTTTCCCCCGCCCCCCCCCCCCTCTTTTTTTTTTAATCCTTTCCTTGGCTCTCTCAAGAGCATTTTTTCCCCAAGTCCCTTGAGAATCATTTGCAGACATGCGGCTCCTCTTCACCTTTAATATTTTAGTGGAGTATTTCGGCCCTTAGAACAGGAACGTTCTCCTTCTCGGTCGTGGTAGATGCTATTCAGATTCAGCAAGTGTAGCCGGAGACCATACTGTTGTCTGTCTCATCCAGCGGTCGCCAGCCTTTCGGACCTCACGGACCACCAGCCGGCGACCGCTGATCTAATGCACTGTTCTAATGCAGTTTAGCCCGTTGTCCGGCGTCATGTCACGCGTTCTTCTCATTTCACTCGCGTTCTAGCGCGCTGTGCTGGCCGTGCGTGCGGGGAGGTGTGGAAGGGGCCGGCTCTCCGACTCACTCAGCCACACGCCTGCTTTGGGCCATTTGGGTTGGTTTCCTATTTTCTCTTACAAATGCTCCCACCGTGGATAGTCCTGTGAGCAAGGGCCTGGTGGCCCCTCATGACAGATGCCTGGTGGGGGACCGCCAGGTCAAAGGTCACCAGAGCAAACTGCCTTCCGGGGGGTTATCCAGGCGACAGTCTCATCAGCCCCTTGTGAGAGCCAGGCTGCCCCTCCGACCTCTCCCCGGGCGGCAGGCCTCTGGGGGGTGTGGAGGGAGCTGGTGATGAACTGGATCTTGTTTTGGATCGCCGGCTATCCGGGCCCAGGCGTGGAGGGGATGCTGGGAGGGTCAGAGCGTTGGCGCCTTGAAGCAGGTCATGACTCTGAAGTCACGAGTCAGACCACCTTGGGGGCTCGAAGCCCAGAGCCCCGGCTTTGGAGGAGGCAGCGCTGGGGGACCCGAGCGAGTCCCCCGAGTGCTCGGCCAGCTCTGAGGTCCTGGGTGGGGGTGAGACGGGCGTCTGGACCAGTCGTTTCCGCTCCTGGCTTCAGCGTCTCCCCCGTGAGTCGGTCCCACGTGGCCACAGCTCTCGGGGCCGTGGACGGCCACACGGGTGGGCGCAGGCGCCAGCGTATGCCGGGCCAGGGAGCTGCCACCGGGGTGAGGACTCGCGGTGCCGGTGCCGGTGCCGGTCCGGGTACACGGGACCGAGGTCATGGTTCTTGGGGAGGTGACCCCTGGGGAGGAGTGGGCAGGGGGCGGGGTGCCCTGGCTGAGGCGGTGCAGGCAGGGTCGCCGTGTCCGTGTAGCAGAACTGTGCCGGCTCTGGTGCAAGTCATACGTGTGCACGCCCCACACTCGTGTGCACACACATGCCCGTCCCTGCAGGCTCCTGTGGCCCAGGCGGGCCCGCAGCCCTGACAGCAGGCACGCGAGGCCTTAGAACGGGGCGAGGAGTCACAGCCCGCCCCTCAGCTGCCTCCTCAGCGCCCTGGGTCCCCCGTCCCCGCCTGGCACGCAGCGAAGGCATCCCCACCGGCGTCTGCTTTCCTTGGTTAGCTGGGCAGGCGGGCGGGTGGGCTGCTGGGACGCGGCGCCTCCTTCCCCCTCGCTGCTTGTGCTCCGCTCCCTGGCCGCCCTCCCCGCTGGCAGCTGGCGTGGCGTCCCCGCTGCTTCCCCTGCTGCTGCCCCCCCTGCAGAGCTGCCTTCCTCCGGGGAACTGGGGAGGCGGGGCCTATGGGGGACCGGAGGGCAGAGGGCTGGAGGGGATGAGGGGGAAGGTGCAGGGGTGAGGGGGAGAGACCAGAGGGCAGGGTGTGGAGGGGATAAGGGGGCAGGTGCAGGGGTGAGGCAGGGGCTGAGGGGGCACAGGTGCAGGGGGAGGTGGGGAGGTGGGAAGGATAGCCGCTGTCCTGGAGGAGGCGTCCCAGGACAAGGGGTTGCTCAGAAGGGTGGTGTCGGGGGAGTGGCTGGGGTCTCCGGTGTGTGGGGCAGTGGGAGCCAAGGTTGGCTCTGACCCTGCGCCTTGCCTCTCCCTCCCTGTCCTGCCCAGATCCCAGCAGCGGCTCCACTGAAGGGCCCCGGCCCCTCCTCGTCCCCGTCACTACCTCACCAGGCCCCTCTGGGAGACAGCCCCCACCTGCCCTCCCCGCACCCCACCAGGCCCCCTTCCCGCCCGCCCTCCCGCCCCCACTCCCGGCCGCCCTCCCAGCCCCAGAGCTTGTCCCGCCCCCCCTCAGAGCCCGCTCTGCACCCTTGTCCCCCACCCCAGGCTCCCCCCACCCTGCCTGGCATCTTTGTCATCCAGAACCAGCTGGGCGTCCCCCCACCTGTCAGCACCCCTGCCCCCACTGCCCCAGGCCCACCCCAGCCCCAGCCCCCTCTGCACCCCCCCTCCCAGCCCCCCGAGGGGCCGCTGCCCTCAGCCCCCCACCTCCCACCTGCCTCCACCTCCTCCGTGGTGGCCTCCTCAGAGACATCCACCAGACTGCCAGCCCCCACGCCCCCCGACTTCCAGCTCCAGTTCCCCCCCGGCCAGGGGCCCCACAAGTCCCCCACGCCCCCTCCAACCCTCCATCTGGTCCCCGAGCCCTCAGTCCCCGCTCCACCGCCTCCTCGGACCTTCCAGATGGTGACCGCCCCCTTCCCGGCGCTGCCCCAGCCGAAGGCTCTTCTGGAGAGATTTCACCAGGTAACGGGGCAGGGGCTGGCCCGCCGCACGCCCGCGAGCCCCCGGCCCTCCCCTTTAGTCTGACCGGAGCCCTCCCCTCCCCCCGGCCCTGGTGCCTAGCCACCCCATTTCTGGTGTGTGCCCCCCACCCCTCAACCACTGTGCCCTCCTCAGGTGCCGTCCGGAATCATTCTCCAGAGCAAGGCCGGGGGACCCCCCGCCGCCCCGCAGACCTCCACCAGCCTGGGGCCCCTCGCCAGCCCCACTGCCTCCGTGCTGGTCAGCGGGCAGGCCCCATCCGGGACCCCCGCCGCCCCCAGCCACCCCCCCGCCCCGGCGCCCATGGCCACCGCAGGTAGGGGACAGGCTGCCCACGAAGGAGAGCTGGGGCCTGAAGGTGGGTGGGGGCTGAGCTGGGGGGGTGAGCCTGAGGGGTCCCTCAGATCTCAGGGGCAGGGAAGGTGGAGGAAGGGTTGTCCCCAGATCCGAGGGCTGGCGGGGCCACCGAGCCAAAGGACCGGGGCAGCGAGGTGCAGGCTTGGGGGTCACGTGTGAGGACGGGGCCTCTGTGCCAGTGACCTCTGAGCCATGTTCCCCCCCCCCCCCCCCCCGCCTCCAGGCCTCCCGCCTCTGCTTCCCGCCGAGAACAAAGCTTTTGCCAGCAGCCTCCCGACCCTGAGTGTGGCCAAGGCCACTGCACCGGGCCCCGGGAAGCCCTCCGGGGTGCAGGTAAGGGGCCCCGAGTGGAGGGCGGGGGCTGAGCATGCCACCAGTGAACCGAACCCGGAAGGGCCAGCGGGGCAGGGAGGCTGGTGGGCGGGCGGATGAGACACACCCAGCCGGTGGTGAGACAGCAGGACAGTCTGGGCTGGGGACATGGGAGACCCGCAGACACCCAGACGGCAGGCGACGTAGGAGAGATGGCCTGAGTGAGACCCGGGGTGGTCCCTGGGGGGGGTGGTCCCTGGGGCGGGAGCAGGGGAGAGGTTGAGAGGGAGGAGGAGGGACGTGAGGCTCAGGTGGCAGCTCAGGACAGGTGGGTGAGAAACTCCAGAGAGGATTTGGAGAGACCTGGGGGGGGGGGGTATGGAGGCAGGGACCACCTGTTGGAAATGGGGGGGCAGGAAGACAAGGACACATCTGTAGAAGTGAGAGGGACGGGTGGAGGGACCCGGCTGGAGAGACTTGGAGACAAGACCCACCACAGCCGTGCAGGAGGCCTGGGCATGGCGGGGGGGGGGGGGGGGGGGGGAGCTGAAGGCCTGAGGCAGAGGGAGGACTGGGTGGGAAGAAGGTCTGTGGGAGGGCAGGGAGGGAGGTGCCGGGGGTGCTCCCGGGGTCCAGACAGCAGGCAGGCGGAGGCCGCTCGGGAGGGGGCTGCAGGGTCCCTGGCTGGGGGTGCCAGGGTCCGCGCCTGCGTGTCACCCTCTCCTCTCCATGTCCCCCACCAGAGCCCAGCCCAGGTCTCCCCTGGAGTGGAGTGTGAGGGGCAGGGCAGTACCCCTGGGGGAGATGGGCCTTGTCTTTGCCCCAGGCTGGGGGGTGGGGGTCAGGGTGCAGAGGGAGGGCAGGCTTCCCCGTGGGATCCCCCACTCGCCTTTCTGCCTGCAGTATGACAGCAAGCTGAGCGGCCTGAAGAAACCACCCCCCCTTCAGCCCAGCAAAGAAGCCTGGTGAGTTCCCCACCCCGCGCCTTCCCGGGGCCGCCCTGCAGAAGGGTCGGGCAGCCCGGGTGCAGAGCCCCGAGCCACCTCCTCTCAGCCCCGCGGCTTCCCGGGGCGGGTTCCCTCCCAGACCCCCAGGCTCCCCCTCTGGAAAATGGGGTGCTGTAGTCAGGAGAATAGGCCGACGGGTGAGGGTTCGATGCAACTGTGGCCCCGCGGCGCTGCCAGCATTGGGAGGGAGGCACTGGTGTGCCCTGGGCACCTCGGACAGGGCGGGCGGAGGGGGGGGCGGTGGAGGGGTGGTGGGTAGGTGGGTGGGGTGGGTGGAGGGGTGGTGGGTAGGTGGGTGGGGTGGGTGGAGGGGTGGGTGTTGGGGTGGATGCTTGCCCGTGCACTCTCCCTGTCTTCTGCCCTCCTTCCACCGAGAGTGTTGGTCAGGTGCTCGCTCCCTGCCGTCCTGTGCTGGGTTCTGGAAACAGGACAGACCAAATCCTGCCCCAGGGGGTGTGGGCAGCGCTGGTCTTCAGCACACGATAGGGACCTCACTCACTCACTTGAGCTCAGGTGGGAAGAATAGGATTTTACCCACTCATCAGCCTCCCTGCGCTCCTGAGGTTGCGGTGGGGCCACTGACAGCGTGGGGGCGTGCTGCTCCCTGGTGGCGGGAGGCGGCATAGCATGGAGGATGCGGTTCAGGCTCTGCCGCTGACTCCCGGCTCTGCCTCTTCCTTCCCCACTGTATGTTTTGAGTGGAGGCACTTCCCCTTTCTGGGCCTCAGTTTTCTCACCTGTGAAATGGAGGTAAAGGGAGCACCTGCTTCCTCTGGTTGTCATCAGAGACTCAGGGAGACACATCAGGCCAGTCCGCGCCTGTGTCCCAAGTGTCCTCTTGCACCTGCTGTGGTCTGCCTGGGGCCGGGGCTGGGGTCCTGCTGTCTCCTGGCCTCACCACCGGCTCTGCATGTGTGGTCTCCCCCCCCCCCCCCCCCCCAGCTTCCTGGAGCATTTGCACAAACATCAGGGCTCCGTCCTGCACCCGGACTACAAGACCGCCTTCCCCTCCTTCGAGGACGCCCTGCACCGCCTCCTGCCCTACCACGTCTACCAGGGCGCCCTCCCCTCCCCCAGTGACTACCACCGAGGTGAGGCCTCCCGGGACTGCCCCCAGCCGGGCCCTGCTTTGCGGAGGGGTGGCAGGCACGCTGCCCCGCCAGTCCCCCCCAACGTCGGGGCCCCCGGGCCTCTGCTCTTTCTCGCAGTGGACGAGGAGTTCGAGACGGTCTCCACGCAGCTGCTGAAGCGCACCCAGGCCATGCTCAACAAGTACCGCCTCCTGCTCCTGGAGGAGTCCCGGGTAGGGTGGCCTCCCCTGGCTCCCCGGGACCCTGCGCTGCCCTCGCGGAGGGAGGGAGGCAGGGAGGGGGGGAGGGAAGGAGGCTGGCTGTTAGGTCACAGCCCTGTCACCCGCATCCCCTCCCTCCGTCCTGGCTTCTTCACTTGCCCATCTTCTCTCCCTGCAGAGGGTGAGCCCTTCGGCGGAGATGGTGATGATCGACCGGATGTTCATTCAGGAGGAGAAGACCACCCTCGCCTTGGACAAGCAGCTGGCCAAGGAGAAGCCTGGTGAGGGGGGTGGGGGAGGGCGAGGTGTGCCCCCTCCTTCTCGCACCCTAATTAGACTAGGGGGGCTCACCTTACTTGGCCGCTAGGTGGCGCCGTAGCCCCGCCTTCCCGCGGTGGCTGGCCTCCCTGGGAACTGAGTGCCTGTTCACCCCTCGGCCTGGCCTGGAGGGACCCTTCTTCCCGGGGATAGGAAAGCAGGGGAGCACAGCCAGGCTGGGGGGAAGCAAGCAAGGTACCCCAGTTGCAAAACGTAAGGTGGCATCCAGTCTTGGGTTCCGGGTGCCTCCCCACCCTCCCAGTGCTGGGCTGTGGGGATTGCTGGGAAGGGGGCCCCCCGGGGGTGGTAGTTGCTCAGTGCACACGCCCCCCAGCGCGTCTGCGCAGGAGCCGGGCACTCCCTCACCGGGGTTCCTGGCCCCCTCGTTCTGCAGATGAGTACGTGTCTTCCTCGCGCTCTCTCGGCCTCCCTGTCGCAGTCTCTTCGGAGGGACATCGGGTTCCCAGCCACTGCCCACCGCCGCCCTCCGCGTCTGGGGCGCCCGCCCAGCCCCCCCTGCACCTGCCCACCAAGCTGGTGATCCGGCATGGGGGCGGCTCGCCCTCCGTGACCTGGGCCCGCGCCTCCTCCTCCCTGTCGGCCTCGTCCTCCGCGTCCTCCGCCGCCTCCTCCCTGGACGCGGACGAGGACGGCCCCATGCCCTCGCGCAATCGCCCCCCCATAAAGACCTACGAGGCCCGGAGCCGCATCGGCCTCAAGCTCAAGATCAAGCAGGAGGCGGGGCTCAGCAAGGTCGTCCACAACACGGCCCTGGATCCGGTGCACCAGCCCCCGCCGCCTCCCCCCGCCCCGCTCAAGGCGGCCGAGCCCCCGCCCCGGCCCCCACCTCCGCCGCCGCCCACGGGCCAGATGAACGGCACCGTGGACCACCCACCCCCGGCCACGGACCACAAGCCGCCGGCCCAGGCCCCCGCACTGCCCCCGCCTGCCCCTGCGGAAGACGTACCGCGAGAACGTGGAGGCCCCTGGGCGGCGAGGGGCCCGGCGCGGGCAGGGCGCGGGGCGGCAGCCCGGCGGCCGCCAAAGTGGACGAGGCCACCAGCGGCCTGATCCGCGAGCTGGCCGCCGTGGAGGACGAGCTGTACCAGCGCATGCTGAAGGCGGCCCCGCCCGAGGCCGCGGCCGGCGCGGGGCAGGGCGGCGGCAGCCGGGACCCCGCCTGGGAGGCGCCCCCGCTGCCCCCCACGAAGCGGCGCAAGTCGGAGTCCCCCGACGTGGACCAGGCCAGCTTCTCCAGCGACAGCCCGCAGGACGACACGCTCACCGAGCACCTGCAGAGCGCCATCGACAGCATCCTGAACCTGCAGCAGGCCCCGGGCCGGACTCCCGCGCCCCCGTACCCCCACGCCCCGCCGGCGGCTGTCCCGCCCGCCTCCCGGTCTCCCCTGCACAGGCCGGAGGCCTACCCGCCCTCCAGTCACAACGGCGGCCTCGGCGCCAGGACGTTGAACAGATAACACCGGGCTGGTCTCCCCTCCCCCCCCACACCCCCCCCACCTCGCTCCTGTGGTCACCCCGGCAGCTGGGAATCTGACCTCAGCCTCCTGGGGGCACGAGCCGGGGGTCCCCTGAGTTTTTCTTGCCTAAGTTATTTGAGTCACAAAAGCCTCTCTTCCCACCACCCGCTTCGGCTGGGTCTTTGGGTGGGGTTGTGGATCTAGGGGAGGGGGCTGTCCATGTAAAATGTCCCCCAAAGAGGGGTAAACCTGGTGTGTCGCTTCCCGTTTCCCCCCGCCCCCGCTACACTCCGCCCCCGCGTCCCGGGACACGCGTGTGTCTGCCAGGGATGGGGCACTCCGATGGCGCCCACTGCTCACGCGTGTCCGGCTGGGACCGGCCTGTCTGTGGCTTTCCCCACCCAGGCCTGGAGGGCGCTCCGCTGGGAGGGAGGATCCGGGGGCCGCTCTCAGCCTTGCAACACCGCCCCCAACAGGCCGTAAAGGGAAACGCAGGGAAGGGGCGTGAGCCCGCGTTGCAGGATCCGCTGTGGGGCACCTGCCACTTCCCCCGTGTGCGCGTCCGGCTCCTGGTCCTGTGTCCCCGGGTGCGCTCGCCTGAGTGAGCGAGAGAGAGATTTCTGGTCCTCCCGTCCCCCCCGCTGAAATCCGAGCGCCTCCAAAACAGGAAGCCGGGCTCCCCCGCCCACCCCCTCCCCACCAGTCTTCCCTCTGTTCTTCCTGCCGCCAGCCACCCGCGCCAGATTTTGAAATCTCGGAGACAAAACTAGTACTGTAAGATAAATTTTTGTACTGTATTTATTGTGTATAACGATTTTTTTAATGGAGAATTCTGTACATTTAGAACTCTTGTAAATTAAAAACCAATCTTTTTTTTTAAAACTACCGACGCCCCCTCAGCCCTTTGCTTTTGTGTCTTTGGGGTTGGAGTCTGGGGGTTGGGGTGAGACCTGGGGAGGGAGGGGGAGAGGGCGGCTTATCCCACATGTATTTGCTGAGCACCTACTGGGTGCCAGGCCCTGTTCCGGGCACAGGGGTGCAGCATGAACCAGGCACACAGGAATCCTGCCCTGAGGGTGTGTGTGGGGGGGGGAGCAGGTTGGGGACAGACTTAGTGAAGGAGGAAGACTGAACAGCTCAACCAAACAGGCGTATTTTTTCTTTTAATTTTAATTTTTTAAAAAATTTATTTCAGAGAGGAATGGAAAGGGAGAGAGAGATGGAAACATCAATGATGAGAGAGAGTCATTGATTGGCTGCCGCCTGCACACCCACACTGGGGATCGAGCCCACAACCGGACATGTGCCCTTGACTGGAATCGAACCCGGGACCCTTCAGTCCGCAGGCTGTCGCTCTATCCACTGAGCCAAATCTGCTAGGGCAGGTTTTGTTTTTGTTTTGTTTTTTTAATTCCCATCTCCCCACCCCCTGTCCTTTGGTAACCATCAGCTTGTTCTCTCTGTTCACGGATCTGTTTCTGTTCTGTTTCGTTTATTCATTTATTTTGTTTTCTCCGAGATCCTGGTTCATGTTAATGTTCCGTGGTCTCCTGAGACATGAAATTAACGAATACTTTAAGCCTCTGGTCACAGCACTTTTGCCAAATGATCAGAGTGTCAGCTTGTTTTATGTGTGTTTCTGTTGAAAGACAATTTACTAATCTATGCTGTTGATTGATTAACGCGGCCAACAGCACTCCAACGCACACCCAACGAGGCTCATCCAACCCGTATTTTCTCCGCGAGGCACGTCGCAGCCTTTCTGTGCTTGTGCTTAGGAGCACCAGCCAGCACGGAGCACCACGCCGGGGGCAGGGTCAGAGGGAACAACGGGGGGCTGTGGTGTAGGACCTTGGGGTCCAGGAAGGACCCTGCCCTTCCCCTGAGGGAGGCGGGAGCCTCGGGACAATTCTGAGCAGAGGGCTGGGAGCTGACAGGGTCCCCGGCGCCCTCTGGTGGCCGCATGGGGAACAGACGCGAGGGAGGCATCCGCCCAGCCGGGTCCCTGGCGGAGTACAGGCGGCTGGACTGCAGTTCTCTGCAAGCCCCTGGGGGTGTCTGTGGTGGGGAAGCTGACCCATGGGGCCCCCTGGGGGTGACCCCGCCCTGCCGGGCTGCACACCTACGTCCCCCACATGCAGAATAAAGCGCTGAAGGAGAGAGGCAGCTCCCTCAGGCTCCAGGAAGACCCCACGTGGTCACGCAAAAAGGTTTGCCGGTGATTTCCGCGGGCTCCAGCTGCACGCACCCGGAGCAGAGGAACATGACAAACCTGTGCGGAGCACTCCCCGTGCGCGGCTCCAAGCCCTTCACCTGTATCTAACGTGCAGGTGAGGAAACTGAGGCCCGAGGGATGCAGTAAGTGGCGGCCTGGCTGTGAGCCCACCATCTTCACCTCTGGGAACCAGCTACCAGGGAGCTGCGGCGAGGGTGGCAATAGCGAGACCCCTCCCCCCCTCGCCCCTTACCCCCACCCTGGGGAGGGGGCCCAAACTGATCTCCGTTCCCGTAAAGTGAGCCTTGGGGACCAAAGTTGTTAGATAAGTTCCCGGATGCTGGGAGCAGCCTGGTGGGTGTCTGTGGGGTCCCACTGTCCCCCATCTGGGAAAAGGCCTCAACGTTTACCTCGGGACCCAAGTAACCAGGGCCCGGAGCAGGATTGGAACCTAAGACTAAAGATTCCACGATTCATTGAGTAACTCCGAGGCTCACTGGCTGCTTTCTCCATTTTTTAAAAAATTATTGATTTCAGAGAGGAAGGGAGGAGAGAGAGAGAGAAACATCAGTGATGAGAGAGAATCATCCATCGGCTGCCTCCTGCACGCCCCACACTGGGGAATCAAGCCCGCAACCGGGCATGTGCCCTGACTGGGAATCGAACCGTGACCTCCTGGTTCATAGGTCGATGCTCAACCACTGAGCCACGCCAGCCAGGCTCCATTTTTTAAAAATTGTGGTCAAATATACGTAACATAAAGTTTACTGCCCTCGCCGGTTTGGCTCAGTGGATAGAGCGTCCGCCTGAGGACTGAAAGGTCCTGGGTTCGATTCCTGTCAAGGGCACCTGCTGCAGGAGGCAGCTGATCCATGATTCTCTCATCATTGACATTTCTATCTTTCTCTCCCTCTCTGAAATCCATATATATATAAATATGTATTTTTTTAATTTTACCATTTCCGCCATGTTTGCGTAAGCAGCTCAGTGGCGTTAAGTACACTCACACTGTGTAACCATCGCCACCATCCACCCTCGGAACTCGTTTCATCTTGCAAAACGCCAAGTCTGTCCCACGGAACATGGCCCCCCTCCCTCCGCCCGGCCCTGGCATCCATTTCCTGTCTGTGTGAGTGTCACTGCTCCAGGCGCCTCACATGCGTGAAGCGTCGCAGCATTTGGTCTTTGGGGCTGGCTTATTGCACTTGGCACAACGTCTCCAAGGTCCATCCATGTTGTAGAATGTGCCAGAATTTCTCCATCCAGTTTTTTTAAAAATACATATTTTATTGATTTCAGAGAGGAAGGGAGAGGGAGAGAGAGATAGAAACATCAATGATGTGAAAGAATCATTGATTGGCTGCCTCTTGCACGCCCCCTACTGGGGATGGAGCCCGCAATCCAGGCATGTGCCCTTGGCTGGAATCGAACCTGGGACCTTTCAGTCCACAGGCGGATACTCTATCCATTGAGCCAAACTAGCTAGGACTCTCCATCCAGTTTTGACAGATGGGAAAAGAGGGAGGGGGCTCCAGAGGCTGTGAGGGTGTTGGGGAAGCTTTAGGCATGTGTGTGGGGGGGTGGGGGTGGGCAGGTCTCCAAGAGCCCCTGGTGCAGGGAGCAGGCAGGGAGAGTGAGGAGACAGTAGCCCCTTATTAAGGCTCAAAGGATGTTTGATGAGGCAGGGCGTTCACTCCACGGACCCTTCCCAGAATAATGTCTACATTTTTGTTGTTGTCAATCCTCATCCGAGGATAGTTTTCCCATTGATGTTTAGAGAGAGTGGAAGGGAGGGAAGAGGGGAGGGGTAGGGAGAGAGGGAGAAAGAGAACGAGAGAGAGATTTCGATGTGAGAGAGACACATCGATTGGCTGCCTCCCACACTTGCCCCGGGATTGAACCTGCAACCCAGGTACATGCCAGGAATCGAACCCTCAACCCTTTGATGCAAGGGCCGATGCTCTAACCACTTAGGAACACTGGCCAGGGCTAGAATAATGTCTTTAAATGCGTGAAATAACACCCACGGGATTGCAAGAGAAGCAATTCTACTGAAATACAGTTATCTGTTTATTAAGAAACCCACGACCTGTGACACGCTATAGGGGCTGCTATGAATTACACATTAAATAGAGCGAGCTGGGCTGGGGGTTGATGAGGAAACAGCTACCAAACATAACTGCAAAGCGCTGGAAACCGGGCTTCCTCCCGGGGCCGTGGTCCAGGGCCGCTGAGGCTGCTGGCTTGTGGCTCACACTGAGCTTCAGCGTCAAGTCCAGAAGTCGCTGTTTCCTAGGCCAAGTACACGGACCCTCCTGGATTTCACCTGAGGACAGATGGGGAAACTGAGACTGGGAAGTCTCCGGGTAGAAATGAAAGTAGGGGTCTGCCGCCAGGCAACCTGGCTGGACTCCTCGTCATTCTACTCCTTGGACCAGAGAGACTCCCTTTCTTGTGTCTCAACTTCCCCATCTGAGAAATCGGATTAATAGCAATAATAAATATAAGAACAGGGGGAAAGGAGATGGTCCATGACAAGCTTTCGGAATAGGCCTGGGCCCTGGCTGACCAGCTCAGGTGGTTAGAGCGCCATCCCATATGCCAAGGTTGTGGGTTCGACCCCTGGTCAGGGCACATACCAGAAGCAACCACCAATGAATGCACAAATAAGTGGAACAACAAATCGATGTTCCTCTCTCTCTCTCCCTCCCTCCCTCTGAAAATCCTATATAATAAAGAGGTAATATGCAAATTAACCCTCGCACATGGCTACCTACGACCAGGCCGGCAGGGGTGTTAGTGAGGGACGACCAAACGACTGAACAGCAGGCTGTGTGGGGTGACCAGGCCGGCAGGGGGGACAGTTAGGAACCATCAGGCCAGCAAGGGGGGGGGGGGGCAGGTAGGGGCAACCAGGCAGGCAGGTGAGCGATTAGGAGCCAGTGGTCCAGGATTGTGAGAGGGATGTCTGACTGCCTGTTTAGGGGATCGGGCCTAAACGGGCAGTCGGACATCCCCCAAGGGGTTCCAGATTGGAGAGGGTACAGGCTGGGCTGAGGGGACCCCCCCCCATGCACGAATTTTGTGCACCGGGCCTCTAGTCAATAATAAAACTAAGAGAAAGGAATAGGGCCTGCCTCTTAGTGGTAATATTGTTAGTTACTGCTAACTTCCACTTATTTACACATATGGCCATTGCTGCATTTAGCCAATTAGGTATCTCCTGAGAGCCTGCTGTGTGCCAGGCACTGTTCTAGGCGCTGGTGCAACAAGAGTGAACACAACAGACCCAAATCCCTGCCCTCGGAGAGATGACTTTCTTGTGGGTTGGGGTGGGGGAGATTAAAAATAAGTAACATAGCCCTAGCCGGTGTGGCTCAGTGGATAGAGCGTTAGCCTTCAGACTGAAGTGTCTGGTCAAGGGCATGTACCTTAGTTGCAGGCTTGATCCCCGGCCCTGGTCTGGGCATGTACAAAAGGCAACCAATCGATGTTTCTCTCTCTGTGTCTCTCCCTCGCCCTTCCACTCTCTCTAAAAATCAATGGAGAAATATCCACAGGTGAGGATTAACAACAACAACAAATAACATTAAAAATAAAAATCCATTTTAGAAAAGAAGTAAGCCCTAACCAGTTTGGCTCAGCGGACTGAAGGAGGTTTTCGGGTTAGATTCCAGTCAAGGGCATGCACCTTGGTTGCAGGCTTGATCTCCAATAGGGGGCATGCAGGAGGCAGCTGATGGATATTTCTCTCTCATCGATGTTCCTAACTATCCCTCTCCCTTCCTCTCTGTAAAAAAATCAATAAAATATATTTTTTAAAAGAGAAAAGAAGTAAAATAAGTAACAGACACATTCTGGCCCATGTTGGTAAGAGCTAAGAAGGAACAGGAGGTGGGGACTGGGGCGGGGTGGGGAAGGCAGGGCCGCCAGGGAAGAGGTCCTGTGAGGGGAGACAGAGGAGGAACTGGGCCCAGGGAGGCAGGCCCCGCCCTGCGGTGGCCCAGCAAGCAGGCAGCGGGGCGGGGCTTTGACTGGGGCCCGGTGCGCTCTGAGCCCCCCGCTGGGAGAAAACCGAGCTGGGGACCTGCATTAGGAGAGCGATGTTTTCTACACACCTGCCTTGGACCAGGCAGGGGCTCAGCCCTGAACCGTCGCTCTGGGTGTTCGGAGTCCACTTCTCCCGGACTCAGTTGCCTCACCTGTAAAATGGGGATAATCATCCCTACTTCTCGGGGATATTCTGAGAAGTCAGAGCTCAGAGCGGCGCTTGCCCATGGGAAGCGCCCCGTGAACGTGAGGGAGTCACTCAACAAATCCTTACCGAGCCCCTCCCTCCGGGGCCCGGCCCTGGGCTAGGCTGGGACACAGCAGTGAGCCCCCCCCCCCCCCCCCCGGGTGGGAATCCCTGCCCTCCGGGCTCCTGCTGTTGTGGGGAGACAGTCCGCTTAAGGGGAGGAAGGCGGAACAGGCAGAGTGGTGGCCTGGAGAGAAACAGCAGCCACGGGGGCCAGATGGCGGCGCGGCAGGAAGTAGAGAGATGAGGGAGGGCTTCTCTGTGGGGCTGGCATCTGAGCAGAGGCCTGAAGGAGCGGCGGGAGCAGCCATTCCTTCCAGGTGGAGGGAGCAGCACGTGCAAAGGCCCTGTGGTCGGAGGGCTGCTGCTGTGCTGGAGGAACAGCCAGGAGGCCAGAGTGACTGGCGGGGAGTGAGCGAGAGGGACAGGGCGGCGGGAGGTGCGGGCAGAGACATGGCGGGTTTTGTGGGACCGTGTGGGCCACCGTTTGGGCTTTGGCTATGAGTGTGAGGAGCCAGGGAGAGGAGTGAGCAGAGGAGTTTCCTGAACTCACTGAAGGCTCTTTATTTATTTATTTTATTTTTATTTATTTATTTTTAAAATATATTTTATTGATACTTTACAGAGAGGAAGGGGAAGGGAAAGTGATAGAGAGTTAGAAACATCGATGAGAGAGAAACATCATTCAGCTGCCTCCTGCATACCCCTTACTGGGGATGTGCCTGCAACCAAGGTACATGCCCTTGACCGGAATCGAACCTGAGACCCTGAGTCCGCAGGCCGACGCTCTATCCACTGAGCCACACCGGCCAGGGTCGCTCAAGCCTTTTAATCGCCGTTATTGTCGCTGCTGTTGTGATTGTTCTTCTCATTCCCGTGTTAGGAAGGCGGCAGAGCCCAGCCGGTGTGGCTCAGTGGTTGCGTGTGGACCTATGAACCAGGAGGCCACCATCCGGTGGGGGGCGTGCAGGAGGCAGCCGATCCATGATTCTCTCTCATCATTGATGTCTCTCTCTCCCTCTCCCTTCCGCTCTGAAATCAGTAAAAATACATGTTTCTAAAAGTTGGGCTGGGATCAGGGAGGGGCCCAGAGCCGGCGGTGGAGGTAGAGTTTGAACCCGAATTTGAACGGGGAATGAAAAAAAAACCCCAGCTCCTACCCACCTCGCGAAGGCGTCCTCCCGCTCCCCACCAGGGGGCGCCAGAGGCCGGGCGCCGGGTTTGGGGAGGGGGGGCGCCTCGTCCCGCCCCCCCCGCCCCTCCCTTCCCTGCTCCGGGCTGCAGGCCCCACCCGGCTCAGACGGCTCCGGACGGGACCGCGAGCACAGGCCGCTCCGCGGGCGCCTCCGATCCCCGCGGGACCCCCGCCCAGCCCAGCCGCCTGCGCGCCCCTCGGTGAGTGGCCCCCGACCGCGGCGGTCACCTCCCAGCCCCCGCGACACCCAGCCCCGAGCCCGCCCTGGCTCCCGAGGAGCCCCTGCTCCCCCAAGACCCTCAGTCCCCGCCCGCAGAGTGCACGGTCTCCCGCGGCCCCAGGCCCCCCTGAAACCGGCCCCCTCCACGCCCCAGCCCCTCCGGTCTGTAACACTGCCCCCCACTCTTGCGTCCCTCCCAGTCTTGCCCAGTCCCCCCACCGCTCCCCGTCTCCACCAGTCGCTCTCAGTTCCCCTCCCCGTCCTCTCAACGGGGAGGTCCCGGCTCTGGGTCTCCCTCCGCCGCCCTCATCCTTCTTGGTCCTACCTGGTCCTCCTCCCACACAAAAGTTCCTCTCCCACCTCACCAACTCCATCGCCCTTCCAGCCGCCCCAGCACCCTTCCAGCCACGTACCCCGGGCCCCACCCTCCCTAGGGCACCAACCCAGCCCCCTCCTTCGGCCGACAGCCCGGTCCCAGCTCCTGCCTCTTCTTTACCTCTCCTCCCGGACTCCTCCTTAAAAAAAAAATCGTTATGACTTTATGGACTCTTAAACATATTTGATTTGCGATTATTTTTAAAATGTGTGTTGCTTCTCAGAGAGAAGAAGGGAGAGGGAGGGGGAGAGAGAAACGTCGATGAGAGAGAAACATCGATTGGTTGCCTCCTGCACACACCCCACTGGGGATCAAGCTTGACCGGGATTCGAATTGGCAACCTCGCGGTGCCTGGGATGATGCTCAATCAACGGAGCCACGCCGGCCCCCGGCTGATTTGCAATTATTTTTGATGCTCAAACTGTCCAATCTTTAGCCAGGGGGAGTCCCTTCAGGCTGGGGCCTGTGTCCCCGGGACATGCCCCGTCCGTCTCTGAGCACCTCCCCACCATCTGATTTAGGCTCGCTTCTTGCCCTGCTGCGGCCCCAGGATCAGCCGTGTCTCTAAGGAGCCCTGGCTTCTTCCGGTGGGAAATGATATTTAGAGTCTCCAATATGACGAAAAGCTGGCTGTGTGAAAAGATCAGTAAAATTATAAGCATCTACTCAGACTGATCAAGGAGCTGGGAGGAAGCGAGGACACAAATGACTGAGATCGGGAAGGAAAGAAGGGGCATCACTACAGATCCTACAGAGAGCGAGGGGCTGGAGGGGCGTGTAGAGAACACAGTCTGGGGGCAGGGGTGCTCGTTGCCGCTGGGTTGGTAATTATTTCTCTTCCTAATGTTTTAGACCTGTGATGAGAGTGCAGGCTCTGAGGTCAGGTTGCCTGGAGCCCCAGCTTGAGCACTTTCTAGCTTATTCGGCAAGTTACTGCTACCGTTCTAAGCCTCCATTTCCTGGTCGGAAAAGTGAGGATAATAACAGCCCTACCTGACCAAGGTGTTGGGAAGATGAGAGTAGAGCAGCGTCTGGCATGCAGTGATCATACATGTTGAGTTACTCTTCTGAACGCCCAAGGCCCCTCCGACCTGGGCACACCTGGGCAATGGCTCAGCTTTACCTCTCACCCCTCCGGGCCCCTGTGTCCAGCCAGCCACCCGGTTCATGCCTGTCACAGCTTCAGGCCTCTTCACACACCATCCTCTCTGCCTCGATGCCCTTGTCAGGCCCACTCTGCAGGGAGCAGCTCAACAATCAACCCAGCCCTGACTGGTTTGGCTCCGTGGATAGAGCGTCGGCCTGCAGACTGAAGGGTCCCAGGTTCGATTCCGGTCAAGGGCATGTGCCTTGGTTGCGGGCACATCCCCAGGTGGGAGTGTGCAGGAGGCGGCTGATCGATGTTTCTCTCTCATCGATGTTTCTGGCTCTCTATCCCTCTCCCTTCCTCTCTGTAAAAAATCAATAAAATATATTTTAAAAAATATCAGCCCAGCCAGAGCTTTCGGATGTGTGGCCGGTTTGTCACGTCCCCTTCTGGGGCCCACACGTCCACTGCCTGGCATTTCCCCGGCATCACTCCTCATGGGAGCTCTGAGTGGGGCTGGGGAGGGGGAGGTGTGTGGTCTCTGGCCGGTTTCTGGGTCCACCATTCCTGACACATGGAGGGATTTCAGGGTCGATGTGCGAGGTGATGGGAGGGGAGAAGGGAGAAGAAAAGGGCGAAGGAATATATTTCTTCTGGGCGGCCTCGGCACCCTTCCCTTGTCCCTTCCTTGGTCTCCCGCACCAGCCCCCCTTCTCCGTCATTCCGCCGTTAGGATGGGACAGTCACCTTCCTTCTCCTCCAGCCATCACCTCCCGCCATGCATCCTCCGTGCTCGCTGCTCCTCCCTCTGCCCATCCCACCCTCCTCCTCTTCCCGGTCCGCCGCTCAGCTCCTTCCTTCCCCTCCTCCACCAGGCAGTCCTCCATCCACCCCCTCTCCTTCTCCCGCAGGCAGCTCTCCCCCTGCGCGTCTCCCTCAGCCGGCGAGCCCAGCGGGTAGCGCCCCGTGGGGAGTGTGCCGCCACCATGTTCAGCTGGTTGAAGCGCGGCGGGGCGCGGGGGCAGCGGCCCGAGGCCATCTGCACGGTGACCTCGGCGCTCAAGGAGCTGTACCGCACCAAGCTGCTGCCGCTCGAGGAGCACTACCGCTTTGGCGACTTCCACTCGCCCGCCCTGGAGGACGCCGACTTCGACAGCAAGCCCATGGTGCTGGTGGCCGGCCAGTACAGCACGGGCAAGACCAGCTTCATCCAGTACCTGCTGGAGCAGGAGGTGCCCGGCTCCCGCGTGGGGCCCGAGCCCACCACCGACTGCTTCGTGGCCGTCATGCACGGCGAGACCGAGGGCACCGTGCCGGGCAACGCCCTCATCGTGGACCCCGAGAAGCCCTTCCGCAAACTCAACCCCTTCGGAAACACCTTCCTCAACAGGTGTGCGCCGGAGGGGGCTCCTCCCCCGGCCCCGGGCCCCCCCTTTCTGTCCCTTCCCCGCCCGTGTTTCTCCCCTTTTCAGCCCCAATGCCTTGCTCGCTTCCTGGACGTTCCCAGTCCGGTCTCTGCTCTTCACCAGGGGAGCCAGCCTGCCCTGCTGGGCTACCTTGGGCAAGGGACTTGACCTCTCTGTGCCTCCCCGACCCTCATCTGGCAAATGGGGATAACCGGAGGCCCCCCACCACAGGATTGTTTGGGGACTAAATGAATCACAATCATGAAAGTGCTGAGAACAGCCCCCGGCACAAAGTACGTGCTCAGTAAATGTCACCTCTGATTTATTTAGAGTTTTTATTCTCTGTCCCATCTCCCTTTTCGCTTTAGGTCTTCCCTTCCCTGGACCTGATTTAAGCTCGGTGCAACCCTGGCTTCCCCTCTTTTGTATCCTCTCCTCCTGTCCCTCCCTGCACTGACCCCTGCCCTTCCTTCCACCCCAGGTTCATGTGCGCCCACCTCCCCAACCAGGTCCTGGAGAGCATTAGTATCATCGACACCCCAGGCATCCTGTCGGGTGCCAAACAGAGAGTGAGCCGCGGTGAGTGAAGCTGGACCCCGGGTCTGAGGGAGGAGGGGCTGGGGGCCTGGACCCCTGGGTCCGAGGGAGGAGGGGCTGGGGGCCTGGACCCCTGGGTCTGAGGGAGGAGGGGCTGGGGGCCTGGACCCCTGGGTCTGAGGGAGGAGGGGCTGGGGGCCTGGACCCCTGGGT
The DNA here is from genome assembly GCF_951640355.1 of Cnephaeus nilssonii. Lineage (NCBI taxonomy): Eukaryota > Metazoa > Chordata > Mammalia > Chiroptera > Vespertilionidae > Cnephaeus > Cnephaeus nilssonii. The sequence continues at coordinate 43,584,505 of NC_137091.1, forward strand.
CCGAGGGAGGAGGGGCTGGGGGCCTGGACCCCTGGGTCCGAGGGAGGAGGGGCTGGGGGCCTGGACCCCTGGGTCCGAGGGAGGAGGGGCTGGGGGCCTGAACCCCTGGGTCTGAGGGAGGAGGGCGCTGACTACGGGGACTCCCAGGTCCGAGGGAGGAGGGCCGGGTCCCTGCTAGGACTTGCCCTGTGCCAGCTGCCCGGAATGGAAGGGAGCTGGTGGAGAGAGGCTGTGAGTCTCCCGCGTTGGCACACGTTGCCGGTGGGGGAGGTGGTGGGTGAACACGTGTGAACAGGCCGCAGCTGCACGTCTGGGCCCGAAGGACTGAGAGGGAGAGATCAAGAGAGAGAGGCAGGGAGAGATACACAACGTCAGAGACAGAGAGGGGTTCAGAGAGCGAGGCAGGGAGGCAGGCCGAGGCCCAGAGGGGAGGCCGAGCCGGCCGGGAGGCCGTGGGCGCTGGAGCTCCGGGCTGGCCTGGGCCGCCGATGGGGCTGGGAAGGGGCTGGGAGGGAGCCTGGGCCGGGGCCAAGGGTGGCCTGGAATTTATAAACAGCTGTGCAGGGGGAGCGGCGGGGGGCGAATTCCAGCGGGGCCTCCAGAGCCCGCCCCACCGCTGCCCGGAGCGTTCCGCATCTGTGCCCCGCACCCCCGCCCAGCGTTCCCGTCCCCCGCCCCGAGCCCCGGAGGCCAGGAATTGGGGCAAAGGAGGCAGCAGTGTGGGCCAGAGGGGACCGGGAGGCTGGGCGCGGGGCGGGGCGAGGGCGCGGAGGGTTACGGCGTCCCTGGCGGCGGCCCAGCGGGCGCGCGTCCCCGGGGAGAAGGCAGGGGCAGCTGCGGGAGCGATCGGAGGGCGCGCCGCCAGCCCCGGGGGGAGGCAGGGGGCGGGGTCCCTGGGAGAACGGAACCTAGCGGGTCTGCAACCAGAGCAGGGGTGCCAGGGGGCCCAAAGGCCTTGTGTGTGTGGGGGGGGGACGGCAGGGGAGAGAGCAGGGTCTCCTTCCCTGGCAGGGGGTAGAGTGCGCGCGCCCCTGGGAGTCTGTGCCTGTGCCTGGCTGACACTGTGCCTCGGAGAACTGTAGGGGGCTGTGGGGACTGTGTGTGATAGTTCTCTGTGCACAGTGTGAGCTTGGGTGTGCAAGTGAGAGTGCGTGAGGGCTGTGCCTCTGTGGGACTGTGTGTTTGTGTCCGTGCGGGCGCCTTTGCGTCTGGGGGGTTGCGGGGCTGTGTGTGCATCGCGGGCGTGACGGTGTGACCTCGGATAGCTGTGTAGGTCCCAGGTTGTGGGCAAGAGTGTGTCTGGGCGTCTGCAACTTGTAGCGTGTGGCCGGTGTGTGCTGGGTGGGCGCCTGCGTGTGAGCACACGCGTGTGAGCATTGGCGGAGTGCGTGGCTGCCCGTGTGTGTAGTATCTGTGAATGTGTGTGTGTGATTGTAGCGCAATGGAGCGCTCTGGCCGGGTTCAAATCTGGACTCTGCTATTTTTAAGAACTGTGGGACCTTGGGCAAGCTACTTAACCTCCCCGTGCCTCAGTTTCCTCATCTGTAAAATGGGAATAATAATAGTATCAGCCTCATAGGTGCACTGAGGGTTAAAATTAAATGTCAGAACGTGCAGAGTGCTGGCCGGCGCGGCTCAGTTGGTTGAGCGCGTGCAGGTTGGATTCTCTGGTCAGGGCACATACCCGGGTTTCGGGGTTGATCCCCAGTTGGGGTGCATACCGGAGGCAACTGATCAATGTTTCTCTCTCACATCAGTGTTTCTGTCTCCCTCCCTCTTCCCTTCCTCTCTCTCTACAATCAATAAAAATATGTTTTTTAAAAACACTGTGCAGAGCACTGAAAGCAGTGTGTGGCACACAGTAGGTGCTACGGGAGTGTCAATGTGACTGTTTTTCCTGGGTGAGTGCGCAGGCGCCCGGCCTGTCTCTGCCACGTCTCCCGTTCCCACGCTGACTCAATCTCCCTCCCGCCTTCCCTCCGGCATGAGCCACACTTTCCAAATCCGGGCTGTGTGTGTGTTTGTGTAGAAACGGGAGGGAGGGGGCCCCAGCTGCCGTCCCTCTGGTGACCCGGCCCTTCCTCCCCCCACACAATGTGCCCCACCCGTCCCTCAGGCCCCAGCTGCCGCGAGGAGCCGGCTTCCTCCTCGGGAGGCTGGGCGTGGAGGCCCGGGGAGACTCCCGCTCTGCGGCCTCCTCTCCGGTGTGTTTGAGGAAATCCCTTCAGCTCTCTGTGCCTCCATGTTCTCCTCTGGAAAGAGGGGGGCATAAACGTGTGGGTCTTCCTGGGGTGTTTGGACGTTCAGTGAGTTATGGAGCGGAGCATGAAGTGGCCTCAGGGAATCAGCTGTGGCTCCCTGTTCTGCCAGTTAGCGCCCCGTCCCCCAGGGGGCCACTCCGCAGCCCCTCCTCTGAGGGGCCCTCCCGGACTCCCCAGGCGGGCTCAGGCATCCCCTCGGGGCTCCCCCACCCCGGCCTGACCACTGTGGGGACAGGTCTGTGTCCCAGTGGACCGTGAGCCCGGTAAGGGCGGGACTGGGCTGCCTGAGCAAGCCGTGTCCCCGCACAGAGCAGGGTGAATGACTCATCCCCATGCACTCAGCGCTGTTGTGGGGGTTTGTTTGTTGTTGTTGTTTTTATTGATTTCAGAGAGGAAGGGAGAGAGATAGAAACATCAATGAGGAGAGAGAATCATTGATCGACTGCCTCCTGCACGCCCCGCACTGGGGATGGAGCCCACAACCTGGGCATGTGCCCTTGACCGGAATCGAACCCGGGATCCTTCAGTCCGCAGGCGGATGTTCTATCCACTGAGCCAAACCAGCCAGGGCAACACTGCAGTATTTTAACAACCTGTACACCCGAACCAAGGCATACCACTGGCATCTGCTGAATGAATGAATGAGGCAGGAATGAATGAATGAATGAATGAATGAATGAAAGAAAAAGGGAAGGGCTTATTGCCCCTGTAGCTAGATGGCTTGAGGGACTGGGGCCAGAGTGATGGGGCTGCGCGAAGCCGGGGCAGTGGGGTGCTCTGAGGTCCTTGGCTATTTCACATAGACAGCGGTTCTGATAGTCAACCCAAAGGGATGGACGCCTCCGATGGCTGGAGGGGGGCTGACCTTTGCCCCCCGCCCCGCCCCCCAGGCTATGACTTCCCGGCGGTGCTGCGCTGGTTCGCCGAGCGCGTGGACCTCATCATCCTGCTGTTCGATGCGCACAAGCTGGAGATCTCCGACGAGTTCTCCGAGGCCATCGGCGCGCTGCGCGGCCACGAGGACAAGATCCGCGTGGTGCTCAACAAGGCCGACATGGTGGAGACGCAGCAGCTGATGCGCGTGTACGGGGCGCTCATGTGGGCGCTGGGCAAGGTGGTGGGCACGCCCGAGGTGCTGCGCGTCTACATCGGCTCCTTCTGGTCCCAGCCGCTCCTCGTGCCCGACAACCGGCGCCTCTTCGAGCTGGAGGAGCAGGACCTGTTCCGGGACATCCAGGGCCTGCCGCGCCACGCCGCGCTGCGCAAGCTCAACGACATGGTGAAGAGGGCCCGGCTGGTGCGGGTGAGCAGGCCTGGGGGGGCATGGTGAAGAGGGCCCGGCCGGTGCGGGTGAGCAGGCCTGGGGGGCATGGTGAAGAGGGCCCGGCCGGTGCGGTGAGCAGGCCTGGGGGGCATGGTGAAGAGGGCCCGGCCGGTGCGGGTGAGCAGGCCTGGGGGGCATGGTGAAGAGGGCCCGGCCGGTGCGGGTGAGCAGGCCTGGGGGGCATGGTGAAGAGGGCCCGGCCGGTGCGGGTGAGCAGGCCTGGGGGGCATGGTGAAGAGGGCCCGGCCGGTGCGGGTGAGCAGGCCTGGGGGGCATGGTGAAGAGGGCCCGGCCGGTGCGGGTGAGCAGGCCTGGGGGGCATGGTGAAGAGGGCCCGGCGGGTGCGGTGAGCAGGCCTGGGGGGCATGGTGAAGAGGGCCCAGCTGGTGCGGGTGAGCAGGCCTGGGGCCGGGCAGGGGGCGGCGGGCTGGGGCGGCTCCAGGCTTTCCTCTGACCCTCCTCTTGGCTGCTAGTCGCCAACTGATCAGCTCTGAGCAGTGAGCTGTCCGGTCCAAGAGCGTTCCCCAAGCGGGGCCTTCTGGCGCACAGGGGACCGGCGGGAGCTGGCGGGAGCAGGATTGCGTGGAGAACTGTTCCTCTACCATTGCGCTCCTGTCTCTGTCTCTTTCCATGTCTCCCTGTCTCTTCTCTGTCCTGTTAGCCCTTCATTTATCACCTGCAGCCAGTCAGATGGTACCGTGTCCCGCCCAGGACTCCTGTCTCAGCAAAAACCAAGCCCTCCCTGTGGTCCACAGCGATCCCTCCCACCCGCCACCTGCTTTTCCTCTGTCATCGTCCACTCCCTTCGTTATTCATTGCATGTCGCACTGGCCTCCCCAACCCTACCTCAGGGCCTTTGCACATGCTGTTTCCTCTTCCTTCCCATCATTCATTGCATGTCACACTGGCCTCCCCAGCCCTACCTCAGGGCCTTTGCACATGCTGTTTCCTCTTCCTTCCCATCATTCATTGCATGTCACACTGGCCTCCTCAGCACTACCTCAGGGCCTTTGCACTTGCTGTTTCCTCTTCCTGGAGACCTCCCCTCACTCACCCCTCTCCCACCTGGTACACCTGGCTCACTTGTCACCTACCTCCATCTCGTCTTTACTCAAGCGTCACCTCTCAAGGAGGCTTCCCTGCCTGGCCTCCTTTTTTATGAAAATAACGCCCCCTCATCCCTCTCCCCCTACTCCCCCTTGCAAGTCCTGCTTTATTCCTCTTGCAGTTTTCTTCATAGGGTCATACTACCTGGTCCTAAGTTACCCATTCAGTGGGTTTTGGTGTTTACTGCTGTCTCCGCTGCTCACATTTAAGCACCACAGAAGCAGGGATCTTTCTCCGAACTGGTTCCCTGCTGCACCCCAAGCGCCTGGAACAGAGCTGGTGCTCAGTAAACAGTTACAATGAGTGGCCAGATTATTATGATCTCTGAACTCATAATAATCTGGCCACTCAGTGCATATAAATATAGATTTAGATAGATATAGATATAGATATAGATATAGATATAGATATAGATATAGATATAGATATAGATATAGATATAGATATAGATATTAGAGGCCCAGTGCATGAATTCGTGCATGGGTGGGGTCCGGCCAGCCTGGCCAGGGGGAGGGGACATGGGCAGTTGGTCGGCCTGCCTGCTGGTCGAACTCCTGGTCGAGGGGACAATTTGCATGTTAGCCTTTTATTATATAGGATATACACTGAATGGTCAGATTATTATGCGTTCAGAGATCATCATAATCTGGCCACTCAGTGTATTGAACGAATGACGCTGAACAAACGCATTTAACAAAATCTCTTCTGTGCCTGGCCCTGTGCCGGGTGGTACGGGACAGTCCCATCCCCAGACCGTGAAGACCCAGCATGGTCAGGGCTGGGACTGGGGAGCCCGGGGGAACCCTGGAAGGCTTCTTGGAGGAGGGGGCTGCAAACTGGAGGATGAGGACCAGGCAGGGAAGGGGTTCTAGGCAGTGGGAGCGGCGAGCACCTGGGCTGGAGATGAGAACATGGCAAGCTTGGGGACGAGGGAAAATGTCCGTTGAACCCGATGCAGGCGGTACTGACTCTGAGGCTGGCAGGCGTGGGAGTCAGAGCGCCCAGGGCTTGGCCAGGAATGTGTGCTTTGTCCCAAGACCCTGGGGAGCCACGGAGGGTGCAGTGTAAGGGAGGGACAGGGTCAGACTAGCTGCCTTCGGCAGGGTGGATTCCGGGCGGTGAGACCCGGGCACAGACCAGGGAGGGGGCTGGGTGCCGAGGAGCTGGGAGGAGCCTGGATCAGGACGGGGCTATTGGCGGGGGGGGGGGGGGGGGGGAGTACTGGTTTCAGGGCGATTTTGGAGGCCAAATGGAACATTCGTGGGGGCGGCTGCCAGGATGGAGGTGGGGCAGGAAGCTGGGCAAGCCGGGAGGCCCGGGAGGTGAAGGAGCCAGAGGTTTAAGGAGCAGCTCGGAGGGGGTGAGTCAGAACCCCCACCCCCACCCCAGGAATCCTCTTTGGGAGGGAGGGCGCGGTGTGGACTGGAGCCTCAGGACCCACCTTTCTTCCCTGCTCTGCCCAGGCTCTGGACTCCCCGTCTCTCTCTATATCCTTATTTCTACCTCTTCCTCAGCCTCTCTCTTGGTCTTTCTCTTCCTCTCTCCTTCCCTCACTCTTTCTCCCTTTCTCTCCCTGCGCCTCTCATTCATTCTCTTCCCCTCTTTCCTCCTCTCTTTCTTTTTATTTATTCATACTTTTTATTGATTTCAGAGAGGAAGGGAGAGGGAGAGGGAGATAGAAGCATCAGTGATGAGAGAGAATAATCGATTGGCTGCCTCCTGCACACCCCACAGTGGGGATCGAGCCGGCAACCTGGGCATGTGCCCCTGCCCGGAATCGAACCCTGACCTCCTGGTTCATAGATTGACACTCAACCACTGAGCCACGCTGGCCGGGCTCCCCCTCTCTTTCTTATTATTTTTCCCTCCTTCGGTCTCTCTCCTCTTCCTCCCTCATCCTATCTATCTATCTATCTATCTATCTATCTACCTATCTATCTTCATCATCATTATCTATCATCTATCTATCTACCTATCTATCTATCTATCTATCTATCTATCATCTATCTCATCTACCATCATCTGCTCCCTCCTTCTCTGTCTTCCTCCCAGTCTCAGTCTCCCTGGGGCTCCCAGCCCCCAGGCCCCTTCAGGGAGGCAGAGCGGCAAGAGCTGGAGCCCAGGCCGCGGGACCGAGGGACAGGGTCGGGCCGGACACCTGGAGCCCCGCCGGACAGGAGGCGGCTCCGGAAACCGGGACAAACCCCGGAGTCCGGGACCCGCGCCCCGGCCCGCCCCGCCCTCCCACCTTATCTCTTCCTGGCACCTTCCCCCGCTTCCTCTCTGGAAAAGCCATCAGCGTCCCACCACCTCCCGGCTGCTGGGTCCCCCAGGAGCCGCCCCTGGGCCCCGCCCCCTCGCTCCATTGGCCCCGCTCCACAGGCCACGCCCACACCGAGCCACACCCCTGCCCTGATTGGCCCCTCTCACCTGCGGACACCTCCTTCCCCTCCCTGCTGCGGATCCATCCATCCGTGGCTCCCCAGTGCTGGTCCAGGCCCAGGGTCCCGGTGACCAGGCCCCGCCCCTGCCCCATGTCACCTGCTCACGCCCCGCGTGTGGTTCTGCGCAGTCAGTCCCATCATCAAACATGCTGGCGCCTGCCGGGTAGCTCCGTCAGCGAGAGCTTCCTCCTGGTACACCGAGGGTGCGGGTGCCATCTCCGGTCAGGACACAGACAAGCATCAGCCAATGCATGCATGAATCCATCTCTCTCTAAACAGCAAACCGATCTCTCTCTCTGCCTTCCTCTCTCTCTCTCAAATCAATCAAATCAAATAAAATGCTTTCATCCTAGCCAGTGTAGCTCAGTGGATAGAGCATTGGCCTGTGGACCGAAGGGTCCCGGGTTTGATTCCGGTCAAGGGGACATACCTTGGTTGCAGGCTCCTCCCCCGTTAGGGCCCTGGTGGGGTGCGTGCAGGAGGCAACCAATCAATGTGTTTCTCTCACATCGATGTTTCTCTCTGTCTTTCCCTCTCTCTAAAAATCAATGGGAAAATATCCTCGGGTGCGGATTTTAAAAAAAAGTTCTCCCCCAAGGGCACAAAGCCCTTCTGGACTCTTTTTGGCAGCCCCCCCTCTTCGGGGTAGGGTGCGGATGAGTCCTCGGCTCTGCCCTTCCGCCGAGGGGGGAGCTGCGCTGTGACACTGAGGCCAAGGTCTTGGGAGGGTCTGAGTCTGGAGAGGCCCGGAACCTTCAGACTGCGCTGCTCTGAGCCGCCCAGGGACACGCACTTAAGGAACAGGTGCTGCCCGCTACTGAACTGCCCTGCGCTGGTCTCGGCCCCGGAGACACAGCTGGGGGCAAGCCAGATTAGATTAGATTAGAATTACTCTTTAAATATATATATTTTATTGATTTTTTTTTACAGAGAGGAAGGGAGAGGGATATAGAGTTAGAAACATTGATCAACCGAAACCGGTTTGGCTCAGTGGATAGAGCGTTGGCCTGTGGAGTGAAAGGTCCCAGGTTCGATTCCGGTCAAGGGCACATGCCAGGGCTGCGGGCTCAATTCCCCATAGGGAGTGTGCAGGAGGCAGCTGATCGATGTTTCTCTCTCATCGATGTTTCTAACTCTCTATTCCTCTCCCTTCCTCTCTGTAAAAAATCAATAAAATACATTAAAAAACAAACAAACAAAAAAAACATCGATCAGCTGCCTCCTGCACACCTCCTACTGGGGATGTGCCTGCAACCAAGGTACATGCCCTTGACCGGAATCGAACCTGGGACCCTTGAGTCCGCAGGCTGATGCTCTATCCACAGAGCCAAACCGGCCAGGGCTAGAATTACTTTTAATGAGGAAGTGGATATGAAATGAATCTGTAATATCGCATGCAATAAGGATTTTGAAGAAAAATGAGGCAGAGGGAAGAGAGACGGGTGAGGGACTGTTTAAGGGGCGTTAGGGAAGGGCTCCCGGAGGAGGTGATATTTGAGCCGGAGCCTGAAGGAGGGGAAGGGGAGCTGAGTGGAGATCTGGGGGGACCATACCAGGCAGAGGGGACAGCAAGCCCAAAGGCCCTGAGCAAGGAACCTGCTTGAACAGGAGCCCAGGGTGGCCGGAGGACACGGGGGGGGCGGGGGGGGGGGTGAGGGTGCAGAACCAGCCAGACTCACCAGAATTGTTAGCATTCTAAACGTATGATTCATTTAATAAGTGTTTTTAAGCCAACGGTTGAGACCAGCTCATGGTAAAGCATTCACGTTTGTCAAACACGCTCCCTCCCGCCCCTGCCCCCAGCTCTCGGGGCTCCGCCCGCCCCAGGATTGGTTTCTGCGCCTTTTCCTAGATGCATTGTTTTCATGTGAGCACATACATGTCATTCTTTAGCTTCCTATTTAAAATGGGATGCAGTGTGCTCACTGTTCTGCCCTCCCTGTTTGCTTTTTGATAACGTACGAGCCTGCGGCTCAGAGGTCCCCCCCGCGCATTGTCTGGGGCTCCAAATATTTCTCGAGTGTTTGTGTGCATGCTGTGCCAGCGCGGAGGACAGAGGCCCGGGCCAGGCCCCGGCCCGCCCGGGGCTCCCAGTCTGATGGGAAGGGACAGAACAAACAAACCAACCGAGCAGTAACGTAGTAACGAATTGTGATAAGTGTGAACAAAACGATAAAGGCGGAGACAGAAAATAACTGGATGGGGCGGTGGGGGGGGGGGCACCTGCTCCCAGAGGATGGCCTGTGTGAGGGGTGACGCCAAAGGAAGCTGCGGGAGCCCAGGCCGATTCCCAGGCAGAGAGTGGCATGTGCAAAGGCCCTGGGGTGGGGGACGAGCGGCATCTGGTAAAGCCAGGAAGGCAGGCGAGGAAGCTGGAGCAGCGACCAGGGGGAGATACTGTTGGGTGAGGCAGCAGGAGCCGAGTCAGGGAGAGCAGTGCTTCTGGAGCCTTCCATCCTCAGGACCCCATCACACTCTTAGAAATGACTGAGCACCCCAGAGAAGTTGTCTCACATGGACTGTGTCTGTGCTGATCGTGTTAGAATTCAGAACGGAGACAATGTTTAATGTTTATCACGTGATATTAAGGAACCAGTAACGAATGGTTCCAGAATTATTAAGTAGTCATTTATTAGAAATGTTGCCAGTAGGTTATTGATCATGTTTAATTTATATTAATAAATATCAATAATTAATATTATATGATCATTTAAAGTAACAACACACATCAGTCAACCTAAGTAACATGTTGCATGAAAATTAACTATTTTCGAAACAAAAAAAGTCAGGGAGGACAGGGTGCCTGTACTACATTTTTAAAAAATATTTTTATTGATTTCAGAAGGGAAAGGGAGAGGGAAGGAGAGAGAAAGAGAAAGTGAGAGACATCAATGATGAGAGAGAATCATCAATCGGCTGCCTCCTGCGTGCCCCACCACTGGGGACCAAGCCCACAACTGTGCCCTTGCCCGGAATCGAACCGGGGACCCTTCAGTCCACAGGCTAATGCTCTATCCACTGAGCCAAACCGGCCAGGGCACCTGTCCTACATTTTTGCAAATCTCTTTGCTGTCTGGCTTCCCCTATCTTGTAGCCTTAAAAAAAACCTCCACCGTCCACTCGGGAGGAAATGAAAAGTAAAAAAAAAAAAAAGCGTCTTATTATTATTATTCAAACACAGTCTCGCCTCGGCTCCGCTCTCTGAGGCCTCCCCTCTGAACAGCTTGCTTCTCACCCCAGCGCCCCTTACATGCCGGCACCTGTGTGATCAGTCAGGTCTCCCAGGCGACAAACCAGCGAGAGAACGCGCGACCACCAGCCAGGACGTTGTATTGTGAATATTTTCCTGGGGTTTTTTGGCTCTTGTTGCTGCTTATTATTAGATTTTCCCTTTTTACTGTACATTTCCTTTCCTTTCTGTTAAATGCTCATTTACATTCCATGTCCTTTTCGTTTTCGAAGTGCTAATTTATCAATTAGCCAGGACGTTAGACATGTACTGTGGATAAGAAAGGTTAAGACAGGGACTCATTTGGGGTCTGGAACCAATTCCGTGTACATTCTTTCTAATGGGAAGAGCGACTCGGCTTCCAGACCGCCTTCTGGGACGAATTAACTGTGAGCGCCGAGGTTCCACTGCACTTTTGATTGGCTGAACCCCTAAAGGGTCTCGAGACCCCCTGGGGTTCCCCGGACCACACTTTGAGAATTGCTGCTGTAGGGCCCTTTAAGAACTTTGAACTTGGATGGAAAGCAAATTGAGCCTTTGGAGCAGCATCTCGTGGTCTGGTGTTTGTTCCCTAAAAAAATAAACAAGCAGCCAAGCCCGAGTGGCTGGTGGTTGAGCATCTACCTATGAATCGCCAGGTCCAGGTTCAATTCCCAGTCAGGGCGCATGCCCAGGGTGCAGGCTCGATCCCCAGTGGGGGGCGTGCAAGAGACAACGGATCAATGATTCTCTCTCATCATTGATGTTTCTATCTCTCACTCTCTCTTCCTCTGAAATCAATAAAAGTATGTTAAAAACAAACAAACAAACCCCAAAACTTCCCGCTGCTGCTTCGTGGAGAAGGGTTTGTAGGGACAAGAGAAGCCGGGAGGCCATGGGGTGACTGGTGTGTCCCCCCAGGAGAGAGAGGGTGACGGCAGGCGGCAAGGAGAGGACTCCCTAGCGTTGGAGGAGGCCGGGGAGCCGTAAGAAGATCGAAATCAGGACTGATTTCCCGAATTCTGGCCTCCGCTGGGGAGGAGTAGGTGGGGGTGCCATTTGTTCCCCAAGATGGGCGCAGCTGAGGGGGACACAGCTCTGGGGGCTGGGCCCGAATTCCACAGAGGGCGCCCTGAGACAGAGCGTCCCCAGGAATGCTGACCGGCCTCAGCCCCGGGCCGGAGGGGCCGGGAGAGGCTGGGCTGTGTGTGGGTCTGGGAGTGGACGGTGCTGAGGGTGCGTCAGCCTGGGAGGGGCCCAGGTTGCCCCCCAGAGAGGGGGGGCCCTTCTGCCTGTGACGGCAATGGTGCAGCAGCTCCCGGGAACAGTTTGAAATGCAGAGGTCTCAGGCCCTGCCCTGCACCTAGTGTATCAGCAACTCCAAGCAGGAGGCCTGGGAACCTTTAAATGAAAAGATTTTTAGAGAGAGAGGAAGGGAGAGAGAGAGGGAGACAGAGAAGGAGAGGGAGAGGGAGAGGGAGAGGGAGAGGGAGAGGGAGAGGGAGAGGGAGAGGGGGAGGGGGAGGGAGAGAGAGAAACATCGATTGGCTGCCCAGGGATCTAGACCGAAACCCAGGCATGCATTTTTTTTTTTAAATAAATTTTATTGATTTTTTACAGAGAGGAAGGGAGAGGGATAGTTAGAAACATTGATGAGAGAGAAACATCAATCAGCTGCCTCCTGCACACTCCCCACTGGGGATGTGCCCGCAACCAAGGTACATGCCCTTGACCAGAATCGAACCTGGGACCCTTCAGTCCGCAGGCCGACGCTCTATCCACTGAGCCAAACCAGTCAGGGCACCAGGCATGCATCTTGATGGGAAATCGAACCGGCCACCTTCCGGCACAGGGGCGGACACCCATCCCACTGAGCCCCGCCGGCCTGGGCACACGCGGTGAGCCGCCGGGTGGCTGAGGTGGGCTCAGGCGGCACTCTCCCCCGTAGGTGCATGCGTACATCATCAGCTACCTGAAGAAGGAGATGCCCTCCGTGTTCGGGAAAGACAACAAGAAGAAGCAGCTGATCCTGAAGCTGCCCGTCATCTTCGCCAAGATTCAGCTGGAGCACCACATCTCGCCCGGCGACTTCCCCGACTGCCAGAAGATGCAGGTGGGCGGCCGCCCCAGGGAGGCTGGGGGAGGGGGGGGGCAGGATTCTGTGGGCTCCGGGATGGGGTCTGGAAAACCGGAGGCTGCATGGCAGGTTCTGGAAGCACCTCCTGCACATGGTTCCATGGGAGCATGGTTTGATGAGGTGGGAAAAGGGAGTGAAGAAAAAAATCCCCAATAATTATGGCTTCATTAGGATAGACGTTTATTTCTCTCCTTCGTAAATAAAAGTCCTGGAGGATGATTTAGGGCTGGTGTATGCTTCACAGAGCCAGGGACCCAAGCCCTGTCTTAGTTCCCCTCCATGCCTGGCCTCCGGGCCCAAGAACCCCTCATGGCACAAAAGGGCTGTGGAGACTCCAGCCCTTGCGTCTGCATTCCAGCCAGCAAGGAGTGGGGAGGGGAGGGGAGGGGAGGGGAGGGGAGGGGAAGCTAATGGGGCAGGCTCTCTCTTTATAAAACAGTGCTGTCCCATGTACGTTCTACGATGATGGAAGTGCTTTCTTTTTTAAAAAAATATATTTTATTAATTTTTTACAGAGAGGAGGGGAGAGGGTAGAGAGTTAGAAACATCAATCAGCCGCCTCCTGCACACTCCCCACTGGGTATGTGCCTGCAACCAAGGTACATGCCTTTGACCGGAATTGAACTTGGGACCCTTGAGTCTGCAGGCGGACGCTGTATCCACTGAGCCAAACCGGTCAGGGCATGAAAGTGCTTTCTGCTGCCACCTCCAAAATGGCAACCACTAGCCACCTTAGAACTGACATTTTAGGTTTTATTTAATTTTAACTCATTTACGTTTAAAGAATCACATGTGGTTACTGTACTGAACAGGGCGAGTCTACTGACGTTGCGCTTGTAACTCGTGCTGACATCCAGTTGGTCAGAACTGGGTCATGGCCTTGGCCAACCGCAAGGGAAGCTGGGAAGTGGAGTCTTCCCTCCACGTGGCCAGGAACGCGCGTAACATTCAGGGATTCCGGTGCTGACCTTGGGGGACGCGTGAGCGGCTCCGCACATCCCCAGGCCTGGGGCTACCTGGTGCTGGGAAAGCCGTGGGTCCGGGTAGATGGAGAGGAGGTGGGCAGGTCAGGAGTGACCGAGTCAACGTGGAGACCGGGTCCAGGTTGGAGCCTTGCCCAGGCTGAGCCTGCTCTGAGGGCTGACCCGGCCTGTGACCCTTGGGTCTGAGATGTCTCCAGCCCAAGGCGGAGGAATCCTGGGAGCGTGCGTTTGCCTTGGCCGCTGACCAGCTCCGTGAACGTGGGCACGTGGCTTCGTTTCCTGAGCCTCAGTTTGTCCCACTGGAAAACGGGCATCCTGACGGCCGTGTCTCCCTGCTGCCGGAGCACCGGGTACTGATGCTTTCAAACCCTCAGCTCAAGGCCTTTCAGCCTCAGCACTGCTGACATCCGGGGCCAGAGAACTCTGTCACAGGATAGTTAGTGGCATCCTGGTCTCCACTCACCAGCAGTAGCCACACACCCTCCCCACCCCCCGCAGTGACAATCAAAAATATCTCCAGAGCTTGCCAACTGTGAAGTGCTGGGCTAAACAGCAGCTGCTAATATTGTTACAGTGTTTTTTATTTCACTCCTCACCCGAGGATATGTTTATTGATTTGAGATAGAGAGAACACTGATGTCAGAAACATCGATCGGCGGCCTCCCATATGTGCCCCAACTGGGGACCGAACCGCAACCTTTTAAAAAATATATATATATATTTCTTTATTGATTTCAGAGAGGAAGGGAGAAGGAAAGAGAGAAACATCAATGATAGGAGAGAACCATTGATTGACTGCCTCCTGCACACCCCCCACTGGGGATCAAGCCCGCAACCCGGGCATGTGCCCTTGGCCGGAATCGAACCTGGGACCCTTCAGTCCGCAGGCCGATGCTCTATCCACTGAGCCAAACCTGCTAGGGCATTTATTTTATTTTATTTTATTTTAAAACGCAGCCTTTTTTGGTGCATGGACGACACTCCAACCGAGCCACCGGCTGGGGCTGCACCGTTAATGTGACGTTGGCATTTTTATCCAGATGAATTAACTTAGCCTTTTTCGCCTCGCCCCCACAAAGGAGGGCAGTGCTTGTTACCCACCTGTTTTACAAAGGTGGAAACTGAGGCCCAGAGAGGTACAGTCCCTTACCCGAGGACACACAGCCCCCAGGTGGCAGTGCTGGGTGGGCGCCCCGCAGCCCCGCCTTGGAGTCCTGCCCCCGCTTCATCATCACACACCCATCACTTTTTTGGGGGAAAATATATTTTTTTATTGATTTCAGAGGGAGAGGGAGAGTGAGATAGAAACATCAATGATGAGAGAGAATCATTGATCAGCTGCCTCCTGCACGCCCCCCACTGGGGATCAAGCCTGCAGCCCGGGCATGTGCCCTGACCGGGAATCGAACCTCCTGGTTCATAGGTTGACACTCAAGCACTGAGCCACGCTGGCCAGGCACACCTCATCTCTTCATGGTCGCGATCAGTGGGTCTCTGCGCCTCGGCTTTGGGAGTTACTGTGTTGCCGTTGTCATGGGTCAGTGTTTGTCGTGACTCTGTGTCGGGGACTTGGAGCTGCCTCAGTGAGAAGCAGGGTGGCCTCAAACCCAGCCCCGCAGCTGCTCCAGCAAAAGAAGACTTCTTGGGGGTTGGGAGTCCCCAGGGTCTCTTAAAGATCCCGAAGCGAACTCCCGCACTGGCAGCGAGCCTTCCCGTGCTGTGGGTAACAGAGCTAACAGAGCGGCAGGAATTGCATTCTTTTTTCTTTTTAAAAAAAATATATTTCTTCATTGATTTCAGAGAGGAAGAGAGAAGGAGAGAGAGATAGAAACATCAATGATGAGAGAGAATCATTGATCGGCTGCCTCCTGCACACCCCCCACTGGGGATTGAGCCGCAACCCAGGCATGTGCCCTTGGCCAGAATCGAACCTGGGACCCCTTCAGTCCGCGGGCTGACGCTCAATCCACTGAGCCAAGCTGGCTCGGGCAGGAATTGCATTCTTTAACTTGCATCATGGTGGGGTGCTGGCCGGGCAGCTGGTGTGCCAAGGGGGCAGGCAGGGCCGAGAGCCGACTCTTGAGTGCTCTGGAGCTGATGTCAAAATGTTGAAATCTTCCTCCGCCAGCTGCCAGGCGGCTGCCTGAGTCACCGGAGGTCCCCCGAGCCCCCTACTGTCCAGTGATCCCAGGGCCCGCCCTGCACGGGGGCGGCCGCCCGGACCCTGTTCCCCGGTCCCTTCTGAGTGGTGGGCACCAGGCGGATATCCAAACGTGTCTGCACCGCTGGGCCAAGAGCTGCTGCCCGGGTTGCTCCAGCGTCCCCGTGCCACCAAGGGGCTGGGGGCCTTGAGACAGTGCCCCTGACTCCCGGCGCCCCTCTCCCCTCCCCCACAGGAGCTGCTGATGGCTCACGACTTCACCAAGTTCCACTCCTTGAAGCCGAAGCTGCTGGAGACTCTGGACGAGCTGCTGACGCACGACATCGCCAAGCTGATGCCTCTGCTGCGGCAGGAGGAGCTGGAGAGCACCGAGGTGGGCGTGCAGGGCGGCGCCTTCGAGGGCACCCACATGGGCCCGTTCGTGGAGCGGGGGCCCGACGAGGCCCTGGAGAACGGCGAGGAGGGCTCGGACGACGAGGCCGAGTGGGTGGTGACCAAGGACAAGTCCAAGTACGACGAGATCTTCTACAACCTGGCGCCCGCCGACGGCAAGCTGAGCGGCACCAAGGCCAAGACCTGGATGGTGGGCACCAAGCTCCCCAACTCGGTGCTGGGGCGCATCTGGAAGCTGAGCGACGTCGACCGGGATGGCATGCTGGACGACGAGGAGTTCGCCCTGGCCAGCCACCTCATCGAGGCCAAGCTCGAGGGCCACGGGCTGCCCACCAACCTGCCCCGGCGCCTCGTGCCGCCCTCCAAGCGGCGCCACAAGGGCTCCGCAGAGTGAGCCGGCGCTGCCCGAGGGTCCTCCCTCCCGCCGGCCCTGCTGTGGCTCCCCGGCTTTGGTCAGCTGCACGCACATCCCTACCCTGGCCACATGCACCCTGCCTGCCGCCTTCCCAGCCGAAAGGATGGGGGTCTCTCTACCCCCCCACCGCCAGACAGAGGGGACCAGGGGAGGGGCAAGACTTCTCTGCTCGCCCTTCACACCTCCACCCACACGTACGTTGAGGCACACCACACCCACACTAACACACAGGCATCCATCCCGGCATCATTCTTGCAAGTATTTATTGAGCACCTACTATGTTCTGGGTTTGGGGCTCGTTCTAGGCACTGGGGATCCCAGCAGAGACGCAGACACGTGCCTTCCTGGAGCTGACATTCTCAGGAGAGAGCACGACCTGTCGCTCACACACACACACACCAGCCCTGACCAGGCCCGCCCCGCCTTTTGGGCAGGACCCCTCGCCTCGCCCCATAAAATGACTAATAGACAGGCCCCCTGCCCCTCTTCCTCTTGCCCATCCAGGAAAGGACCCCCCCGCCCCCTGCCCCCCATGTCCTCAGGCCTTAGGACCACTGGGGACTCCCAGGGGAGACACAACCTCCTACTTCCTCACAGGGACCCCTCTTAGCCCCTCCCTGAGCTCGTCACACCCTACTTTAATAAGCATGTTCAGGGGACCCAAAGCCCCCTGATCTTTGCTCCCCCAGACTGTGGGGCATTTATGTCCTCCGCCCACCTGCCCTGGGTTGAAAACCCAGCCTGGCTCCTCTCCCCCAGGTCCCCCCCCCCACGCAGCTGGTGGTCCGAACTTGAGACCCCTGGGGCCCAGCCTCGCTGCCCACCATCAGGTCATATTTAAGGGGCGCCCCTACCAAATAGAAAAGACCCCAGGGCTTAACTCTAGTCCCCTTTTCAGGGATGTCTTGGGGGGACAGGCTCTTGGTGCTACAGCCCCCCCCCCTCTTCCCTGTAGGGACCTCACACACCCCCTTTCCTGCCATCACCCCATATTAGTGCTTGACGCTGGTGGGGACCCCATGGAAAAGACGGGGGAGATAAAAATAGCTGGACGATGCCCCCTCCGGGGCGCTGGCTGGGATTCCCACGCTCACCACCCCCCACCCGGTGCCTGGGAGGGGACGGCGGCCCCACAGCAATAAAGCCAAGGCTTCTCTCCACGCGGGAGTCGGCTGTCTGGGGACGGGCAGTGGGGGGGATCGCCCGGCTCCCCACCCCGGGGGAGGAGGGCGGGCAGGACTGGCGAGGGGTCCCCTCCGAGCTCTCCGGGGCGAGGGTGGAGGCCGTGACTCAACGCTGCGGAGCCTGATGACTCAGTCTGGGCTGGGGGCCAGGGCGACATACTTTCCGTAGAAAAGTTACTCCGGGGCCCTCCCTCCGGGACACCCCTCCCTCCGCCGCCCGCCGCGGGGGCCTGGGAACCGGGCCCTGGGCGTGGGGTGCTGAGCGCGCGAGCTCGGGCACGGCCTGCCCCGGCCCCCGGGCGCGCAGCTCCGGACGCGGCCCTCCGGGGACACGCGGGCTCCGGGGGGTCAGGGGGGCGGTGCTCCCGCCGGACCCGTGTGCGCGCTCACACCGGGGACTCGCCCTCGCGGGGCGGTGGACACACGCCCGAGGCCACACCCACGGCGCCCGGGACGCGGCTCCCCGCGCCCCCTGGCGGCCACCCGGGAGCGGGGCGGGCTGCGGGCCGAGTCCCCCGCCGGGGTGGCGGGCGCCCGCGTTCCCAGGGCCCGGCTCCTTCCCGAGGCTCCCCGCGCTGTGCGACTCGGCGGGCTCCTCCCCTCCCGGCGCCTTGGCCTCCTCTCGGAGCCTAGAGCAGCCTCCACGAGGCCCCGGGCCCTGGGCTGGGTGCCAGGGCCGCCGAGCTTCCTTCCTTATTTGTAAACAGTGAAGACTTGGTTGGGTCCGAGATGAAGCGCAGGGCTGAGGCAGCGGCAAGGGCTAACGTTTAGGTGCCAGGCACAATCGTAAAAGCTTCGCAGGAATATATTACCTCGTTTATTCTCCAGGAAAGTCGATGAGACAGATGTGCTGTTAGCACCCCCATTTTACAGACGGGGAAACCGAGGCGGAGCTCCGCCCGCAGCTTGCCCAAGGTGAACGCCCTGGGTGTGCGCCTGCGGAGACCTAACAGTGTGTTCCTAACATGCCTCGCCTGTGCATTCCTATGCTTCCAACCTCCACATCCCGAAAGCTCCCGGATTGCCAGGATTCCAGGGTTGGTACACTGACCGGCCAAGCGTTCTGCGATTGGAACGTGCCTTGCCCCGAATCTGCCAGTAATGGTTCCGATTTTCCTTTTCTAAGAAGACTATTTTTAAAAAATAACACTCAGATTTAAAAATATTCCTGGGCGTCTGGGAATGATGTTTGGCCGGGGCGAGAGCCAAGTACCTAAAACCCGCGGCGGACGGGAATCCGCAGAGGAGGGAGGAGCCATTTACCCTTGCTCAAGATGGCTGCCTCCCTGCCCCTTGGCTCCTCCCATCCCCTTTACCAAGATGGCGCCCGCCGCCGCGAGTCCCGGAAGTGGGCGGGAGATCTGCGCGCGCATGCCCCACGCCGGATTTCCGCTGCCGGCAGCTGGAGACTTCCTTTAACAAGATGGCGGCAGGGAGCAGTGGTGGTAGCGGCAAGCTCCGCTCGAAAAGCGAGGCCGATTCCGGCTTCCTGGGGCTGCGGCCCACTTCGGTGGACCCAGCGCTGAGGCGGCGGCGGCGAGGCCCAAGAAATAAGAAGCGGGGCTGGCGGCGGCTCGCGCAGGAGCCGCTGGGGCTGGAAGTCGATCAATTCCTAGAGGACGTGCGGCTACAGGAGCGCACGAGCGGGTGCGTGGGGCGGGACTTCCGGCTGTTGGGCCACGTTCTATCTGGTCCGGGGAGCCCGAGCGGGCTGGGGACTTCCGGGTGCTGGGAGCGCCTGTGCTGGGGACCCTGGGTGGGCGGCTGAGGGACTTGGTCGGGTTACCAGGTATGGGACTCCCCGTTAAGTTAGAATTCAGGGAAACCTGTCCTGTAATTTTCTAGAGTCTGTGACCCATGCACCCAGCCTGGCGTAGTGGACTTTAAGTATTGCGTCCTGTAAACCGCCGGGAGAAGCCTGACCCTGCAGGGGTCCCACCCCAGCAAGACGAGGCTTGAATGAGCCTAAGCGGAAGCTGGGCCCTCCCTGCGAAGCGAAACCTACTCCTCCCGCAGCACCTTGCTCCCTCCCGGACATCTGTGGCTGACGTTCTTTATTTTTTTATTTTTGTGGCTGACATTCTGTATTTCCATCTCCCAGTGGCTTGGTATCGGAGGCCCCCGATGATAAACTCTTCTTCGTGGATACTGGCCCCAAGGACAGAGGTGAGGAAGGGCTTTGTGGCGTTGCTAGGCAATGATTGGTGTTGTCTAGCCCACCTCAGCCTCTGAGAGTCTGCGCGGATGACATGGCTTGGATGGCAGACACTTCCTAAGAGGGGCTTCACTGTAAACTGGAAGGTTTGGAGTGGGCCGGGGTCGCGCACCTCTGACATGAGGCCATAACGTATGAAAAAAGACTTATTCCCGGCACCTGGGTACAGGGGGGCTGAGCCTGAGAAAGGCATCAGCGAAGAGAGCAGGGAGAGGTTTTTATTCCTCCTTGCTGGCTGCAAGCCGCTCTGCTGACGTCAGGGTCCCGTCCATCCTTGGTTCCTCCCTGGACCAGGTGTCTGGTTGTCTGAGCTATGCGGTGCTGCAAGCTTTCTGCAAAATGTCTGCTGAGCACAATAAGTCTTTTTGTGCTCCGTTTTATTCTCTTTAACCCTTTCACAAACAAGAGGGCCTGAGATGAGCAGAAAGCAGGCCGGGCCCTAACTTAAAGGAGGTATCGGATCTCAGTGCACAGAAAAGGCAGCAGGGGTCTGTCTCGATGAGTAGATTAGACGTAAAATATCGGGGCTCATCAGTTTGCCGAAAAGCAAGTCAAGGACCTGCAGTAAAGGAATCAGACCAGTTTTAGTTAATAAAACCTGCTTTAATAAGAAGGAGTGGGCCCACTTGAAGGAGTAGGTGAGAAACTGGTCTTAACCCGCTGGTTATAATTTGCCGGAATGCAGGGCCGGGAGGTGCTGAGACAGGTGGGGGAGTGAGTGAGGGACGGTGAGGGTGTCTGTCAGCACCTGGACACCGACCGGGAACAGGCTTCTGCTGTAACGGGGGGCAGAGCAGGCGAAGGGGTCTGCTTCATGGGAACGCTGACAGCCGTGTCGAGCACATGCCAAGCGGCTTCTGCAGCGGGACACCCTTCCCGGTCATGGAGATCAGTCAGGGGACCTGTTCTCACCAAAGCGAGCGGACCCAGGTCAGTGAGGGGCCGGGCCCGCTTTCAGGCAGAGGAGACCTTCAGCGAGGGCAGGGTGGCTGCTGACGAGGTGGGTTTCACAGGAGGGGATCTGGGCTCAGGCAGGCAGTCAGGACGGCCCCGTGGCCGGTGAGGAAGCAGGGAAGGCTGCGCCGGGGGGAGGGAGGTCTCGGGAGCAGGAGGGGCGTGTGTAGGTTCTGCTTTAGGTTAAAAAGGGCGGAGAGGCGGCAGTGGCTGCGAGCTCACGGGTGTCACCGCTTGGCGCCCAAGCCGCCCTGCGAGGTCGGCGTTGACATCTCATTTGGGAGCCAGAGGAGCAGAGTCGTTTTCACGGGGTCCCACGGTGAACGGGAGGGAACGGGTTTGTCCTGGAGCTCTTGCTTCTCACGGAGGTTTTAGACGTAAAGGCTGTTGTGCTGAGAATCGGCCTGTCGGGTCCCGAGCCCAGCTCCCTGGCCACCTGCTCCTTCCTTGTTGGTCTTTCTGGTTCTGTGGCCGTGTCCCCGCCGTGTCCGGAAGCCTCTTGTGTGTGGGCTGTGGGGCTGACTCCCTCTGCGCCCAGCACAGGGCTGGTCCAGCTGGCCCGGGGGATGCGTGTGGTGGGGGACAGAGCCTTGGGGGCGTCCTTCCCCAGGCAGGGGCCTGAGTCAGCCCGGGGCCCCCAAGTCTGCTGGGACGCAGGTGCCATGGAACGGCCATGTGGGGGGTGAGGAGCTGGCCTGGGACAGGCGGAGGCCTAGGCCTTGATTCCTCTCCTCCCTCCACTCCCAGAGCGCGACAGGAAGAGGACCAGAGGCCAGAAGAGGCCACTGCTCCCCAAGAAGCCCCTGCGGGTGGACCTGGTGCTAGAGAACACCTCCAAGATCCCTGCCCCCAAAGAGTGAGTGCCCACACTCTGGGCCCTGCTTTCCCGCGGCGTGGGCCTCCTGCCTGTGCTCAGCCCCTCACTTCCTGCCCGGAAGCAGCTCCCGGGGAGGGAGGGGGAGGGGGTGGGTCACTTGGAGGGCCGGGATGGGGTCAGATTTGGGCTTTGGAGAACGATTAGGGGGTGTGAGGCAGGGCTGGGGGGCTGTGGCTGGAGCAGGCGAGGATGGGACCTGGACCTGCCAGGGACTCGGGATGGGGGGGCAGGAGGTGGGTCAGGCCGGGCTTAGTGACTGACCCCTGGAGGAGGGGCAGGTGGTCAGGCGATGGGTGGATGGTGGGTGGAGGGTGGGAGTGTGGCAGGAGGAGGGGCATGCTGAGGTCGGCGTTGTGTGGTGTGTGAGGTGTGGTGTGTGAGGTGTGAGGTGCTGGGAGATATGGGGCAAGGGCCCTGGGGCATTGCTTTTTGGGCCTCAGGCTCAGAGAGGCCTGGGCTGGAGACAGACCTGGCAGATGCTCTCTGAAGCTGCTGGGAGGAAGCTGGCCTGGGAGAGGGGCTGCTGGAGGTGGGGTGCCCAAGTGGTGGGGCGAGCAGGGGTGGGGAGCCCGACTGGGGAGCCGGGCCCTTCCCGGGCTGCCCTCACCCACTTTGCCTGTGCGCTTCCCCCGCCCAGCATCCTTGCCCACCAGGTCCCCAACGCCAAGAAGCTCAAGCGGAAGGAGCAGCTATGGGAGAGGCTGGCAAAGCAGGGCGAGCTGCCCCGAGAGGTGCGCAGGGCGCAGGCCCGGCTCCGCAGCCCTCCTGCGGCCAACGCCAGGCCCGGGCCCCAGGACACCGCCGAGCGGCCCTTCTACGACCTCTGGGCCACAGACAGTGAGTGCTGCAGTCACCTGGGGGGGTCACAGCGTGCGTGATGTCTAAGGGGTGCCCTGCGGGTGTCTCCACCCTCCTCACCCTCCTCGGCAGAGTCTGGAAGTGGCGTCCGGAGGGCCGGCTCCCGCCCTCAGCCCCGCGCTCTCCTGCCTTCGGGAGCCCGCCAGCTGCTTTTTGCCTGGTTTTCGGGGCCCCTCGGGGTCTGAGAGTCAGTTCTTCCCTCCCGGGCTTCAGAGCCATCTGTGGAAAGGGAGGGTCGGAGGGGTCATGGCGGCTCCCCACACGGGCCAGCCCCCAGCACCCGCTGCCTCCGCAGACCCTCTGGAGCGGCCGTTGGCTGGCCAGGACCCCTTCTTCCTGGAGCAGACCAAGAAGAAAGGAGTGAAGGTGAGTGGCGTTCCGGGCGGTCAGGGGCGAGGGGCTGGGGAGCGGGGGACGCCCTTGCATTTGGGCCGCAGAGCTCGGGGCGCAGAGCCCGTCCTGCTGGGACGCACCTGGCTGGTCGCCTCGCGGGGAGAGAGCAGGTGCTTCAGGGCAGCCCTTGCCGCAGAGAAGATGGTGCTGAGGGTTAGGGACCTGGGGAGCCTCCAGGCCAGGCAGTGGCAGGGGGGCGGGGGCGTCCTTCAGGCGTCCTCTGGGGGTGGGGGAGGCTGGGGGGAGGCAGAGGGAGCAGCTCAGGTTTCAGAGTTTTATTCTGCTGTTTTGTTGCAAAGGAGAGGGTGGGATATGGGTTGTGAGGAGACGGGGTTGAGGTGGGAGGGGGATGAGGGCAGGGTATCCGGGTGACCCCCGGCTTCTGCTGGGGGGGCCAGGGGCAGGCAGGGGGCAGGGACGAGGAAAGTCTGCAAGTGGAGGTGCTGTGCGGGTGCTGCTCAGCCCGGGGGGGGGGGGGGGGGGGGGGGGAGACGCGATCGCTGGGGTCTGGTTAAGATGCAGAGGGCCCAGTGGGCCCGGGTTGTGTGGCTCTCACAGGTGCCCAGGGGGTGGAGGGCTGCTCTGGGCGCTGCTGCAGGGTCAGTGACAGGCCGCGGGGTCACGGGGGCTGATCTCAGGAAAGGTGGGCAGAGCCCCGGCAGGGGGCTGGCTGGTCCTGGGGACGCCACTCCCGGGGAACCAGGTGGCCATTGTCCCAGACACGGGCGCCCACGGCACCGCCCAGCCTGGAGCCCGTGAGGAGGGAGTCCCGGTGCTCCCAGGCCTCACCTGCTTGGCGTTTCGTCCAGCGGCCGCCGCGTCTCCACACCAAGCCGTCCCAGGTGCCTGCTGTGGAGGTGACACCCTCCGGAGCCTCCTACAACCCGTCCTTTGAGGACCACCAGGTACGCAGCCCGCTCAGCCGGTGCCTAAGTCGCGGGGTCGGCCTTCCCTCGCCGGCACGTTCTCCGAGCCCACCCAGAGCTGGGGCTCAGAGTTAGTCCCAGGCCTGTCCTCCGGGGGCTCGCAGTCCAGCAGAGGAGACAGTGATGACCCAGAGGCGGGGCTGGGAAGGGGGAACCCAGAGGGGCCACACACCCAGCTTGGGGGTCAGGAGGGCTTCCTGGAGGAGGGGACACAGCTGAGGACGGGGCAGTGAGCTGTGGGAGGAGGAGAATGGGAGTTTCAGGCGGGTACAGTGGATACAGCTCTTGGGAAGTTCACGGCACGTGGGTGCAGAGCGCCTTAGTAAGCCGTTAACAGACGCCTGTGGCCAAGTGCCTAAGGCCGAGGGCAGTTTAGCCACAAGAAACCTGGCTGTGAGATCCCTGTTCATCGCAGACGTATGTTGAGCACAGGTGTGAACAGTGGGGACACCCCTCGGGAGCACATGTTCCCGGAGAGGAACGAGGTCATGAGTAGGTGCAGGACACGCGTGAATGCTGTTCCACATCGGGCATTAGAGGGTGTCTGACAGCAGGAGTGGAGGGGGGGCCCACATGGTAGCGGCGTGGTGTCGGCAGAAACAAATGCCGCACCCAGATGGTGGGAGGAGCCTGGCCGCAGTCTGCTCCCCTTGGACAGGTGTGGGCGGCGGGGTGCTGGGGAGGAGGAGGGAAGATCATCATTTTCTAAAAGCATGTAATGCTTTGCCATATAAAAACATGTAATAATTCCTGTGCCATAGGATTCGCCCACTTAGGGGCACATGTCGGTGGTGCCACGTATATGCGCTGAGCCCTGTAGATATCACCGCAATGCTCATCGCCCCCAGTCCCGTCCCCCCGTCTTAGGCACCACCACGCTCTTTCCTGCCCACGGATTTGCGTTTCTGGGTGTTTCATGTAAATGAATCACGGTGTGTGCAGCCCAGACTGTCCTTTACGAGAACCGGCAGGGAAGCCGCTGCGGGGAGGGCGGGTGAGGCTGTAACTGGGAACCAGGGAGAGGAGGGGCTGGGTGCTGGGGTGGGGGACCAGGTCCGGGGCTCCGCACTTACCTTACCCTGTCCCCCCCAGACGCTGCTCTGGGAAGCCCACGAGGTGGAGCTGCAGCGGCAGAGGGAGGCGGAGAAGCTGGAGCGGCAGCTGGCCCTGCCCCCCGCCGAGCAGGCCGCCACCCAGGTGAGCCCACACCTGCCCACCCCTCCCCTCCTCCGAGTCTCCCCTTTGCCTGGCCCCTGACACCCTCCCTGTCCACTGACACCCTCTCCCCCCAGGAGTCTACATTTGAGGAGATGTGCCAGGGGCTGCTGGAGGAGTCGGATGGGGAGGGGGAGCCAGGCGAGGGCCAGGGCCAGGGGCCCGAGGGGGCTGGAGACCAGGCCAGAGATGACCAGTTCGGAGGAGCCGAGGCCGCCACGCCTGCCCGCCTGGCCGCTGTGGAGAAGAAGACGGAGCAGCAGCGTCGGCGGGAAAAGGCCGCCCGGATGCTGGTGAGCACGTGGGCTCAGGTCTGCTCTCTGCTCCCGCAGCCTGATTTCTTCTGTCCTCAGCCCACTTTCCATCATGTCCGCCGCCCGCCCTCCCTGGTCCCTCGACCCCTTCTCTATTTTCCCCCTCCATTTGGGATCTTCGCAGCTGCTCTGCCAGCTGATTGAGACTGTTTCCCAGCGCCCTCCAGACACCACTCTGGGTTCAGGGGTTGCAGGGGGACAGGCTAGACCGAGGTCCTCCTGCCCATTCGGGGCGCTGGGGTTGATGGGTGAGGAAGGTTCGGGAGACCACAGCTGTGGGGAAACGAGCAGCTGGCCTGTTGTGACCGGGGCTCAGGTGGCCAGGAGAGCCATCCTGTGGGAGGTGGCGGGGGGCCCGGGTGGAGACCAGGCCCCGCAGGGCAGAGGGCGCTGCGCCGAGGCCTGACCCCAGCCGTCCTGCAGCGGGCACAGCAGGCCGCGGTGCGGGCCGCCCGGCTGCGGCACCAGGAGCTCTTCAGGCTGCGCGGGATCAAGGCCCAGGTGGCACAGCGGCTGGCAGAGCTGGCGCGGCGGCGGGAACGACGGCGGGCACAGCGGCTGGCCGAGGCCGACAAGCCCCGCAGGCTGGGGCGGCTCAAGTGAGGCCCGGGGGGTCCTCGGGGCGGCCGGCGGGGGCCCTGATCCCCATCCCAGTGCCCTGCCTGTGCTCAGCCTGGCCCTCCTGCGAGACCGCGTCTCCCCCGAAGCCCCGTGTCCTCAGAGGCCCACTGCCTAGCCCACTCCCCAGGAGGGGTCTTTGGACTCTGCCTGGTCCGGCCCCTGAACGCCTGCCCTGCTCTCCAGGTACCAGGCCCCCGACATCGACGTGCAGCTCAGCTCAGAGCTGGCCGACTCGCTCCGGACCCTGAAGGTACTGGCCCAGCTGGGGGTGCCGAGGGCTGTGCGGGGGCCCGTGCCCGGTGATGACATCATCCTTGCTCCCCGTGCCCCCCAGGGGCTGTGGGCGACACTATGGCTGCCCCCAGGCTGGGCCAGTGGGGCTGATGCCTGGGGGCTGAGGGCACGGGTCAGATGGCGGGCCCCAGGGTGCGGGGCAGCTGATGTGATGGGTTCAGAGGCCTTTCGTCCCAGCCCGGCCCCGTCGCAGCCCCTGGTCTGCCGCCCTTGTCCTCTCCAGTCCCCGAGGGTCACCCTAAAGCGCAGAAGGGACCGTGTTCCTCCCCACTCGTAACCTCCATGGCTCCCCAGTGCCCCAGAGGGAGCCCAGTGTTCGCCCGGCCACTGGCCTGCAGCCCCGTGCTGCCTCAGTGGGCCTGCTGTGCCCCTCTTTGACCCCTGACCCCTGGCCTGGCCTCGCCGCTCCCTCTGCTTGTGCGCCCCCTTCCACCTCACCGGCCTCCTCCTGTGATCCTCCAAACCCAGCTCAGGCAGCGGGAGGTCATACCGTCCCCCCCGGGAGCTCAGGGCCAGCGGAGCCCTGGCGCCCGAGGCTCTGCGGACGGGAAACTAGTGAGCCTCCCTGAGCCCTGGCTGGACCCTCCGGGAGAGGTCAGAGGTCAGGCCTGGGGTTCTGCCAGCGCCCATGACACCCCCTCTGTCTCCGCAGCCCGAGGGCAACATCCTCCGTGACCGGTTCAAGAGCTTCCAGAGGAGAAACATGATCGAGCCCCGGGAGAGAGCCAAGTGAGGGCCGCTGCCTGGAGGGGGGGCCCCCAGTGTTTGGTGGGCATGCACCACCAACCAGCTCGCTCTCCTTTTTCTCCAGGTTCAAGCGCAAGTACAAAGTGAAGCTCGTGGAGAAGCGGGCGTTCCGGGAGATCCAGTGAGTGACGCCCCTTCTCCTTCCTGTGGCATCCACGGGGTCCCCAGGCCTGTCCCAACCTGGTAACTGTGCACCAGGTGCACCTGAACCCAGAGTTGGGGGGCAGGAGGGTCCCCAAAAGGAAATGGAAGAGCCCAAACCAGAGGGGGTGTCAAGTGGGTGAGAACATGGGGCCCCCACTGCCCTCGTCTACCCTCAGCCCCCTCCTCTGTCCCCAGGTTGTAGCTGCTGCTGATGCGGAGCCTCGCCCTTCAATAAAGCACCTTCGGACCAACACTTGGGCCTCGCGTGTTACTCCCCCTCTGTGGGCAGCTTCTGTCTGTCCCCCTCTCGCTCACAGGGGTGTAGGTTCCAGAACCTTCATGTCCTCCAGCCCTGGCGAGAGCCCAGGACTAGCAGAGGGCCTGTCCCTAGGGGACAGACTGGGCCCCCCTTTCCCCTGAGGGTCTGAGAGGAGACGCGCTGGCAGGCTCGGGAGGAGCGGAGGTCCCACCTGGGTTTCTGGCTTGGGGGAGCCCCCTGCTCTGGCCCAGGCGGTGAGGGGCGGGTTTTGATGACAGGCCTGTCACAGTGGGAGTGGCTTTCAGGCAGAGCCCTCACGCCCACCCGGTTAAGGGCGCTAGACTTACCCATTTTACAGGCGAGGGAACAGAAGCATGGAAAGAGACTTTTCCTTCCCCCACACACCTATGTAATCTTTTCCGAAACCTTAATTCTCCAAGTACTAAAGGACTGTTGTCACTGTTAGTCATGGAGACGGTGCATGAAGAGACCAAAACCCGTGGCTGTCATCCGTGACCTGCCCTCCATTCAACCCTCTGCGGAGCTGGCTGTCACTGCAGTTGGGGTAAAGGGAGCCATTATGTCCCGTGTGCCACTGTTAAAAACCGTACTGTCCATGTGAAAATAAAATTATTTTTTATTTTTCTTGGGTAGAATCATACCATGCGTGGTTTCTAACTTGCCTTGTAGTGCACGGTAGGGAATGAGCAGGGTCTACAAGGCACTTCCTGTTTGTCACAGCTCAGGGACAGAGCGTGTCAGATTCCACTACGAGGCCCATATTGCCCCTAGTGGCACTGGAGCGAATAGCTGCACGTGCCATGTCACGTGTCTAGGTCAAGAGTCTGGGCTGAAGGGAAGTATATCTAAGGGGTCATTTGACGAGTTAGGCTGTGCTGACCTTTACCCTCCAGCCGCATAGAGCCCACTTGTTCCCTCGTGGCTTCACGACCACGTGATCTTGCTGTTTACTTGTGCCCGTGAGGGCGAGCATCGCTGTAGGATCACGGCAATTCCCTCTTCTGTGCAGGTTCAGACCTTTAGACCATTTTTTTTCTAGGCCGTTTGTCATTTTCATGTTTGTTTATTTGTAGTGGCTCTTTATTTATTACAGATCTGAAGTCCGGCATACATATTCCAAACATTTCTTCCAGGCTATTCCTTTTGACTTTGTCTAGTGTATCTTTTGTAAGAGACAAGTGTTCAGTATTTTTAGTTTTCTGTTAAACATATATTTTTTAAAAATATATTTTGTTGATTTTTTTTTTTTTTTTTTTTTACAGAGAGGAAGGGAGAGGGATAGAGAGTTAGAAACATCGATGAGAGAGACACCGATTCAGCTGCCTCCTGCACACTCCCTACTGGGGATGTGCCCACCACCAAGGTACATGCCCTTGACTGGAGTCGAACCTGGAACCCTTGAGTCTGCAGGCCGACGCTCTATCCACTGAGCCAAACCAGTTAGGGCAGCATTCTCTATTTTTTATTGCAGCCACTTGGAAAGGTTTTTCCAGGACAAGGTACTTATGAAAATAGAGCAAGCAATTTAGAAAATAAATTGGTGAAGGGGGAGACATCAGAGCCACCGCCCCCGTCCCCCCAACATCCTGTAAAACATCATGACTAAGAACTGTTCCCCTCTCCTGTCTTAAAAATAAGAGGGAATGTTGTACAGATAAAACAGCTGGGTTGGGGGCAGTTTGGGTGGGGGAGAGGTAGGATGGTAGGTTGAGGTGGAAATGAAAGCTTCCAGGTGCCTGCTAAAGAGCCCCAAACTATGTAAAACTCAACAATAAAGATTTTTTTTAAAAGCCTTAAGCCCTGGCCTCTGACCCAGTAAACATCCTGGGGAATGAATCTGAGGAACCTGCTGGGAGAAGGGAGGAAACTCAATGTCCAGAGGTGGCCATCAGCGCATCCGCCCAATTCATGGATGGGGTGAGGTGGTCACAGCTGCTCAAGGGCAAATCCTGCAGCCTTGAGTGAGGCCGAGTCCGCAGGAAATTCACGCTGTTTTATGGCCTGGGGAAACGTGCCCGTTCCCGTGTGTGCAAAGACGGTTCTGTGGCAAAGGCATGTGCGTGCTTCACGGCACGTCAATTACCTTTCACATCTGAATTTTACAGCAAAAGGAAAAACTTGGGATGCTGAACTCTAGTTAAACGATTTGCAAGCTGAACTGATGCCTGTGGCTTCCTTGGGAGTGCATAAAACCATCGGGATGAATGGGCGGATGCAGCAAAAACCGGCGTGGCTCAGCGGTTGAGCATCGACTTAGGAACCAAGGGTCACAGTTCGATTCCCGGTCAGGGCACATGCCCGGGTTGTGGGCTTGATCCCCAGTGGGAGGAATGTAGGAGTGGCCAATTGATGGATGATTCTCTCATTATTGATGTTTCCTCTGAAATCAATAAAAATACTTTTAAAAACAAACCAGAGTGCAGTGAAATGTGAATGGTAGGGTCTCGGTGGGAGGGTATACGGAAAGCTTGACTACTGTTTGAAAACATCCCTAATAACTTTGGGAGACAGGCACATGGGCTTGAGCGAGATGCCGAGGGAGCTTGTTTTGGCTACTTATTGGCACTGGTTCCTTCCAAGGCCCTGCATCTCTCGTTGAATTTGTAACTTTTCCTAAAGGGGTTCCCCAAACTGGAAAGCTTCAGGCACCACAAAACCTGGACCTGCCTCTGTGATATAAAACAACTGGGAAGGTCTACCCACTAACTGGGTAATCTGTCCCGCGGAATGAGGACGACTTGACTCTTTCAGAGGATGGGGGTCATCTGTAGGCGGGAGCCTAGAATGGTTAAGAGCTGGGGTTTGGGGGTCCAGCGTACCGATTTCAAATCCCAGCTCAGTTGCATATCCACTGTGTGACCTTGTGAAGGTTACTCACCCTCTCTGTGCTTCAGGGTTCCTATTCGCAAAATGGACATCATGATATTACCCACCTCACTCGTTTATCGCCAGGACAAAGTGAGTCTGTATCTGAAAGTGCTTGGAACGGGGCCTGGCACAGGGTAAATCCTAGATGAGTGTTTGCCATTAAAACAATGTTAGGGAAAAAACAAAAATGGCTTTAAAAAAAAAAGGCATGGAAACTTGCAATCTGTGCCAAAGCCCCCTCACAAAGACTTTACCTTTTGGCCCACTGATTGCACTCCTGGGAACGTGCCCGAAGGAAGTGGCCGGAAACTTGGGGGGAAGCATAATGCAGAGGCCGGTCCCGCAGAGCGCGGTGCAGAATGGAAGGAAATGTGGTCATGGACTCAGGCAGCCCGGCCTTTCCAGGGAGGGAGACTCTGTGGCCGCTAACCCAGGGGCAGGACGCACGCGTAATAACGGACTTGTTTACGTTCTGATGCTTTGTGGACAAACAGGTCCGCACAGGCTCATCAGCCCGACCTGCCCACGGTCTCTGGGGATCCTAGGGGCTGCTTTCTCCTTCCTGTGGCTTTTCCCAGGGTCTCCACCTTTTCTATCATGGAGAAAACTTAAAAAATATATAGGAATTTGAAATGTGGACAGAGACTCCTCGACGTACACAAAGATGCCTGTGCTGTGCTATCTGGAAGGTCAGAAAGAGAAAGTCCCAATGTAGAGCAATAAGAAATGGGCGTTGACAAGGGGGATGTCCACACTTGGGGTATTTCACTACCACTTAGGGAAGATCAGCTTTTGGAAAGATTTTTAATGATCTGGGGGAAAACTTACGATCTGTCCCAGAGAACTGTTAAACGGGGACAGGGCACAATATGACCCCGACTAGTTTACAATGTCATAAACACACAGGCAGAGAAGGCCCGGGAGGATGCACGCTGGGGCTGCGGGCCACACTTGGATGGGGAATGATGGGGATTGCTACTGTGAACGCTGAGAAAGAAGACACCGACTAAGAAGGACTCCTGGTGGCTAACTGGGCTCAAATTAAAACAAAAAAACAAAACAAAACAAACAAAACAGCCGAACCAGCCATTTCCACACAGGCCTCTCATGTACTTTGCACTTCAGGGAGACACGCATTGAGTTACCTGGCTCTGCACTGAACTGCCTGCCCGCACGGTGTTTCTGCCCTGTGGTCCATAAAGCAGTTCCTGGAATCCTATTTCAACCAATAGGATTGAGGCTTTCCCCATTCAATCCGGAGCTGTGCAGGGCGACCAGCCACAGCAACTCTATTCTGACCAATCAGGACAGTGCTTTTTGGACCAATCAAACTGCAAGGACTTGGAGTCCTCATTTGCATGAGGAGAAACTACTCCGGGACCAGGGTTGGGAACTTCTGTGTAAGCCAGCTCCCCGCGGGCTCTGGGACAGTTTCCCTTTCCACCTGAGACCGAAGACGTTTCCCTGGCTGAGCTGAAACCCTGGCCGTGTTTCGCTGGAGCAGAGCGGACAAGTGCAGCAGCGCAAAGCCGAGCGGCTCAGACCAGAGCAGACCCGGAGGGGCAAAGCCGACCCGCCAGAGGGGCCCGGGCCCGGGCTGCCCCCATGTGTCACAGTGAGCTGTTTTGCACGGAATAAAATTCCCTTTGTCACCGCACCCCAAACTGGGGATTCCTGTTGGTGTTGAACTGGTGCCAAGGACCATCTGTTGACATATTCTTCCTCACATCTGCTTTTCTGTGTCTCGGCTTCCTCCCTGTTCTTGTTTTGTTTTGTTTTGTTAATCCTCACAGGAGGATATTGTCCCATTGACTTAAAATATATTTTTATTGATTTCAGAGAAGAAGGTAGAGGGGGAGAGAGAAACATCAATGATGACAGAGAATCATGGATCGGCTGCCTCCTGCATGCCCCCTACTGGGGCTTAAGCCCACAACCCGGGCATGTGCCTTTGACTGGAATGGAACCAGCGCAGGCCCATTAGAGAGTGGAGAAGGGAGGGAGGGAGGTGAGGAGAGAGAGAAACACCAATGTGAGAGAGACACATTGATGGGTTGCCTCCCACATGTGCTCCAACCCAGGGCCAGGATCCAACCTGCAACCCAGGTACTTGCCCTTGACCGGGAATCAAACCCGAGACCCTTCCATGTGCGGGACAGTGCTCTAACCATTGAGCACACCAGCCAGGGCTCCCTGCTCTTTATTTTGGGGGACACAGTGGGCTTGGCTGGCCTCCACCACCCGCCTCACTGCCGAGGCTGGAGCAGCCACTGCCTTTCCCAGACCCTCTTGCCACTGGATTCTGGACGCAGAACAACCTCCGCAGTTACAGTCCCTCCAGAGAGGTGGAGGGCAGAAGTGGTCCAGGTCACAGCCAGGACAATGGTCTTGAACCAGGGGGGCCAGTGGCAGCCTCCGAGGCAGGAGCACCCCTGGTCCGTGGGCTCTGTGCTGTCTGTCATCCTGGGCATCATCCCTGAGGCCGGGCCCAGAGCCCACTGCTCCACCTCCCAGGGTTCTGTAAGCACCCGGTTCCCTGTAGTCAATATCTTCCTGTTTGAAACACCTGGGGTGGTTTCTGTGTAGGTTTCAATTCCTGCTGTGACAAGCATGAACTACTTTTATGTTAAAGAAAATCATTAAAAAAATATATGTATACACTAGAGGCCCAGTCCATGAAAATTCATGCACTGGAGTGGGGGGTCCCTCAGCCCGGCCTGCCCCCTCTCACAGTCCAGGAGCCCTCAGGGGTGGGAGTCCACCCTGCAATCAGGGGAAGGTGATGCCCTCATCTTTGAGGGTGTGACAGTCAATTAGCATATTCCCTCTTTATAGGCTATGGGGTTGCCATTTTGTGAGGGCGTGATGGTCAATGAGCATATTCCCTCTTTATTAGATAGGCTATTTTTTATTGATTTCTGAGAGGAAGGGAGAAGGACAGAGAGTTAGAAACATCAATGATGAGAGAGAATCATTGATTGACTGCTTCCCACACGACCCCCACTGGGGATTGAGCTCGCAACCCGGGCATGTGCCCTTGACTGGAATCGAACCTGGGACCCTTCAGTCTGCAGGCTGATGCTCTATCCACTGAGCCAAACCAGCTAGGGCAGGAAAATCGTTTTTAAAATTCTAAGAGGTGAGCATGAAACAAAACCGAGTGAAAAGTGGACATTTTTGCTGTGTTGATTTGCCAACAAAAGAGATGGTGATTCAGAGAAGGCAAGGGACTAACCCAAAGCCACACAGACTTGCCCAGAGTCAGGGCCCAGCCAGGACTTCCTTCCTCCCGCTTAGAGAGCCCAGCCTTCCACCGAGGCAGGAGCACACAGGGATGGCCGAGGCCTCCACCCCTCTGTGCCTTTCCTGCCCAACATGCTCGGGGCGGGGGTAGCTGATGGTCTAACATCCTGCGACCCCAACTCTGGAATGTCACTCACATAAGTCCCCAGACCAGAACCCGGCAACATCACGGATCCCTCCCTTTTATTTATTTATTTATTTATTTATTTATTTATTTATTTACTTACTTACTTACTTATTTATAAAACATATTTTTATTGTTTTCAGAGAGCAAGGGAGAGGGAGAGAGAGATAGAAACATCAATGATGAGAGAGAATCATTGATCGGCTGCCTCCTGCACGCCTCCCACTGGGGACCAAGCTCGCAATCCGGGCATGTGCCCTTGACCAGAACTGAACCCGGGACCCTCTGGTCTGCAGGCCGATGCTCTATCCACTGAGCCAGACCAGCCAGGGCTCCCTTTCTTTGATTGATGATGTGTCATTTAAGTCGTCAATACTTGTTCCGAATGGACAAAGCTGTTTGTGTCCCCGGTCCTTGTTCTGGTCCCAGTGAGACAATGCTATTGTGACCCTCTTTTTACAGCTGAGGAACCTGAAGCACAGACGAGGAGAGTGGCTCGTTGGGATCTGAGTCCCACCCAAGCCACGTCTATTCTCCCTTTAAAATAGCCCTGCCATTTGGCCCCACGCCCTCACCCACCCAGCTACCAAGCCAAAATTCTGAGTCTTCTCCTGGTAGCTGACATTGGAGCAGAGACTGGAATAAAACAAGAGAGGCAGCCGTACGGACACCACAGGGAAAGCCTTTTCCGTGCCAAGGCCCTGGGGTTGGGAACCTCAGGCAGGGCAAGGGGACCTGGGTGCCTGCAGCCAAGGAGGGAATGAGGCCCATGATGCAACCTGGGACCAGACAGAGTCCCTCTGGCTGCAGGTGGGAAACAGATCGTGGGGGCAAGAGATGAAGCAGGAATAACAGCAAGAAAACAATTGCAACAGTGGAGGGGGGCGGTGATGGTGCTGGGCCAGGGCGGAATCAGTGGAGGTGAGAAATGGTCCGATTCTGGATCTTTAAAAATATATATAGCCCTAGCTGGTTTGGCTCAGTGGATAGAGCGTCGGCCTGCAGACTGAAAGGTCCCGGGTTCGATTCCAGTCAAGGGCACATGCCTGGATTGTGTGCAGGATGCAGCCAATCAATGATTCTCTCTCATCATTGATGTTTCTATCTCTCTCTCCCTCTCCCTTCCTCTCTGAAATCAATTAAAAAAATTTTTTTTAAAGAGGGAGGTGGGAAAGGGAGATCGAGTTAAGGGGGTGGAGGAATGAGGGGAACTGAGTGAATGGAGGGAGACAGCAAAGGGGACACAGAGGAAGCGGCCAGAGAGGTGGGGAGAGGGGACCAGGGCGGCTGGAAGCACCCCCAGGAGGGAGGAGGGTGGGTCGGGGGTGAATTTCTGGGAACTGAACTGCTGGAGGTTGGGGCAGTGGGGGAGTTATGAGGGGGTGGGAGCACCATGGTGGGGACCCCAGGTGACCACGCCAGGAGCGGTCTCGTGGCGCCGCCTGTGGTCCTGCGTGGACACTAACAGCCCTTCTCTCTGAGTGTCCCTTTGTGGACGGTCAAATGCTGGATCTCCCAAGTTCAAGGGGAAGCGAGACAGATGCGAGAGAGTGGCCGCCAGGGGGCGCCGAGAGCCCACACGGAACCGGCCTGGGAGGTTCCTGCCGGGGTTCCAATTTCATCCGCCCTGTCAATTCCCCCACAGCTATCCTGACCTAGATCACCGGACACGAGCTTAGCCTGTTCTAGAACCTCAGAGAAACGGGATCATGCAGGTTCACCATACATGAGCCTGGCCCGTTCTAGAACCTAGGATGCCTGTCCTCAAAGGAGAGCGAGAAACCTCCAGACCAAGAACCCAGCGCTGCCCTCCCTCTGGAGCGTGCCCAGGCTTCCCCCCTCGGCTGTGATCTCTGCCCTCTCCCGCCGAGCTCTCAGGGCCCCCAAAGACTTGCAGCCAGGGAGCGACGGCCTGTCCCAGGCCCCCTTGTCTCTGACTCCCCAGTGAGCAAACAGCCCCGTCTCCTGTAGCTCCTTCTACCCGAAGCCCTTCCTGTGTCGCTGTCCCAGCTTTAATGAACGCACTCTCACAACCACCTGGACTCCTGCTGTGAAATCTTTCCCCGCACAAGGTCAAGAACCCACACACCGCCCTAGCTGGTTTGGCTCAGTGGATAGAGCATTGGCCTGTGGACTGAAGGGTCCCCGGTTCCATTCTGGTCAAGGGCACATGCCCAGATTTCTGGTTTGATCCCCAGTGGGGGGCGTGCAGGCAGCAGCCGATCAATAATTCTCTCTCATCATTAATGTTCCTATCTCTCTGTCCTCTCCCTTCCTCTCTGGAATCAATAAAAATATATTTAAAAAAGAACAACAAGCCGAAACCGGTTTGGCTCAGTGGATAGAGCGTCGGCCTGCGGACTGAAAGGTCCCAGGTTCGATTCCGGTCAAGGGCATGTACCTTGGTTGCGGGCACATCCCCAGTAGGGGGTGTGCAGGAGGCGGCTGATCGATGTTTCTCTCTCATCGATGTTTCTAACTCTCTATCCCTCTCTCTTCCTCTCTGTAAAAAAATCAATAAAATATATTAAAAAAAAAAAAAGAACAACAACAACAAAAAGAACCCACACACTGCAGGCCGGCCCTAAGCAGACTCACTGCAGGCCTGGGCCCACCCGGTAGGTAACACATCCACCCACCCATCCACCCATCACCCACCCATCCATAAAGAGTGCGGGCTGTATGATTCTCTTTTTCTGAGGTTCTAGAACAGGTCAAGTAAATTTTAATAATAATAATAATAATAATAATAATAATAATAATAAGAAAGGACTGACTGGAAAGGCCTGAGGAGGTGACATCTGAGCAGCTGCCCATGTCACCGGTCCCCCCCCCCCCCCCTCTCCGTATGCTTTGGGGCCCTGCAGGTGCCATATTCCTTGGTGTAGCTCCACCCAGATACCTGCCCTGGCTCCTGCAGGTCCCGTATTCACCAGAGTAGCTCACACCAGGTTCCTGCCACCCACACAGGTATGCACCCTGGCAGGGCACAGTGTGTCCCATGCAAACCGGAGCGGCCTGGCGGGAACTGGGGGGGGGGGGGGGGGGACTTTGGACAAATCTGCCCCCGCGGAGAGCCCGTGAGCCCTCCTTTTCGATCAGAAAGATGCCTTTCCCTTTAAGGAAGCAGGGCAGTCGGAAGGAAAGGAGCCCCCACTTCCACCCCAGCTTGCGGGCATTCTCACTCGGTGCTTTCCTGGAGAGATAAGGCTTATCGCCAGAGGAAGATAAGAATTCGCCTGGCGCTGACAAATGCTTTAGGTCGCTTTCCTGTCTCACAGGCGGGGTTGACACGATTCAATTGTTCCCAAGGTTTGTGAACATTCAAATACATGGCATGTCGTTTGAGAGATGGCTTTGGTGAAAATTAATGTCAGGGACTATTTGCTTAACGTTGCAGTTGTATGACAGATATTTCCTGAGTGTCTACTGTGTGCCACTCAGCAACTGCTGGGCACATTCCAGGGAGGGGACAAAGCAGAAAACCACAGAGGGCGCATTCTGGCTGGGAGGCAGCTAAACGCATAAAAATCCTAGTCAGCAGGCCCTGCTGGTGGCGCTCAGTGGGGAGAGTGTCGGCCTGAGCACCCAAGTGTCTCAAGTTTGATTCCTGGTCAAAGGCATGTACCCGGGTGGTGAGTGCTGGCCCTGGCCCTGGTCGGAGCGTGTGCGGGAGACAGCCAATCAATGTGTCTCTCACATCAATGTTTCTCTCTCCCCCTCCCTCCCTTCCACATTGGCTCTCTAACAACCAATGGAAAAGGCTGTGTGTGTGTGTGTGTGTGTGTGTGTGTTTGTGTGAGAGAGAGAGAGAGAGAGAGAGAGAGAGAGAGAGAGAGAGAGAGAGAGAGAGATACCCACCCAGGATCGTCACTGATGCCTCCAGCCTCCCCACTCCTGGACAACAGAGACCCCTTTGTTCTCAGCGCTGGGAGAGGTGCCCCTCTTCTCTCCAGGCCCCTGGCAAGTTCTCAGCTGGTCAACAAAGCACCCATTGAGCGCTGCCCAGTGCCTGGACGTGCTGGGAACGTCAGCCGGGCCGCAGACCTGTGATGGCCCGTGACCTGTGACGGCCCGTGACCTGTGACGGCCCGTGACCTGTGACGGCCCGTGACCTGTGACGGCCAGTGGCCAGCGTGGCTGGGGCAGTGATGTGAGAGCCCAGAGGGGACACTGGCCCAGCTTGTAATGGTTTTGCTACAAAACACTTTTTGGGGAAAAAAGGGAAAATCACGATGCATACAGATCTAAAAGTAAACATTGGTAAAGGTAAGGTGTTACAATCCGTTCAAGGGAGATCAAAGAACCGGCATATTTGTGGATCAAGGGTATTGATCAGCGGTTGAGCATCGACCCCTGAACCAAGAGGTCCACAGTTCGATTCCCGGTCAGGGCATGTTCCCCGGGGTCTCAGGCTGGATCCCCAGTAGGGGGCGTGCAGGAGGCAGCCGATGGATGTTTCTCTCTCATCAATGTTTCCATCTCTCTATCCTCCTCTCTTCATCTCTAAAAATTCAATAAAAACGTATTTTTAAAAAGTAAAAAAAAAAAGAATATTGAAACAAATGGTGGGAAAACATTTTGGGGGGTGTCTTGTGGTCTGAAGGTTTGTGCCCCCAAATCCATATGTTGAGTCCTAACCTCCAAAGGTGATGGTGTCAGGCCATGGGGCCTTGGGAGGTGATCAGTCAGGAGAAGAGGCCTGGTGGATGGCATTAGTGCGCTTGGAAAGGAGGCCCAGGGGAGGGCGGTTAGAGAGCAACCAAAGGACTTGTATGCATGCATATTAGCATAACCCCGTGGTCGGCAAACTGCGGCTCCAGAGCCACATGCGGCTCTTTGGCCCCTTGAGTGTGGCTCTTCCACAAAATACCACGGCCTGGGCGAGTCTATTTTGAAGAAGTGGCATTAGAAGAAGTTTAAGTTTAAAAAATTTGGCTCTCCAAAGAAATTTCAATCGTTGTACTGCTGGTATTTGGCTCTGTTGACTAATGAGTTTGCCGACCACTGGCCTAACCAATGGACACAGACACTAGGGTGATGGGGGCTTGCCCTCAGGGTGGGAGTGGCGGAGGGGGGAGGTCAATCGGGGAAAAAGGAGACATATGTAATACTTTAAACAATAAAAAAGAAGAAAAAAAAAGAAAAGAGGCACCCAATTTAAAAAATATATATTTTATTGATTTTTTACAGAGAGGAAGGGAGAGGGAGAGAGAGAAACATTGATGAGAGGGAAACATCGATCAGCTGCCTCCTGCACACCCCCTACTGGGGATGTGCCCGCAACCAAGGCACATGCCCTTGACTGGAATCAAACCCAGGACCCTTCAGTCTGCAGGCCGACGCTCTATCCACTGAGCCAAACCAGTTAGGGCGTCCCCAATTTTTAAAAAATCTATTTTTATTGATTTCAGAGAGGAAGGGAGAGGGAGAGGTAGAAACATCAATGATGGAAGAGAAACATAGATCGGCTGCCTCCTGCACGCCCCCCACTGGGCATCGAGCCCGCAACCCGGGCATATGGCCTGACTGGGACTCAAACTGTGACCTCCCGGTTCTTAGGTCAATGAGCACACCTGCCAGGCAGGGGGCCCCAGGCTGATCCCTCACCCCACCCCACCCCCGCCCTTGGAGGACTCAGCACGTAGAGAGCCCCACACCCTCATGTGGCCTGGCACCTTGGTCCTGGGCGTCCAGCCTCCAGAGCTGGGAGAAATCGCTTTCTGGTTTTCACGAGTCTCCCAGCCTGGGGTTTGTTTTGTTACAGCAGCTCCAGTGGACTAAGACGGAGAAAGGGTTGTCTCCCCGACAGACGGTTCATTTGCGTGTCTGTAGAGAAGAATTATTTTGCACTGCCATCGCTTAGCTACAAGGGACGGAGCTGTGGGACAGGTGCCATAGAACCAGGTACCTCTGAACGATGTCATGGGTTGGGCTGTGTCCAACCCAGAATTCACATGTTCAAGTCCTA
Source organism: Cnephaeus nilssonii (assembly GCF_951640355.1). NCBI lineage: Eukaryota > Metazoa > Chordata > Mammalia > Chiroptera > Vespertilionidae > Cnephaeus > Cnephaeus nilssonii. The sequence continues at coordinate 43,624,226 of NC_137091.1, forward strand.
GCCCCCAGGACCTCAGAATGTGGCCTTGTTTGGAAATAGGGTCGTTGCAGATGGAATAAGTTAAGACGAGGTTCTACTGGGGAAGGGTGGGCCCAAGTCTGACAGGACTCATGTCCTTATAAAATGTGGAACTTTGGCCCTGGCTGGTTTGGCTCAGTGGGTAGAGCGTCAGTCTGTGGACTGAAGGGTCTCAGGTTCCCAGGTTCGATTCCGGTCAAGGGCACAAGCCCGGGTTGCGGGCTCCATCCCCAGTAGGGGGCATGCAGGAGGCAGCAGATCAATGATTCTCTCTCATCATTGATGCTTCTCTCTCTCTCTCTCTCTCTCTCTCCCTCTTCCTCTCCCTTTCTCTCTGAAATCAATAAAAAATATATTTTTTAAAAAGTGGACTTTGGACACAGTGACCACATGTGTGAAGATGAAGTGAGAGATTGGTGTGACGCCTCCACCCGCCAAGGAACAAGATTCCCAGCAAAACACCAGGAGCTGGGGGAGAAGCGTGGAGAAGACTCCTCTCACAGCCTGCCGAAGGAACCTTGATCTTGGGGTTCAGGACTCTGCAACTGTGATATCAACTTCTGTGGGTTAGCCCCGGCCGGTGTGGCCCAGCTGGTTGGGCCCTGTCCTGTGACCCGAAAGGTTGCCGGTTCAGTTCTCAGTCGGGGCGCATGCCTGGGTTTCGGGCTCAGTCCCGGGTGGCAGGTACGCCAGAGGTGGCCGATGGATGTTTCACTCTCACATCGATGTTTCTCTCTCTCCCCGCCTCCCTAAAAATCAATTTTAAAAAAAATAAAAAGGAAGCATGCTTCAGCACAAGTTTCTTTCATAAATTTCGGTGGTTTAGGCCACTCAGTTTATAGTACTTTGTGAGCACAGCCCTGGCAAACAGATACAGATGTGCTATACACGGAGTGGCCAGATTATTCTGACCACCTGACGTTTGTAGGCACATTAGCCGTACACTGAATCGTATGGGACATGGAAGCCGAAGGCCTGTTCGAACACCTTTGCTGTCTGCAGTTACTAAGATAAAACGTCGCCAATTCGCACAGGAACACAAGGATAGGACAGTCGAGCATTGGAAAAAAGTCACGTGGTCCGATGAATCACGTTTCCAGTGGCATCATGCAGATGGCAGAGGGAGAATTTCGCGGAAATAGCATGAAAGCATGCATCCCACATGCATGAGTACAACCCTTCAAGCTGGTGGGGGCGGTGTTATGGTTTGGGGCATGTTTTCCTGGCATGATTTGGGCCCTTTAATTCCTGTGGAGCAACGTCTGAATAGCACAACATACCTAGGTATCGTTGCTGATCAAGTTCATCCCATCATGTTGATGGCGTATCCCAATGGAGATGGCTTCTTCCAACAAGACAGTGTGCCATGCCACGGTGCTCGTATTGAGCAGGAGTGGTTTCAAGAACATGAGGGAGACTTTACCTTGCTTAGGTGGCCCCCACAATCACCAGATCTCAATCCAACTGAGCATTTGTGGGACGAAGTTAAAAGAGCCATCAGGCAGCTGGTCCCACAACCATCAGATCTCTCAGAACTGGACAGTGCTATTCATCAGGCATGGTGTCAGATTCCTCGCATCACCTTTCAACATCTCATGGAGTCAATGCCAAGAAGAATCGCCGCAGTATTGAAGGCAAAAAGGTGGCCCAACGAAGTACGGATGGGGCGGTCATAATAATCCGGCCACTCCGTGTAGACAAGGCATAGTTTCCCACCGAAGACAAGGTTTTCCCCACAATATGTCGGAGCCGATGACTTGGGGGATGAGCAAGAACCAAACGGGAGAGGATAGGGAACAGCGTGTGCAAAGGCCCGGAGACAGGAAAATGGGCGAGGTCCCTGGTGAGGCCGCGGGGTTTCCGTGTGGCTTGGGCCCTGAGAGAAGGAGCAAGAAGGGACCGGTGCCACCAGGCAGGGGCGGACGGTGTTCAGGTTTGGGGCTTTGTTCTGAGGGGAGGGCCCCCGAAGCCACGGGAGGAGACCGAGCCCAGGACACGGAGGGCAGCCAGCAGGCCCGGCACCTCTTTCCAAGGCCACCAGGGTCAGAGGTCACACAGCAACAGAGGGGGTGGGTAGCACTGGAAACGGGTCTGCCACCTGCCCTGGGAGGCGAGGGTCAGAGCAGGTGAGGACGGGGGGGGGGGGGGGGGGGGGGGGGGAGGGGGGCGCAGGCGGAAACGGGGGCGGGCAGGCCTCCCAGCGAAGCCCGTCTCTGCGGAGCTGTCCCCAGGCGCCCGACACGGTTCCAGTTCTTCCCGCGTCTCTGTCAACCCCAACCCCGGGAGAAAAGTGCCATTTTCAGGTTTTCTCTCTCCTTCTCGCCACGGGCCACACCGCTCCCAGGGCGGGGACGGTGTCTACTTTGTCGGCTCTGTATCCCCAGAACTGGGACTGCGGGGAGGTCGGCTGTATAGTCCCTGCAGGCAATCACGGCCCCTCTTCCAGGTGGGGAAACTGAGGCTCAGAGAGAGGCGTCCCCGCACGAACCCCTTCATTCAGCTGCCGCCACTTCCCAGGAACCCCTCGCCTGGGAGCTGGAGGCACAGAAAGAGGGGGTGCCACGGGGACCAGGTGTCACCCCGGAGCGGGGCTGGCCGGCTCCCGGGAAGAGAGGCGCCGAAGAGCCCACCCTCCCAAGGGCTCAGTGGGTTAGAGGTCATCCATACACGCCAAGGTCATGGGTTCAATCCCCGGTCAGGGCACCTACAAGCATCAGCCAATGGGTGCATTCATAAGCGGGACAAAGCGATGCTCCCTCGCTCTCTCCCTCAGACCAATGAATAAAAATTAAAAATGAAAATCCAACCCCTCCCAGCCCAGGGGTGAGTCAGCCCCGCTTCTCAGCGGCTCCCTTCGCAGCGGGAGCGGTTGGCCCGGAGCCCCGCCCCGGGACGAACCACTCAGACCCCGAGGGGGGGACCCTGGAGGGTCGCGCAGGGCTGCTCCCGGGAACCCCAGAGTCCGACGCTCCCCGGCCCACCAGGGGGTCGGGTGGGAGGGAGGTTGAGCGAGGGGCTCAGAGCGGCGGGCGCAGGGGCCCGTCCTCCCGCTGCGGGCATCACCCCCTTACTCCCCCCCCCTCCGCGTTGGTTCGCGCCGGGGCCGCGGGCAGGGCCAGGCGGCGCGGGTCCTCTCGGGCGCACACCCCGAGTCCGCGCCCGGAGGTGGCGTCGCCCGCGATGCAGCGCTCCCGGGCCGCCGCTCTGGCCGTCAGAGTCGTTTACTGGTGAGCGCGTCGCCCGGCCCCCGCCCGGGTCCCGCCTCGGCCCCAAGGAGCCGGCGCTGGGGGCGCCGGGGCGGATCGCGGGCCCCTCCCCCAGGGCCGGGCCGCGCGGGTGGGGTGCGCGCGGGGGGCGGGGGCGGGGAACGAGGGCCTTGCCCCTCGGGCTTGTCACCGTCTGCCCGGCTCCGGCGGCAAAGGCTGGCCTGAGGCGCCGCGTGGCCATCGGGACCCTCGGACTCGGCAGTCCGTTTGGGGGGCGGTGGAGTCAGGTTGGTGAAGGGAGCGCCCACCCCCCGTCTCCGTCAGAGCTCAGGTGTCCCCTCCCCCGGCACCAGGACCAGCCTTGGGGTGGGGGCGGAGGGTTGAGAAGGTTCGAGAAGGTTCCGCGTAGGTTTGGAAAGGAATGAATACGATGGGTGGATCTTTTCTGGCCTCAGTTTCCCCGCCCGCAGAGGGGGAGAGAGCTGGTCGCACTGGGCCCCCGGGGTGGAGCCGCGTGTGGGTGTCGGTCTGTCCAGTTCCCGCTGGAGCGGGGGCCCCCGCGGGCAGGCACCCACCGGCACCCGCCCCGGGGCTCGGAGTAAATGCACCATCTGAGACTTTCCCCGCCCAGAAACCTCTTGAGGGTGGGGAACTTCAGCTCCGTTTTACCGGAGGGGAAACTGAGGCTGCGAGTGGGGCGGCAGGTCCCAGGGGTAACGGGCATCTGGGTCCGCTGGCCGGCCTGTCCGAGATCTGCCCACCGGGACAGCCCACGTGTATTTCTGTTTCTCTTGTGTGTTGTTAATCCTCACCCAAGGATATTTTTTTCCATTGATTTTTAGAGATTGGAAGGGAGGGAGAGTGGGGCAGAGAGAAAAAGGGATGTGAGCAAGACACCTCAATTGTTTGCCTCCCACACGCCCCCACCCCACCCCCCACCCCTCACCCCCCCTTACCCCCCCCCCCCCCCCCAGGGCCTGGATAGAACCTGCGACCCAGGTGTGTGCCCTTGAGCCGGAATTGCCCTCGACAGGGAATCGAACCCGGGACCCTTCTGTGCGCGGGCTGATGCTCTAACCACTTGCCCGCACGGCCCAGGAAGCCGGGGTTTGGAGAGGATCCGATCTCAGTGTTAGAAATCTCTAACGGAGCGTTGTTCTGGGAAACGGAGAGAGAGACCCAGCACAGGCTGAGCCCCAGGCCCCGGTCCTGAAATAGCCCGCAGCAGAGGCTTAGGTTTCTCCTCAGCTGGGAGGCCTGGGGGGGGGGAGGGGCGGCTGGCTGGGGCGCTGTGTGGGATGGGCTGGGGGGCTGGGGGGCCGTTTCTGCAGTTCTCACCCTAACCCAGCTCTCCCCTGTTCCTCCCGCCCTCCCCTTCCCCCTCGTGCTTGTGGTCTTGTCGCCCCCTTTTCCGGCGCCTCTGTCTCTTGTCTCCCTGGCTCTGTGGGTGCCCTTTGTGTGGGTGTCCCTGCCTCCCCATCTCTGTGCCGCTCCCCAACCCTCTCTGTGTGTCCTTTGTCTCTTTCGGGTGTCTGTTACCCTCCCATCTCCCCCCACCCCTGCCTCTCCCTGGATTCCTGCCTTCTCCCTCTCTACCGGATCGGACTCTCTCCCACCAGTGGTGCCTGAGGCTACAAGCCCAAGGTAAGCTGGTGCCTGATTGCGGGGGGGGGGGGGGGGGGGGGCAGGGAGGAGGGCTGGGGGGGAGTGGCCCCATTGACCCCTATTGTGACCCCTCCCCCTACAGTATCTTCAACTCAAGAAGAAGTTGGAAGATGAGTTCCCCGGACGCCTGGACATTGTGAGTCTTGGGGCAGGGGAAGGACGCACACGTGGGTCAGCTGTCTGCCCCTCAGCCCTGATGTCAGGGGGTGGCAGGGACAACCCAGCCTCCACCAGGCTCGTCACCCCTGGGAAGGGTCCGGTGTCCCCAGGGGGGTGTCTCAGCCCCTCCCACATCTCCCCCCAGTGCGGCGAGGGGACTCCCCAGGTCACCGGGTTCTTTGAAGTCATGGTAGCAGGGAAGTTGGTTCACTCTAAGAAGGTATGTCTGTCTGTCTGTCTGTCCATCCTGCCTCATTTTTGGGCTGGGGGTTGGGGGTGGGCTTGGTGTCTTGGTCCCGGCTCACCCCTCTCCCCTTCCTTCCACCCCAGGGAGGCGATGGCTACGTGGACACAGAGAGCAAGTTTCTGAAGCTGGTGGCCGCCATCAAAGCCGCCTTGGCTCAGGCAATGTGCCCTGAAGGCGGAGGTGAGGGGGCCGCTCCTAGACCCTAGAGTGGACCCCTAGTTCCTAATGTGCCCCCACCCCCGGTGCTGCCTCCCGCCCAGTGCGCTCCGGCCCAGCGGCCATTTGCACGCTGTTCTCGGCCATACCACTGCCTTTCAGCACCTCTGAGCCTGATTTCCGATTTCCAAGCCAATAGGTTCCAGACAAGCCCCAGCCCACCTCCTCTAGGACAGGCCCCGTCTGGAGCCCTGGAGAGCCCGGAGGCATTTCTGCCACCCTCCAAACTCGGGTGCCAGGCCCCCCACCCGGTGTCCGGCGCTGAGCCCCCCACCCCAGTGCACTGTGGGCTCAGGACCTGTGCCAGGCGCTTCAGCCCGAGGTCTGATCTTAGCTCTGCTGGGACAGAGTGAGGTCACCAAAGTGGAGGTGGACATGGACGTTTCAGTTAGTGCGATGCCAAAGTGCAAAGGTCACGCCCTGTGTGGCTCTGAAATGAAGGGAGTCTCCCCTGATTAAAAAACAACCCAGAGCTGGGTCCTTTCACAGCTGCCGGAGCGGAGTCGGTGTGGGCTGTGGCCGTCAGGAGAGGGACGGGTGCCACCACATGGGACTGGAATCCGTAAGGACTCGAGTGGAGGCCTCCCATTGTGTAACCACAGCATTTGTCGCTTCCAAACTGTCAGTAACTCAAAGGCGGTGCTGTGTCAGCCAGGTTCCCTCGGATCCCAGAGAGGCCCGTCCATGCGATTTCAGCAACCACGGGATTGACGTAAAGAAAGGGGAGAGGGAGAGAGTGATTCTTGTTTGGTGGTTTGTGAGTGCAAGGGGTCCCCAGACCAGCCTCAGGCGTGGCGATTTGCTAGGACTCAGAACTGGGCGAAGCTGATTACGGTTCATTACAGGGAGGGATAGAGGCTGTCAGCCCAGGGAAGAGGTGGGGGGGCCGGTCCAGGAGGGACGAGGAGGGACCAGGCGTGAGCCCCCAGCGAGGTCAGGCGGACGACACTTAGTCCTCCCAGCAGAGGTGTGTGGCCACAGGCACGCAGTACTGCAGCCAGGGGAGGGCACCTGATCCTTGGGGGCCAGTCACACAGACATAGCGGAGTCCGCCTGGCTGGCCTTAGTGTCCCGCCCCTCCGGAGGTCAGGGCCCCCGCACCAATCACATTGCTAGCACAGCTGAGCCGGTGTGGCCCCGGGCGCCAGGTAAACCAGGGCACCAGGCAGGCATTCCGGGGAGACTGCAGTGAGCCTGTCTTGGGGCAGGGGGGCCCTACCTAATCAGGTGACTGGGGAGGAGGTCTGAGCGCAGTGGGCTGGTTGGGGGCGGGGTCAAGGAAACCAGTTTCAGTTGTGCTGTTTCTCTGGAAACTGCCTTAAGGGAGGAGATGGGGGAGGAGTGTGTGGGGCTTTCTAGAAGGCTGCTGGGGGTCGCCCACCAGACCTTCCACAGCGGGCCCTCCGCTTGCCTCCCGAGAGTTCCTCAGGAAACTCCAATGAGAAGTCTGGGCCCACCTTGCCTTGTGGCTTAGAACGTGCCCTCGTGGCCGGCCCACTCTCCTTGTGCCGGATTTTCTCCGTCTCCCTCTCATCGCTCTTCCCTTATTATGGGTCCCAACCTGGCCTCTCCCTGCAAGCTGACCTCCCCACCTCTTCTCTCTCACAGCCCCGTGACCTGGGCCCAGCCCCTCTCGGCAGACGCTTCATGATGGGATGGACTGAAATGTCTCCAGACGCCGGTCTTTTCCTGATGTTCCGCGGCTGCCGGGCAGACAGCGCCCTGGTCTTTGCCTGTGTGTGTGTGTGTGTGTGTGTGTGTGTGTGTGTGTGTGTATGCGCGCATGTGTGTGTCTCCCTGGAATCTAGCGTTGCACACTGGCCCTGTCGCCCCACTTCCGCCGTCTCCCTGCCTGCACTCCCCGGGTCTCCCTGTCCCCCTCTGGTATTTGGGCCGGTCCAGCTGCAGCTTTCTTTCCCAAGGAGGAGCCAAGAGTGGGATCCGGTTTCAGCCGTGTTTGCAACGTTCACAGTTCAATAAATATTGAATGAGTTTAGCAGACGTGCCTGTGTCCCTGCGTGTCCGTTTTACTCCGGGAAACCCCCCTCCGTCTCTGTTCCAGGGAAGTAGCCCCCAGGTATCGAGGGCTCAGGATCCAGGCGCCTTGCTCATTAATACGCACTTCAGAGCAGCTCTGAGCTTTTGCAGCAGCCTGGACAGGAATTTAAATGCCACTGACTCCCAAATCCTTTCTCCAAATAAGTCATGCCAGTGACCCAAAGTCTCAAACACTAGTGTTTGTTTGCCAGGGTTTCCATGGCAACAGACCAGGCAGCCCCAACAACTTCCTCACCGTCCGGAGGCTGGAAGGCTGACGTCAAGGTGTCCACTGCTCTGCTTCTGAGGCCTCTGTCCTGCAAACGGTCACCTTCTGGCCGTGTCCTCACATGATCTCTGCATGTGTACCGTGTGTCCAAATTTCCTTTCCAAGACCCATCAGATTGGAGAAGGACCCACTTTAACAGCCTCTTTAAAGACCCCATCTCCACACAGTTCTTGGCAGTTAGGGCTTCAATATGTGAATTCGGTGGTGGTGGTGGGGGGGGGGGTTGGAGGTGGGGGAGCTTATTGGTCCCATAATGAGAGATCAGGGTGGGGATTCCTTGAACAGAACGTGGCAGGAGGTGCTGGGAGAATCCCGGGCTAGAGACCAGCCCCGCAGCTCTGCCCAGGCCCCTGGGGCCACCAGGCGTGGTGGGGCGTGTTCCCACGTTGTGCGTCTATCAATGTGGGAACACGCCCAACAGCCTTCCACCTGCAAGTCACGTGGTTGAATCCAAAGTCCAGGGACCTGGATCCTGGAAGAGGCCTTGGACCTTGACGGCTAGGTTAGGCCTTGCTTGGGTTTGACCGTCCCCTTGAGCAGGATCAGGGCATGTGGTCCATGGATGCAGCTTGAGGACCTGCGTCATCAGCCATCGCATCACATCACTGTCCTGGGGCAGCTGCTGGGCCGGTCATGCGGAGGATGGGGTGCTCTGAGGATGGGGTGCTGTGTGGTAGGCAGTTAGACATGAGCAGAGCAAGGATGATGGGCCAGGGTGGAAAGTCCTGGGTGCCTAGCAACGGACAATTGTGGATGGGACCTCACCCCCGGAATGACCTGTCCTCCCCTAGCACATCGCTGGTCATGTGGTTTGGACCGCCTGCCTTTCGTCCCTGGAGACAACATCCAGGCCTCAGTTGCATTTCAGCTCCAGGCCCAGAAAAGCAGCAAAACTAGACACAGCCACGGCCACAGCTGCCCTCAGGGCCAGCTGCATTGGATAATGACCCTGCCCTGGCCGACCAATCAGTCAGTGGAGACCCCAACCCTGAGAGGACACACCTGGAAAGCTGCTGAATAAGCTATTGAGATCTCCCCTGGGACCTCCCCCCAAATCTCCACCCTTAAAACCCTTAGGACCCAGGGGGTGCTCCTTCCTGCGAGCACACCTTCACGCCCCGCCCCCCCATCCCGCCAGGGGCCTTACTATTACCTTCCTCCTCCCAAGCTCCAAGGGCCCTTCACCTTTATAACTGGTTTCCTGAGCCCATTTCTTCTATGAATTACTCCTTCCACCTCTGTGATTTTCCAAATAAATGTCCTCTAATAGTTTGCGAATCAGCTCTGAATTCTTTCCCAGCCAGAGCTCAGTTACCGAGGCTGCTGAACCCAGGTCCGGTCTGACCCCACCAGCCTAACACCAGATCCATTCCCACCACCCAACACTCAGGTGCCCTCCATCACCAAGTCAGAGTCATCTAAGGTAACACCAGCTACCACGTTGATAGTCTGGACTGGAAATCTCACAGGCCTATATATATAACAATTAAAATATATATTAAAAATCAATATTAATTTCAATTAAAATCAATTATATATAAAATATATTTTAATTGATTTTTAGAGAGGAGGGGAGAGGGAGAGAGAGAAACATCTATGTGAGAATGGAACATCCATCAGCTGCATCCTGTACATCTCCTATCAGGGATCAAGTCCAAAACCCAGGCATCTGCCCTGACCGGGAATCGAACCAGCAACCTTTTGGTGCATGACATGACGCCCAACCAATTGAGCCCCACCAGCCACTTACTAATATTTTATTGTGGCAAGACTGTGAGAGCCATGGGAGTCTGGCCACCTTTTCCTGCTTTGCTCAAACATACCTCAGCCAGTTAATATTTTTAGAATTCCATTCTGATATTTCTCTACCAGGGAAGGTGTAATCCATTTAAAAAATATTTTTATTGATTTTAGAGAGGAAGGGAGAGAGAGAGAGAGAGAAACATCAATGATGAGAGAGAATCATTGACCGGCTGCCTTCTGCACGCCTCACCCTGCAGGGGATTGGGCCTGCAACCCAGGCATGTGCCCTGACCAGGAATCAAACCATAACCATGACCTCCTGGTTCATAGGTCGACACTCAACCTCTGAGCCACACCTGCTGGACCACCTTTTATATCTTAAATGCACCTACCTATCCTGAAGAAATCCATTCAAATCACTAAAACATCTAAAATTTTATTTGTATCAAATCCTGTGTTCAGGAAGGAGAAGAGAGCCTTAGAAACAGCTACCATTATTTTTAATTTACCTTATTCGTATGGAGGAGAAAGAGAAAGTGCTATAATTGATCCTATTTTGGCTCACCCAATTCACACCTTCAGGCTAAGAAAATTCACCGAGAACTTCACTTACTGCCTGAACCTGGTCACACAGGGAATTCTTTTCGAACAGTGCCACCATGTGGCCAACTTGTGAACTGCATCTTCTCGGATCACCTCCAATCACCAGGAAGCCACACAGGGTCCCAGTGCATCCCCAGGGATTGAGATTGAGCATAGTCAAAGAAGTCACCACCTTTGGCTTGGTGACATGATGCTTTTCAAAAAAATAAGGAAGAGGGAAAAATACACCTCTCTTCTCAAATTATTTCACTCCTTGCTGGCCGTGAGACCTCAGATGAGTGAACTCGCCTCTCTGGGTGAAGATTTGGTGGCGGGAAGAAGCAAGGGAATGAGGGTGTGGGATCAAGGCTACCTCACCCTGGGGCCGGGCGTGGCCAAGGCCATGTGCAAAATGGGAGACGTTGCCTTCAATGCCTTTGGGACCCCTCGCTCTTTGGGGTACCTCTGCAGCCAATATATCCTTCCGGAGTCTTAACCAACATACCTGGGTGTGGGACCGGCCTGTTTCAGGTCTATCCTTAGTTATAGACGTTCTGTTCAGCTGCTTTCCAGATGGTTCTCCAGGGTGATTGTTCTGTGAATTTAGTTGTAATTTTAAAAAATATATATTTTATTGATTTTTTACAGAGAGGAAGGGAGAGAGATAGAGAGCTAGAAACATCGATGAGAGAGAAACATCTATCAGCTGCCTCTTGCACACCACCCACTGGGGATGTGCCTGCAACCAAGGTACATGTCCCTGCCCGGAATCGAACCTGGGACCTTTCAGTCCGCAGGCCGACGCTCTATCCACTGAGCCAAACCGGTTTCGGCAATTTAGTTGTAATTTTGATGTGGTCGTGGGAGGAGGCAAGAATGGTTTTTATTTTTTTTAAAAAAATATATATTCTTACTGATTTCAGAGAGGAAGGGAGAGGGGGAGAGAGATAGAAACATCAAGGATGAGAGAGAAAAGCTCCGGTGCCCGACCCCACCCCTGGCCCCTGGCCCCTGGCCCGGGCCCCCCTCCCCTCCCAGGATACCCGGGATTCCCCACCCCTCCCGCACTGCTGGGAATCCAGCAGGCCTAGCTTGAGCGGAACCCGCCCTAGGAGCCACAGCCTGGTGGCGACAGCGACTGCAGTCGGGAGGGTCCATTCTTGTGATTCTCAATGGAGAGTGAAAACATAGATTCATAATGAAAACCAGCCCCCATCGGCCACTGATTCTCAAAAGACGGAGGCTGCCCTTACCTGTCCAAAATGCCCCAGGTGCCGAAACCGGTGTGGCTCAGTGGATAGAGCATAGTCCTGGGGACTGAAAGGTCCCAGGTTCGATTCCGGTCAAGGGCATGTACCTTGGTTGCGGGCACATCCCCGGTGGGGGGTGTGCAGGAGGCAGCTGGTCGATGTTTCTCTCTCATCATTGATGTTTCTCTCTGTTCTCTCTCCCTTCCTCTCTGTAAAAAATCAATAAAATATATTTAAAACAAAACAAAACAAAACAAAAATGCCCCAGGTGAAACATCAGAGGAGGAGCCTAGAAGGGCCCCTGCCCAACAAGAGCCTGGTGAAGCACAGGCCTCCAGTGAGGTGGCAGAGTCCACCTCTTGCAAGTTTCCGGTTGGGATCAAGATTATTAACCACCCCACTATGCCCAACACCCAAGCGGTGGCCATCCCCAACAATGCCAATATTCAGAGCATCATCACAGCATTGACCGCCAAAGGCAAGGAGAGTGGCAGCAATGGGCCCAACAAATCCATCCTCATTAGCTGTGGGGGAGCCCCCACTCACCCTCCAGAACCCCAACCTCAAGCCCAAACCAGCAATGATTCCAAGAGGACAGAAGGGATCACCAAGACCCTGGGACCAAAACCTGCAGCCACGGATGTGAATCTTCCTAGACCACCTGGCACCCGTCTCGGGCAGCGATGGGAGAACTGTGCTGGTGGTGAGGCAGCTGGCTGCGCTCTTAACACCAGCCTGACCGACATCCAGTGGCTTGGAAAGATGAGTTCTGATGGCCTGGGCTCCTGCAGCATCAAGCAAGAGATGGGAGGAGCCCTAACTGGTTTGGCTCAGTGGATAGAGCATCAGCCTGTGGATGGAAGGGTCCCAGGTTCGATTATGGTCAAGGGCACATGCCCAGGTTGCAGGCTTGATCTCCAGGAGGAGGCATGCAGGAGGCACCAATGATTATCTGTCATCATTGATGTTTCTATCTTTCTCTCCCTCTCCCTTCCTCTCTGAGGTCAATAAAAATATATTTAAAAAAATCTCCAGGTCGGTAGTCAGCTCAACAGTGTAATCAAAATTTTAGAATTTTTCTGTCTTCTCATTCTCTCACCTTCCTGTAGCTTGCAGGGGCTTCCATCTGCTTGGCATTTGCCTCCTGGTCCAAGGTGGCCATGGCAGCTCTAGGCATCACATGTGTATGTGAAGCAGGGGGGAGGGCTACCTTGCAAGCACACGCCCCTTGGGTGCTGTCCTCCTGCCATTTTATTTTATCGAGGGAAAACACATCTAACATGAGACTTACATTGGAACCCCCTTAAAGGGTGTGATTAGTACACTTAGCCCACTCCCAGTGTTTTTGTAACTATCGCCCCTTTCTAGCTCTAGAATCTTCCATCACTCCTAAAAGAAACCTTTAACCCATTAGACTGTCACTCCCAATTCTCCCCTCCTCCCAGGCTCTGGCTATCGCTGATCCACATTTCATCTCTACAGAATTGTCTGTTCTGCAGATTACACAGAAATGGAATCATAAGTATGCCGACTTTTGTGTCTGGCCTCTTTCACATAGAAAGGTTGTCTTTTTTTTTTTTTTTTTAAGAGATGAAAAGACATTTTATTATTATCTATTAGAGGCCAGGTGCACAAAATTTGTGCACCGGGCAGAGTCCCTCAACCCAGCCTGCACCCTTTTCAATCTGGGACCCCTCAAGGGATGTCTGACTGCCCTCTCACAATCCAGGACTGCTGGCTCCCAACCACTTGCCTGCCTGCCTACCTGATTGCCCCTAACCGCTCTGCCTGCCAGCCTGAACACCCCCTAACCACTCCCCTGCCAGCCTGATCAATGCCTAACTGCTCCCCTGCCAGCCTGATTGCCCCTAACTGCCCTCCCCTGCAGGTCTGGTTGCCCTCAACTGCCTCCCTTGCAGGCCTGGTTCCCCCACACTGCTCTCCCCTGCAGGCTTGTCCCTCCCAACTGCCCTCCCCTGCAGGCCTGGTTCTCCCCAACTGCCCTCCCCTGCAGACCTGGTTTCCCCCAACTGCCCTCCCTAGCAGGCCTGGTCCCTCCCAACTGCCATCCCCTGCTGGCCATCTTGTGATGGCCATCTTGTGACCAGATGGGGGCAGCCATATTGTGTGTTGGAGTGATGGTCAATTTGCATATTACCTCTTTATTATATAGGATACTAATAAAAGGGTAATTGCTAATTAGACTGGACTGACCAGACATCTTCCGGACATCCGACTTCCTTCAGGACAAAGCCACGGTGTCAGGGGCCGAGGCAGAGGTGGTTAGGGGTGATCAAGCTGGAAGGGGAGCTAGCAGTTAGGGGCAACCCAACCAATTCCTTGTTTTATAAATTGTGACTAGAGGCCCCCTTCTCCATGACCTCTAAAAGAAAAACAGGGTGTAACAACCAAAACAGTAGGTGGCACATGCTGCTGATTGGATGGGCAAAGCTGAGAAGAGGGGCCAGGCCTGGGCTGGGGGAGGGGCTGGGGAACCGGGCCTTTCATGCCTTGGGAGTGTGGGCTGGTGTCTGAGACAGACTTGGTGATACCTGCCCAGGTCCCTCAGCCAACGACCATGAGTAGGACAGCAGTGGTGGAGCAAATGTGGGCTTCTTTACTTTTTAAGAATGTTTTAAAGAAATTTTGTAATTTTTTGATGAGAGAGAGAAAGAGAGAGAGAAAGATGTGAGAGAAACATGGATTGGTTGCCTCCCACAAGCACCCTGACCAGAGCCAGCGATGAGCCCTTGACCAGGAAGCCCTTGACCCAGAATGGAGCCCTCAGCTTTCCCATGCCTGACACGATGCTCTAATCTACTGAGCCACACCTGGAGGACTCCATTTGTATCTCAATGGGACCATGTCATCCTTTTATATTTAAAGAGATTCTTGCTAGTTATGTGTTCTTGACATTGTACAGTTCTCTGATAGTTTTAGATACCTCTGTTCCCTTTTTTTTTTTAATGTTACTGCTCTCTTGTCCTGTATGCTGAGGACTTTCTGCAGTGCTATGTTTGAATTCCTTTCTCTTATTTCTTGTGTACCTCCTAGAGACTTTCGGTGTGTGGTTACCTGGACCCTTGACTTATGACAAATTACCAGCCTGTCCATAAATTGGAGGTTGAAAATCTAGAAGAACACACACACACACACACACACACACACACACCTAATCACCCCGAAGCTGAATCCCTACCTCACACCACACATCATCACTAATAGATGTATTAAAGGACAGATTACAACCAGGAAAGCAGAGACAGTGGTGGACAGGGCTTCTATAGAGTTTTATGTCAATTTGAAAATAGACCACCTTGTCAAAATCATTTTTAACTTTTATTAATAAACTCATTAGGTTTTACAGCATCAGTTTGCCACGGATGGAAAGCACAAACAGATATATAACGGGCAACGAGAAGCACTGAAATAGTCACTAAAATCCAGAAATTCTACTGATAAAAAAATACAAATGGGACAAATGTTTGTAACACTTCATTGCTGAGAAATAGAATCAATTCTAATTAATGAAGAAAAATGAGCTACATATTATTATTATTATTATTATTAAAATAACCCCCTCCCAAAACACGTGATGAGTCCTCCTGGTGTCCAATTATGCCGCGAGCAGGGGGTCAATTCTGCGAGTGCAGGGAAGGCCATAGGGACGCACAAGGCAGCCACGAGTCACGGATGTGCAGACAGAAGCTCTCCCAGGCCTCCGGGTGCCAGAGCGCGCCGCCAGGAGGAGCATGGAGGCTGGGCCGGGTCCCTTGGAAAGTTCTGGGCAGCAGCTCCCCAGTGGTTCCTGCACCACCAGCAGCTAGTGCGCTCCCGGCCCTGCAAACTGGCATCGAGGTCACATGCACCCTAATGGGTTCAGCCTGGACCCAGGAGCAGCCTGAGACCATGCGCATGCGCAGTGGCCACCCAGGGAACAGGGCAAATGCCACCTCCCCAAGGTGGATGCTTAGAGGTGCGCAGATTCTGCACAAGAGCAACTGCCGGGCAACACGCATTGGCAGGCGCTTCTCGCACCCGCGTGGGCGCACACCCTGGCCCCCTCTGGTCCCGTGGCATCTGCAGGGCTTGGCGGGGACGGACTCCCTTGGAGACCCAGTAACTGGAAGAGATCCACCTCGCTGTCACCCACAAAGTCGTACCAGGGCCTGGGGGAGGAGGAAGACTCCTCCAAGGGGCAATAGGGTGAGAGCAGCTCTGTGAAGTCAGGGTCTGGGGAGAAATTCCCGGCGTCGGGGACCTGAGGCGAGACTGTGGCCTTGGATGGATCTGGATCTGGATCTGGATCTGGATCTGGGTCTGAAACTGGACCTGGATCTGGAGCTGGAGCTGGATCTGGATCTGGATCTGGAGCTGGAGCAAGTGCAGCAGAGGAGGCGCCCTGGCCGCCGGGCTCTGGGTCCCTGCTAGCCTGGCTGTAGCTGGAAGCGCTGGGATCTGCTGGGAAGACTTTGCCTGGGCTGTGCGGAGAGAGGCTGCAGAAACCAGGGCCCTCGTGGTGCAGGGTGGCCGCGGGGTGCACAGGGCCTGCTGGGAACACCGGCTCCTGAGGGAACACAGGTGTGGCGGGAAGCACAGGGCTAGCAGGGAGCACAGGGACCCCCCGGATCACAGGGCCCGCAGGCGCAGGCTGAAGGGCGCAGACTCCCGGTTCCTGGGGCTCACCGTGGGCTCCCTGGCCTTGCTGCCCGCACAGTCTCTGCAGCCTGCGTTCTTTGGCCCTGCGGTTCTTGAGCCACACCTGGGGAGAGAGGGGACAGGGAGCAAGTGTAAGAGGGGAGGAGCTGGGCGCACGCATCTGGCCCAGGGGTGAGGAGGCTCAGGGGAGAAGGGCCGGCCTCACCCTCTCCCTCCGCCCCCAGCCCCAACTATTGGCCCCGGGTTCCCTGCGCTCCGGGGGGAGGCCCAGGGGGCAGGAGAGGCTGTGCTTGGACACCAACTGGACAAGAAGGGGAGTGCCCGAGGGGCTTTCGGGGTTCCCAGAGGCCGGGTGGCCTGGGGAGAAACGACAGACTACATGGTGTCAGCCAGGTTGTCCCACACCGGGCTGAGGTGGCCCCGGGCCCAGCCTCAGGTCTACACTCATGACCCGGGCAGCACTTGGTCCTTCTGGTCTGGTCTCCACCCTCGGCCCCCAACCCGGCCCCCTGCATCGAGGGAGGGCATGGATTGGGTGGGTGGGCAGCGAGCAGAGGGAGCGGATGGGGTGATTCCTGGGGTGGGGGTTGGGGTTGGGGTTGGGGTTGGGGCTGTACCTGCACTTGGTACTCCTGCAGGTTCAGCCTGGCCGCCAGGGTCTCGCGTTCCTCGTAGGTCCCGTAGCGTTTCTCCTCAAAGAATTTCTCCAGGACACACAACTGTTGTGCGCTGAACACCGTGCGCTTCCGCCGCGTCCTCTTCCTCGGGGTGGTTGGGGACTCCCAGGAGCCTGGCAGGAGGGGAAAGCGGGGTCAGGGAGCTCCCAGGACGGTCCCCAGCCCGCCAGGCCTGGGCCACACCCTGTGAGCCAGCGGGGCCCCGGGCCTGGGTAGGGGATAGAGCTTTCGGATTAGAGCGTGGCATGTGACGCCGCACCTGCCTGCCCAGACTGCCGACCTCTCTAGACCTCAGCGTCCCCATCTCCGAAACGGGCCTGGGACCAGCGCCTGCGTTCTTACAGCGAGGCCCACAGCCAGGCACGGCGGGGGCCTCAAACTCACCCAGGCTCCCGCCCCGAGTGGGCTTCCCCTCCCCCAGCCCTCAACCGGATGGTGTCATTCCATCCCCCAAAACCCGCTAAGCCTCCCAGAGAAGCTGGCTCTGGTCTGGATGCCCAGGAGCCTCCAGCCTCCGCCACAGGATCCCACCTACGGTCCCCAAGCCCTCACGGTGGGCCCAGCCTCACCGCTGGGAGACCCGGGTTCTTGCATCCTGGATGCTGCTGGGCCCTCTGCGCTTGAAGCTCTTGCCATAATAAATACCTGGTAGGCACTCTCCACCCACCCGTCCCACCCTATGGGAACACAGGTGTGGCGGGTGGGTGGAGACAGGTATGGGGCTCCAGGCCGCCCTACCCCTCAGGCCCCGCCCCTTGTGCGGTTGCGTGTGTGGTGGGGGGTGGGGGGCGGGGGCAGGGTACGCGGGGAGGCGCAATCATTGATTAGTGTCCTTGGATGGAGCAGCTACTGCATCCGGTGCACGTCCCAGGGCCTGGGAGACCTCAGTGTCCAGACAGCCTTGGTCCTGCCCTTAAGAGGACTGCCCCCAGGGGACTTTTATTAGAATCCATGGGAGAGACAGTGACCTGGGCGATGACACGCAAAAGGAAAGGAAACTATGAGACCTCGTTGCTAGATTCAGCTCACCTTCTGAACTGCCTCTTCCTGTCTCAGGTGGGGTCTCTCCTAACTGGCCGTGATTTCTGCTTCCTGGGAGCACGTTGGTCACCACGACAGTGGATGGCCCTGATGTCCATAAGGGACAACCCAACCAATTCCTTGTTTTATAAATTGTGACTAGAGGCCCCCTTCTCCATGACGTCTAAAAGAAAAACAGGGTGTAACAACCAAAATAGTAGGTGGCACATGCTGCTGATTGGATGGGCAAAGCTGAGAAGAGGGGCCAGGCCTGGGGCTGGGGGAGGGGATGGGGAACCGGGCCTTTCATACCTTGGGAGTGTGGGCTGCTTTCTGAGACAGACTTGGTGATACCTGTCCAGGTCCCTCAGCCAAAGGCCATGAGTAGGACAGCAGTGGTGGAGCAAATGTGGGCTTCTTTACTTTTTAAGAATGTTTTAAAGAAATTTTGTTATTTTTTGAAGAGAGAGAAAGAGAGACAGAGAGAGAAACACACACACACACACACACACACACACACAGAGAGAGAGAGAGAGAGAGAGAGAGAGAGAGAGAGAGAGGTGAGAGAAGCATGGATTGGTTGCCTCCCACAAGCACCCTGACCAGAGCCAGCGATAGAACGTGCAACCAGGTATGAGCCCTTGACCTGGAAGCCCTTGACCCGGAATGGAGCCCTCAGCTTTCCCATGCCTGACACGATGCTCTAATCTACTGAGCCACACCTGGAGGGCTCCATTTGTATCTCAATGGGAGCATGTCATCCATTTACATTTAAGGAGATTATTGCTAGTTATTTGTTCTTGTCATTGTTTGTTTTTCTGATTGTCTTAGAGTCCTCTGTTCTTTTTTTTTTTTTTTTTAATGTTACTGCTCTCTTGTCCTATATGTTGAGTACTTTCTGTAGTGCTATGTTTGAATTCCTTTCTCTTATTTCTTGTGTACCTCCTGGAGACTTTTGGTGTGTGGTTACCTGGACCCTTGACTAATGACAAATTACCAGCCTGTCCATAAATTGGAGGTTGAAAATCCAGAAGAAAAGAAGACACACACACACACACACACACACACACACACACACCCCAAACCACCCGGAAGCTGAACCCCTACCTCACACCACACACGATCACTGCTAGAAGAAGTAAAGGACAGTTTACAACCGGGAAAGCAGAGACAGTGGTGGACAGGGCTTCTATAGACTTTTATGTCAATTTGAAAATAGACCACCTTGTCAAAATCATTTTTAGCTTTTATTAATAAATTCATTAGGTTTTATGGCATCAGTTTGCCACGGATGGAAAGGACCAACAGATATATAACGGGCAACGAGAAGCACTGAAATAGTCATTAAAATCCAGAAATTCTACTGATAAAAAAATGCAAATGGGACAAATGTTTATAACACTTCATTGCCGAGAATTAGAATCAATTCCAATTAATAAAGAAAAATTATATATATATATAATTAAAAAAAAAAAAGCCCCAAACACGTGATGAGTCCTCCTGGTGTCCAATTATGCTGGGAGAAAGGGGTCAATTCTGCGAGTGCAGGGAAGGCCATAGGGACGCACAAGGCAGCCACGAGTCACGGATGTGCAGACAGAAGCTCTCCCAGGCCTCCGGGTGCCAGAGCGCGCCGCCAGGAGGAGCATGGAGGCTGAGCTGGGTCCTTTGGAAAGTTCTGGGCACCAGCTCCCCAGTGGATCCTGCACCACCAGCAGAGCAGCTAGTGCGCTCCCGGCCCGGAGAACTCACAGCGAGGTCACGTGTGCCCTAAGGGGGGCAGCCTGGACCACGGAGCAGCCCGCCCGACACAAATGCGACACGCATGCGCAGTGGCCACAAAGGGGGCAGAGCAAATGCCACCTCCGCAAGGTGGAGGCCTAGAGATGCGCTGACGCTGCACAGGAGCAACCGGCAGCCAAGATGCACTGAGCAGCGCTTCTCGCACCCGCGTGTGCGCGCACCCCTGGTCCCCTCTGGTGCCGGGGCAAGTGCGGGACGTGGCGGGGACGGACTCCCTTGGAGATCCAGTAACCGGAAGAGGTCCACGCCGCTGTCACCCACAAAGTCGTACCGGGGCCTGGGGGAGGAGAAGGGCTCCTCCAAGCCGAGTCCCGTGAGAGCAGCTCTGTGAAGTCAGGGTCTGGGGAGACATTCCCGGCGTCGGGACCCTGAGGCGAGACCGTGGCCTTAGATGGATCCGGATCTGATTCTGGATTTGGGTCTGAAACTGGAGCTGGACCTGGAGCTGGAGCTGGAGCTTCATCTGGATCTGGAAATGCATCTGGAGCTGGAGCTGGATCTGGAGCTGGAGCTGGAGCTGGAGCTGGAGCAAGTGCAGCAGAGACGGTGCCCTGGCCGCAGGGCTCAGGGTCCCTGCTAGCCTGGCTGTAGCTGGAAGCGCTGGGATCTGCTGGGAAGACTTTGCCTGGGCTGTGCGGAGAGAGGCTGCAGAAACCTGGGCCCTCGTGGTGCAGGGTGGCCGCGGGGTGCACAGGGCCTGCTGGAGGCACAGGCATGGCGGAGGGCACAGGGCCCGCTGGGAACACCGGCTCTCAGGGAACACAGGTGTGGCGGGAAGCACAGGGCTCATCCCGTGGTTCTGGGTGATAGACGTTTTGTCTTTTAGTTGTAGTTTTGTTGTGGTTGTGAGAGGCAGCACATTCAGGTGGATACCTGATGCCGCCAACTGTTTTTTCATGGTAAAAACAAACAAACAAAAACAACCACAAACCTTCACTGCCCTGGAAGAAATGCAAACATTGGAGAAGAAAAAAATACAGCACAAAACTAACATTTCCTTCCCACCCTGCTTCACAGAGCAAGGAGGGAGGTGGAGAGCTGAGTGGAGTCAAAGAAAACCAAAAATGGAGGGTTTAAACATTATTTGGGGCCTGGCTGTTACCTCAGTGGGTTAGATCTTGTTCTGTCTGATTCACCAAGGTCGGGCATTACAGCACTGTTCAGGACACATAAAATAATCAACCAATGAATATATACTAAATAAGTGGAAATACAAATCTCTCCCTCTCTCTCTCTCCCTTCTCTCTCTCTCTCTCTCTCTCTCTCTCTCTCTCTCTCTCTCTCTTCCTTTATTATATTAATAAAAATAATTTTTTGGAAATAAAACTTTATTTAAGGAAAAGGCACCTTGGGGGGCGGGCAAAAAGCCTAATAAGTAACCCATGGCGGCTGCCTTTAGCACATTGAAGCCAGGGTCTGCCACAGCAATGAAAACATGACCAGAAACTGCTTCACCAGAAATCAGTCCAACTCAGGCTGAGTGTTACAGGTGTCCCTGTCGGGTGGTAGGCTTTTAAGACCCATTTTGTTGAGGGACAATGGACCTACGAAAGTGTATATATCCAAAGGAAGCAACTTGGTGAGCTTGGAGACAAATAGACTTTAATTTTTGATTGAAAATGCAAATGCAACCAAGGATGTTTGTGACCATCTTCTACGCAGTCCATCCTCTGCCCACGTCACTGCAGATGAATCGCAGCCACGAGACACTGCTGTCTTCCTGTCTCTTCCTGAGAGCGACTCCAGGGTCTTGCATGGGGGAGGGGATCCCAGAGACTCCGATGCACCTGCAGCCCAGGTCTCACAGGCACCAAGAGGGCAGGAGACGGTGGGAGCCGGGCTTGAGAAGGGTTTTGCCTCATCTGCCCCTATGTCCCATGTCCCATTCATTTCTCCTCTGATCTGGCTGAGACATTGGCCTGCCCGGCCTGGGCTGAGAGGGTGGGAGCAAGTGGTGAGTTAGACCAGGTCGAGGCCAGGGAAAGCCACTGGGGAGAAGCCTGCAGACTCAGGGGGAAGGAGAGAAGCCAGAGGAGGAGAGGGAAGGGGAAGTAGGGGGTACAAAACACAGACAGGAGGGAGGGAGGACATGAGGGGGCATCCAAGTGGCAGAATAGTAAGACTCCCACTGATTCAGGACCTGTGACTCAGGCTCTGTGCTGAGCGTGTCAATGGCACAACACACTGCACGCAATTCACCCCACATGCGTGGAGAAGGTGATGTCGTTACCCAAAGTCCCATGGACGTCCAGCTGCCCACATGTCCTTCTGCGAATAGTCCAAGAAGCAGGTTGGCTGGGCCCAGCTCCCAGAGCAGAGGGTGAGGGCCATGCTCTCCAGCTGGGCAGCCAGCTCCCGCAGTTCCGATGCTGGCTGTCTTCTCAGAAAGGTGCTGGAATGTTCTGGTGTGTGGTGGGGCCCTCCTGTAGGCACGGGATTAGGCTGCCGGCCTTCATGGACATTTTATAGGGACATTGGTCTACATTGGACAGCTTATGTGACATGGGAAGTGACCCAAGCTGGGGGCACTCCGCTTTTTCTGGTTTTGAGGTCAAGAAATAATCTTGACTTGGTTTCTCCTTTCTCCCTAACCGCCATCTCTCCCCTCTCTGCACCTCTGTTTCCCCTTCTGTGTCCCCTCTCCTGCTCCTCGGTCCCTCTCCCTCTATGCCCCCCCACCTCCTGCGGTTGTGCTCACCCCTCAACCACAGCCTGTCACATGTCCCTCCAAATCCCTGCTAAGTCTCCCTGTATTTTGCTGAGGCTGCCTGGCTAAGAGGATTGGTGCATTTGCTAAATGGGACCAGGACAGGGTCAGAGAAAGGCTTTGGGAGACTCAGGGGCCAGGACAGCCACAAGGGGGCGGCAGAGGAAGCTGGAGACAGGAGACAGAGGGAGCATGTAGTCCAAGCATGTCAAACTCCGGGCTGGCGGGCGGCATGGGGCCCACATCAAATATTTTTGTGGCCCAGCCAATATAACGGTATGTAAAAAACGTTTTACTAAAAATTTCATAACCTAATTTTTACAGTATTTTGTTATGCACAATTATTAATAATGAACTACAATGTTCACTAATGACTGATTACTATAATCTTGTTACATTCATTTCCCTTACACTCCTTATGCACAGGCACATCATTTCTCTCCTCTAATACTAGCAGCGAATGCCGGTGTGTTCTCAGCATCTAGAAAGGTTCAGAAATGTGGAAAAGGGGCTGTGCATAAACGAATGAAGAGGCTAGAGAAGAAATATTAATTTGGAAGGCATTTTGGAGTGACTAAGCTCCTGAAACCTCCACACCCAGGGCTTTTTATTCACACATTTTTCCCTCTAGCAAAGCAAATATACATATCAAAGGTAAGGCCTGATAAACAATAAAAAGATTATCAGGTTGGGGGAACTTCCTTTGGCTGTTCCAGCAACAGGTAATAACATGAAGATTTTCAGCCCTGGTGAAGATGTCCATCAACCTTTTGATGAACCTCCTGCATTTATTATGCTAACTACTGTTCCTAGCCTCCAGCATATCCCCCTTTTCATATTAATAAATTTAACGCCGAAACCGGTTTGGCTCAGTGGATGGAGCGTCGGTCTGCGGACTGAAGGGTCCCAGGTTCGATTCCGGTCAAGGGCATGTACATTGGTTGCGGGCACATCCCCGGTGGGGGGTGTGCAGGAGGCAGCTGATCGATGTTTCTCTCTCATCGATGTTTCTAGCTCTCTATCCCTCTCCCTTTCTCTCTGTGGAAAATCAATAAAATATATTAAAAAAAAAAGCTGTTTTTAAAAAATAAATAAATAAATAAATTTAACAAGAATGTATGCCATTTGCAGAGCTTCGGTCCTTTTAAGCTTTTTAAATTCAATTTAAAAGAGGATTAAGTTTTATCATGTCCCTTTAAGTTGCTGCCAGGCAGCAAAGGAATCAGTCTGTGGTATGCTCCTTTTTGGGCCAACAGTTCTTTGAGTCTCCTTTCACTGTTCCTTGTGACATGACAGCAATGATATTCTAGTTCTGGATGGTGGACAAAGGGTGGCAATGCAGGTTTGATCTTCTTTGGCTTGGTCCTGGGCAACCTGCAGGGATGCACAGCTGCGGACTGCTAGCCTGGCAAGGTATCTTCACCATCCTCCATCTCCGGGCTGTTTCTCCTATTTCCTCAGAGTGTTGCTTGGGGGCACTGCTATCTGTGGCTGGAATAGTCTGGTTAGTTCCTCTCTCAGATCCATTGTTGCAGGAATCCACATGGGCTTGGAGGAGTCTTCTGGAAATATATAAGCATACTAGTGGCCCAGTGCACAAAATTTGTGCACCAGGGAGGTGTCCCTCAGCCCGGCCTGCACCCTCTCCAATCTGGGACCCCTCGGGGGATGTCTGACTGCTGGCTTAGGCCCGATCCCTGTCCAGCAGTCAGGACATCCCTCTTGCAATCCAGGATCACTGGTCCTAACTGCTTGCTTGCCTTCCTGCCTGATTGCCCCTAACCACTCTGCCTGCCAGCCTGCTCGTCCCCAACTGGCTGCCCCTGCTGGTCTGCTTGCCCCAACTGCTCCCACTGCCAGCCTGCTTGTCACCAACTGCCCCCCCACCAGCCTTATCACCCCCAATTGCCCTCCCCTCCTGGTCTGATTGCCCCTAACCACTTCTGCCTCAGCCCCATCACCATGGCTTTGTTCAGAAGGACGTCTGGGAAGGTCTTCCGGAAGGTCTTCCAGTCTAATTAGCATATTACCCTTTTATTAGTATAGATAGAGGCCTGGTGCATGGGTGGGGGCCCACTGGTCTGCCCTGGAGGGGCTCCTGGATCAGGGTGGGGGGCAGGGCCAGCCTGTGTGAGGGGCCTGGGGCAGTTTGCAGGCCAGCCATGCCCCCGGCTTTGTCTGGAAGGTCTACCGGTCTAATTAGCATATTATTTTTTTATTAGTATAGATTATTGACCAAAGGTTAATAAAGGAATCCTTCTATAAACTAGACTCAGTATCTTTTCATTTTGCCCAAACCATCCTCTTTTGGATTATTCTGACACCATGTGTGTCTTGCCATCAGCATTACAAGTGAAAATTAATTTTAAAGTAAAAATGTAAGTAATTAAGCCTTGATGTAATTTACTTACAGGATATTTCTCCACTATCCCCCCTTTTTGATTTGAATAATATTAAGAGGCTTTTGGAAATCTTGCAATGTAGTCTTGATAGCTTTTAATTCAATTCTTTGCACAGAAATAAGACTGTTCTGGATTCATTGCATGATAAGCAGTTTTTATTATGAGATGAACCATCAGTAAAAAATTAGTTAATTCTCCAGGAATAGTTTCCTATCTAGTACAACTAAGTTTCCCTTGAATATTCACCTATTTTAACTTGTCAACTTAAATGAGTCTGAAATAAGGCTTATTTTTAAACTTTGTCTGTTCTTGGCTGTGGACAGTAAATGACACTAATTGAATTTCTGCTGCTAGTCTTTGAGTATACCCACATAAGCTCTGTTTAGGGAGGCAAAAAACACAATTTACTTGCTTTTCTTTTTGAGGCCTAACAGATTAATTTTTAATTACAGTTTTCCAGACATTTGAAGGAAACCTCTCTTTATTTCCTTCCAGAGAAATTTCTAGGCCATCTTTAGGGAGTTTGTTTTTAAAACCTTTTTCTTACTATTTTTTTTACACCAAGCCACCTACATGCTTGCTTCTTTGATGCTGGGTGATACTGCCGCACATCTACATTTTAAGTGACTCTTTAAATTTATGTTGACTATATTTGTGATCAGATTTAACGTTTGAATAATAACCTTCAGTTTACCCTGTAAATATTAGCCGAAGAGATTTAAAAATTTCTCCTTTTTAGTAAGCTTAAAATTTATTTTTAAACAGCATTCTTTTGACTCATTTGCAAATACAGAGGGATTATGGGAAGTCTCAATAACTTTCTCAGAGGAGTTTACTAGAATCTAATTGCTTAACATTTTGGCTTCTCATATAACTGAATTTATATGAGATCTTGATTGTATTTTAAAAACCGAAATTATATAAGTAATTAAAGTAGGAATCTTTATTGAAAAAGCAAAGTAAGCAAACTTATATATTTGATCCATGAGGCACAAATGCTGCCCCACCCCCAGCCCATCCAAAGTGTAGGCTGCTTGAGGGCTTTTTGACTTTTGAATTTTCATTGTTTTTTTTTGTTTGTTTGTTTTGTTTTGTCTTAATTCCACTGCTGAAAAATTCGGCTTTACTTAAATATTTTAGCAACTTTGCCTGCCCTCCCTTAGAGGTTAAAACTTTATAATATTTAAAATATATGTATATAAATAAATATATTTATTAATTTTTATTTCAAGTATATTAGATCTGACTAATTAAAAAAATATTTCTTTTAGGAATAGAGAATAAATTCTTTGAATCACTCCAGGGCCCATGAATGCTTCAAAAGCCATCCCTTGGTTAAAGTCTTAAAATTTAACTTGGAAAGATTATCATATATATATATATATATATATATATATATATACATACACACACACACACACACATATATATATATATATATATATATATATATATATATATCCCAAAGGTTATATTATATACTTTTTATAATTATTCTAAAAGATATCAATTAAATTTAAACTGGTTTTTATATTAAAAATTTGGTAGAGACCACATAATTAATCCTTTCTTTAATTAGACCATATGAAATATTATATTTTAGGATGAAATTTTACCACACTTGGTATTGGTAAATCAATATATTTTAAACTACTAGTTTCTCTAGAAAAAATACAAGAGAGTGGAGAAAAAATGGCAGCAGAATAGACAGACGTGTCCTGAGCCTTGTCCCGGAGCAGAAAGAAAGAACAGCTGAGGGTCGCATGGGGAGTGTTTGTTGGCGAGTTAAGGGACAGCTATATTCCAGGAGAAGGTGGGGGACTGCTGGACGGGGTTCCCCTGACCGGGAAGCCCCCACTGCCGCTGGGTTCCCTCCCAGAGCCACGGGCTTGGATGCGGAGACAGCACCATCTTGAAGGGGAAAGTGGATGTTATCGGAAGCCTGAAAATCTACAACTACGGCACCCACCGAACAGCTGCGAACCCCAGAACACCGCTCCCCAATTGGCGCAAACACGTGGATTCAGAGGAGCTCTACACTCCACCACGGAAAGGTCAGATTTCATCTGGGATAAGGTGAGGTCTCTGGTCCCGGCAGGACAGAGAAACACGCGCATTGCGGGACCTGGAGGAACGGGGGACGTCTGCGCCTAGAAAAATTTGTGGCTGTTGGGGCTGGCGTGACCCGTGAATGTGGAAGGAGGTCCTCAGAGCTGCTAACAGAAGGGATTTCCAAAAAGCAACCCATTTTGATGTGATGCAAAAGGACAGCCTAAACATTTTAAAAGTGTGCCGGCTGCTTAGACCCAAGGGGGAAAGGAGGACTGTACAGACTTGCACGCAGCCCCGTTGTTTGCACACTTGGGCTTTTTCCTCTTCAAATCCTTGCTTCTGATTCCTAAGCCCAGTGCATAGGATCATCCAGTTGGGGTCACCCTGGGAGACTGCAGGGGAAAGTTGTTTTTCTGGAACCTGGGGATCGGAGCGGGGAGTGACTGTTGGAGAGCCAGGTCTGGGGCAGCCCACCCCCACGAACCGGTATTGAGCGTCACAGGGAAAGCAGGATCTAAGCACAGGCTAGAGAGGACCTATAGACCCGGAGGTCAATCCAGAAACACTGCCACCCAGGGGCTGAATCACAAATTGACTCTTGTGTAATCACAAATAAAGGAATACAAGAAATTAAGACACCGCCTGCTTAAAAATCAGGACTGGCTTACAACACTGAGGAGCAGTGGAACGCAGGGAACTGCAATACTGTCCTGACTGGGAAACAGGCGTGCCACACAGAACAGCAGAGGAAGGGAATGACCTTCACTACTGCACATTTTATTTTTTTCATTTTTTACTTAAGAAACTAAATTTTTTCTTTTTTCCTCATTTGATTTTACCTTTGTAATTATTACATTTTTATTTTATTATTTTATTATTTTTTTAAATATATTTTATTGATTTTTTACAGAAAGGAAGGGAGAGAGATAGAGAGTTAGAAACATCCATGAGAGAGAAACATCGATCAGCTGCCTCCTGCACACCTCCCACTGGGGATGTGCCCGCAACCAAGGTACATGCCCGTGACCGGAATCGAACCCGGGACCTTTCAGTCCGCAGGCCGACGCTCTATCCACTGAGCCAAACCGGTTAGGGCTACATTTTTATTTTCAATCAGTATTATTACTACTACTATTTTACCTTTGTTTTAAAAAAGTGTCCTTTTATTTTCTCTTTATTTTACTTTGAGATTAGTGTTCTACATTCTATTTTCATGTTTCCTTTAGCGTTATTTTACTCTATCTCAACTCTACCTTTATGCCATCACTCTCTTCCTAACTTGTCCCCTTTTGGTGTTCTGTTTCTCTTACCCTTTTCCTGCTTTAGGTTTTCCCTATTCTTTCTTTTACCCCATGTTAAAATTTCACCCTACTTATATATCTAATTTCCAATCCCCTGCTCCAAGTCCATACACATGTTTCTCTTCTCTGTCTTAACTATCCCCAAAATTGTTTTCCGCTCTGTCCTTTTGTTGTTGCTTGCTTGAATGTTGATTATATTGATTTTTTTATGCTTTTTTGTGAGATTGTTTTGCTTATTCTTTTGTTTGCTTTGTTTTTGATTGTTTTTTGCTTCTGTTTTCCCTCACCTCGCTTGATATTAGTTGTTGTTTGTAGTTTGTATTAATCTCTAGGTACTTGTTCCTTCTTTTTGTTGTTGTTAATCTAAACCCAAGGATATTTTTCCATTCATTTTTAGAGAGACTGGAAGGGAGAGAGAGAGAGAGAGAGAGAGAGAGAGAGAGAGAGAGAGAGGAACAGAGAGAAAGGGACAGAGAGATGTGAGAAAGATCGGTCGCCTCTCGCTCCCACACCAAATGGGGTAGAGAATCAAACCTGAAACCCAGATTGTGCCCTTGATCTGGACTCAAACCCCACACCCTTCGGGCTCACTGGCCAGAGCAAGAGTTCCCTCCTTTTTATGGCCCAGCAATATTCCACTGTCTATGTGTGCCAACCCTTCTTTATCCATTAGCATTACAATTAGAACGTTTAATTTAAAGTCATCATTGTTAGCCCTATCGAGATAGAGCATTGGCTCAGGGACTGAAGGGTCCCCGGTTCGATTCTGGTCAAGGGCACCTACCTGGATTGTAGGCTTTATCCCTGGGCCCAGTTGGGGTGCCTGTGGGAGGCAACCAATCACAGTGCCTTTCTCACATTGCTGTTTCTCTCTGTCCCTTCCACTCATTCTAAAAGTGAATGGAAAATATCCTGGGGTGAGGATTAACAAATATATATATATATATAATATATGTAATTTCTTTTAAAAATATAAAATAATCATTGCTATTCATGTAATTGTTCCCATTGTTTTTATTATTTTTTTATATTCCTCCATTCCTTTCCTATTCTACCGCTCTATTTCCTGTATGTTGATTTTGTGTAGTGTAATCTTTGAATTCCTTCCTCCTATTTCTTGTGTATCTCTTCTAGAGGTTTGGCTTGTGGCTAAATGGAACCTTCACTTACGACACATTACCCACCTCTCCATGAATTGACCGTTGGAAATCCATGATGTAAAAATAACCCAGAATTGAACTCCTCTCTCACCGATGTATTAGTGTCCAGTTTGCAACCAGAAGAGTAGACACAATGAACACGACTTCTATAAACTTGTATGTCTATTTGAAAGTGAAGCTGATGAAAGTAATTTTTAATACATTTATTATTTTGTAGCATCAATTTTCCACTGATAAAAACAACAAAGGGCATAATACAACAACAGGTAATGAGTCATATTGAAATAGAATAATTAAAATCAATAAATTCTGTAAGTGGAAAATACAAATGGGACAAAGGTTTGTAACACGTTCATTGCCTAGAGATAGAATCAATTCAGATGTATTAATAAAAATTAATAAAAATATAGATTCGTTATGAGCTGAGTCTTCCCGGAGCCCAATTCTGCGAGTGCAGGGAAGGCCATAGGGACGCACAAGGCAGCCACGAGTCACGGATGTGCAGACAGAAGCTCTCCCAGGCCTCCGGGTGCCAGAGCGCGCCGCCAGGAGGAGCATGGAGGCTGGGCCGGGTCCTTTGGAAAGTTCTGGGCACCAGCTCCCCAGTGGTTCCTGCACCACCAGCAGCTAGTGCGCTCCCGGCCCTGAGAACTCGCCGCGAGGTCACGTGAGCCCTACTGGGCGCAGACAGGACGCAGGGCAGCCTGAGATGACACGCATGCGCAGTGGCCACGAAGGGAGCAGAGCAAATGCCACCTCCCCAAGGTTGAGGCCTAGAGGTGCGCTGACGCTGCACAGGAGCAGCTGGCGTCCAAGATGCACTGAGCAGCGCTTCTCGCACCCAAGTGGGCGCACACCCTGGTCCCCTCTGGTCGCCCGGCAGCTGCAGGACTTGGGGCAGATAGAATCCCTTAGAGATCCAGTAACTTGTAGACGTCCCGGTCGCTCTCATCTCCAGGTGTGCAGGAGGAAACGGGGCCCCTCGAAAGGGCCTCGGGGTGAAAGCAGCTCTGTGACTCCAGGGGTCACAACAGGGTCGGGAGAGAAATTGAAGGCTTAGGGACCCTGAGGCCGAACTCTGTCCTTGGCTGGAGCTGGAGCTGGAGCGGGAGCTGGAGCAGGAGCTGGATCTGGAGCTGGAGCTGGAGCTGGAGCGGGAGCGGGAGCAGGAGCTGGATCTGGATCTGGAGCTGGAGCTGGAGCTGGAGCGGGAGCTGGAGCGGGAACTGGAGCTGGAGCTGGAGCTGGAGCGGGAGCTGGAGCGGGAACTGGAACTGGAGCTGGAGCTGGAGTTGGAGCTGGGGCTGGAGCTGGGGCTGGAGCTGGAGCAGGAACTGGAGCTGGAGCTGGAGCTGGAGCTGGGGCTGGGGCTGGGGCTGGAGCTGGGGCTGGAGCTGGAGCAGGAACTGGAGCTGGAGCTGGAGCTGGAGCTGGGGCTGGAGCTGGGGCTGGAGCTGGAGCAGGAACTGGAGCTGGAGCTGGAGCTGGAGCTGGGGCTGGGGCTGGAGCTGGGGCTGGAGCTGGTGCTGGAGCTGGGGCTGGTGCAGCGAGGACCCTGCCCTGGATGACCTGCACAGGATACCACCAGGCCTGGTTGTAGCTGAAGACACAGAGTTCTGCTGGGAAGACTTGCAATGAGCTGGGCGGAGAGGGGCTGCAGAAACCTGGGCCCCTGTGGTGTGGGGGGGCGGCAGGGAGCACAGGGCTGGGAGGGAGCACAGAGTCCTCCTGGAACGCAGGGCCCACAGACTCAGGAGCGGGCGCAGGCTGAGGGGCGCCGACTCCCGGTTCCTGGGGCGCAGCGGGGTCTCCCGGGCCTTGCTGCCCGCACAGTCGCTGCAGCCTGCGGTGTTTGGCCCTGCGGTTCTTGAGCCACACCTGGGGAGAGAGGGGACAGGGAGCAAGTGTAAGAGGGGAGGAGCTGGGCGCAGCCACCTGCGCCCCGGGGTGAGGAGGCTCAGGGGAGAAGGGCCGGCCTCCCCCTCTCCCTCCACCCCCAGATCCAACTATTGGCCCCGGGTTGGCGTGGGCTCCGGGGAAGGCGCAAAGAGCAGGAGGGGCAGGGCTTGGACACCCAGGGGCCAGGAAGGGGTCTGCGTGAGAGGGTCCCCGTGTTCCCAGAGGCCCGGCGGTCTGGGTCCGAGCCTGGGGAGGACCGAGGGGCTGCATCGTGTTGGCCAGTTTGTCCCGCACACAGGGCTGAGGTGGACACGGGGGCCAGGCCCCGGACCACACGGGTGACCCTGGGCAGCACTTGGTCCTCTGGCCTGGTCTCCCCCCCAACCTCCTGCATGGCAGGGGAGCATAGATTGGGCAGCGGGCAGTGGGAGCGGGTGGGGTGATTCCTGGGGTGCGGGTTGGGGTTGGGGTTGGGGCTGTACCTGCACTTGATGCTCCTGCAGGTTCAGCTTTGCCGCCAGGGTCTCACGTTCCCAGTAGGTCCCGTAGTGTTTTTCCTCAAAGAATTTCTCCAGGCCCTGCAGCTGTTCTGCGCTGAACACCGAGCGTAGCCTCCGCAACCCCCGGGCACTTGGGGACAGCCAGGAGCCTGGCAGAAGGGGAAAGCGGGTCGGAGGAGCTCCAGGAACTGTCCCCAGCCCGCCAGGCCTGGGCCACACCCTGTGAGCAGGTGGAGGCCCCGGGCCTGAGGGCGGGTACAGCGCTGGTGCCTGAGCGCATGGCCTGTGGCACAGCGGCCCTGACCCGGCACCTGCCCGGCCCGGCCCCCGACCTCTTCAGGCCTCGGCGTCCCCATCTCCGAAACGGGCCTGGGACCAGCGCCTGTGTTCTTCTTGTGGGGCCCACAGCCAGGCATGGCGGGGGCCTCAAACTCACCCAGGCTGCCCCTCCCGCCGCCCTCACCCCGACAGTGTCATTCCACCCCCCAAAAACGCACCAAGCCTCCCAGAGAAGCTGGCCCTGCTGGTCTGGATACCCAAGAGCCTCCAGCCCCAGCCCCAGGTCCCCAAGCCCTCACGGTGGGCCCAGACTCACCGCTGGGAGACCCGGGTTCTTGCATCCTGGATGCTGCTGAGCCCTCGGTGCTTGTATGTTCCGCCTTCAATACCTAGTAGGCACCCACCACCCACCGGGCCTGCCCTCAAGCTTCTGCCCAGGACTCTTCCTGCCCTGCCCTCAGGCCCCTGCCCTCAGGCCCCTCCCCTTGGGTGACGTGGGAGGCGCAATCATTGATTAAGCCTTTGATTGAGAAGTTACTGCACCTGCTCCTTGTCCTGGGGGCTGGGAGACCTCAGGGGCCAGACAGCCTTGGTTCTGCCCTCAGAGGAACCCAGTATTATGTCTGGGTGAAAGGGTCCCTCTAGTCGCCAGCCAGTGCCCAGGGGTCATCCTATCCCTTCCCGGTCCTGGGAGCCCCACCTCTCCCACCATCCAGCTGCCTCCTCCCAGCTCCCCAATGCCCACTTGCACTCCTCCAGTCCATCCTCCACATTTCCTGGAGGTGGGAGACTTCACACACGCTGGCCCTGACCATGGTTTGGGGTCGGGCTGGTTTCCGTGTGCGGTGAAGGGGAGGTGGGGGTGCAGGTGGACATTTAGCCGATTTCCCTTGTGAATGAATGACCTGGGTCTGGTCTATGTGTCACTGGTCACTCAGTCCAGCCCCTCTGAGCTGCACAGGCCCGTGTCTAAATGTTGGGCTGGATTCCTTACTTGTCCAGGGTCTGCTGGGGACTCAAACAACTAACAATGCTCATCCCCAGGGGACTTTTATTAGAATCCATGGGAGAGACAATGACCTGGGTGATCGAATACAAAAAGAAACAAAACTATGAGATCTCGTTCCTAGATTCATCTCACTGTCTGAACTGCCTCTACCTGTCTCGTGGTGGTGTCTCCTTTTAAATAGACGTATTTTCTGCTTCCTGGAAACACGTTGGTCACTGGGACAGCTGATGACTCTGATGTCCACAAGGGGTCACCCAGCCATTTCCTTGTTTTATAAGTTGTGACTGGACGCTACTTTCTCTCTAATGTATAAAGAAAAACATGGTATAACCAACAAAATATTAAGTGTAACATTTTGCTGATTGGATGGGCAAATCTGAAAAGAGCGGCCAGGCCTGAGGTTGGGGGAGGGGCTGGGGAACCGGGCCTTTCATACCTTGGGAGTGTGGGCTGCTTTCTGAGACAGACTTGGTGATACCTGCCCAGGTCCCTCAGCCAAAGACCTTGAGTAGGACACCAGTGGTGGAGGAAATTTGGGTTTATTTACTTTTTAAGATTTTTTTTTCAGTCTTCATATCTTTTTTCATGCTGTTGAGCATCTTTGCTATCATTACTCTGAACTCCATTTCAAATACATTTTTTTATCTCAGCTTCACTTATGTCTTCTTCTAGACTCTAGAGAATTCTCTCTTTTTTTTTTCATTTGGGGGTTGTTTGTCTCCTTATTTTGGCTCTCTGGGTTTGTCACTATGTTCAGGTAGATCCTCTACAGCTCTCCAGAGACTGCCTACAGACTGCTGGGATTTCCACTTGAATTGGCCCCCGGCAATCATCCCCAGGTGTGGGGGAGTTCATTCAATAGGGTGAGGCCATTGCCTTTGCCTGGAGGCTAATCGTTCTTTTGGTCTCTTAAATAGCCTCAGGGCAAAGTATTTTCCATTAGAGTGGGCCAACTGCCTTCCTTCCTCCCCACCAGGCAAGGCAAATGCCTGTGTGGGAAAGATGTCCTTAGCGGTGTGAGGGAACGACTCGGTAGGGGAAACTGGGGGGTGCCCGCCTTCTGAGCTCTAACCCCCAACTCCTGGTCCTGGGTTCTGCTTACACAGCTCCAGTCC
This sequence comes from Cnephaeus nilssonii, assembly GCF_951640355.1. Classification (NCBI taxonomy): domain Eukaryota; kingdom Metazoa; phylum Chordata; class Mammalia; order Chiroptera; family Vespertilionidae; genus Cnephaeus; species Cnephaeus nilssonii. Next base: position 43,658,221 of record NC_137091.1, read on the forward strand.
ACTCCACCCTCTCTCTCTCTGCCACAGCACAAGGTGGAGTTTTGTACATTGGCCCTTTAAGAGGGGCCTGGATCTCCAGCCGTCTCTCCCCGTCCTATAGCAATACCGCTGCTTTTCACAGCCAGATGTTCTGTAGGTACTCATCTCAGTTGTGGTGCTCTGGCAGGGGGCCCCAGCTTGGGGAGTCGATCCAAGAGTTCTCGGTTGCAGCTCCCCGCAGCTGAGAGAGATATCTCCGGAACTTCAGTTGCTGCCGTGGGGCACCTGGCCAGCCCTTGCACACCTCCACCCCTCCTACCAATCTCTGCAGTCTCCACGTTCCATCCTCGGGTATGAGGGTGCCATTGATTACACAGGAAGCTTTTCTGTATTTTAGTTGTAATTCCAGTTTGTTCCCGGGGGCATGTTTTTGCAGCATCCCCTTGCTCTACCACCATTTTTAATCTCCTCAATAATTTTTTAAAGTAATTTTGTTATTTATTGATTTCAGAGCGAGAGACAGAGAGAGAGAGAGAGAGAGGGAGACAATGATGGGAGAGAAACATGGATTGGTTGCCTCCCACAGGCACCCTGACCAGAGCCAGCGATAGAACGTGCAACCAGGTGTGTGCCCTTGACCAGGAAGCCCTTGACCCAGAATCGAGCCCTTGGCTTTCCCCTGCATGACACGATGCTCTAACCCCCAGGTCGGCAAACTGCGGCTCTCGAGCCACATGCGGCTCTTGGGCCCCTTGAGTTTTTAGCAAAGGCCAGCTTAGGAGCACCCTAATTAAGTTAATAACAATGTACCTACCTATATAGTTTAAGTTTAAAAAATGTGGCTCTCAAAGGAAATTGCAGTCGTCGTACTGTTGATATTGGGCTCTGTTGACTAGTGAGTGTGCCGACCACTGCTCTATCCACTGAGCCACACCAGCAGGGCTCCATTTGTCTTTCAATTGGAGCGTGCCATCCATTTATATTTAAAGGGATTATTGCTATTTACGTGTCCTTGCCATTTTATGGTTTTCTGATTGTTTTACATGTTTGTCCAAACCCATAAAATGTAAAGTGCCCAGAGTGAACCTGAATGGATATTGTGGACTGGGAGTGATACTGAGGTGTCTATGTAACTCCATGGATGGTCTCTGGTGGCCCCTGCTTGTGTGGATGTTGACAATGGGGAGACTGTGCATATGGGGGTATGTGGTACATGGGAAATCTCTGGACTTTCTGCTCCATTTTGCCATGAATATAAAACTGCTCTCAAAAAAGAAAGTCTATTTTACAAAAACGAAGGAGGCTGACACTATGACGGATGGTTCTGAATTATCTAGCTCCCATGTGGCCTGAGCTTCGAGAGTGTTTATCTCTCTCCCTGGGTGATTCCACATGTGGTCAGGGTCAAGACCCTCTGGATTTAGGGCTGTTGGAGAGCTTTACAACCAGGCAGGATAATAAACTCCTGAGACAGGTATCCTATACACTGAGTGGCCAGATTATTATGATCTCTCTTTTTTAAAAAAATATATTTTATTGATTTTTTACAGAGAGGAAGGGAGAGGGATAGAGAGCTAGAAACATCAATGAGAGAGAAACATCGATCAGCTGCCTCCTGCACACCCCCTACTGGGGATGTGCCCGCAACCAAGGTACATGCCCTTGACCGGAATCGAACCTGGGACCTTTCAGTCTGCAGGCTGACGCTCTATCCACTGAGCCAAACTGGTTTCGGCAGATTATTATGATCTCTGAATGCATAATAATCTGGCCACCCAGTGTACTTCTCTTGAGTACCTCATTTATTTGATATCCAAGATAGTATAAATCGTGCACCTGACCAGTTTTCTCTTTTGCACTGGCTGATAGAAAGCTCAGGGCAAATAGATGGTTGATCTCCAGCAAAAGTCTAGAATACTTTTGGCACCCATTTGAGATACAAATACACTAAGTGGCCAGATTATTATGCGTTCAGAGATCATAATGATCTGGCCACTCAGTGTATAATAAAAGCCTAATATGCTAAGTGTCTGACTGGTAGGTGCAGAGAGCACCTGGGAAGGCATATTGAGCATTTCTTTAATTATTGTCAGCTGAGTCCAGTGGTATTAGCAGAGACACATCCTGGAGACATTCCATGCCAGAGGCAGATACGTCATCAGTCTGACCCTTAGCTCAGGTGCCAGGGGGTGGGTTTCATTATCTAAGTTCAGCCAGGCACTAGGAATGGATGCAATTATCTGGGCATACCCAGGAGTGATGATTACAAAGAAGCAACAAGAATGAAAAATTACAGCTTCATCTTTAACCATGGCTACAGCTTGATGTTTAACCATGATTTCACATAATTTCCTTCGTTTTAAACTCTAGTAAAACTTCCTGGAATTATACTGTATATAATAAACATGCTGCACCAGCTCTGGGTCACTTGTCTCTCCATCAGAGGACAGCTGTCCCACCCAGTCCCAGCTTTTCCCCTCTGTTTCTGTGTCTGTCTCTTTCATTTTCTCAATCCCCCATTGCCCCGTCCGCTCTCTAGCTGCACTGGACGCAGTAAAGAGATAAACACTTTATAGGTAGGTTAGCTTGTGGCTGGGGTCAGGCCGATCCAACTAGATACTCCTTGGAGCCCTCCCATGGTCCCGTTTCCACCCCCCCCCCCCAACACACACACTGACTAACTTCCCATATCCCTTCCTGGCCCTGATAATGCGCCAGTGGGGTCCCTTGGCCTGGCCTGCACCCTCTTGAAATCCGGGACCCCTTTGGGGATGTCAGAGAGCTGGTTTTGGCCTGATCCCACAGGCCAGTTCAAGGGACCCCACTGGTGTACGAATTTGTGCACCGGGCCTCTAGTTACTAAATAACAGAATAAACTACAAAGGAAGCTGAGGTCAGGTGGATAGTGGAAAGACACTGAAGAACATCTGGACTGAATGCAATGCATCCAGCTCCTTTGAGATCGCACCCAACCAAACCAATTGTAAAAAGATATCTTTGTGAATATCAGAGAAACTAAAAATTGGACCAAGGATTATTTGATATTCAGGCGTTACCAGAAATTTTGTATAATGATCTTCTATTTATATATAAGAAATAAAATCTAACCCAAGATAATGGAAAACAGGGCTTAAATAAAAACATGTGCACAAATGTTCATAGCATGTAGAGGGCCACCTGGGAAGACACATGGGCATTTTTCCTTAATTATCATCAGCTAAACTCAAGGTGTAGGCAGAGCCACGCCCTGGGAACATGCTTCCCCAACCATAGCAGCCCAGGTGTTGGCCGGGGCGGAACTAGATATGTAAATCTAGGTCTATAGAATAAACGCGCTGCGTGGCTTTGGGCGTCATGCTACCTCTCCATCAGAGAGGATGGCAGCCCACCCAGCTCCCAGCTTCATGAATCTATTTCTGCATCTTGGTCTCTTTCTTTCTTTAATTTCTTAGTCCCCAGCTCCTCCACTCAGCAACCGGACCAGAACCTTTTCCGTGATGGCGCGGAAAAGAGAGAAAGACCACTACATATGGTGCCCAATGTCAGGGGCTGAGTACGGAGGGAAGGAAGAAGCTACGGGATCACTCCCACAAGCGTGTGCACACAGATTTAAAGGAATAAGGTAAGGGGAGTGAATTGTTGTGAATTGATATGAATTAGCCGGGTGTAAAACGTGGGCAATCCTCAAAAATGCTTTAACTATGCTCAGATCTCAAAGATTTTCTGTTAAGCATAGTCAAATTCTTGATTTCTTTCTTAATTTTTGTTGTTAAAACGTGGGAAAAGGTCAGAAAGCAGTTGCATGCTTGATTCAGCACAGGCGAGTTTAAGAATGTCTAAACGGGATGTGGCCATGGCCTTACAGCCGCCGCCTCCGCCCGCTCTTCCTGCCAAAGTAGTTAAGAGCACGCCTGTTGCTGAAACCGGTTTGGCTCAGTGGATAGAGCGTTGGCCTGCTGACTGAAAGGTCCTGGGTTCGATTCCGGTCAAGGGCATGTACCTTGGTTGCGGGCACATCCCCAGTAGGGGGTGTGCAGGAGGCGGCTAATCGATGTTTCTCTCCAATCGATGTTTCTAACTCTATTCCTCTTCCTTCCTCTCTGTAAAAAATCAATAAAATATATTAAAAAGAAAAAAAAGAGCATGCCTGTTGGAGGCTAAAACTACTTGTAACAAAGTAGAAAAGGATTAAAGGAATTTTTCAGCAACTGCCAATAATTCTTTATCTTAAAAATCTTTTCTTTCCTTAAAAATAAAAATAAATAAAAATTGAAAAAAGTAAATAAAATAAAAAGAGTAGATGCCAGACCATTACTGAATCTTTCCCCTAAGAAACAAGGAGGTGGGGGAAGGGAGACACGTGGCATTCAAAATGGAGGCCACTCCCCAAGAAAGCCACTTTGAAAGGCCTCATCTTCGCCATCTTTATTTATTTTCCAGCTAATGACTTAAAGCTTTTACAAATTCATAAATGCATCCGGGATTTCTGTGCACATGTAAAGGGAAAAGGCCAGTTTAAAAACGAGTGCGCATAGTTTTGAGCTGGACTTGACCTTTTGCTGTGTACAGAATAAAAACCCGAGACTATTTTGGCCTTAAAGATGGTGGAGATGAACCGGGGAAAGAATGGAAATTTAAAAGAACTTGGAAGTTTACTAAATCAAATGATAAATTTAAATTATCTAAATGTATTGAAATTAATAATACTGAAATGTTGATCTGAGTATGCCTAGTATGAAGTCTAGATGATAGAAGTTAATCTATTAATTGAATATGCCTTATATTTTATTTGAAATGTATCCTTAAAAATGTAAAAGTATTATTGATTTGAGAAATGCTAAGTATTTAATTTTGATATCTAAGATTTAAACTCTGAAAGTTTAAGGTCTCTTTTCTCTCCATTAAAAGGTTTTAAAGCTACACCCTTTTTTATGGAGGGAGGGTGGACACGCCTTTCCCCTAGCGTGCAGGTAGGCTGGTTCCCGCCAGCGGCCATTTTTAAAGAATGTTCATTTGCATTTCAATGGCTACACCTTTTGCTAGCTGACCTTCCCAGAAAAGGTCAAGTGGTTTTTTCCTGAAAAGGTGGCTTGTTTAAAATCAGCTTACCACCAGTAGTCATTTTTTAATACTTATAAGTTTGCTTCTCAGTTTCCCTAGGCAGAAAAAACATGGTTTAAAGTTAACTATTAGATTTTAAAATTTATTCTTAAAGCTATAAAGGTGTTATTAATCTAAGAACTGCAAATATTTGACTTGCAGGCTCTGAAAGTTTAAGGTTCAGATTGAATTGGGAGAAATTATAAAAATGTGGTAATAATACCTAAAATATAAAAAGGTGTTTTTGAGAAAATAAAATGTGTTTTCTCTTAAATAATTAGGAATTCAAAATATGTTGCTTCTTGGTCTGATTTAAAAAAGAGAATTAATTCTATGATACAGTTTAAATTTAATTGATATTCTTTAAGATAATTTAAGTATATAATCTTTAAATCATATATATTACATGTTTGATCTTTCCAAGTGTATTTCAAGGTTTTGAGAGTAGCTTTTGGACATTTCATTGGGCCCTGAAATGTATTTCAAAAGTATTCTCTCTTAAAAGAAATATTTTTTAATTAAACCGATTGATACTTGAGATTGCATGGAAAGCTTTATCAAATAAAAATTAATTAATATATTTTACTTATATACATATATATTAAGTGTTATGAAAGTTTTCGCCTGTAAGAAGGGCAAAAACAATATATTTTTAAAATATAGGCAGAATTTTCAACAGAAGTAGAATTTCATAGAAAGACAAAAGCCTCAAGCAGCCTCCATTTTTGTATGGGCTGGAGGTGGGACAGTGTTTATGGTTTTGGATCAGACCAATAAAGTATCAAACCCATAAGTTTACTGAATAAGTTTCTTTGCTTTTTTAAATAAAGATACCTACTTAAGTTACCCTATAAATTAGATTTTTAAAATATAATCAAGGTCTCATAAATTAAGTTACATGAGAAGCCAATGCTTTTATAAATAACCAAATTCAAGTAAAATTTAAAAACAGATTAGAAGCCACCATTTACTGCCTGACATGGTAGCCTGCATTCTTTTTTTTAAATTTTTTAATTTTTTAAATTTCTTTATTGATTAAGGTGTCACATATTTGTCCTCATCCCCCCATTCCCATCCCACACCCCTCCCCATGGATGCCCCAACCCCCTGTTGAACTTAACCATTGGTTAGGCTCATGCATGCACACAAGTCCTTTGGTTGATCTCTTCCCCCCTCCCCCCTCCCTCCCCTATCCTCCCTCTGAGGCCCGATAGTCCGATCGATGCCTCCTTGTTTCTGGTTCTGTTCTTGTTCATCAGTCTATGTTGTTCATCATTTCCCCTAGATGAGCGAAATCATGTGTCACTAGAGATATAAGAACTGAATGTGAGACGAGCAATAATAGTTATGCTGACAGGCAAATGAATCAGTCTGTAGTGAGTTTCTTCTGGACCAACAGTTCTTTTGAGACCCAATATCAATATCCACCAGTTCCTTATGTGTACATGTTGGCATTGACCCCTCAGCTCTGGATGGTGGACAAATGGTGGTAATGCAGGTCCAACTCCCTCTGGTTTGGTCTCGGTCAGACCCAGGGGCACGGCTTCACCCAGACCCAGGGGCACGTGGCCTAACCCGGACCCAGGGGGTGCGTGGCCTCACCTGGACCCGGGACCCAGGGGCGCGTGGCCTCTCCCAGACCCAGGGTCGCGTGGCCTCACCCGGATCCAGGGATGCACGGCCTCACCTGGACCCGGGGCCCAGCCTCACCCGGATCCAGGGGCACACGGCCTCACCCGGACCCGGGATCTAGCTTCCCCCGGACCCAGGGTCGCGTGGCCTCACCCGGATCCAGGGGTGCACGGCCTCACCCGGACCCGGGATCCAGCTTCACCCGGACCCAGGGGCGCTTGGCCTTACCCGGGCCCAGGGGCGCGTGGCCTCTCCCAGACCCAGGGGCCCACGGCCTCACCCGGATCCAGGGGCACACGGCCTCACCCACATTGGCCTTACCCGGGCCCAGGGGCACGTGGCCTCTCCCAGACCCAGGGGCCCACGGCCTCACCCGGATCCAGGGGCACACGGCCTCACCCAGACGCGTGGCCTCACCCGGGCCTGGGACCCAGCCTCACCCGAATCCAGGGGCACACGGCCTCACCCGGACCCGGGATCTAGCTTCCCCCGGACCCAGGGGCGCGTGGCCTCACCCGGACCCAGGGGCGCATGGCCTCTCCCAGACCCAGGGGCCCACGGCCTCACCCGGATCCAGGGGCACACGGCCTCACCCAGACGCAGGATTCAGCTTCACCCGGATCCAGGGGCGCATGGCCTCACCCGGACCCAGGGGCACGTGGCCTCTCCTGGGCCCGGGACCCAGCCTCACCCGGATCCAGGGGCACACGGCCTCACCCAGACGCAGGATTCAGCTTCACCCGGATCCAGGGGCGCATGGCCTCACCCGGACCCAGGGGCACGTGGCCTCTCCCAGACCCAGGGGCCCACGGCCTCACCCGGATCCAGGGGCACACGGCCTCACCCAGACGCAGGATTCAGCTTCCCCCGGACCCAGGGGCACGTGGCCTCACCCGGACCCAGGGGCACGTGGCCTCACCCAGACCTAGGGGCGTGTGGCCTCACCCAGACCCAGGGGCGCGTAGCCTCTCCCAGACCCTGGGGCGCGTGGCCTCACCCGGACCCGGGACCCAGCCTCTCCCGGATCCAGGGGCATACGGCCTCACCCGGACCCGGGATACAGCTTCCCCCGGACCCAGGGGCGCGTGGCCTCACCCGTGTCCAGGGGCGCATGGCCCCACCCGGACCCAGGTACCAGCCTCACCCGGACCTAGGGGCGCATAGCCTCACCTGGACCCAGGGAGGCGGCCCCACCCGGACCCGGGACCCAGCCTCACCCGGACCCAGGGGCGTGCGGCCTTACCCGGATCCAGGGGCATGTGGCCTCGCCCGGACCCAGGACCCAGCCTCACCCTGACCCAGTTCCCAGCCTCACCCGGACCCAGGGGCGCGCGGCTTCACCCGGATCCGGGACCCAGCGGGGTTTCGTCTTCTTGATCCCAATTCCTGTTGGTCAATTCCCTCTCAGCAATTCCTTCGGCCATTTTCTCAGAGCTCCAGGGCAGCCACCGCAGAACTTGTTGGGCGGCGGGCTCAGCGAAGCTCCGGTGTGCCTGGTGCGCAGCGGCGGGCTGGTCCGGGGTGGCTGTGTTGGCCCTTGGGTCTGCAGCGGTGGCCGGTCGCCGAGCGTGCGCACCTGGCCGCTTCCGGGGCGTTGAGATTCTTGAAGGACTCGGAGGTCAGCAAGCGCGGAGTCTCCCACCCCATGTCTCCCAGGGGTAGCCTGCATTCTTAATTAAGCTAGAAGTGGGGCAATATTTGTGGCTTGTCAGAAAGCCGCCATCTTGCCTGCCCCTCTGGCCACGTGGCTTACTGCCCGCCATCTTGAAATGACAAAGGCCAACCCCTTTCCTTTAAATAAGCCAATGTCTTTATAAGCAATTTAAATAAGTCTTCTAAGAAAGTTACTGAAGGCTTCCCATGATCCCTTTGTATATTCAAATTAGCTAACGGGAATACTCTTAAAAAATAAATTTCTTGCTTAGTAAAAAGGAGAAATTTGCACATGATTACAGGCACATCGCAGTCTGACTGTGCTGTCCTGATTGTTGCTGCCGGTGTTGGTGAATTTGAAGCAGGCATCTCCAAGAATGGACAGACCCGTGAGCATGCCCTTCTGGCCTACACACTGGGTGTGAAACAGCTGATTGTTGGTGTCAACAAAATGGACTCCACTGAGCCACCCTACAGCCAGGAAAGATACGAGGAAATTGTTAAAGAAGTCAGCGCCTACATGAAGAAAATTGGCTACAACCCTGACCCAGTAGCATTTGTGCCCATTTCTGGTTGGAATGGTGACAACAGGCTGGAGCCAAGTGCTAACGGGTCACCCGTAAAGATGGCAACGCCGGTGGAACCACACTGCTTGAAGCTCTGGATGGCATCCTGCCACCAACTCGACCAACTGACAAGCCCCTGCGCCTGCCCCTCCAGGATGTCTACAAAACTGGTGGTATTGGTCCTGTCCCTGTGGGCCGAGTGGAGACCGGTGTTCTCAAGCCCGGCATGGTGGTCACCTTCGCTCCAGTCAACGTGACAACTGAAGTAAAGTCCGTGGAAATGCGCCATGAAGCTTTGAGTGAAGCTCTTCCTGGGGACAATGTGGGCTTCCACGTCACGAACGTGTTGGTCAAAGATGTTCACCGCAGCAATGTGGCTGGTGACAGCAAAAACGATCCACCAATGGCAGCAGCTGGCTTCACAGCTCAGGTGATCATCCTGAACCACCCAGGCCCCATCAGTGCTGGTGTGCACCTGTGCTGGATGGTCACCCCGCTCACATTGCTTGCAGATTTGCTGAGCTGAAGAAGAAGGTAGACCGTCATTCTGGGAAAAAGCTGGAAGATGGCCCCAAGTTTTTGAAATCTGGTGATGCTGCCATCGTTGATACGATTCCTGGCAAGTCCATGTGTGTGCTGAGAGCTTCTCTGCCTACCCTCCTCTGGGCCGTTTCGCTGTCTGTGACATGAGACAGACAGCTGCTGTGGGTGTCGTCAAAGCCGTGGACGAGAAGGCAGCTGGAGCTGGCCAAGTCACCACGTCTGCCCAGAAAGCTCGGAAGGCTGAATGAATATTTTTCCCAACCCCTGCCACCCCAGTCCTAATCGGTGGTGGAAGAATGGTCTCAGAACTGGGTGTCTCAATTGGCCACTTAAGTTTAATAGTAAACGACTGGTTAATGGTCACAATGCATCGTAAAACCTTCAGAAGGAAAGGAGAATGTTCTGTGGACCATTTGGTTCTTTTGTGTGCGTGGCAGTTTTTTACGTTATTAGTTTTTAAAATCAGTACTTTTTAATGGACCAAAAATCTGTCACAGAATTTTGACCAAAAATCTGTCACAGAATTTTGAGACCCATTAAAATAACGAAGTTTAATGAGAAACCTGTTTGTTCTTTTGGTCAACACTGTAACTTTCTGTTATTCTACGTAGGTAAAAGACTTCAGAGTTGCCCATGACCTATTTCCAGTGTTATATCTGCTGATACTTTACAATTGGATAGTTCTGTTAACATTTTTTTTTCTCTGAGTGGGAACTTTGGTTTTTTTTGTGTGTTGTTTTTTCCCCCCCCCCGCCCCCGCCACTTCGAGGGAGAAATCACCTGTCTCTTCATGGTAAAAGCTATGGGACAGGGGGTCTATTGGTGTAACACTAAATAGGTAAGCAAAGAGTAACTTTGTGTTTGTAAGCTAGTTTCTAAAGGCCAAATTCTGTAAAGGCCACGTGTTAACGTAAAATTTTGTAGTTACATCAATACTGAGCAAGTTTGTTCGCATGTCAAATTTTAGTTTTCCAGTTTTACTAGAATGTGAGTTCACATTTACAAATGCTGAGGTAGTTTAAGCACCTTAAGTGAGGTGTGAATGGTATTGCCCACTGTCTTGCTGCAGTTATCTGTATCCAAATTCTAGGAAAAATAAATTGATGCTGGAAGTTGGAAAAAAAAAAAGGAGTGAACTTTTAACACATGCTAACATAGATAACATTTTAAAAAACCTCATGATTTTTATAAAATGTTTCAGGGTAACATATGCTAATTAACTGGGACACCATAACAGGTCCACCGGACAGGAGGAGGTTGTGCGTGCAGCATTGGGGGCAGGGCGGCAGGGTCCTCAGCACGCCTGCGCTGGGGGGGGGGGGGGGGGCCTGATCAGCAGCGGCCCAGGCTGCTTCAAGGGCCGGAGAGGGAGGCAGGGCTGAACTGGCAATGGCCACAGCACTGCTGTGGGGCCCAGGGAGGGAGGCAGGGCTGGACCAGTGACTCCAGGGTGGGTGGCACCGCATGATTTCGAATCTCACGATTTCGAATCTCACGATTTTGAATCGCACGCTGGGCTCCTAGTTGGTTAATAAAACTATATAGGTTTTGCCCTGACCCCCATTTTGCTTAGTGGTTACAGTAGCCACCCAGGTACTGAAGGGTCTCTGGTTTGAATCCTAGCCAAGCACACCTACCTGGGTTTCAGGTGCGATCCCAGACCGCTGTTGAGATATACCCAGGAGGCAATCAATCTATGTGTCTCTCTTATCTCTCTCTCTAATCAATAAAAATAACTTTTAGGAAGTAAAACACTATTTAAGGAAAAGGCACCTTGGGGGGCGGGCAGAAAGCCTAGTAAGTAACCCATGGCGGCTGCCTTTAGCACATTGAAGCCAGGGTCTGCCCCAGCAATGAAAACATGACCAGAAACTGTTTCACCAGAAATCAGTCCAACTCAGGCTGAGTGTTACAGGTGTCCCTGTCGGGTGGTAGGCTTTTAAGACCCATTTTGTTGAGGGACAATGGACCTACGAAAGTGTATATATCCAAAGGAAGCAACTTGGTGAGCGTGGAGACAAATAGACTTTAATTTTTGATTGAAAATGCAAATGCAGCCAAGGATGTTTGTGACCATCTTCTACGCAGTCCATCCTCTGCCCACGTCACTGCAGATGAATCGCAGCCGCGAGACACTGCTGTCTTCCTGTCTCTTCCTGAGAGCGACTCCAGGGTCTTGCATGGGGGAGGGGATCCCAGAGACTCCGATGCACCTGCAGCCCAGGTCTCACAGGCACCAAGAGGGCAGGAGACGGTGGGAGCCGGGCTTGAGAAGGGTTTTGCCTCATCTGCCCCTATGTCCCATGTCCCAATCATTTCTCCTCTGATCTGGCTGAGACTGGCCTGCCCGGGCCTGGGCTGAGAGAGTGGGAGCAAGTGGTGAGTTAGACCAGGTCAAGGCCAGGGAAACCCACTGGGGAGAAGCCTGCAGACTCAGGGGGAAGGAGAGAAGCCAGAGGAGGAGAGGGAAGGGGAAGTAGGGGGTACAAAACATAGACAGGAGGGAGGGAGGACATGAGGGGGGCATCCAAGTGGCAGAATAGTAAGCCTCCCATTGATTCAGGACCTGTGACTCAGGCTCTTTGCTGAGCGTGTCAATGGCACAACACACTGCATGCAATTCACCCCACATGCGTGGAGAAGGTGATGTCGTTACCCCAAGTCCCATGGACATCCAGCTGCCCACGTGTCCTTCTGCGAAGAGTCCAAGAAGCAGGCTGGCTGGGCCCAGCTCCCAGAGCAGAGGGTGAGGGCCATGCTCTCCAGCTGGGCAGCCAGCTCCCGCAGCTCCGATGCTGGCTGTCCTCTCAGAAGGGCGCTGGAATGTTCTGGTGTGTGGTGGGGCCTCCTGTAGGCACGGGATTAGGCTGCCGGCCTTCATGGACATTTTATAGGGACATTAGACTACATGGGACAGCTGCTGTACATGAGAAGTGACCCAAGCTGGGGGCACCCTGCCTTTTCTGGTTTTGAGATCAAGAAATGTCCATGCCTCAGTTTCCCCTTTCTCCCTAACCGCCATCTCTCCCCTCTCTGCACCTATGTTTCCCCTTCTGTGTCCCCTCTCCGGCTCCTTGGTCCCTCCCCCTCTATGCCCCCCCCTACCTCCTGTGGTTGTGCTCACCCCTCAACCACAGCCTGTCACATGTCCCTCCAAATCCCTGCTAAGTCTCCCTGTATTTTGCTAAGGCTGGCCTGGCTAAGAGGATTGGTGCATTTGCTAAATGGGACCAGGACAGGGTCAGAGAAAGGCTTTGGGAGACTCAGGGGCCAGGACAGCCACAAGGGGGCGGCAGAGGAAGCTGGAGACAGGAGACAGAGGGAGCTTGTAGTCCAAGCATGTCAAACTTGGGGCTGGCGGGCAGCATGGGGCCCACAACAAATATTTTTATGGCCCAGCCAATAAAGCGGTACATAAAAAACTTTTTACTAAAAAATTCCGTAACCTAATTTTTACAGTATTTTGTTATACATAATTATTAATAATGAACTACAATGTTTGCTAATGACTGATTACTATAATCTTGTTGCATTCATTTCCCTTAAGCACCTTATTCGCAGGCGCACCATTTCTCTCAACTAATACCAACATGGAATATTGTAGCAGCCGATGGCCACGTCATTAGTCCTGTACTGATTTGTTTGGTGTGCACAACAGGAAATATTTCACTTTCGGGGAACAAGAAAAATAGACAGGAGGGAGGGAGGACTTGAGGGGGGCTTATTAATTTGTGCAGTTATTCAGTGTCTGGCAAGTTAATGTCCAAGAAAAAAAAAGTCAATTTTTATTTAAATGTTCTATTACTTTATGTTAATGATTACTGCTTTATTTTAGCCCTTTGCATTCAGCATGTCTCTATCGAAATAAACCTACGTTTCTCTGAAAATTAAAGCTTCTGTTTTTTGCGGCCCACATAAACTTAAACCTTGTTTATTTGGCCCGCGTTGGCCTTTGAGTTTGACACGCTTATTGTAGGTGGTTAAGTTTATAGATATGTGGATTCAAAATGCAGTCAACCTCAGTTCCGGAACATCTAGAACAATTAGGATCTCAACCCAGAAAAATGTCCGGTTGTCGACCCATACTTCAGTTTTCAACCTGACAACTCCTTCCAGCTGATACCTCAGCATGACAAAAACCATCTCTCAGGCAACAAACAAAGGAGAGAGAATACTTTTGCTGCTGGGGAAATCCACCATTTCCACCATTTCAAAAGATAAAGAGGCCATCTAGAGGGCTGACATTGCTAAGGGTGTGAAAGTGTTCCCAACACCTTAATCCCAGGCCTTTGAATAGATAGAAACCTGTTGTTGACTGGATAAAGGAAACCTTTAGGGCTAGTAGGGTGTGGTTCCACACATTTAAGAAAAGAAGTGTTTATTTACTCAAAGGTTAAAACCTTTTTATCAGTTGGCAGTCTGGAACAGATGAATTCAATTTACATAATTTCTAAGGGAGCGGAGCGCGGGGAATGATTGGGTATTCAAACAAATTGCCTCCTAAACAGCCTTCTAGAACTAATTTTGTTTGAGAAAGGAGGTTCTACTATTCAGACTTTGCGATACAAAGCAATGTTAATTGACCCTTGACTTACTGTTTACTTATACATGAATTTTTTTATATATCTTGTTGATTTTTTACAGAGAGGAAGGGAGAGAAATAGAGTTAGAAACATCGATGAGAAAGGAACATCAATCAGCTGCCTCCTGCACACACCCCCACCGGGGACGTGCCCGCAACCAAGGTACGTGCCCTTGACCGGAATCGAACCTGGGACCCTTCAGTCCAAAGACCGATGCTCTATCCACTGAGCCAAACCGGCTTTGGCAATATACGATTCTTTTTAACAATTAATTTTACAGAGAGGAAGGGAGAGAGAGAGAAACATAGAAACATAGATCCCTTGCCTCCGGAATGCTCCGTGATTGGGGATGGAACCCAAAACCTGGGTCTGTGTCCTCACTGGGACCCAACCTGCCACATTTTGGTTGTCAGGTCCAAGGCTGCAATCAACTGAGCTACACCTTCCAGGGTGACTTATTATTCTTTTAATTGAAAAACAGACTTTCAATTAGTGTTGACATTCAATATTATATTACTTTCAGGTGTACAACATAATGATTAGACATTTATATAACTTGGAAAGTGATTCCCTGGATAAGTTTACAGCCCACCCGGCACCACGCATAGCTATTATTATGTTACTGAGTGTATTCCCCATGCTGTGCTTTACATCCCCATGACTATTCCATACCTGTCAACTAGTACATCTCCATCTCTTCACTTCTCACACCCAGCACGCCAACCCCTCCCATCTGGTGACCATCCATTTGTCCTTTGTATCTGTGAGTCACTTTCTTTTTTTTTTAAAGCTCATGTTGGGAATTGAATTTTTTAATATATTTTATTGATTTTTTACAGAGAGGAAGGGAGAGGGATAGAGAGCTAGAAACATCAATGAGAGAGAAACATCGATCAGCTGCCTCCTGCACACCCCCCACCGGGGATGTGCCCGCAACCAATGTACATGCCCTTGACCAGAATCAAACCCGGGACCCTTCAGTCCGCAGGCCAATGCTCTATCCACTGAGCCAAACCGGTTTCGGCTGTGAGTCACTTTCTGCTCTCCCCCACCCCACCCCCGCCCCAGATTTTACATATATGTGAAATTATATGGTATCTGTCCTTTTCTGTTTGACTTATTTCACTTATTAGCATAATATCCTCTAGTTCAATCCATGTTGTTGCAAATAGTAAGATTTCATTTTCTTAGTTGTTGTTGATCTAAACCTAGGATATATTTTTTTTCATTGATTTTTAGAGATAATGGAAGGGAGGGAGGCTGGGGAAGAGAGAGAGAAAGAAGGGCAAAGAGAGAGATGTGAGAAAGATACATGGATTGGCTGCCTCTCGCTCCCACACCAATGGGGTGGAGAATCAAACCTGAAACCCAGGTTGTGCCCTTGATCTGGATTCAAACCCCACACCCTTCGGGCTCACTGGCCAGAGCAAGAGTTCCTTTCTTTTTATGGCCCCGCAATATTCCACTGTCTATGTGTGCCAACGCTTCTTTATCCATTTTCCTTTCTAGTGGAGCGATTAATTTAAAGTCATCATTGTCACCCTAGCCGGTTTGGGTCAATGGATAGAGTGCCAGTCTGTGGAATGAAGGGTCCAAAGTTCGATTCTGGCCTAGGGCACAGGCCTGGGTTGAGGGCTTGGTCCCCAGTAGGGGCTGTGCAGGAGGCAGCCAATCAATATAAAAATATTTAAAAATTAATAATAAAGTCATCATTGTTAGCCCTAGCTGGTTTGGGTCAGCTAGCATTGGCCCAGGGACTGAAGAGTCCCCTGTTAGATTCTGGTCAAGGCCACCTACCTGGATTGTAGGCTTTATCTCTGGGCCCAGTTGGGGTGCCTGTGGGAGGCAACCAATCACAGTGCCTTTCTCACATTGCTGTTTCTCTCTGACCCTAAAAATGAATGGAAAAATATCCTGGGGTGAGGATTAACAATAATATATATTGTTACTTTATATTTTTTAAAATTTATAAAATAGTCATTGCTAGTCATGTAATTCTTGCCATTGTTTTCTGGTAGCTTTTTATTTTTTATCTTCTTCCCTTCCTTTCTTATTTCTATTTCCTGTATGTTGATTTTGTGTAGTGTAATCTTTGAATTCCTTCCTCCTGTTTCTTGTGTATCTCTTCTAGAGGCTTGGCTTGTGGCTAAATGGAACCTTCACTTACGACACATTACCCACCTCTCCATGAATTGACCGTTGGAAATCCTTGATGAAATAATAACCCAAAACTGAACTCCTCTCTCACCGATGTATTAGTGTCCAGTTTGCAACCAGAAGAGTAGACACAATGAACACGACTTCTATAAACTTGTATGTCTATTTGAAAGTGAAGCTGCTGAAAGTCATTTTTAATTTTTAATACATTTATTATTTTGCAGCATCAGTTTTCCACTGATTGAAAACGACCAAGGCATAATATAACACCAGGTAATGAGTCGTACTGAAATAGAATACATTACAACCAATAAATTCTACCAATGGAAAATACAAATGGGACAAAGGTTTGTAACATGTTCATTGCCTAGAAACAAGAGCAATTCAAATATGTTACGAGAAATTAATAATAAAAATACAGGTACGTTATGAGCGGAGTCCTCCTGGTGTCCAATTATGCCGCGAGCAGGGGGTCAATTCTGCGAGTGCAGGGAAGGCCACAGGGACGCACAAGGCAGCCACGAGTCACAGGTGTGCGGACAGAAGCTCTCCCAGGCCTCCGGGTGCCAGAGCGCGCCGCCAGGAGGAGCATGGAGGCTGGGCTGGGTCCTTTGGAAAGTTCTGGGCAGCAGTTCTCCAGTGGATCCTGCACCACCAGCAGAGCAGCTAGTGCGCTCCCGGCCCTGCAAACTGGCAGCGAGGTCACGTGCGCCCTAATGGGCTCAGTCCGGACCGCGGAGCAGCCCCACATGACGCGCATGCGCGATGTCCACGAAGGGAGCAGAGCAATTGTCACCTCCGCAAGGTGGAGGCCTAGAGGTGCGCTGACGCTGCACAAGAGCAGCTGGCGTCCAAGATGCACTGAGCATTGCTTCTCGCACCCGCGTGGGCGCGCACCTGGTCCCCCCTGGTCGCGCGGCAGCTGCAGGACGTGGCGGGGACGGACTCCCTCAGAGATCCAGCAACTTGTAGGGGTCCTCCTCCTCCTCAGGCCACGACTGGCAGGAGGAAAAGGACCCCTCCAAGGGGCCACTGGCTGAGCGCAGATCTGTGACTCCAGGGGTCACCACAGGGTCGGGAGAGAAGCTGAAGGCGTAGGCGCCCTGAGGCGAGACTCCGGCCTGAGCTGGAGCTGGAGCTGGAGCTGGAGCAGGAGCAGCGGGGACCAAGCCTGGGTAGCTCTGCGCAGGGCCCCAGGAGGCCTGGCTGTAGCTGAAGACACTGGGTTCTGCTTCTGGGAAGACTTGCAAGGGGCTGGGCGGAGGGGGGCTGCCGAAACCTGGGCCCCTGTAGTGCAGGGAGCAGGAGGGGAACACTGGCTCCTCAGGGAACACAGGAGTGGAGGGGAGCTCAGGGTTCCCCTGGAACGCAGGGCCCGCAGGCGCAGGCGCAGGCTCGGGCGCGGGCAAAGGCGCAGGCACGGGCTGAGGGGCGCAGACTGCCGGTTCCTGGGGCACAGCGGGGGCCCAGGGTTCCTGGGGCGCAGCGGGGTCTCCCGGGCCTTGCTGCCTGAGCAGTCGCTGCAGCCTGCGGTGTTTGGCCCTGCGGTTCTTGAGCCACACCTGGGGAGAGAGGGGACAGGGAGCAAGTGTAAGAGGGGAGAAGCTCTGCGCACCCACCTGCGCCCAGGGGTGAGGAGGCTCAGGGGAGCAGGGCCGGCCTCACCCTCTCCCTCCGCCCCCAGACCCAACAATTGGCCCCGGGTTGGCGTGGGCTCCGGGGAAGGCGCAGAGGGCAGGAGGGGCACGGCTTGGGCACCCAGGGGCCAGGAAGGGGTCTGCGTGAGAGGGTCCCCGTGTTCCCAGAGGCCCGGCGGTCTGGGTCCGAGCCTGGGGAGGACCGAGGGGCTGCATCGTGTTGGCCAGTTTGTCCCGCACACAGGGCTGAGGTGGACTCGGGGGCCAGGCCCCGGACCACTCGGGTGACCCTGGGCAGCACTTGGTCCTTCTGGCCTGGTCTCCCCCTTCCGCCCCCTCCCCGTCTGCATCGCGGTAGGGCATGGACTGGGCCGGTGGGCAGCGGGCGGGGTGATTCCTGGGGTGGGCGTTGGGGGTGGGGTGGGGGCTGTACCTGCACTTGTTGCTCCTGCAGATTCAGCTTGTTCGCCAGGGTCTCGCGTTCCTCATAGGTCCCGTAGTGTTTCACCTTAAAGAACCCCTCCAGCTGCAGCCGCTGTTCCATGCTGTACACTGTGCGCTTCTGCCGCCTCTTCTTCGGACGGATTGGGGAACGCGGAGCGCCTGGCGGAAGGGGGAAAACAGGCTTAGATGAGACCCACTGGCAGCCCGCAGCTCACCAGGCCCTTGTGAGAGGCGGGGTCCCAGGCCGAGGGCAGCTACCGAGCCGTGGACGTCATCTGACCCACACCCCCGGGCCCCCGACCTCTCTAGGCCTCGGAGTCCCCACCTCCGAAACGGGCCTGGGACCAGCGCCTGTGTTCTTCTTGCGGGGCCCACAGCCAGGCATGGCGGGGGGCCTCAAACTCACCCAGCCTGCCCCTCCCCTAGCCCTTACCTCGACGGTGTCATCCCGTCCCCCAAACCCACTAACCTTCCCAGAGAAGCTGGCCCTGGTCTGGATGCCCAGGAGCCCCCAGCCCCAGCCCCAGGACCCCACCGGCACAGCCCTGTCAGCTGCCCTCTCCTCCCTCCCGACCCTCTCCGTGGGCAGACTCACCCCTGGGAGACTGCGGTTCCTGCATCTTTGACGCTACTGTGCGCCCTGCACATAAGACTCTCTCCACACAGCCTCGATCTTAAATAACACTCCTCGGGGGTCCTGGGACCCACCCTTCTTCGCCTGGCATTCAGCCCCACCCTTCTCACCTTGCATTCAGCCCCACCCTTCTTCACCTGGCATTCAGCCCCACCCTTCTTCGCCTCGAATTCAGCCCCACCCTCTACAGAAGCCTCAGCGCTTTATTGGTCCTTATATGGAGCAGTTGCTGCTCGCGGTCCCTATCCTGGGGGCTGGGAGACCTCAGTTTGAAGACAGCCTTGGTCCTGCCCTCAAGGGGACGCTGCATTGTTTCTGTGGGGGGGTCCCCATCTCAGAAAACAGTTCCTCGAGTCGACCAGCCAGTCTCCAGTATGTCCATTCCATGTCTGAAGCCACCCTGATGGTGCCATTCCATCCCCAAACCCACTAAGCCTCCCAGAGAAGCTGGCCCTGGTCTGGATGCCCAGGAGCCTCCAGCCCCAGCCCCAGGACCCCACCTGCACAACCCTGTCTGCTGCCCTTCCACCCCCCAACCCTTCCTGTTGGCAGACTCACCCGTGGGAGACTCAGGTTCCTGCATCCTGGATGCCGCTGGGCTCTCTGCGATTGAAGCTCTCGTCACCAGCCCTGCGACTGTCGCCTTAAATACCTGGTAGGCACCCACCACCCACCGGGCCCACCCAATGATTCTGCTTCCTCGCCCCCTGGGAGAGGGGCGGTGCAATCATTCATTAATCCTTTGAGCAGCTACTGCACCAGGCCCCTGTCCTGGGATTGGGAGACCTCAGAGGCCAAACAGCCTTGGTTCTGGCCCCAGGGGGACCCAGTATTGTGTCCGGGGTAAAAGGGTTGCTCTAATCGCCAGCCAGTGCCCAGGGGTCATCCTATCCCTTCCCGGTCCTGGGAGCCCCACCTCTCCCACCATCCAGCTGCCTCCTCCTAGGTCCCCAACATCCACTAATTTTTCCAGTCCATCCTCCACGTCCTCCTCCCCACCCCCCAGGTCCTGGAGGTGGGAGACTTCACACACGCTGGCCCTGACCATGGTTTGGGGTCGGGCTGGTTTCCGTGTGCGGTGAAGGGGAGATGGGGGTGCAGGTGGACAGTTAGCCGATTTCCCTTGTGAATGAATGACCTGGGTCTGGTCTACGTGTCACTGGTCACCCAGTCCAGCCCCTCTGAGCTGCACAGGCCCGTGTCTAAACATTGGGCTGGATTCCTTGCTTGTCCAGGGTCTTCGGGGGACTCGAACAACTAACAATGCTCACCCCCAGGGGACTTTTATTAGAATCCATGGGAGAGACAGTGACCTGGGCGATGGAATGCAAAAGGAAAGGAAACTATGAGATCTCGTTGCTATATTCAGCTCTCACCGTCTGACCTGCTCTTCCTGTCTCAGGTGGGGTCTCCCCTAACTGGCCGTGATTTCTGCTTCCTGGGAGCACGTTGGTCACCACGACAGTGGATGGCCCTGATGTCCATAAGGGACAACCCAACCAATTCCTTGTTTTATAAATGGTGACTAGAGGCCCCCTTCTCCATGACGTCTAAAAGAAAAACAGGGTGTAACAACCAAAACAGTAGGTGGCACATGCTGCTGATTGGATGGGCAAAGCTGAGAAGAGGGGCCAGGCCTGGGGCTGGGGGAGGGGATGGGGAACCGGGCCTTTCATACCTTGGGAGTGTGGGCTGCTTTCTGAGACAGACTTGGTGCTACCTGCCCAGGTCCCTCAGCCAACGACCATGAGTAGGACACCAGTGGTGGAGCAAATGTGGGTTTATTTATTTTTTGGGGGGTTACTTATTTTTAATAAATATTTCAATTAAAAACTTTATTGATTGACTTAAGAGAGAGAGGAGAGAGAGACATCGGTTTGTTGTCCCACTTACTTATACATTCATTGCTTGATTCTTGTACGTGCTCTGACTGGGTATCAAACCCACAGCCTTGGCATAGATGGACAACTCTAACCAACTGAGCTACCCCGTCAGCCAATTTGGGTAATATTGTCTCATTGCAATGAGGAGGACACAACCATGAAGACCCTAGAGGCATCTCAGTAAGAGGACGTTTGAAAGCACCTTTATAGGATTTGGGTTTATATGGGACGATTTGGGGGAAGGTTCAAAGAGGGACTTTTAGGCCCACCAAAATTATAGTCAGGAACACAGACAGAGACTTGCACACCCATACTCAAGGCAGTATGGTTCCCAATAGGCAAAAAGAAGACACCATGCAAGTTTCCATGAATGGATGAATGGAGAAACAGAGTGTGGTCCATCAATACAGTGCAATGTGCCGAAACTGGTTTGGCTCAGTGGATAGAGCGTCGGCCTGCGGACTCAAGGGTCCCAGGTTCGATTCCGGTCAAGGGCATGTACCTTGGTTGCGGGCACATCCCCAGTAGCGGGTGTGCAAGAGGCAGCTGATCGATGTTTCTAACTCTCTATCCCTCTCTCTTCCTCTCTGTAAAAAATCAATAAAATATAATTTAAAAAAATACAGCGCAATGTTATTCAGCCTTATAAAGGAAGGAGCTTCTGATATATACTACAACGTGGATGAACCTGGAAAGTATTATGCCCACCCTGGCTGGTTGTCTCAGTGGTTAGAGCATCCGCCTATAGACTAAAAGGTCTTGGGTTCAAATCCCGGTCAAAGGCATGTACCTGGGTTGCAGGTTCCCCCACCTCCATCAGGGTGTGTGAGGGAAGCAGCCAATCGAGAATTCTCTCTCTCTCTTTCTCTTTCTCTCCCTCCTTCTCTTCTACTCTCTCTCAGAATCAATGGAAAATATATCTTCAGGCGAGAATTCATCAAAAAGGAAGAAGCCAAACAAAAAAAGACAAATGTCGCATGGTTCCACTTGTATAAAATATTTTTCATAGGCAAACTCATAGAGACAAAAAGTACATTTGAGGTGACCAGAGCCTGGGGTGAGGTGGACCCGGGAATCAGGAGGTAGTGGGGGTTTTGTTGTTGTTTTTTAAAATATATTTTTATTGATTTTAGAGAGGAAGGGAGAGGGACAGAGAGAGAAACATCAATGAGGAGGGAGAACCCTTAATTGGCTGCCTCCTGCATGCCTCACCCTGGGGATCGAGCCCTTAAACCAGGCATGTGCCCTGAGTGGGAATTGAACCATGACCTCCTGGTTCATAGGTCACACCAGCTGGGATTTTGTTTGTTTGTTTGTTTAATGGGGACAGAATTTCAGTTTGAGATGGTGGAAAAAGTCCTGGAGATGGATGATGGTGATGGTTGTACAACAGTGTGAATGTACTTAATGCCACTGAACTATACACTCAAAAGTGGTTGAAATGGTAAAATTCATGTTCTGTATATTTTACTACAATTGCAACAAAAATAAAAGAGTGGCTCTTCTCTGGGTTGTACATTGTGATGAAATGGGGGTAATTCTGTGGTTGGGTAGATGGTGAGGATGGTGTGGCTAGAATGTGGTTTGTATAGAAAATGTCGTACAGCTGGTGTGGCTCAGTGGTCGACAATTGACCTATGAACCAGGAGGTCAGGGTTCAAAATTCTCTGTTAGGGCACATACTCGGGTTGTGGGCTCCATCTTCAGTGTGGGGCATGCAGGAAGCAGTCAATCAATGGTTTTCTTTCATCATTAATGTTGCTATCTCTCTCTTCCTCTCCCTTCCTCTCTGAAATCAATAAAAATATATTTTTTAAAATGAAATTGTCCATTGTGTTCGTCTGGAAAGTGGACATTGGCCTCTTTTAGTCCGGACAATGTTTGTGTCCCTCTGTGATCAGATATGATTATGGGGAGGTCACCTCAGCATGACTGAAGCTAGACCTGGTCCACCACAGCTGGGCCCTCAGTGCCAGGCCAGTGCCAGGTAGCGCCCTGCGGTCAGGGGATGCTTTTCTCTTTCTTGTGTTCGAAGTCTGAGTGTTGGGAAGCCCTGGAGGTCCCTCTCATTGTCAGCTGCTTGTCCTTGGGCAAAGATCCTCCCAGCCAGGCTTGGTTTTCCCCACCCTTACTACGGGATTAAGTCTACATCCGGCTTCACACCCACCCGGAAGCTGACATCGGCTCAGGAGAGAAACGGTCCCAGCAGCTGAGAGAACTTCCCAGGTCTCCCAGGTTTGTGCCTGGGGCAAAGGCAGTGCCGCTCCACCTGGTCTCCACCCTGCAGGAGATGCTGATCAAACATTATTCCTGGAAATCCAATTTCTCTCCTACCCCAGCACAGTCAGCCATTTTCACAGGCTTGTGGGTATCAGAAACCCCCAGAGGGCTTCATTCCCAGATTTAGTAGGTTCTGGATGGGGCTCCAAAATTTGCATTTCTTTTTGAAAAATATTTTATGTATTGACAAGAGAGAGAGAGAGAGAGAGAGAGAGAGAGAGAGAGAGAGAGAGATTGAGATTGAGATTCAAGCATTTTTCCTAAGTGTGAGACACTATTCTAAGTGTTTTATAAATATTCCCTGGGGTCTCACTAGCTGCATCGCCTACCCTTGGATCCTCCCTCTATCACGACACCCCCCTCTATGGACAGGTTCTCTATCCCTCAGGGATTCTTGTGGCCCCATCATTCCATTCCGTATCAATTTTCTCTCTACTTTTGCGCCCTCCGAAATCTTCCCTCCTGTCCCCAAACTATCTACTCTTCAAATTCCAATATGGGTTTTAAGATCATCCTTCTGTCCATCCATCCATCATCCATCCACCCACCCACCCACCCACATATCTTTGCACTATCTACCCATCTGTCTATCTCCCAGTTGGTTCTGAGAACAGAGGTTTCTTGAACCAAACTTGAGGAGCAAAAAGAAAAGCAAGGATGCGTAGAAACAAAGATGTCACCACACAGGGGACCTGGCCCTGCACGGGTCTGCCCAGGGCCAGGAGTAGCATGGACTTCGTGCAGGAAAGATTCTCAACACGAGCCCAGGTGATTATGAGAGTTTGTTTATTAAAGCTGGTGGACAGTGAAACAAGGAAAAACTTAGCATAGCAGCAACAGGAGAGCCTAGGCTGGGATGCTTCGCTTCACTGGGAAGTCAGAGAAAAGGGGTTCTTGGAGTGAGGCTCAGTGGATTAGCCTGGGACAAGCTGCCACTGCCCATTTCTCCCCTGGTTGCAAGTCTTGTGGGATCCCTTCGAGTTCGGGAAGCGCACATCAGTGTGGGAAGAGAGGGAGAATGGAAAGGGAAGGAGAGTGTTTAGGGGAGGTCTAAGGGGAGATGTGAATAGAATATTCATTAGCTTTTCCACGTGTGCTCTTGCAGGGCCGTGGTCTCCACTGATTGGTCAGCGCCAGGGCAGGAGGTCATTAGTCATTGCAACTGGCGATGGCTGCTTTTCTGGGCCTGGAACTGAAATACAACTGAGGCCTAGATGTTATCTCTAGGGAGGTGACCTTCTGGGTCTGCTGTAAATGGCTCCACCAGTTTGTTCAGCTATCTGTCTTTCCCCGTTCCACTTGCCAAGGAATTTTCCCAGTTTCTTACTATCCTGCCTCACAAAGAGGACATAGGTACAATTTCGCTCCCAAATGCATAGCCTGCATCTAGGAGACCATAGGAGAAGCTAAGCGTGGTAGCCCTGCGGAGGGACCACTGTGGGCTGGGAGAACTTTCACGGCTCTCATGACCAATTCCCCGCAGTGCAGTTATTAATGATCAAACCTATATTAAATAAAATAAGGCCTGTTCTCTTTTTGGAAAATGGGTTCCATTTTCTGATCTCTCTGGGAATGAGGCACTTTCCCCCCAAGTTCATCTGAGCCTCAGGTTGACACCATGGAAATTAACCCTTTTTCCATTTACTGCTCTGTGCTTCAGGTTTTCTCTGAAAAATGTCCCCCCTATCTGGGCCTCTTTCTGTCCTCCCTGGAAAAATTGGCTTCAGCCTCATCTTCAGAGAAACATAAAAAAATAAAAACAAAAAGGGCCATTGCCGGGTAGGTCAGATGGTTAGGTCATCATCCCTATATACCTAGCTTTCAGGTTCGATCCTAATCAGGGCATATACAAGATCAACCAATGATGTATAAGTAAATGGAACAACAAATCAATGCTATTCTCTCTCCCCCTTCCTCTTTCTCTAAAAAAAATCAGTAAAAAAGTAAACAAATATTTCAGTGAAGGATAACATTGCTTGAGAAAAATGCACAGATTGATAGGTTATCAGAAAGTGAGCACAGAATATTTCCAGCAACACCAAAGCTCCCTCATGGCAGCTTCCATTCTTGATCAAAGGTAATCATTATCCTGCTTTCTAATATTACAGGTTTGTTTTGCCTGTTTCTGAACTTTACATGCATAGAATCATAGACAGTGTCTTCCTTTGTGTTTGCTTTCTTTCATTCATCATGGTTTGTAAGAGTCATCCCTCTTGCCATAGCAATGGTCTATCTGTGTTCTAATGTCGGTGTAGTTTGCCATTACATGATATAGCACCATTCATCTATCCGGTCTCATTGGTTTTGGTTTGGATTATTATAAGCAATGATGCTATCATTGGTTTTGGTTTGGATTATTATAAGCAATGATGCTTGTGCCTGTCTTCTGACACACAAAATATATGTACATTTCTGTTGGTACATTCCTATGAGTGGAATTTCTAGGAGGCATTTGCTCAAATTTTGTAGGTAATGCTTAATAGATTTCCCAAGTTATTTTACTTCATATCCTCACCAAAACTTAGCAGTGTCTGTCTTTTAATTTTAGCCATGTGGAAGGGTATGGAGATGAAGATCATTGTGTGCCTGTATTTTTCTCATCACCAGTGGAATTGAACATATTTTCCATTCATTGTGGTCTACTTTATTTTATTTATTTCCCATACCCACCCAACTAGGGATCAAACTAAAAAACTAAATATGTGCCCTGACTGAGAATCAAACCCGAAAATTTTTGGTGTACTGGACGAAGCTCCCAGCAACTGAGCCACCTGGCCAGGACATTATAATCTACTTTAAATCTCCCCCTACCCTCCGTTATATTGTAGAGCTCTCTATGTAGAGATTACACACAGATTTTGTTAGATTTTTTCCCCCCCGCTAAAATATTTGATATTATTATCAACTAGGGGTCTGGTGCACGAAGATTCATGCATGGGGTGTGGGTTCCTCAGCCTGACCTGTACCCTCTCCAATCTGTGAACCCTCAGGGGAGCCCTCTCCAATCCGGGAGTTTCTGTCTGTCTTTGCAATCATATGAGCAAATTGTCTGAGTCCCCAACACAGTTTGGTTTGTTGCTCACAGAATAATAGAGGCATTTTTTTTTCTTTGCTTCATTGGTGGAGATTTCCTGGAAGTTTTAGGATATCTTCCTTTTAATTTTTCCTAGACACTCTGACTTTACTTATGTCTCTCACCTTTGCTTTCCCTCCATCCCCCACTGCAACAGTCACTTGCTCCAGGCTCACTTTGCTCCGCGGCTCACGAGCCACATGCGGCTCTTTGACCCCTTGAGTGTGGCTCTTCCAAATAATACCACGTGCAGGCGTGCACGTACAGTGCGATTGAAACTTCGTGGCCCATGTGCAGAAGTCGGTTTTTGGCTCTCAAAAGAAATTTCAATCGTTGTACTGTTGATATTTGGCTCTGTTGACTAATGAGTTTGCTGACCACTGGTCTAGGAGATCCATCTGCCACCAGAACTACAATTCCCAGCATTCCTGGTGCTCCCCACGCTCTGGGCTTCCACTTCAGGTCCTGGGGCTGCCACCAGAACTACTACTCCCAGAATTCCTGGTGCTCCCTGCACTCTGGGTTTTCCCTTCCTGCTCTGTCTCCGTCCCATAGGCTCCCACTCTGCCAAGTCCTCCAAACCACCAGCTCTCCCTCTCAGCTCTCCATCTGGCAGCTTGGGGAGCCAAGTTCCCCAAGCTGCTCCACTCTCTGCCAGTTCTCCCGCTCTGCTCTCTGCCCCACCATCTTTGTTGGGTTAATTTGCATACTCACTCCTGATTGGCTGGTGAGTGTAACGGAGGTATGGTCAATTTATTGTATAGGTCTAGAGGCCCGGTGCACGAAAATATATTTTTATTTGATTCCAGAGAGAATGGGGGGAGAGAGATGGAAATATCAACAATGAAAGAGAATCATTGATTGGCTGCCTCCTGCATGCCCCCTACTGAGGATTGAGCCTGAAACCCAGGCATGTGCCCTTGACCAGAATTGAACCCGGGATCCTTCAGTGTGCAGGCCAACATTCTATCCACTGAGCCAAACTGGCTAGGGCTGTAATTTCTTTTTTAATTGTTATATGAAAGTCTTTGAGGAAGCCAAATGGTCATGGAGTCTTCTTTGTGTGAAAAATTTAAATTATGGATTACTCTTCTCTAATAGATTTCCTGTTTTGTGTGTGTGTTTGCTTTGGGTAATTGTAATTTGGGTAGTTGTATTTTGGTAGAAATTTGTCATCTAAATTTTCCAATTTCTTGGCATATAATTGTCCATAGCATCCTCTTACCATCCTTAATGTCTCCAATGTAGGATGTTTAGTAATTTCCTCTTTTTCATTCTTTTTTTTAAACTTCAATTTTTTAAAATTATATCTTTATTCTCTTTTTCAGTCTTGATATTGGTTTTTGGGGAGCTATTGATTTTATTAGTTTTTAACAAAACGTGTCTTGGTTTTTTTCTATTGTACATTTTTTTATTTTCTTAATTTCTGTTATCATCTTTATTTTTTCTTCCCTCTCTCCTAACTTCTTGAGATGATGTTTAAAATGGTTGATTTTAGTCTTTCTTCTTATCTGACATCTGAGATATCATTTAATGCTATAGATAAACGAAATGGAAGTTGGAATATTATGAACAAACGTATGCCAATAAACTTGCCAAGTTAGAGAAGAGGGACAAGTTCTGTGAGAGATACAACTTTCTCAGCTGTTTGTAGCATTGTAAGGTTTGATTCCTGGTCAGAGCGCATGCCCAGGGTTTGGGTTTGATCCCAGGTGGTAGGCGATTGATAGTTCTCTTTCACAGCTCTCTCTCTCTCTAAAAACATTTTTAAAATAATACAAGATGAACAATAATATAGCTGGTCAGTTGATTACATACATCATTAACCTCGATACAAACAGCTCCTGGCATCTGCTTGCCCTTTCTTTCCCTGCCTACTACTGTTCCTCCTTGGAATGTGTTTTCCCCCGTGTTCCCCATCTGTTTTCCCCCCTCTCCTGCTCATCAACTCCATATTTTGAGTGTACTGAAAGCTTCACCTTTGAAGTCACCAAACAGGAGTTGCCATCAAGGATGGTGTCCCCAAGGTCATTCCATTCTCACTTCCAGGCCTGAGACACCTGGAAAGCTGGGACTGGATTCTGTTTGTCTTGGGAAAGTCACTTAACCCCTCGTGATCCATAAAACAGAGAACAGGGAGATGGCCCCTCCCTCACGAGGTGTCACGAAGAGGTAGAGAGAGAAATGACAAGCCTTGCTAACAGTGCCTGGCGCATGGCAAGGGCTTGATTTTCTTCTTACTGTGTGTCCCAGGCATGATTTCACCAGGAGGGGGTGGGAGTGGGTGGGGAGGGTATCTGTTGGTGAAAACTCAGATGTCTCTGCAAAGCCCCTCCCCCGTGGGTCTGGAGTCTGAACCTAATCCCTGCTAATTCCCTGTGGTGTGCTGAGGCTGGGCCCTCTCCTAAGAGGATTAAAGCATTTGCTAAATTAGTGCTGTTCAGGGAGAGGAAACAGCCAGGGCGGGTCTCTGAGATCAGGGAGGGACGAGAGAGAGGATGAAGATAAGGGGTGAGGGGAGAGATGGAGAGAGGAAAAGAGAGCAGAGAAATACTGAGGCCTGTGGTAAACTTAGGAAGGAAGAAACCGGGAGGAGAGAAGCAGGAGTGAAAGGCAGGACTAAAAATGGGGGGGGGCAGGCGGGGGGCCGGGGAGAGAAGAGAATTGCCAGGAAGGGCTACATCCCAACAAGATACACAGAAATCCCAGTTCTACCTCTTCCTAGTTGTGGACTTTGGGCAGGTTACCTACCTAACCTGTCTCTGCCTCAGTTTCTCATCTGGGAAATGGGGATAATAAGAACATATATCTGAATATAACAGCATATGTCTGGTGGGTTGTTCTGAGAATTAGGATTTAGGATTGGCTTTCACCTGTGTCTGGAAAAATAGCTCAGTACATTTTTCTTTTTCTTTTTAAATATATTTTTATTGGTTTCAGAGAGGAAAGGAGAGGGAGAGAGAGATAGAAACTCAGTGATGAGAGATAATCATTGATCAGTTACCTCCTGCATGCCCCCCCCACACTGGAAATCGAGCCCGAAACTTGGGCATGTGCCCTTGACTGGAATAGAACCTGGGACCCTTTAGTCCACAGGCTGACACTCTATCTACTGAGCCAAACTAGCTAGGGCTTTCTTTCTTTTCTTTTCCATCGACTTATTGAGATGTACTATATATACTTTACAATCCACCCATTTGCCCAGCCAGTGTGGCTCAGTGGTTGAGCATTGACCTATGAAACCAAGAGGTCACGGTTCGATTCCCAGTCAGGGCACATGCCTGGGTTGCAGGCTCGATCCCCAGTGGAGGATGTGCAGGAGGTAGCCAATCAATAATTCTCTCTCATCATTGATGTTTCTATCTCTCTCCCTCTCCCTTCCTCTCTGAAATATATAAAAAAAAAAATTAAAAATAAAATAAAAACAAAATCCACCCATTTGAAGCATACAGCTTGGCGAGTTTGGGCAGTTGCAGATAGTCATGGAACCACCACCATAATCAAGTTATAGGACATTTCTAGCCCCCAAAGATTCCCATGTGGTGACTCCCGCCTGCTGACCCCCAGCTCCCAGCAACCACTGTTTGCTCCCTGCCACTGCAGCTCCCCCTTTTCTGGAGTTTCATGAATGTGGGATCACACGGTATGGACTGCTTTGAGCCTGGAGTCTTTCCCTCACTATCGTTCTATTCACCATGTTGTTCTGTTGGCCAGTTCATTGCTTTTTATTGGTGAGGAATATTCCATTGCCTGGAAGCACCTCAGTTTGTTTATCCATTTGCCTGTGGATGGACATTTGGGTGGTCTCCAGTTTGAGGCCATTATGCGTGAAGCTGCCATGAATGGTGCAAGTACAAGTTCGGTTAAAAGGAAAAAATGTCAGGTTAAGATAAACATTTAGACTTGACTTGGGGTGGTGAACACGCAATTCAGTTTACAGTTGATGTGTTGTAGAATCGCACACCTGAAACCTGTATAATTTTGTTAATCAGTGTCACCCCAATAAATTCAATAAAAAGGGAGGAAAGATAAACATTTAGCACGATGTTTTCAAGGTCCATCCATGTTGTAACAGGTGTCAGAGCTTCATTTCTTCTCCCCCGCCCCCAACCTCGCCATTGTTTTTTAGAGAGAGTGAAAGAGAGGAAGGGAGGGAGGGAGGGGGAGAGGGAAAGAGAGAGAAACATCACTGTGAGAGAGACACATGGGTTGGTTGCCTTGCAAACCTGCAACCCAGGTATGTGTCCTTGACCAGGAATCGAACCCAAGGCCCTTCGATGCACAGGCCAACACTCTAACCACTTAGCAACACCGGCCAGGGCAGAATTTCTTTTAGAGACTGAATAATATTCCATTGTCTGGATCTACCACATTTGTTCATCCATTGTTGATTGACAGGTTGTTTCCATATATTTTTTGTGTGTACACGTTTTTGTTTGAATACCTGTTTTCAATTCTTTGGGGTATATACTTAGGAGTGGAATTGCTGGGTCACTATCTTATTTCAGACCTTTTTTGTCACCCATTAAGCAGTCCCTCCCCTCCCCCTCTCCACAGCCCCAGGCAACCACTAATCTGCTTTTCATTTCTATGGATTTGCCTGTTCTGGACATTTCATATAAATGGAATCCTACAATGTGTAGCCTTTTGTGTCTGGCTTCTCCTGTGAATGTCCTTAATACCACTGAATGGCACACTTCAAAATGGTAAATTTTATGGGATGTGTATTTTAACCACAAAAGGAAATGACTATATATTGGACCAGTCTTCAGGACTACCTACTTAATGTAATAATCGCATTGAATTCTCTCAAAGGAGGTCTTCTCTGTGCCCCGTGTGGGGAAACTGGCTGGGGGAAATGAGTCAGCCAAGGTCATGTGACCAGCAGTCTGTCTCATCCCCATCAATCCTGTGTTCAACCCACATGGGACTCAGCACTTGAGAGGGACAGAAGCAGAAAGGGTGACGGAGGTGGAGAAACAGAAAGGCAGAGGCAAAGGGAATGAGAAGAAGGAGAAAGAAGGAAAAAGGCAAAAATACAGCAAAAAATAAACAGACTGGGGAGCCTGGGAGACAGTCCAGATGAAGTGAGATAGAGAAAAGAAGAGATCGGAGAGAAATGGCGGGAAGTGAAAGTGACCCAAGAACAAGAGATGGAAGGAGAAAGGTGTAGGACGAAGCCACAGAGGTTGATGGGGAGGGCTTCATTCCCTGGGCCACGGAGGCAGGACGCATGGGAGGTCCGGCGAGGCCCTGGCAGTTGGAGGCTGGTCATCTGGAGCCCATGTCCCTGCTTCCCTGGCCTTAGGGACATGGCAAGGAAAAGACGGAGGAAGCACGTGGATGGGCCCGGGCCCCCAGAGGCAGAAGGTGGGGGGAGAGGGCATGGACAGAGCAATCCCTGTTTCTACCTTTTCCGCCTGCCCTTCCATGGAAATTTAAAAAATCACCCAGACTTTAAGTGGGATTCAACATTTTAATCATTTTCACTCTGCGAGGGGCCAGGGGAGGGGGAATCTAGAGTTCCGGGGAGTGGGAAAGGGGAGGACAGAGGGCCTGGGGTCCCTTCCTTCTGTCCCCACTTGCCTTGTCACTCTTCCCAGTTTTGGAAAGTAGACCCTTTGACATCGACAACTGGAGAACCAGAGGCTATCCCAGGAGCCTCCTGAACGAAGCTATCCTGACTCTTTCCAACTCCTTGAGAAGTCTTGGAAGACCCCAAGATAGAAATCCATGTGTCCCCAGCCTCGGCTGCCCTCCAGCCTCCTTCAAGCCCTTCCCAGACCCTCTTATCAGGCTGCCTTGGAATTGTTTGCACACACACACCGTCCCCGTGGATGGGGAACTCAGTCGTTTACACCTGAGATCCCCGCCTCCTGCACAGAGCGTGGGAGTGTCTACAACATGAATAACTAACACTGCATTCTGGTCCCCACTAGGGCACCAATCCGGAGCACAGTGTCGCCTCTGCCACACCCTCCCCTGTGAATTTTGTCTGGATCCCCCATCCTGCACCCCAACATGTGCCACCCTCCTCTGCGTATCGGTGTCCCACTCTGGATTCTAGCCTCTCCTGGGTTTAATGTCACAGAGCCCAGCAGGGCTCAGGCCCACAGAGATGACCGAGTGTTGTGTTGAGTAAAACATTTCTGTGGGCTCCAGTGATCACACTGTGCTCCTTGGGGGTTCAGGGTTAGGGACCTCTCTTGGCCTGAACCCCAGAAAAATCATCTGCTGCCTCCCAGCCTCTTTTCACACGGTGGCTTCCTCCTGATACCTCTTCCTAGCTCTGGGGGCCTGGAGCTAGTTCCTGCCAGGTCATGAGCACAGATAACACATGTATCTTCCCAACTCTGAGTTCAGTGGCCTCAGATTTGTGCCTTGAACTCAGCCATAGTGGGAGTATTTACACCACAGAAATTGGCAAACACTACAAATCAGGGCTCTTCCTCTTCCTGGAGAGCGAGTTGTTAGCCATCTACCACCATACCACTGCCTTTCCCACCCCACTCTCTTTCACCGTGTACCTGGTGAAACCCACAAGTGACAGGCTCCTGGATCCTGCCTCCCCCAAGCTAGAAATGAAAGAAGTCAGGTGAGGAGGAAGAGGCCAAAGCATCAAACTTCCAAGAGTGTCAAAATGCCCGGCTCTCTCCTAAAATTCTCACAGTGCTGTTCTCTTTGCTGTGGGTCAAATTATACTGAAAGAAATAAGGTGTTGCCCCAGGGAAACATCCTCAGGCCTTCAAGCACTGCAGTCCAGTCCCACAATCAAAACCGAAAGCAAACAGCCTAAAAGAGGAATTGTCTGTTTTAAACGGGGGCCTTCCTCCAAATCCGGTTCTCATCCCACCCCAACTTTTGGGTACTTATAGGTCGGGAAGCCTGTCCACCTCCTTTTCTCTATGAAATACCCACAACTAGAGCTGGTCCACCCCTGGGAACTATCCCAGTTCCTCCCATGTCTGGGTGAACTTCACCTTTAGACAACCCTACAACAAAAGGAAAAAATACAGGCATGGAGCAGGCAACTTGCCTTCCATTCTCCTACCAAATGTGTCCGTTCCCAATGTCCGAATGAATGAATGACTGAACGACGGAGTATCTTTAAGAAGAAACTAAGAAAGAGACACTAGACACATAGCAAGCAGCCCCCTGTACCTACCATGTAACTGTCATTTGTGAAGTTGGTTATACTCGCCAAACACATGCTCTTGATTTAACTGCATAATTGGCCTACGGTCCCACGATGGGGCCTCTTATAAAGTCTGTCTTTGGAAGTTCTAGAAGGATCTCTAGCCGTGTGCTGAAGAAGAGCCTAAAACGGAAAGTCAGGGAATCGAGCCTCCCTACTGGTTTGTCCAAGGGCATCTCGGTTCCCACCTAAACATTACCCCCGAATCAACTGCGAGTTTGGTTTCACGTCATCTCGGGGCGAGTTCTCCGTGCCAGCTTCTGGAGTCTGGGGCTCGTGTTTGAAAATGCCAGTTAGAGTCAGTGTGAGATCGTGCCGGGTTGAGAAGATGACTGAGCCCTGCTGAAGGAGCCCCTCTCCCAGGGAGGAAAGGGGTGGACTGTGTTGTGTCAGGCTGCTCAGGGAGTCCAAGTGGCCAGAGCCTTTGGCAGGATGGCTGGCTCCTGCTGCTCTCTCCGAGCTGCCGTCCACGTACCCAGGCTTCAGGGAGGAGACTTACACAAGAGGGTGGAGAAGTCGCTTCTACAAGATCTGAAACTTCCAGGCACTCTGATCTTTGTAGTCCAGAGGATCCATGGGGTTGTAGGCAAATTTCCAGGTGCCTGTAGGGTCCTTGAATTCCAAGCTGTCCATAGGGCTGTAAGCGCCATAGCTCTGGCCTGACAGGGAGGTGGGCGACTGAGCCAGGGAGGGTCCCATGGAGGGGCCAGAAAGGGGGCTGAGAGCCGGGCCCCCCAACTGGGGCACCATGGGAGAAAGGTAGGGATCCAGGCCACTGAAGAAGGAACTGGGAGACCCATAGGCTGAGGGGGAAGAGCAGAAAGCAGAGGCTGGGGCGTAGGTCATGGCATAGGGTGCTGAGGTCAGAGAAGGCCCTGAGGCCACTAGCCCAGCCCTCTGGGCCTCGGGCAAAGGGGACTCTGAGGCTGGACTCCAAATGGACACGGTGGCCACTGCCGTGGTGGGGGAGCCTGAGGGCCCAGGCAGAGGGGGGCTGTAGGAATCTGAGATGCCCAGGGGGTCGGGACAGACATCAGTGGAGGGCCTTGGGGATGAGCCCGCCTTCCTCTTGGCAGGACGAGCCTTGGCTTGCGCCCCTGGGGGCTGCTGCTGCTGTTTCTGCTGCTGCCGCTGCTGTCT
Source organism: Cnephaeus nilssonii (assembly GCF_951640355.1). Taxonomy (NCBI): domain Eukaryota; kingdom Metazoa; phylum Chordata; class Mammalia; order Chiroptera; family Vespertilionidae; genus Cnephaeus; species Cnephaeus nilssonii. Next base: position 43,692,720 of record NC_137091.1, read on the forward strand.
GCACTTAGCCCTGCGGTTCTTGAACCAAACCTGGGGGGTAAGAGGAGAATGAGGGGGGGCAGAGGTGAGTGGGGAGGAGGCCCTCATGGTGCTCAGGAATGATGCTGCTTACTGGTGAGACATGCCAGAGTCACACCTCTTCACTTTTCAGTCAAATATGGGCCACTCCATCCATCCATCCATCCATCCATCCATCCATCCATCCATCCATCCATCCATCCATCTATCCATCCATCTATCCATCCATCCATCCATCCATCCATCCATACATACATACATACATACAATTATACATACACTAGAGGCCCGGTGCATGAAATTCATGCACTGGGGGAGGGGGCTCCCTCAGCCTGGCCTGTGCCCTCTCACAGGCTGGGAGCCCACGGGGGATGTCTGACTGATTCCCAAGAGGGCCTAAGCCATCAGTCAGACATCCTTAGCGCTGCTGCAGAGGTGGGAGAGGCTCCTGCCACCACAACCATGCTCGTCAGGTCAAGTTTCAAATTGCCCAAACTTTCTCAAAAGTAATTTACTGTTGGTTTACTAAAATCAGGATTCAAACAGGATCCACAGATTGTGTTTACTTATAGATTTCCTAAAGTTTCTCAAATCTCTAACAGTTCCCCGGCTTCTGGCTGAGCAGCGCTCCCACTGTGGGATTGAGCTGAAACTGGCCCTCCAACATCCCCCAAGGGGCCCCAGATTGCAAGAGGGCACAGGCCAGGCCGAGGGACCCTACCAGTGCATGATAGGGGCTGGGGAGAAACACAGAAGGTTGGCCAGCTGAGGAGGGACCGTGGAAGAGATCCAGGGCATGTCCGGCCCGTCTCACTCAGTCCCAATTGGCCGGACCCCAGCAGCAAGCTAACCTATTGGTCAGAGCATCTGCCCCCTGGTCATCAGTGCACATCATCATAGCAACTGGTCAACCAGTTGACTGTCTGCCCTCCCCCAGTGGTCAGTGCACGTCATAGCAAGCAGTTGATCAGCCTTAGCATATCATTAGCATATTATGCTTTGATTGGTTGAATGGCCAACTGGTTAACTGGACACTTAGCATATTAAGCTTTTATTATATAGGATATGTTCATACAAACACACATATATCTATCCATCCAGTCATTCATATGCACATAAATACATTCATCCATCCAATGCATACATGCAATCACACAGATATACATATAACTTTACATCCATACACACATATCCATCCAATCACGTGTACATACATACAATCATACACACACACACACATATCTATATTCATCCATTCAATCAGTTAATAAACATGCACTAACCATCTTCTACATCAGTGAAGCTGACATTCTAGCTGAGAGAGACAGATTATAAACTGTAAGCCAGTAAATAGCATAGTATTTTAGAAGGCGATAAATACTATAAATACTATAGAAGAACTAATTGAGCAGCATAACGGGGAGCAGTAGAGTTGGGGGGAGGTGGGGAAAGATTGCAACTTTAAATCTGACCGTTGGCATAGGTCTCATTGACTGACATGGTGACTTGATTGGCTGCTAAAGATCTTGAACGGGTGATGGGGAATAGCCATTCCAGGGAGAGGGAACAGAGAGTGCAAAGGTCCTGAGGTGAGAGTGTGCTTGCAGGCGTGTTAGGGGCGGAATCAGGGGCCGGTGGCTGGAGTGGAGTGAGAAGTGTAGAGTGGGAGAGACAAGGCCGGTGATGGGGTGAGGACTTTAGGGCCCTTTATGACGGTGGCGGTCACTCTGGGACCTCTCCTTCCTCCCCTCACTCTGGGCCCCAGGAAGGGCTGGGAGGGGCCGAGGGAACAGAACTCCCACCTGAACCCTGGACTCAGGCAGATTGATCTTCAGGGCCACCTCCTCGCGGGCATACACATCCGGGTACTGGGTCTTGGCAAACAGGGCCTCCAGCTCCTCCAGCTGGCTCCGGGTGAAGGTGGTCCGCTCCCGCCGCTGCTTTCTTGGCGCACCTTGTGGGGGGCGGGACAATGGGGCTCTCAGGTGACCGGCCTCCCAGTCTCCTCTTCAGCTGGTGTGAGGCCCTGAGGGTGCGTGGGTGTTCGTCCGCCCTGACCTTCTAGACCTCCCTCTGCCCCTGGGAATGGGGCCCCTTTGGCCTGCCATATTGGGGCTCATGCCTCACCCCGAGGAGAACTGGCGTTAGCCTTGCAAGGAGGTGTATGGATTTATTTTTTTGTCCCCTTTCCAAAATCCCTTAGGCACTAAGACGTAACATTGTGGATATCCAACCATTTCTAGCCTATCAAGGTCCATAATGTTCAATTTAATGGGGGGGGGGGGGAAGCCCAGCTAACAAATAATGCCACCAAAAAATGGAGAGCTCACTTCCCTAACGGACTGGAATTCCACTGGGTCCCCCGTCCAGATTGCTCCCCGCTCCCCCACCCCAGAAGGAACCGCTGTCCTACATCCTAGGAATGTCCATATGCTTCCCTCCAAGCCGCATGGAATAGTGTTTGCATTTGCGTATGGCCCTGATGTTACTTACCCCTGTGGGTGCCCATCATCTTCCCGAGGGCGAGGGACCCCAGAGGCCCCCAAAGAGGGGGCCAGCCCAGGTGTCGGGGAGGAGGGCTGTACTCACTCGGATAAGACACAGCCTGGTGCATCAGATCCACACTGGGGCCACCCAGAGCCAGGGCGTTGACGGAATAGTGGGGCCCCGGGTTCATATACGCCATCATGATCTTCGCAGACACTGGGGCCCAGGTGAGTGGGCCTGCAAGAGAAGAGGCAGACAGCGCTCAAACTCTCCCTTGCTACCTTGTGGTGACAGGAAGGCTTGGGTTCAAATCCTGCCTCAGTTTCCCCTCTATAAAAATGACCTGCTGCCCTAACCAGTTTGGCTCAGTGGACAGAGCGTCGGCCTGCGGACTGAAGGGTCCCAGGTTCAATTCCGGTCAAGGGCATGTACCTTGGTTGCGGGCACATCCCCAGTAGGAGGTGTGCAAGAGGCAGCTGATGGATGTTCCTCTCTCATCGATGTTTCTAACTCTCTATCCCTCTCCCTTCCTTTCTGTAAAAAAATCAATGAAATATATATTTTTAAAAATGACCTGCTGCTAAGGGTCCCAAAGTTTCACTGAACCCTGGCCGGTGTGGCTCGGTTGGTTGGAGCATCATCCTATACAACAAAAGGTGGGGGGTTCCATTTCTAATCAGGGCACATACTCAGGTTTTGGGCTGATCCCCAGTTGGGACATGTGTAGGAGGCAACCAATCCATGTTTCTTTCTCTCTCCTTTCCTCTCTCTAAAATAAATTTTAAAAAATACTGGTGTCCTGGCTGGTGTGCTAAGTGGTTAGAGCATTGGCCCTGTGCACCCGAGGGTTGTAGGTTGGCTCCCCAGCCCTGGTTGGGGCGTGTGTGGGAGGCAACCGATGGATGTGTCTCTCTCTCATCAACGTTTCTCTCTCTCTCCCCCTCCCTCCCTCCCTTCCACTCTGTCTAAAAATCAGTGGACAAAAATGTCCTCGGGTAAGGATTAACAACAACAACAACAAATAAAAGCTCTTCTTCTCCCCAGCCAGTGTTGCTCAGTGGTTGAGCATCCACCTATGAACCTATGAACCAGGGGGTCATGGTTCGATTCCCAGTCAGGGCACATGCCTGGGTTGCAGGCTTCATCCCCAGTGGGGGACATGCAGGAAGCTGCTGATCAATGACCCTCTCTCTTCTCATTGATGTTTCTATCTCTCTGTCCCTCTCCCTTCCTCTTTGAAATCTAAAAATGCTTTTTTTAAAATATTTTTATTGATTTCAGAGAGAAACATCCATCACTTGCCTTCCATATGCCCCCGACCAGGGATCGAACCCACAACTTAGGGGTGTGCTCTGACCAGGAATCAAACCTGCAACCTTTCCGTGTACAGGACGATGCTCCAACCCATTGAGCCACCGGCCAGAGCTGGATAACTTCTTAACCAATTTATACATGTAACCTTTTCAAAAACAAAAGCAACCATAAACTCTAAAAACAACAACAACTAAAGAAAAGAAAGGAAAAAACCATGAGAACCTTCCAAGGGCCTTTATTGCCCTCGTTAAGGTTACCTCTCAGCTTCCCAGGGACAGTGCGTGCTGTTCCCTGAGCGAGGAATGTTTGTCCCCAGTTCAAAGTCCCCTCAGCAGCGAACCCTCCTCCTCTCGTTCCAGCTCAAACATAACTCCCCAGGGAGGCCACCCCACATCCTCAGCTGGATGTTACTCTCTCTCTCTCTCTCTCTCTCTCTCTCTCTCTCTCTCTCACACACACACACACACACAGAGGCTCATTTCTCTCCTGTTGCTCAGGACTTGCACGCATTAAGTAGAACACACATACGTTCTGTCCCCCCAACTCTGTCAACTACCCGAGTGCAGGGACGAGATATATTTCCGTCCCCGCTGTGTTCCCAGCACCCCCGATAAGTATATATATTTTTAAATATGGAACGCTTCACGAATTTGCGTGTCATCCTTGCGCAGGGGCCATGCTAACCTTCTCTGTGTCTTTCCAGTTTTAGTATATGTGCCGCCGAAGCGAGCACCCCAATAAATATTGGAAAAGCAAGTGCATTCACCATGAGGGATGCAACAAGACACACAGCCTCTCCGTTCTCATGGGTGTGAACTTCCAGGTTCCAGTCAGAGAAACGGGCAGTGAACAAGGAAGTAGATTTCTTCCCCCCCCAGAAAAATCAAAATGCTTTCAGAGAGTTTCAAGAACTCCGAGGAAAACTAAACGGGGGTGATAGCCTAATGGCGGGGTGTGGGTGAGAGCAAGGCATCTAATTCAGATCAGGGAAGACCTCTCGGTGAGGGAGTGACCTTGGAGCTGCCGAGGGAAGGACTCCGTGCCGGCCATGGCCAGACCTCAGGGCCCAGGCTTTGCCGGGCAGAGGGAACAGCAGGCGCAAAGGCCTGGCGGCTGGGATTGGTTCTCTTTCTTGGAGGAGAAACACGGTGTCCAGTGTGACTAGAAGGAGTAACCAAGGGGGGACGTGGACTAAGATTGCGTAGGACCCGACAGGAAGGTCCTGGGGAGGCTCGGTGCTGGTAATAGTAACAGCAGAAGCAGCAACAGTCATCATAGGCTCTATGGGTGTCCTATCGGCGCCCAATCATGTCCACCCTGGTCTTCACACCCCCCAACTGTCCTTCCCACTGAGCAGGACTGACGTGTGCAGCCAGCAGGCTGTCACAGAAATGACAGCGCGGCTTCCACGGCTGTCTGTCTCCCTGGAGGGCGCTCAAGCCATCCTGTGGGGAGGTCTGTGCAGCCAGGAACCGAGGCCTCCTGCCCACAGCCATGGGAATGAGCCCCCAGTCAAGCCCTCAAACATGCCGTCCTGGGGGAGCTCTGAGCACAGCGGCCCAAGTCACCTGAGCCAGAACCAGGCAGTCCCACTGCCCCTGGGCTCTTGTCCCTCAGAGACTGTGGGGCATCATAAACCTTCACCGTCCCGAGCTTCCAAGTTTGGAGGTAGTTAGTTACACCGCCGCAGATCCCTCACACCCAAGCCTTCTCCGTGGACACGTCACGGACTCCTCAGCACAACCTGTGTTACTAGGATGTCCCCATTTTACAGATGAGAACATCCGCAGGCTCAGGTGCCAGGACGCGCCCAGGCTGTGCGTGGGGCCCTGGGATTCCTGGAGAATTCCTGACGTCCCTGTTCTCCCAGCCACCCCCATCTCCCACCCCCGCCCCGCCAGCTTTCCTGTGTCCTCTCTCTTCTCCAGAGAGCGGTGATGTTCCATCGGAACCTCGGGAGAGAGTGGGAACAGGGAGAATCGTGAACGTGTCCGGCTCCGGACAATTTGCTGGGCCCAGAACAAGCGCATCCACTTGTGGTGTCTTCGCCCTGGAATCCTCACCGGGTCATTGTGCCAGCGGCTGGCCTCCCGGAAGGCCTGGGATCCTCTCCCTGGCTGATTCCATCCTATGGGTAGGGAATGTGAGCCTCCCTCCCCATCAAGCAGCTGATAATGATAATGACCTCCAATGTGGGGTTTGCCCACTCCTCAGACAGCAGACAAGATTTGAGCAAAGAATAATAAAAACAAGCCCTGGCCCGGTAGTTCAGTGGTTAGAGTGCCGTCCTGATACGCCAAGGTTGTGGCTTTGAATCCCAGTCAGGGCACATACAAGAATCAACCAATGAATGCATAACTAAGTGCAACTACCTGGCCGGTGTGGCTCAGTGGTTGAGCATGGACCTATGAACCAAGAGGTCATGGTTCGATTCCCGGTCAGGGCCCATGCCTGGGTTTCGGGCTTGATCTGCAATATGGGGTGTGCAGGAGGCAGCCGATCAATGATTCTCTCTCAACATAGATGTTTCTATCTCTCTCTCCCTCTTCCTTCCTCTCTGAAATCAATCAATCTATATATATAAAAATAAGTGTAACAACAAAATTCATGTTCCTCTCTCTTCCTATCTCCCCTCTTCTTTCTCTAGTCAATACATAAAATTTTCAAAAAATTAATAACAACAAAAGTAATAGTGGACCCGCATTGAAGACTCTGGGTTTGGCAACGAGGCAGCCGATGCTCTCAGGACGTCAGGGATGCTTCCCTCAGCTGCCTCCCTCCTTCCTGTAGCCCGGAGCTCAGACAACAACGTTCGCCTTTTGTTAGAACTTCCACGAGCCTGGCAGCAGCCCTGTGACCAGCCTGCCGGGTGAGCTTCAAGGCCATGATGTTTCCGGATCCCAAAGAGTAGGGAGAGGGAGACGGCTGTCCCTGCCCTGGGGACCCACCTGCGGGTGCTCGGGGCTCCTGGGGTTCAGCAGCCACTGGGTCCAGGCTCCTACCTGGAGGCTCGCGCCCACCTTGTGGGGACTCACGGAGATCATCCTATTCTACAGGCGGGGAAACTGAGCCTGAAGGTGGGGAAGAAGGGCCCCCCAGGTCAGGCAGCCACAACCAGGCGACCTCCAGTTGGGGTGCCCAACTGCTCGGACACGGCAGCCAGGGCCTCAGAACAAGATCTTGGGAACAATAATCCAGTGAAAACTTCGTTATCATCCCACTTCGCAGAGGGAGAAACCGAGGCTTATAGAGGGGAGTCCCAGTCCCGTCTCACACGTCGGTGGCAGAGCCAGGGCTGAGCCAGCGCCTGTCCCCTGAGCCTGTGCCCTCCCGATCGCTGAGCTCCGCGGCCTCTTAGGACACTCACCACCACCCCACGGAGCCCGGACGTCCAACTCTCAAATGAGAGAACGGAGGCTGCGTGTGGTTCTGCTCATTCTCAAGGTCACACACGGTGTGTATGGCACAGCCAGGGACAGAAAGGCGCCAGAGCCCTGCCCTTGACCCTCAAGTCTACCCGGGACTCCCCCAAAGCAGGATGAGGCCAGCGACACGGGCTTGCCGTGGCTCATCCGACTGAGGCCCCGATGTCTGCACAGCGAGAAAGGGCCGGCTTCCCATCCAGACTCAATAGCTCCACGTCAGCCGTGGCAGGACTCGCCCAGCTCAGCCTCCTTCAAGGTCCTCCTTCTTCAGGTCTCCGTGGCCCGTGAGCTCCTCCATCCGTGGGACCAGGACCTGAGGTGCATGTGCCACTACCCAAGACGGGACCTGGGAAAGGCCGAGCCTCTGGGCTCAGTGAGGTCCCCACATAATCAGTTCACCATCACTGTGACCCCCAAATCGCCCCCTTCCCGGGCCCCTTGGGCATTCTCTCAGTCTCCCCTCCCTCCTTCCTGTAGCCCGGAACCTTGGCCCTCTGTGTGTGGCCTCAGTTCTGCTTGTCATTCATCCATCTACTCAACACATATTTAGGCATCCCCAGCCCATGGCAGGCATGGGAGGGAATCCAGGTTCCGTGGGGAGACAGGCGGTCGGTGGACAAACGCACAAACGATGAGAAAGTTTCAGGCGGTGGTGAGTTTTAAAGAACATGCCCACAGGGAGGTGCGCTAGGTGCTGTCAAGCGGGCGAGAGGCCCCAGCCCTGGAAACCGAGAGAGCTCGGAGGTGTCATTGCCCCTGACTCCTTCAGCGTCCCCAAGCCACGGCCCCCCATCCACCCTCATTCTCTCCTGCTGCAGTCACAACCCAGCGGGGTCCCCGACCGTCAGGATGGAACCTCTGTTCCACGTGGGATTCTGCCATCAGACGTGCAAACAGTCTGGAATACAATGAGCCCCACTTCCTGTCCCCTCTCTCGCACCCATCCCCGCCCCCTCGGGGGCTCCCGCAGACACTCACCTTCAGGAAGGAGGGACAGGGCCCACGTCCGTCTGGGACAGTTGTCAGATGGCAGAGGCTGAAGGAAACGGGTCCCCTCACATGGGGAGATTTTAAGCCCCGACTGGGAGTGATGTCATTTGCCATGTGGCCTGGATCTCGGAGGGTAATCCTGGCCCCGGGTGGGGGACTGGGCGCCGGGAGGTGACATTGGCCGGGAGGGGGAGGGGCACCCATCTGCCTAATCCCCTCCGCTCCCCACCATGACATCTTGGCAATTAGGGCTGAGGGGAAAGGGAGGCCCCAACTCCTGCCTGTGACTGGGAGCCCCCAGTCCTCAGGGAAGGGCTTCCTTAGGCCTCACTGGTGAAAGGGGGAGGAGAAAAATGCTGGGGTTCCTGAGAGGTCGTTTGAAAAATGAGGAAGCAGGGCTTTCTGGGGCCTTCTCCTGGGTCGCCCTTTCTCTCCCACCGGTCTGCCTGCCAATGAATTCATCTCCGCTCTGCTCCGTTGCTCTCTTGTTCTGCCTCTGTTTCCCCTCTTTGGCCTCAGCCCCCATCACTCTCATCTCTGACATTCCTGTGTCTTCATCTCCAGACATCAACTTGCTTGTTCTCTCTCTCTCTCCCTCCCTCCCTCCATGCCAATGGTCTGTGTTTGGGGTCTCCGTGCCTCAGTTTCTCTTTTCTTTGGGCCTCAGATTATACCTCTGCCAATTTGCCTGTGTGTCCCTCTCTCATTCTCCATTTCTGTGTCTGTCCCTAGCTTTGTCGGTTCACCTACATTTCTGTCTTGGTCTCTCTTACGCTCTTTCTCTCCTTCTGTTTTTCTCTCTGTGACTCCATCCGCCTGTGTTTTGGTTTTGGCATCTGTGCACCTGTCTCTCTCAGCCTCTGTGTCTCTCTTCGCCTGCCTCCTTGTCTGTCCACCTCTCCCTGTAACCCCAGCCTGCCCTCAGTACCCCGATCCTTCTTTATCCAACCTCTTAAGCTCCAATCTCCCTTCCGGTTTCTTTCTCTCTTCCCTGCTTCTTCCTCTGATTCTTGTTCTCTAACTTTCTCTTCATTTCTTTTTATTTTTTAATTTTTATTGATTTCAGAAAGGAAGGGCGAGAGAGAGAGAGAGAGAGAGAGAGAGAGAGAGAAATTGATCAGTTGCCTTCTGCATGTCCCACACTGGGAATTGAGCCCACAACCCAAGCATGTGCGGACCAGGAATCAAACTGTGACCTCCTGGTTCATAGGTCAACGCTCAACCACTGAGCCACGCCGGCCGGGCTCTCTTCATTTCTTTCTCCCTATCTAGGCACCTCTCTCGTTCTCTACTCCTGATTGTCCTTGTCTCTATTGCCCTGTTTTCTTCTCTCTGCCCCCTCTCTGTCTCTCTCTTTGGATATTAATATCTCCCTGAGCTCCTGGTCCCCACATGAGTCTCTTCTACTTCCCCACACACCCAAACATGCACGTTCACACACACATGCACACCCACACATACGTGCATGAGATCAAGGTAATCCCGCCTTGTGGCTGGGACCTTGTGTCTCACCATAAGGGGCCCTTTCTTTCTTGACCTCCCCCAAACCTCCTGCTAGGAGAGATTAAGGCCAGCAGCCTGGCTGGGGAATCAGGGCAGGTCTCATTAGCTGGAGGAGCCTGGGACGACAGGGAGAGAGGGAGGGGCTGCCTGACCCACAGAGGTCAGTTAGGAGACTACTTGGTGGAAGAGTCCTTCCTATAGCAGACCCACCTGGCCCGCCGGAGCAGGGAAGGGCAGATGGCCATGCAGGAAGAGGGAAGAGCTAACAGGTCTTTGCAGGCTCATGGGAGAAGGTGTCAGCTACTCTATAGCACCTCCTCCTGGAATGTTGGCACTAATTGGCTCTGAGGCTCAGAGTCCCCCCAGGGTGGGAGGGTGTGGAGAGCTGGGTTTCAGAAGGTCTTTGCATGCATGTGGCCCTGAGGTCAAGTATACTGAGGCCAAACCCACGGTGCTTAGCCTGGAGCTAGTTGCTTTCTTTTTCATCTAAACCCAGTGACTCAGAAGGAAATCTTAGCATTTACCTTTGCTCTCCCCATTTTTTTCCTCACCTCCCACATCCAACCCATCTATAAATCCTGTCATCTCTTCTTTCAGAGAATGGTCCTATTGAAATCTACAAAATGCAGCTGGGAGAAATTTTAAAGGGCCAAAGTCAATGATGAAATATACCATGTTCGTGGATGGGAATAATTAATATTGATTGTTAAGATGTCCATCCTTCTCAAACTAATCTTTAGATTAACTGCAATCCCAATCAAAATCCCAGAAGGGTATTTTTATAGTAATTGACAAGCTGATTCAAAAGTCTATCTGAAGCCCAGCCAGTGTGGTTCAGTGGTTGAGCGTCTGTCTCATATCAATGTTGTTTTCTCTCCCTCCCTCCCTCCCTCCCTCCCTCCCTGTTTCCCTCCCTGTTTCCCTCCCTCTCTCCTTCCCTCCCTTCCAGTCGCTCTAAAAATCAATGGAAAAAATATCCTTGGGTAAGGATTAACAACAACAACAAAAAGGTACACAGTTCAATGTTTTATAGTTTCTTCACAGAGTTATGTATCTATCACCACAATCAATTTGAGAACATTTTTGTCACCACAGATAGAAACCTCCACACATACATATAACCAGTTATTCCCAATTTCCCCTCCCCCCAATTCCTGGCAACCACCAATCTACCTCTGACTCTGGATTTGCCTATTCTGGAGATTTCCTATAAATGGAATTCTACAACATATTACCTTTGTGCCTGGCTTCTTTCACTCTGAGTAGTATTTGAAGGTTCGCCATGCTGCAGCTGGGGTCAGCACTTAATTCCTCCTTATGGTGAAATAATATTCCATTGTATGAATATGTGATGTTTTGTTTATCCCTTCATCATCTGGCAGTGGTTTTAGTTTGTGTCTGCTTTTTGGCTATTGTGAATAGTGCCGCCATGAACTCTCCTGTATTGTAATGTATCCTATATAATAAAGAGGTAATATGCGAATTGACCATCACTCCAACACACAAGATGGCCGCCCCCATGCGGTCAAAGATGGCTGCCCCCATGTGAACACAAGATGGCCGCCACAAGATGGTCGGCAGGGGAGGGCAGTTGTGGGTGATCAGGCCAGCAGGGGAGGGCAGTTAGGGGTGACCAGGCTAGCAGGGGAGGGCAGTTGGGGGCAACTAGGCTGGCAGGGGATGACAGTTAGGAGCAATGAGGCTGGCAGGGGAGGGCAGTTAGGGGCAATCGGGCCAGCAGGGGAGCAGTTAGGGGTCAATCAGGCTGGCAGGGGAGTGGTTAGGGGGTGATCAGGCAGACAGGCAGGCAGGCAGGCAAGTGGTTGGGAGCCAGCAGTCCTGGATTATGAGAGAGATGTCATGAGATCAGACCTAAATGGGCAGTCGGACATTCCTTGAGGGGACCCAGATTGGAGAGGGTGCAGGCTGGGCTGAGTGACACACATCCCCTGTGCATGAATTTCATGCACTGGGCCTCTAGTATTCTCATAAAACAGTATCAGTAACCTTGTCCATTCATTTACAACTCTATTGGCCAAATATGTTGCTACACTCCCAAATTCTTGCGGGCAGGGAATATGGCTTTCCTGGTCACCACTGCCTTCCCAGCATTTTAAAAAAAATATTAAAATTAAAACACAACAACACATTTTATTTGAGAGAGAGAGAGAGAGAGAGAGAGAGAGAGAGAGAGAGAAACATTGATTTGCTGTTCCACTTATTTATGCATTCATTGATTGACTCTTTTTTTAAAATATGTTTTTATTGATTTCAAAGAGGAAAGGAAAGGAAGATATAGAAACATCAATGATGAGAGGGAATCATAGATGGCTGCCTCCTGCACGCCCCCTACTGGGGACTGAGCCCAAAACCTGGGCATATGCCCTTGACTGGAATCCAACTTGGGACCCTTAAGTCCAAAGGCCAATGCTCTATTCACTGAGCCAAACCAGCCAGGGCCATTGGTTGATTCTTGTATGCACCCTGACCAGGGCACATATTGAGTCTTCTCATCCATGAACATGATATATTTCATCATTGACTTGGGTCTTTTTAAATTTCTCCCAGTTGCATTTTGTAGATTTCAGTAGGACAATTCTCTGAAAGAAGAGATGACAGAATTTATGGATGATTGGACATGGGAGGTGAGGAAAAAATGGGGAGAACAAAGCTAAATACCAAGATTTCCTTCTGAGTCACTGGGTTTAGATGAAAAAGAAAGCAATTTGCTCCAGGCTAACCATGGCCTCAGTATACTTGACCTCAGGGCCAAGTGCATGCGAAGACCTTCTGAAACCCAGCTCTCCACACCCTCCCACCCTGGTGGGACTCTGAGCCTCAGAGCCAATTAGTGCCAACATTCCAGGAGGAGGTGCTATAGAGTAGCTGACACTTTCTCCCATGAGCCTGCAAAGACCTGTTTGCTCTAACCAATTGAGCCACATGGCAAGGGCCGACTTCCCAGCATTTATAAGGTATGTAAACCTGCTAGATGATAAGAGTTGATGGATTGTAGTATTTTACACTACAGAACATTAAGTAGCAGTTCAAAATGAAGAGTTAGACATAAATAAAAATATCTATATGTTTTATTTGATTTTGACCTTTCAGGTAATTTCCAGCTTGCTGGATGGTGAACCTTCTTAGCGAGGCTTACCCTGACCCCTGATCCCTGACGCCACAAGGGTCCTGGCACAAGAAGATGAGGTCACTTAGGAGTCTGGACAGAACAGATTCATCTCCAGTGTCCTTCTGATGGTCTTTAGCCAAGGGACCTTGACAGATATCACCAAGTCTGTCTTAGAAACCAGCCCACACTCCAAAGCATAAAAGGCCAAGTTCTCCATCCCCTCCCCCAACCCCAGGCCTGGCCCCTCTTCTCAGCTTTTTCCATCCAATCAGCAGCATGTGGCACCTAATATTTTGTTTGTTACACCATGTTTTTCTTTAGACATCATTGAGAAGGGGGGCTCTAGTCACAATTTATAAACCAAGTAATTGGTCAGATTATCCCTTGTGGACATCAGGGCCATCAACTGTCCCAGTGACCAATGTGCTCCCAGGAAGCAGAAACAATGTCCAGTTAGGGGAGACCCCACCCTGAGACAGGAAGAGGCAGTTCAGACGGTGAGCTGAATCTAGCAAGGAGATCTCATAGTTTTGTGTGTGTGTGTTTTTGGGTTTTTTTTGTATTCGATCACTCAGGTCATTGTCTCTCCCATGGATTCTAATAAAAGTCCCCTGGGGATGAGCATTGCCAGTTGTCCTGTCTCCTGACCCGAGTCCCCAGCAGACCCTGGACAAGGAAAGAGTCCAGCCCAACGATTAGACACGGGCCTGTGTGGCTCAGAGGGGCTGGACTGGGTGACCAGTGACACATAGACCAGACCCAGGTCATTCATTCACAAGGGAAATCAGCTAACTGTCCACCTGCAACCCCATGTCCCCTTCACCACACAGGGAAACCAGCCCGACCCCAAACCATGGTTGGGGCCAGTGTGTCTGAAGTTTCCTACCTCCAGGACGTGGAGGGGACAACATGAAGAATGGACTGGAAAAGTGTGAGTGGGTGCTGGAGACCTGGGGAGAGGCAGCTGGATGGTGGGAGAGGTAGGGCTCCCAGGACCAGGAAGGGAGAGGATGACCCCAGGATACTGACTGGTCTACTGGAGAGACTCTTTCCTGCGGTGGGGATCCCCCACAGACACAAGGCAGGGTCCCCCTAAGTTAGAGCCCCCAGAGCTTGGGACCAAGGCAGTCTTGCCACTGAGGTCTCCCAGACCCCCAGGACAGGGATTGGGTGCAGTAGCTGCTCAATCAAAGAACTAATCAATGGCCCTAACCAGTTTGGCTCAGTGGATAGAGCATCGACCTTCGGACTGAAGGTCCGATTCCGGCCAAGTGCACATCCCCAGTAGGGGCTGTGCTGGAGGCAGCTGATTGAAGTTTCTCTCTCATCGATGTTTCTAACTCTATCCCTCTCCCTTCCTCTCTGTAAAAAATCAATAAAAATATATATTTTTTTAAAAAAGAACTAATCAGCCGAAACTGGTTTGGCTCGGTGGATAGAGCGTCGGCCTGCGGACTGAAGGGTCCCAGGTTTGATTCCGGTCGAGGGCACGTACCTTGGTTGCAGGCACATCCCCAGTGGGGGTTGTGCAGGAGGCAGCTGATCGATGTTTCTCTCTCATCGATGTTTCTAACTCTCTATCTCTCTCCCTTCCTCTCTGTAAAAAATCAATAAAATATATTTAAAAAAAAAAAGAACTAATCAATGATTGTGGCTGCTGCAGGGGCGGGCAAGGAAAGGTGGATCCCAGGACCCTAGGCTGTGCCCTGTGGGCTCACCAGTAGGTGCTATTGAAGCTCCAGGCCTGTGGACAGAGTCTTATGTGCAGAGTGCCTACCAGCATCCAGGATGCAAGAACCGGAGTCTCCCATGGGTGAGTCTGCCAACAGAAAGGGCAGCAGACGGGGCTGTGCGGGTGGGATCCTGGGGCTGGGGCTGGAGGCTCCTGGGCATTCAGACCAGGGCCAGCTTGTCTGGGGGGCTTAGTGGGTTTGGGGATGGAATGACACCGCTGGGGTGGCTTCAGTCATGGAATGGAGGAGTGGTGAGGGCCGGGGGAGGGGAAGCCCACCCGGGACACCAGCCTGGGTGAGCCTGAGGCCCCCACCACGCCCGCCTTCCCTGGCTGTGGGCCCCCCAATAAGAACACAGGCGCTGTGGCCAGGCCCATTTCAGAGATGTGGGTGATGAGGCCTAGAGAGGTCGGGGGCCGGGATAGGAAGGTGGAGGGGCATGGCTGATCCCGGTGCCACATTCTTCCCCACTCAGGCCTGGGCCTTCACCTGCTCACAAGGGTCTGGCCTAGGCAGGGGAAAGGGTCCTGAGGGGCTGGGGACTGTCTGTGGGTCCATCTTACCCTGTTTTGCCTTTGGGCTAGGCTCCCCGCTGTCCCCAAACCCCCCAAGGAAGACGCAGCAGCAGGAGCGCATGGTATACAGCACAGACCAGCGGCGGGAGCTGGAGAAATTCTTTAAGAGGAACCGTTATGCGAGCTATGAGGAACGCGAGACCCCGGCGGCCAGGCGGAACCTGAAGAAGCACCAAGTGCAGGTACAGCCGCACCCCCAACCCCGACCCCAGAAATCACCCCACCGGCTGCCACTGCCTCAACTGCCCACTGGCCACCTCCTCGTCCTCCTGTGATGCAGGTGGGGAGACCAGACCAGAGGACCAAGTGCTGCCCAGGGTCACCCGTGTGGTCCGGGGCCTGGCCCCCGAGTCCACCTCAGCCCTGTGTGCGGGACAAACTGGCCAACACGGTGCAGCCCCTCGGTCCTCCCCAGGCTCGGACCCAGACCGCCAGGCCTCTGGGAACACGGGGACCCTCTCACGCAGACCCCTTCCTGGCCCCTGGGTGTCCAAGCCGTGCCCCTCCTGCCCTCTGCGCCTTCCCCGGAGCCCACGCCACCCCGGGGCCAATAGTTGGGGCTGGGGGCGGAGGGAGAGGGGGAGGCCGGCCCTTCTCCCCTGAGCCTCCTCACCCCTGGGCGGAGGTGACTGCATGGAGCTTCTCCCCTCTTACACTTGCTCCCTGTCCCCTCTCCCCCCAGGTGTGGCTCAAGAACCGCAGGGCCAAAGACCGCAGGCTGCAGCGACTGTGCGGGCAGCAAGGCCCGGGAGACCCCGCTGCGCCCCAGGAACCGGGAATCTGCACCCCTCAGCCTGTGCCTGCGCCTGCGCCTGCTGGCTCTGTGTTTTCTTGGGTCCCCGTGTTCTCCCAGGGCCCAGGTTTCTGCAGCTGCCCTCCTCGCAGCCCCCTTGTAAGTCTTCCCAGCAGCAGATCCCAGCGCGTATAGCTACAGCCAGACCTGGTGGGACCCTGCACAGGGCGCCCAGAGCACGGCCCCGCTGCTCCAGCTCCAGCTCGAGCTGAGCCCCCTAAGCTGTTGTGACCCCTGATTTCACAGAGCTGTGCTCACCCTAAAACCCCTTGGAGGGACCCTCCTTCTCCACCCCGGTGCAAAGGAGAGGACTTTATGGATTAGGAGGACTGGGCGTTGCTGGCTCTATAAGGGATTGGGTCCTTGCAAAGTCTTATAGATCCCATGGTGCCAGAGGGGACTGGGGTGTCTGGCCAGGGTGTTGCATCCACGTGGGTGTGGGAAGCAGTGGCCACTGGTTACCCTTTTTAAAATCATTTTTAAAAATTGATCTTTATTGTTGAAATTATTACAGATGTCCCTCTTTTTTCCTCCCATAGCTCCCCTCCACCTGGTTCCCACCCCACCCCAGACCCTCCCACACTATTGTCTGTGTCCACAGCTAATGCATATAAGATCTTTGTCTAATCTCTTCCCTCACCCCCCACACACTCCCTTCCCTCTGAGAATCGTCCGTCTGTTCCATGTCCATGCCCCTGATGCTATTCCATTCACCAGATTTTTATTCTGTTCATCAGATTTTTTTATTCACTTGATTTTTAGATTCACTTGTTGATAGATATGTATTTGTTGTCACTTCGTTGTTCATATTTTTTATCTTTACCTTTTTCTTCTTCTTCCTCTTCTTAAAGAATAACCTTCAGCATTTCATATAATACTGGTTTGGTGGTGATGCACTCCTTTAGCTTTTTCTTGTCAGTGAAGCTCTTTATCTGACCTTCAATTCTAAATGATAGCTTTGCTGGGTAGAGTAATCTTGGTTGTAGGTTCTTGCTATTCATCACTTTGAATATTTCTTGCCACTCCCTTCTGGCCTGCATAGTTTCTGTTGAGAAGTCAGCTGACAGTCGTGTGGGCACTCCCTTGTAGGTAACTGTTTTTCTCTTGCTGCTTTTAAGATTCTCTCTTTGCCTTTGCCCTTGGCATTTTAATTATGATGTGTCTTGGTGTGGTCCTCTTTGGATTCCTCTTGTTTGGGGTTCTCTGTACTTCCTGGACTTGTAAGTCTATTTCTTTCACCAGGTAGGGGAAGTTTTCTGTCATTATTTCTTCAAATAGGTTTTCAGTATCTTGCTCTCTCTCTCTCTTCTTCTGGCACCCGAATAATTTGGATGTTGGTACGCTTGAAGTTGTCCCAGAGGATCCTTACACTATCTTCATATTTTTGGATTCTTTTTTCTTTTTGCTTTTCTGGTTGGGTGTTTTTTGCTTCTTCATATTTCAAATCATTGATTTGATTCTTGGGATCCTCTAGTCTACTGTTGAATCCCTGTATATTACTCCTTATTTCAGTCAGTGTATGCTTAATTTCTGACTGGTCCTTTTCCTTTTTTTTTTTTTTTTGGCATTCTCACTAAGATCCTTGAAAGTCTCACTAAGTTCCTTGGAGGTTTCTAGAAAATTCTTGAGTAACCTTATAACCATGGTTTTAAACTCTATATCCAGTAGTTTGCTTTCTTACATTTCTTTCATTTATGACATGTTTCTTTGTCTCCGCATTTTGTCTGCTTCCCTGTGTTTGTTTCTATGTATTGGGTAGCTGCTAAGTCTCCTTGAGTTCATAGAGTGGCCTTGTGTAGTAGGTGTCCTATAGGGCTCAGTGGCTTAGCCTCCCCAATCACCTGAGGTGGACACTCTTGGTGCACCCCTTTGTGGGCTGTGTGTACAGTTTTGTTGTAGTTAAGCCTTGATTGCTGTTGGTGTCACTGGGAGGAATTGACCTCCAGGCCAATTGGCTGTGGCGACTACAATGGGAGAATGGCTGTGCAGGAGACACCCTTATGGAGCAGGACTTGCTTCAGTGGGGCTTTGGTGCTCACTGAGTCTTCCCCTGAGTGTGTCACTTATGGATGTGAAGAGTTGTAACCTGGTATGGTCTGACACTGACCACTGGGTGCACTGGCTCTTGGGTCTCCAGGGAGGTGCAAAGTCAGCCACTGCCTGGGGCCACCCAGCAGGAGCTACAGAGAGATCTGCAGATTCCTTCTCTTTTATCGGGTTTGAAAGTCCCCAGACGAGGTCCAGCTGTGAAGCAACGCAGGCTGGTGCTGGTGCCAGGTCTTGGGCCTTTTATCGACAGGTTTGGGGCTCCCTGACCCAGCTGCATTTGTCTAACATGTTTTTAGCCTGAGAAAGGACAGACCATTCATATGCAAAAGTTGCTGCACACAGCTTGGGCGGGGTTGTACATTGGATGAGGCGGGGTCTCAGGGAATCACCAGGGCAGAGCAAATGGAAATGGCTGCCAGTCAGCCCTGCACCAGGGCGGTCCCAGCACGGGAGCAATGATGCTGCGAGCACCTCTGTCTGGAAGAAAGCTGCACCCGTGTTCCTGCTGCGATGCCAGGACAGTCCAGTTTCTCCCCGTATGTGTCTGGGTCCCCCAGAGCCTCGCCCTAGTGCTGGAGCTCAGAGGATGTGGGACCTTGTAAGAGGAGCAGCTGGGTCTCCAGCAGCCTGTGTCACTCAGCCCCAATCCGCACTGATTTTCACAGTCCGTAGTTCTTATGGCCCATAGGGACTTCTTTCCCCAGCTCTGGGACCCTGGGCTGGGGGGCTGGTGTGGGGCTGGGACTCCTCACTCCTCCAGGCGGCCTCTGCAGAGGCGATCTCCCTCCCGATTAAAAAAGCGGCACACGTGGGTGCCGGACCAGCCCGTTCTGCGCCTCCACACCTCCCACCGGTCTCAGTGTGCTTTCTTCTTTACTGCTCTGGTTGTAGGACTTCCACTCATCCAGCTTTCCCGCAGTTCTGGATGATAGTTGTTCTGTATTTTATTTTTTTAAAAATATATTTTTAAATATATTTCTTTATTGATTTCAGAGAGGAAGGGAGAGGGAAAGAGAGATAGAAACATCAATGATGAGAGAGATTCATTGATCAGCTGCCTCCTGCACGCCCCCTATTGGGGATCGAGCCCACAACCCCGGCATGTGCCCTTGGCCAGAATCGAACCTGGGACCCTTCAGTCCGCAGGCCGACGCTCTATCCACTGAGCCACACCGGCCAGGGCTGTTCTGTATTTTAGTTGTGATTTTGATGTGGTTGTGGGAGGCAGCCAGTACAGGTGTTTACCTGGGCCGCCATCTTGGCTCTTCCCGCCGGTTACTCTCCTGCAGTGTGGACGCACCTCCATGTATCCAGCTTGGGGAGGAGGCATTGCTGTGTTCTCTGTGCGGCCACCACATCCCGCTGCTCCACTGTCCTCGCTGTGCTATTGAGGGTGCACGTGACCTTGCTGCAGTTTCTCGGGGCTCGGAGCGGAATTGCTGCTCCCGGTGCATGTTCTGCTGTAGTGATGCTGTCCCTGAACTTCCCAAAGGACCCAACCCAGCCTCATAGGCCATTTAATTTGAATTGCATTAAATCCATGAACGTTTCTGGCGGTAACTGACATCTTTATACACGACCTCGAGCTTTACAAACTAAGTGGACTGTTCCTTCCTTGGGTTGTTTATGGAGTCTTCATGATGTGTTATTTTTTAAAAATATATTTTATTGATTTTTTACAGAGAGGAAGGGAGAGGAATAGAGAGTTAGAAACATCGATGAGAGAGAAACATCGATCAGCTGCCTCCTGCACACCTCCTACTGGGTATGTGCCTGCAACCAAGGTACATGCCCTTGACCGGAATTGAACCTGGGACCCTTGAATCCACAGGCCAACGCTCTATCCACTGAGCCAAACCAATCAGGGCAACGATGTGTTATTTTAATCATCGAGGCCTGAGGTACATATTTTTGTAGGTTTATTTCTAGTACTTTTTTATTGCCTAACGTTTTGGATGGTATTTTTAAAATATGTCCTGTTTAGAGGATTCTTTGTTATCAGTTGATTCTAAATTTTGAGCCAAGGACCTGACTCAAATTGTTAAAACTCTGTAACCTTTCTGGACACTGTTTGGGGCTTGATTGTTTGAAATTTAATCAAGTGCACGGTTGCCTTGTTTCCTGCAGAGCCTGTGAGTGTTGCCCCCTCCTTTGATACCCCCACCCCAGTAGGGTAGGAGCCCTGCTCACCCCTCCTCCATCGTTGGCTTCCTCTACCACCCTCTGGTGGCCATCCTGGCCTCTGCATCTCCCACAGCTGGTTCCCTGACCCTGTCCTGGTCCCATTTAGCAAATGCTCCAATCCTCTTAGGCCCTGCCAGCCTCCCCAGAATAGAAAGAATTAGATCCGATTTGGGGCCTGGCGGGGCGGGGAGGGGGGGTGCACGTATGTGAATGGCTGTAGAGGGGAGTGCTGGGGTCGGGGAGGGGAAGACAGACCGCCAGGATGTAATGAAGGCCTCTCCTGTTTATCTGAGGCTAAAACCACTGAAACCACAACTCCATTCAGACCCCCGTACTGTAGGAGGGGCAGGAAGAAATCGAAATTTCCATCTCTCTCAGGAGAGGGAGCTGAGGCGGGGGAGTCTGTGGGGGCAGGGAGCAGGAGAGGAGATTCAGGTTCACACCCTGGGCAGGGAGCAGGGAGGGTGGTGCCCCTGGGGTCCTCCAAGCATCCAAGGACCATCAGCAAATGGGAACGGAGTTAATGTTTTAACGAATGGAGATAGAGTTTGGCTTAGTCCTGACCAGCTGAGTAGAAAATGGCTGGGTTAAGTGAAACTGGATCCCTCTCTTCCTCACCGTCTCAGTTCCATCGCATCTCTTCCCCAGCAGGGCCAGCACCCCTTCCCAACCTCCTCCTGAATCCTCCCATCTCCTAGGAGGCCCCTCCCACCTCTCCTCACAAGCCCTGTGGTGCCCTGACCACCCCCCAGACTGCCCCCTCAGCTCAGGAAGGAGGGGGGTGGTGACTTCCTGGAGGCAGGTCCCCATATCTAGGTCCTCCAGGTTAGTGCCAGAGCAAGAATTTCCTTTTGTTTGTGTACTTGTAGCAAAACTAATAATAATAATAAAAATGTTTAAATGGTTGCACCACCAGTCACATGGCTGTGGACAGCACTGTTGATCTTGTTGGGACCTCCAGTGAGCCCTACAATCCATAGTGACCCATCTTGGGTGGTTTCCATGGTGATCCTTGTAGATCTATTGGTCTCCATGACATCCATGGTAAAGATGTGAGTCTGTGTGCTTTGCTCTGGAGGAGATGGAGCTTTTAGACTCAGCCACGGCATTTGTAAAGAAAAGGACTCGGGATATATAACGAGAGTTCACTGTACCTTCAACAAATGTGTGAAGTTCAAGCTTAATTCCATTCTGGGTGCTCTGGGGTGGAGATGGCAGGGGTGCAGGTGGAAGTGTCCTGGCCTTGTGAAGATTGGAGAGAGGGGAGAAGGGAATCTAGAGCCCAGGAATGAGGGGGCTGGAGGGACCAGAGGTCTCAGAATTCAACAGGTGTCTGAGTCACAGGAAACACCCAGGGAACAGCGTGGGTAATGAGGACCCAGCGACACGGGATGTCCCACTGTCCAGGAGGAACGAGCGTGGGACAGATACTGAGAAGGCAACCACATCCACGGGGCTGGAGGAAGAGGCAGGCAGGTGACCAGCTTCTTGTTTTGGTTTCTGTGGGCCTCCGTGTCTAAGATGAAAAGATGGGAATTGGAGAAACGTGAACAGGTAAGCCATTCCCCAGCAGCAACCAACGGAGTCTGAGTGGCACAGAGGATGGAGCACTGCTTGAGTTGGACAGAATCACCACCTGCGGCCCAGGGGTGCTGGCTCCTCGGCCTGGCAAGAGAGAAGGTGGGCCTGCACCTCACCTGGAGTTGCTCACAGGATCCCTCCCTCCACCCAGACATGTGCCCTGGCTCCCCCAGACTCCAGGTCTGCCAGGGCGTGTGGGCTCCCTACAGGGTTCGCACTGCAGGGGGTTTAGCCACCTGCCTCATCCCAGATCCCATGGTTCTCGAACTTTGTCATCTGGAGTTTTGTCTTGTTTTTATAATATAACTAGGGGCCCAGTGCACAAATTCGTGCACCTTGAAAGGAACTGTGGGCTGCGAGGATGCTGTGGGCACAGGGGCGGGTCTTGGCCCATCCTCCGTGCCCCCGCCTGGCCACTCCCAATGCGGCCCCAGTCCCCTGTCTGCCGGCAGCCGCGCCAGCAGCGGTGCGAGTGGGGCTGGCACTGTCAGTGGATGCAAGCAGCAGCTGCTGCCCTGATCTCTACTCAGGAGCAGGAGGAGGTGGAGAAGCCCTCATGGGCAATCCGGGTCAGCAGCCACTGCTCACACCCGCTGATGATGCCGAGCAATCGGGACCAGCTCTGGGCACCGGCAGCAGGTGTGAGCAGCGGCTCTGGCACTGGCAGAGGATGTGAGTGGGGCCATGCCAGCAGTGGGTGCAAGAGGCCCAAGATCTCCCCTCAGTAGCAGATTGGGGCTGGCAGCCACTGAGGGGCAATTGGGGCTGGCAGCCACTGCTCACACCCGCTGATGGCACACAGCGAGTGGGGCCGGCGCCGGCAGCAGGTGCAAGCGCTGGGCAGGACTGCGGTGCGCGGAAGCAAAGAATTTTCAGTAACCACCAGAGGCTCGCCCCGATGGCAGCGACCGGCGCCCCGCCTTGGTCTGGTGCCCCTGCTCACCTGCTCCACCATCCCACCGTGGCTGACGCCTGCCATGTTCTGCACACGCCCCCTGGTGGTCAGCGCCCATCATAGCAACCGGTTGTTCAGTTGTTCTCATTGTTCCACCGTTCGGTTTATTTGCATATTAGCCTTTTATTATATAGGATTTTATTGATTTCAGAGAGGAAGGGAGAGGGAGAGAGATAGAAACATTAATGATGAGAGAGAATCATTGACCTGCTGCCTCCTGCATGCTCCCTACTGGAGATCAAGTCCACAACCTGGGCATGTGCCGTTGATTAGAATCGAATCCAGGACCCTTCAGTCCACAGGCCAATGTTCTATCCACTGAGCCAAGCTAGAGCGATCACCTGGAGTTTTAACATTCTTATGCACCAGGCCAGGTAAGCAGTGTCTCTGGGAGTGGGATTTGGGCACCAGCTCCTAAGGGACCCTGACTGGTGTGGATTAGTGGTTAGAGCGTTGGCCCAAGCACTGAAGGGACGCAGGTTGGATTCCCAGTCAAGGTCATGTACCTGGGTTGCAGGTTCAACCCCCTGCCCCAGTTGGGGTGGATGTGGGAGCCAACCAATCGATGTGTCCCACACACAGATGTTTCTCTCTCTTTGCCCCTCAATCCCTTACACTCTCTAAAAATCAAAGGAAAAACGATCCTCGGGTGATAAGTATCAACAACAAAAAGCTCCCAAGGGATTTTAAGGTGCAAATCTCGGTCAAATTTCTGCTGAGGAGTAGATGGACTCAGATAATATATTGCTGTCATTATTGAGACCAGGCATAGACTTTATTTCGTGAAAAGAAAATTCAAACTCACTGTATCTTATTCCACCTAAAAAAAAAAATCAAGTGCTATAAAAAGAAATATTTTTTCAAGGGTCTCTGTTGTTTTTATAGTAAATGAATACAGTATCCGCCCATAATTTTGCTTGTAAAAATTTTTTTTAAAAACTATTGTTTGACTCTGTACTTGAATTCCTCTAAATAAAAGGCCTAACAGGAAAATAACCTTAAACTTAATGCCGTTTTAAAATTGTTGTCACCGTAAACAACTTGCAAGAGACCCAGTTGGGTCAGATCAAAGATGGGGTTCATTCAGGGGCACCCATAGGACTGGGGGAGAGACTGGGTGTCCACATACCTGTTGTGATGTCTTCCGGCCAGCAGGGGGCACCAATACACCACTGCTCCAGAGCTGGAGACCTTGGGTGAGATGGGAGAGCTGTTCCACATTCAAGCGGGAGAAAAGACGCGGAGGTGACATTATACTAGTGTTTGTTTCCACTGGTATAATTTAAAGCTAAAACCAAACAGCTGGGATATGCTAACTTGGCAAACATTTGGAACCGTGGCAGGTGGGAATCTAAATGGAAACAACGACTAAATCCTGACGCACACACGGCTTTAGGAACCCGCCTGGGCGCCTACCCAACAGAAATGTTCACCAAGAGACTTACAAAAAGGCACATTCAAACGCGCATTACGGATTATCAGCCCAAGCTAGAAACTTCCCAAATGCCCATAAACCATGCAATGAACCAAGTACATTTTGGCGCAATCACCCAATAAAAAGACTCTAGGTGAGCACAAAACACTTAACGTGAGATCTACCATCTTAACAGATGGTAAATGCACAGTACGGTACCGTTAACTAAGGGTACAGTGTGGGTACAATCCTACAGCGATCTCTGGAGGTTTTCATCTTGTATAACTGGAAGTTTGTACCTTTTGAACAGCAACTCCCATTACCCCTCCCCCAGCCCTTGGCAACCACCATGCTAATCTCTTTCCGCAAGTTTGGCTTTTAGATTCCTCACCTAAGTGAAACCACGCACTGTTTATCCTCCTGCCTGGCTTATTTCACTCAGCATAGTGGCCTTCAAGTTCATTCATGTTGTCGCAATGAGCAGAATTTCTTTCTCGAAGGCTCAATAATCCTCCATTGCTGTAGAGATCACATTTCCTTGATCCATTCATTGTCGGGCATGTTCCAGGATAGAGCACATGCTAAGCCACAGCAGGGTTTTAAACAGGGAAAACTTGGTAGGGAAGGAACCCAGATTCACCCCCAGGAGAAGGGATCACTAAACTGTGTCTCAATAGTAAATACTAAACCAGTTATATAAGCAACATGGGTGAAAACCACGTATAAGATACTGAGTACAAATGTTAGTTGATGAATGCATTATACAGTAGGCCAGTTATCTAAGATTTAAAAGCCTCCATAAATACCATATAGTGTTTATGATCAAACACCACATAGTAAGAGAATAATGTGAGGTTAGGAATTATATACTGCAAGGTCATGATATTAATAACAAATTGGGAAGATACCTCATTTCTGTCATTTTATTTTTCATTTTTATAAAAATAATTTGGCATAGCTTTGGGTAATACTCGCATTCTGTATGCACTAAATATTTTTTAAAAGCTGGGATGCCATGCAGTGAATTAGAGGTACCCTGGTAACTTTTTTTATTTTTATTTTTTATTGATTTCAGAGCAGAAGGGAGAGGGAGCGAGAGAAACATCAATGATGAGAATCATTGATCAGCTGCTTCCTGCACGCCCCCTACTGGGAATCGAGCCCAAACCCTGGGCATGTGCCCTGACCAGGAATCAGCGGTGACCTCCTGGGTTATAGGTTGACGCTCAACCACTGAGCCACATTGACTGGACTACCCTAGTAATTTTTAACAGTCAAGTCATCAAAGTTCAGAAATTGGATGATTCAAAGCTCCAGGATGAAGTAACAGGTTTTATGCAATTGCCGCCAGTCATTCACATGCACACAGGCAGGAGAACAAACATTTCTCTCCGTGAGCTCTAGGCATCTTTGAACATTATTCCCAGGGGAACAGCTCAGGAGGGAGGTCTGCCATCTTCTCCTGGAATATTCTGTCAAAGACTTCAGCTTGGGCCACGGTGAAGTGATTTTTCCAGTCTCCAGCAATGCCTGGCAAACATAAAATAGAGACGCCTATCAGATGTAGGGGTAGGTCCCAAGACCCCAATACATCTCCTTCTGGACCTATTCCTCTGTTCCCTTGACGTGGAAATTGCAGCTAATATACCAGAAAGGCCAGTGGGTCTTGGTGGGCCTTTAACTGCCTGCAGTCTTACCCATTTACACTTTCACCTCGTCTGGAAACTATTTCCTATCTTCTCCTCTCTCCCAGCCTACCACGTGTACAATTCATCCGTGATAAACGCAGCTCTGAGTGCTGATGCAGCTAGAAGCGGGACACTTCTAACCACTTCTCTGTCCACCACCTTGGCCCCAGCCAACATCATTTCTCACCTGGATCATTGTATTAGACTTCTCTGTTTTGAGTCTGTCTCCTTTATAAGCTATTCTCAGCACATCAGCTACCTAGATTCCTTGAGAAACAAGATGACCTGATTCTAGATCATCTCACTTCCTGCTCCACTTCTCCAGGGACTTGTGGTTCCACTCAGTGACAGTGCTATGGCTTCCACGGGGCTTTGGTCCCCCTCATTTCTCTGACCCCATCTCTTTTTTTTTAATATCTTTTTATTGATTTCAGAGAGAAAGGGAGAGGGAGAAAGAGACAGAAACATCAATGATGAGAATCATTGATCGGCTGCCTCCTGCACACCCCCCACTGGGGTGGAGCCCACAACCCGGGCACATGCCCTTGACCAGAACTGAACCTGGGACCCTTCACTCCACTGGCTGACGCTCTATCCACTGAGCCAAACTGGCTAGGGCTGACTCCATCTCTTATGACCATCCACTTGCTTCCTCAACTCCATCATGTTGAGTCTTCTCATTCTGCCTTAAACATGCTAGGCATCCTCCCTTCTCAGACTATTTGAAGCAAAAGATTTTTTTTCTCTCTGAAGCAAAAGATTTTGACATCAGAAGCCATGCTCTTAATTTATTATTATATTATTTTCATATCATATAAATTAATATTTAGATGCTATATTAACATCTTAACTAAATTAATACATTGATTAAATTAATATACAACAGAATAACATGTAATCATATATAAATTAGTAATAGATATTGTATACTTATATGCATAGAAATCATATAACAGAATGTCTAATAAATAATTGGTACCCTATAAACATCTGCTGTTACTCTTGTGTTCATCGCCTTCATTACTAGAACAATTTTTATTATAATAGATTCTCATCCTCCATAACACACCTGGCTTGGAGTGATCCAGAACAAGTGCTTGAGGAACCAGAATCTCTGTAAATTCAATATGGCTACCCTGTGTGCAGCATCAGATGGAGCGAATGTTTCTGTGCGGGCGAGCCTGTGGAACCAAACATGTTGTCTGCTTCCAAAACTCAATGGTATGGTCCTGGCCGGGTAGCTCAGGTGGTTAGAGCATTGTCCCGATACACCAAGGTACGGGCTGGATCCCTGGTCAAGGCACTTACAAGAATCAAGCAATGGCCCTGGCTGCTGTGGCTCAGTTGGTTGGGCATCGTCCTGTGCACCAAAAGGTTGCCAGGTTGACTCCTGGTCAGGACACATGTCTTCTTTATAAGCTGGGTTGGAGGCGTGGTCCCCGTGGATGCATGTGGGAGGCAGCTGATCAATGTTTCTCTCTCTCTCTCTCTCTCTCTCTCTCTCTCTCTCTCTCTCTTTCTCTCTCTCCCCGTCCTCTCTCTCTAAAAATCAATTTTAAAATCTTTTTAAAAAATTAATCAATCAATGCATAAATAAGTGGAAAACAAATCAATGTTTCTCTCTCGACCTTCCACTCTCTCTAAAAACAATAAACATTTTAAAAATTACAATGGGCCCTGGTAGGTGTGGCTCAGTCAGTTGGAGGTTTTGGACTCTATTCCCAGTCAGGACACATACCTAGGTTTTGGTTCAATCCCCAGTTGGGGCACATACCAAAGGCAACCAATCAATATTCTCTCTCACATCATTATTTCTCTCGCCCTTCCCTCTCTCTCTAAAATCAATAAGCATATCCTCGGATGAGGATTTAAAAAAATACAATGGTATGAAGGGCATAGGGTAGATAGTCCTATTCCAAAAGGGAGAAATTAGAAAGAAGAAAGGGATCATGGGGCCCAAGCAAATCCAGACCTAGCAGATCACATTCCATTAGATTTAAAAAAATTTAATTAAAGTATACTAGTAGTTGATATGCAAAATTAGTTTCCGGTCCACAACATAGTGATTCCACATTTACATACCTTACCATGTGATCACGATATGTCTAACAACCCTCTAGATTTTAAGGATGGAGAATCAGCCTCTGTGTCTTGATGCTCTGACCTCCTGGCCCACTGGGGTGGTGGCCCCCATACCCTCTGCCCTGGGTGTGGCCCCACCTATTCGAGGTCTTTTAAAGCATTTAATTTCTTTCTTCCATGGAACATCCTAGATATACTTGAACTATAGGGCTCTGGGAAAATGGGCTCCATGCAGTGGACATACTTCACTCATCTTTAGCCCAAAGATATGAACATGATTAATCATTCACCACAGGGTCTGATGGAAAGACAGGCTCTCAGCAAGGAGAAAAGTCTCTCCTCTCTCCTCTCTCCTCTCTCCTCTCTCCTCTCTCCAGCTGAGTCATTGTTTATACATTTCGTTGTTCAGAATCATTCTCCATGCTAACTCAGCAATGGGCTGGCACCAACATGACCAACCCCACCCCTGTCCTCACTTCCCAGGACAATCACAGCTGGCAGGTTGGCAGGCGTGGAGAATTCACCTGGGTATCCCCCATACCAAATTCATAGAATGGAGAATCTGAATGACCTGCCTAAGTCAGATGACCATTTCAGGTCTAATCAACTTTCTCCAAGTGTCTGCAGCCCACATCAGTACTCTGAAAAGAGACTCCCTGAGAAGAGCATGTGAGAAGTTCTCTGGGTGATGTAAGTTAAAGTTTGATAAGTTCAAACACTCCCTAGTCCCAACTGCTAGTGTCCTGCTATAAGCACAAGAATGCCCTCTACGTATTCTGATACCTTCTGAAGTGGGACCATTTTCTTTTACCTTTTCTCATAAGCGACCCATTCTTGTCCTCTATAAGCCAACCACGCAGGAGAGTGTAATTGGACATCTTGTTTTCCTTCATGACCTGGAAGGAGCTATGCTTGAGGAGTGAGTTCAACTCTTCTGGTTCTAATTTCTTGCCCAGGAAGTGGCAGATCTTCTGAACAGCTCTTCTTGTGTCCTAGAAGAAGAAAGAGCAAAAGAGAGAATATGAAAGACAAAGAACGTAGACAAGGAGATGAGACGGAGGGAATGAATGGCAGAATGAGGAGCAGAAGGCGGAGGGAGAGGAAGAGAGGAACAGCACAGAAATGAGTGTTGAGTTGAATGTGATCAGGATGAAGAAAGGGAAGAAGGTGAAAGGAAAGAGCAAATGTCAAGGTTGCGGGTTCAGTCCCCAGCTGGGGTGTATGCGGGAGGCAACCAATCCATGTTTCTCTCTCTTTCTCTCCCTTCCTTTTTTCTCTAAAATCAATACAATCATTAAATAAAAAGGTATCAGAGGGAACAAAGAAGAACACATGAAGACGTAGAGCATGGCGCTTGGGGGTGCCAACCAGAAGTGGGACAATAGAGACCAGGGGGCTTATTTCATTCCCAACGACCCTTCACAAGGCTTTGCTTTGGCTGAGAAGGTGGACTAGAGACACAGAGGAGTCGATGGAAGTTAGAGGGAGCGAAGATGGTGATGAGGCTGTGTGCTAACCACAGGAGCAATAGTTACCTGTTTTAGCTCTTCGTAACTCACTATCAAAACGTTCTCCTGCCCTCTCATGGACATCCAGCCACGAGTGTGGTCAAACCATGATCCAAATGCCACTGCATGGGGGAGGCAGAAAGAGTCGTGGATTACAGACTGTGACAGCAGGGACCCACCTGTTATGGTCAGTCTTGTGGGCACACTTGCTTACACAATGTCTGGCACATAACTATTTGCTGAATGAATGAGTGTAGAGATGGAAAATTATCATCTAACACCAGGCATTTACCTTGTAGGAGCCTAGTTCATTTAGAGCAGACTCTGTACCCGTTTTCCTATTTTAAAAAGTTTTTGGAATTGATTTTAGAGAGACAGAGGAAAGGAGGGAGGGAGAGATCTGTTTTTCTACTTATTCGTGTACTCATTGGTTGATTCTTTTTTTAAAAAAAATATGTGTTTTTTAAATTGATTTGAGAGGGAGAGGGAGAAAGAGAGAACATTGATTGGCTGCCTCCTGCACGCCACCTACTGGGGATCAAGCCTGCAACCATGGCATGTGCCTTGACCTAGAACTGAACCAGCAACCTCTTGGTGCACAGACAACACTCCACCAACGGAGGCACACTGGCCAGGACTCATTGGTTGATTCTTGTATGTGCCTGGACCAGGGATTGAACCCACAGCTTTGGTGAATCAGGATAATGCTCCAACCAACTGAGCTACCTGGCCGGGACTGTACTGAGTTTTCTTTTCTTTTTCACTAATCCTCACCTGAGAATTGCTTTTTAGAGTGGTAGTGTGTTTGGGAGGGAAAAGACAGGAAGAGAGAGTGTGTGTGTGAGAGTGAGAGAGAGAGAGATTTGTAGTCCCACTTATTTATGCTTTCATTCATTGCTTTTTGTATGTGCCCTGTCTGGGGATTGAACCCACAACTTTGGTGTATCGGGAAGAATGCTCCAACCAACCGAGTTACCAACCAAGGCTGTACCAAATTTTCAAGGGTCTCTAAGAAGATCTTGTCAGAGCCACGTGGCCTAACAAGAATGGTATTCTTCCTGCCCCAAATCTGTTCACCATTTAGAATTTTGGGTTGTCTTCTTGCTATCACTGTTGTTACTGTAATTATTGTTCCTTTGAAAATTATCTGCCTTTTCTCTGGTTTAAGATTTTCTTTCCTTTTTTCCCCACTGCAGCTTTCCTAGAGACCAGGTGAAGATTTCGTTGTCATAATTCTTTGTAAAGCTTGGTGTGGTTCTTCAACCTGAGATTTCATCGATGCAGGAAATTCTCAGGCAAGTCTCCTTGAAAACTGCCTTTCCCTATATTTTATATTATCTTCTCAGGAGGTAAATCTTCTCACTCTGCCCTCTATATCTTAATTATTTTATACTTTTTAATGGCTGCCTACCATGCCTAACCCCTTTTTAACCCTAAAGTGTACTGGGGAATTATCAACTGAGAATTCTACTCAGTTAATCTATCACTCAAAAATGAGCATAGCTCTGGCCAATGTGGCTCAGTTGGTTGAGTGTCATCCCATACACCGAGAGGTCGCTGGTTCAATTCCCCAAGTTGTGGGCTTGATCACTGGTTGGGGGCATGCAAGAGGAAGCTGATCAATGTTACCCTCTCACATCGATGTTTCTCTACCTCTCTCTCCCCTTTCCCTTCCTCCCTCTCTATAAAATCAATAATAAAAACATTTTTTAAATCTTCATTAAAATATTATCAACTTGGAGAGATCAACCAAAGGACTTGTATGCATGCATATAAGCCTAACCAATGGACACAGACAACAGGGGGTGAGGGTCTGAGTGGGAGGTTTTCTTTGGGGGGGGGGTAATGAGGGGATAAGGACATATATGTAATACCTTAATCAATAAAGAAATTTAAAAAATATATATGTATGTTATCAACTTGAATACAAGAGTATATTGAAAGAATTATACACCATGGGATGCACTGCTATTCAATATTGTTCCAAAGCCCTGGCCAATGAGATTTAAGAGAGAAAAAATAAAAGCAATATTTAGGTATTAGAAATTAAGATAATAGTCATTACTTGAAGGTTATATTTATGCTTCATAGAGAACCAAAGTTAGAATTAAGAACAGAGTTCATTCAGATCAACATTTAAAGTAAGTTACATCCTCCCAAATCAGGTACAAGCAACTGGAAAATCTTATATAATAAAAAGGTAATATGCAAATCTTAACAACAGAATGGCCAGTCGCTATGATGTGCACTGACCACCAGGGGGCACACGCTCACCGCAGGAGCTGCCCCCCTTGGTGGTCAGTGCACTCCCATAGCCAGAAGCCGGGCTCACAGCTGGCGAGCACAGCAGCAGTGGCGGGAGCCTCTCCTGAGGCAGCGCTAAGGATGAGCGGGCCTAAGCCGTCAGTCAGACATCCCCCAAGGGCTCCCGGACTGCGAGAGGGCTCAGGCTGGGCTGAGGGACATCCCCCCCACCCAGTGCACAAATGTCATGCACCGGGCCCCTAGTGTAATATAAAGATGTCATAATCTAAGAAGAAATGAAATGCATCCAAAAAAGAGTTGAGGCTCGCTCTCCCTCCTGGGAGCATGCCTGTGCCTTTCCCTTCCCCGCTCCCCTTTTTCTTCCCCCACAGGCCTGCATCTCCTAAGCTCTAAGGGTCCCCAGGAGACTTACAACCAGGGCAGCAACGGGCTCATCCCAGGCTAACCCCCTGGACCTGTCTCCAAGGCCCCTTTTCTCTGGCTTGCACCATTGGCTTTCACTGTTGCCTTTTTTTTTTTTTTCCCCTGAAAGAGTAACCTGAAGCAAAGCAGGAGATGGTCTCAAAAGTGTACTCAATAGTACACTTTTGAGACCAATAGGACAATAGAAGAGTTCAGCCAGGATCAGCTCGACAAGAAATACGATGGTGGACTTTGAAGATTGACCTTCATGCCGAGGGCAAACACTTCAGGGAATGTGTACTTGTCCACACGTAACAGGCGATTGCAACATGGCCTAGAAGGACCAAAGTGCATGCAGGCGAGGACACCACCAAGTCTGTCACATGGATCTCGGTGGGGAGTAAATAGTGAAAGGGATCGCACACAAATACTCATTATTTAGCGAAGGTGTGTTAGCTGCTTCCTGGGTGGCGAGCACCACTGGAGGACCTGGGGTCAACAATGAACAATCCAAAGAGCTCACATTTTAGTCGGGGCGACGGGCCGAATAAACAAATAGTCAGAATACATACCCGTTGGTGATGAGTGCTAAGGGGGAAAAGATAGTGCTATAGAGATGGGGAGGGGGCTGTTTTATATTGTGTTGGAAGGGAGATTTCTCTAAATGCGGAGGCATTTTAGCAGGGACCAGGATGAAGACATTACTCGAGGTTGTGGGATTTGGGTAAAGGAAAGAGGTGAGGGGCCTGGGGAAGTGAGGCGGGAAATAGATGACACTTGGGGATGTCAGACTCCTGCCCTTGGATGAGGTTCTGTTTATTTAATGAGGTAAATATGCAGTAGGAGCCATTGGGGGCAATGCGTTCGATCTTGAACATATTGAATTAGAGGTACCTGTGGTTCTCCAGGCAGATTCCGTAGGCTTTAGAGAAACAGGTCTGGAGCCAGGGAGATGCGTCACTGCTGAACTGTGGGACTCATCATATAGTTTTTGGGGAAAGTGAAGAATTTCACTTATTTGAGAAAGCCTAGAGCCTCTGCGCAATGAAAAAGATGGAGATCCGAGGGTGACACATACCCTAGTACACTTTTGAGACCAATAGGACAAGAGGATAAAGGGAGTTTGATAAGGATGCATCTGAAAAAATGGTGGTAAGTCAGGCTTCAGGAGGCCAATGTAAAGCTGACTCTTAGAAAGCCACACAGGGGAAGAGAGAGGAGAAGAAGCTGAGTGCTCCGTCTTAGTATCAGACAGCTGGGGCGTGGTGAGGGGCAAGCTGAAAGGCCGGCTGGGGTTCTGATCGGAAAAAAGCCGTGGATGAGAGGGCCTAAGCCATCAGTCAGACATCCCCCAAGGGCTCCTGGACTGCGAGAGGACTCAGGCTGGGCTGAGGGACATCCCCCCCCCACCCACCCAGTGCACAAATGTCATGCACCGGGCCCCTAGTGTAATATAATGGTGATGGACCCTGTCCCACAGGTGAGTGAGATGTGGAGCAGCAGATGGGCTATGCCATGAGGTCCGATGAAGGACTCTGACAATCCCCCAGCTGCCATATTTTACATATTTTCACTCACCGTGTCCTTGGGTGAACCATTCGAAATATTGTTCCAGTGACTCTGGTCTCTTCACGAACTTTGAAATAATCCAGAAAAAATAACCAGACACGAGAATATCTCTGGGATTTCGGATCAGATAAATCACCTGAAAGAGAAAAGTGGGATGATGAAAGTTTCCCATCCTTCTCATCTTCATAAAAACGGAGAAAAAAAAGCCAATTCCTAGAAAATTCCTATTAATTATCAATGGGTTCTTTATTTTATTTTTTTGCTAATCTTCACCCGAGGGTATTTTTCCATTGATTTTTAGAGAGAGTGGGAGGGAAGAGGAGAGACAGAAAGAGAGAAACGTCGATGTGAGAGAGTCACGTTAATTGGTTGCCTCCCACACATGCCCCGACCAGGGACAGGGACCAAGCCTGCAACTGAGGTACATGCCCTCAACTGGAATGGAATCTGCGACCCTTCAGCGATTTGCTCTAACCGCTGAGCAATTAGCCAAGGCTCAATGGATTCTTTTTTAAAAATATATTTTTATTGTTTCCAGATAAGAAGGGAGAGGGAGAGATAGAAACATTAATGATGAGAGAGAATCATTGATCAGCTGCCTCCTGCACGCCCCCTACTGGGGATTGAGTCTGCAACCTGGGCATGTGCCCTGACCAGGAATCAAACTGTGACCTCCTGGTTCATAGGTCAACTGACGCTCAACCACTGAGCCACACTGGCGAAGGCTCAATGGATTCTTTTAATAAGTTAGTTATTGCATTCGTTACTCAAATACATATTTTAAAGGTCCTGGGATAATATTAAGAATATACAAATGGAAGCAGAAAGCATCGTCCCTTCCTTCTGGGACATTATGTCTACGCACGTTGGGAAGCAACCAGAGGCTTTGAAAGGTGAACGGTATTATATTTACTTTCTATAGTTTAAAGATTACTAATAGGAGGAAGGACTAAGAAATCGTGCTACATTCACAGATACCCAGCAGACGTTTGTATGGTGTAAGTGTATTTAAGTGACGTTGGAGGACGAGCAAACTAATCTATAGAGTCAGAAGTCAGCGGGTGGTTGCCGCTGTGGGTGAGCATTGACTGGGAAGCGCGTGAGGGAATTTTGTGGGGGAGTCAAAACAGGCTACATCTGGATCTGGGAGGTAGCTACGCGGTTGTGTACATAGGCAAGGCTGGTACACACGCGGGCACACAGGTGCAGGAATCCGGATTCGGCACCAACCAGCTTTCTTTGTGACATGATTCCAGGACCCAGCTCTCCCTAGGCCTCAGTTTCCCCACACGGGGATTTAACAAACACCGAGAAATCACAATGCGAATGTGCTTAACACTATTTATAATCGGTGTGTCATAAACAAGCTTGAGAAGTGACAGGCTTAAAAAAAAAATACAAACCCACTTCATTTCCTTTATCCAATTGCCTATTGAAGGACACTTGGGTTGCTTCCATGTCTTGGCTATTGTAAATAATGCTGCAATGAGCACAGGGAAACCTATGTCTCTTCAAATTAGTGTTTTAGATTTCTTTGGGGATGTAAAGTACAGCAAAGGGAATATAGTCAGTAATATTGTAGTAATATGCCTGGTGCCAGGTGGGTACTAGACTTAGTGGGGACCACTTCATAAGTTATACCAATGTCTAACTACCATGCTGTGCACCGGAAACTATTGACTAGCAACTGTAATTGAAAAATAAAAAATTTTTTGAAAAGCTTCATGGTGCTGTCCCACATTGAGAACTCTGCAAGAGGAGAGAACATTATTCTAAGCTTCGCAATCTAATTTAAGCATAAAACATATTTTTAAATCACAAACCAATGAGCACCTTCCAGGAAGGTGTGTTTCTAAAAGTCATCTGAGATATGCTAGGTCCTGGATTTCCACATCCCCTCTGGTGATCATCGGTTAGCCCGTGAGAGGTTTGTGTGGCTGCTAAGCCCAATAGACAGCTAGACATAGGAAGACACAGCGGTTAGTAAAACAATCATGATGCCCAATAGACAGCTAGACATAGGAAGACACAGCGGTTAGTAAAACAATCATGATGCCCAATAAACAGCTAGACATAGGAAGACACAGCGGTTAGTAAAACAATCAATCATGATGCCTGAGCAATCACCCCGGACTTAGCCTTGAATTATGGATTTCCTGCTTCCCTAGTGGCCAACTCAGTGTCTGCTGCTTCTACCGAAGTGGCAGGAGGCATTTATTTAATTAAGGTCGGCTAATTATTTTTTAGAGCAACAAAAGGGAGTCGTCTAGTATGTAACACAGTTATAAACTCTGCTTGGGTTTAAAACGTGGTTTTCTGAGATCCTGGCATCACCATTTCACTTTGCCTCTGGTTTACATCTGGCTCAAGTATGGACCGTGGCCTCGACAGATGTGCACTCTCGGCCCCACCCCAGACCTACTGGGTGGCATGGCAGCTCAGCCAGGTCTCCAGGTGATTCCCAGGCACGCTGACATTGGAAAAGCAGTGATCAAACGTATCTTGACCATTGTGCACTGACCTTGGTCTTGGACTTGAAGATAGACTTGGGGAAGAGGTGGATGGGGACATGGGAGGTGATGAGGCGTGGACCTTCCTTATCCTTTAGGATTTGATACCCATGCGTATTCTCTACCCAGGGAGAGCGTTCCCAGATAGGCACAGATTGGATCCACGTGGGATCCCCCTTGGAGTAGATCAGGCAGAGGATTTCAATCAACCAGTTCGTTCCTGGATAAAGAAGAAAAAAGGATGATCACTCATTCTTATAATCTGACTTTTAAAAACAGTGCGATAAAATGTAACATAAACTGCACCCTCTTAACTACTTTCTGTTTTAAATTTTTATTTATTGAATGAATTTAGAGAGAAGAAGAAGAAGGAGAAGGAGAAGGAGAAGGAGAAGAAGAAGAAGAAGAAGAAGAAGAAGAAGAAGAAGAAGAAGAAGAAGAAGAAGAAGAAGAAGAAGAGGAAGAAGAAGGGGAAGGGGAAGGGGAAGGGGAAGGGGAAGGGGAAGGGGAAGGGGAAGGGGAAGGGGAAGGGGAAGGGGAAGGGGAAGGAGAAGGAGAAGGAGAAGGAGAAGGAGAAGGAGAAGGAGAAGGAGAAGGAGAAGGAGAAGGAGAAGGAGAAGGAGAAGGAGAAGGAGAAGGAGAAGGAGAAGGAGAGAGAAACATTTATTTAGTGTTCTACTTTTTTATGCATTCATCGGTTGATTCTTGCATGTGCCCTGACCGGGGATCAAACCTGCAACCTTAGTGTATGGGGACGATGCTCTAACCAACTGAGCCACCCGGCCAGGGATAACCATTTTTGAGTGTACAGTTCACTAGTGTTAAGCCTATTTACACTGTTATGCAACCCACCTCCAGAACTTTCTCTTCGGGCAAAACTGAAACTCTGTCCCCATTAAACAACAACTCTCCATTTTCCCTCCCTCCAGTTGCTGGCAACCTCCACCCTACTTTCTTTTTTAGAGTTTGATTACTCTACACAGCTCATTTAAGTGAGTTGTACAGCATTTCTCCTTCTGTGACTGGCTTATTTCACTTAGCATAATGTCCTCACAGTTCATTGGTGATGTAGCATGTGTCAGAACTTCATTCCTTTTTAGGCTGAATAATATTCTGTTCTATGTATACACCATATTTTGGTTATCCACTCATCTGCCAATGGACATGTGCCTAAATCCTTTGAACATGTTCCCATTGCCCTTGACTTTTCACAACCACGACTCTTCCAACATCTTCAGCCTCAGTCCTTGTCCAATATGCAGTCCCATGGAAACACGGTTCATATCCTTTCATTCCCTTGAATTTGCCAGGCTCTTTTTCTTTTCCCTTTAAAAATATATTTTTATTGATTTGGGAGAGAGATAGAAACATCAATGAGAGGGAAAGATCAATCCGCTGCCTCCTGCATTGGGGCTCAAGCCTGCAACCCGGGCATGTGTGCTGACTGGGACTCGAACTGGAGACCTCTTGGTGCATGGAACGATGCTCACCCAACTGAGCCACACAGACCAGGGCATTCTTTTTATTTTTAAATCCTCACTTGAGGATAGGTTTAGAGGAAGAGAGAGAAAGAGAGAGAGAGAGAGAAACATTGATGTGAGAGAGTTGCCTCCAGCACTCGCTCCAACTGGGGCCAGGATCAAACCTGCAACCAAGATATGTGCCCTTGACCGGGAATCAAACCTGAGACACTTGGGTGCTTGAGCTGATGCTCTCACCATTGAGCAGCACCAGCCAGGGCACTTTTCCTTGTATTTTTTCTGTAAGGGCGTCACTGATCATGGCCTCCACTTCTCCACACAAGCACCTGAATCTGCTTTAGGATTTGTTCCTATGGGTTCCCCTAAGACCTTCCATTACCCGCTCCAAACACTCTTCTTCCTGTGTAACTGCCTGGCTGCCTTCTCTTCTCTGGATATCGTTGGCATCAGGGCACAGCTCTGTGCCCCCAAAGCCTTGTGCATTGGCTGGCAAAGAGAAAGCTCTCCATGCGCCTAGTGAATGGCTGAGGGACTAGGCCCAGCCTGTCTCCGTATCTGGTCCGGCTTCCTTACCTGATTTGGGGAAAGACACTGTTAAGACATCTTCATCCCTAAACACAAAATTCTGTATTGCTCTCAGGTGTTCAGGTGTGCAGTCCACCAGAGGGAACGGTATGCCTTCAAACCACACATACCCATCTGACATCACCGTGAGCTCTCTGTACCTGGTGTTAGAGTTCCAGCCGCAGCCACGGGTAGAGGCAGCTGTCGAGAGATCACCTTTTATAGTAAAGCTAGAGCAATCATTAACCTCTCCAGTGTGTTGGGGAGTTGCCTGCTGATAGAAGTAGATATTGTAGCTGATAGATGACCACACGGTAGATGATATTGAGCAACTGTGAAGTCATTCAGAGAACACTATTGGGTAATCTGAGTTTGAATTCTTGGGAGAGAACCAGGAATTCAACAACAAGCTCAAGGATGTAGAAATGTGGGTGAATTAAAAATATGTTTAGTTGCCCTAACTGGTTTGGCTCAGTGGATAGAGCGTCAGCCTGCAGACTCAAGGGTCCCAGGTTCGATTCTGATCAAGGGCATGCACCTTGGTTGCGGGCACATCCCCAGTGGGGGGTGTACAGGAGGCAGCTGATCAATGTTTCTCTCTCATCGATGTTTTTAACTCTCTATCCCTCTCCCTTCCTCTCTGTAAAAAATCAATAAAATATATTTTAAAAAATATATATGTTTAGCTCAGTTGGTTGGAGCTGTAGAGCATGGGTTCCTGACTTCATGCAGGAAAGATTTCACAACAGGAGTCCAGGTGGTTGTGAGGGTACGTTTACTAAATAAAGCTGGGACTGTGACACAAGGAAGGGCTGAGGGTGGGAGCAATGGGAGAGACCAGAGGGGGCTGCTTTGGCTCTAGAAACTTCATGGGAAAGAAGTGAGCCACACGGTGGGGCTGCTGTCAGCTCGCTGGAGCGTCGGAGAAAAGGGGGCTTTGAGGGCAGGTTCAGGGCATTAACCCGGGAGGAGCTGCTGCTGCCCATTGCTCCCCTGGTCGCAAGGCTCATGGGGCCCCTTAGAGTTGAGGAGACGCGTGCCTGTGGGGGAAGGAGAGGAGAAGGGGAAGTGTGGATGTGCTCCCAGGAGGGCACAGGGGAGTCCCCGGGGAAGATCTCACTGGTTCTTAACTCAGGGTCTTCCTCCGATTCCGTTTTTCTCTAAAATTCCAAACATCACCCGGCCGGCGTGGCTCAGTGATTGAGCGTCGACTTGTGAACCAGGTGGTCATGGTTCCATTCCTGGTCAGGGCTCATGCCCAGGTTGCAGGCTTGATCTCCAGTGGGGGGCGTGAAGGAGGCAGCTGATCAATGATTCTCATCATTGATGTTTCTATCTCTCTCTCCCTCTTCCTCCCTCTCTGAAATCAATTTAAAAAAAAATTTTTAAGCTACCCTATTCTCTTACTGGATATTGCTCATTTAGGTATGAAAAGAAAAGTGTAAACTTTTTATGTCCAATACTTCCTAAGATATAAGACAGTATAACCTGCCACTATGGGAACATACATTTTTTGAAGGAATAAAATATCCACAATACAGTGGAGTATGATTCAAAATTTTATCTGTCTTCTATGTGCATGTACCAAATGTTTTCTTTTCCTTCCAGTTTGACCATGCCATTAGAATGTTATGATTTTGAAAATGCAAATGTGCCGAAACCGGTTTGGCTCAGTGGATAGAGCGTCAGCCTGCGGACTCAAGGGTCCCAGGTTCGATTCCGGGCAAGGGCATGTACCTTGGTTGCGGGCACATCCCCAGTAGGGGGTGTGCAAGAGGCAGCTAATCGATGTTTCTCTCTCATCGATGTTTCTAACTCTCTATCCCTCTCTCTTCCTCTCTGTAAAAAAATCAATAAAATATAAAATAAAAAAAAATAAAAAAAACAGAAAAACTTAAAAAAAAGAAAATGCAAATGTGACCCTGGCTGGTGTGGCTCAGTAGTTAGAGGGTCAGTGTGCGGGAGGCAGCCAATCAATGTTTCTCTGTTTCTCCTTCTCTCCCTCCCTTCCACTCTTTCTAAAAATCAATGGGAAAATATCCCTGGGTGAGGATTAACAACAACAAAAAACCACAAATGGTGTTATGCTCATTGTCTTTAAAGATGTTCAGAAGTGAACTCCTCCAGTTTATGAAATGATTCATGCTGGAGGAAACCGCCTTTGTATTAAAGAAAAACACCATTATTTTAAAATTTCTATCTTTGTTCTTGTGCACAGAGAGGTGGGCTTGGCGGGAAATATATACAGTCGTTGGTAAGACTTTATTTGAGAAGATGTAATGTTTTTCGGGGTGGGCAGGGCTAAGGGCCAATAATGGATGGGCTGTCTCCTGGGGACCATCAAGAGCTAAGTGCCTCTGCCACTCTAGCCTGAGGGGGTGGGGAGAGGGGATGGCGCCAGAGCTCAGACAGACAGCCCCGAGGCTGTAGGTGTCGGACAGGCTGCCCATGGGGGCTGTGGCCTCCAGCAGAGAAGCACAGCAGAGAATGTTGGTGAATTAAATATTAGACATCATTCTTTTTGTCTTTTAATCCTCACCGAAGGATATGTTTATTGGTTTGAGAGAGAGAGAGAGAGAAACATCAGTGGGTTACCTCCCAACCAGGAGTTGAACCCAAAACCTAGGTATGTGCCCTGGCCACGAATCGAGTCCACAACCTTTGGGTGCATGGGAAGGGGCTCCAGCCAACTGAAACACCTGGCCACTCTTTTCCCTCCGCCCAGTCTCTCCAAGGTGCTCCAGTGGCAGCGCCCACCCAGAAGCCGGGGGCCGGGACCTCACTGACAGCACAGAGAGGGCCGCCTCCCGGGACAGGACCAGGAGGGACGCACAGAGACCAGGGCCCTGGCTACTGTGCAGGCACCTGGGCTCCTGTAGCCAATCTTGCTGTTTCTCAAGAGAATTCGGAAACCTGGGCTCTTACCCACAATTGTTGCATTTGTAAAGGCTGATGACTGAACTAGAGGTGTTTTCCAACACTGTGTGATCTGTTCTATGAAGGGGTGGCGAAGAGTTGTAGAAAATAATATATACAGAGACACCTTATGCCTGAACCGGTTTGGCTCAGTGGATAGAGCATCGGCCTGCGGACTCAGGGGTCCCGCGTTCAATTCCAGTCAAGGGCATGTACCTTGATTGCGGGCACATCCCCAGTTGGGGGGGGGGGGGGCACGAGGCAGCTGATTGATGTTTCTCTCTCATCGATGTTTCTAGCTCTCTCTCCCTCTCCCTTCCTCTCTGTAACAAATCAATAAAAAAATATATAAAAAAGAGACGCCTTAAAATGTAGCCAGAGCAACAAACAAAATGAAAGCAGATTCATAGATACAGAGGACAGACTGACAGCTGTCAGAGGGGAGGATGGAGAGGGGCTAGGGGCAAAAGGTGAAGAGATTAAGCAAAAAACAACAACTACAAAAAAACAAAACAAAACACCCTCATAGACAGACAACAGTATGGTGATTACCAGAGTGAAATGAGGGTAAGGGAGGTAGAAGAGGGTAGAGGGGGTGATGGAATGAGACTTGACTTGGGGTGGTGAACACACAACACAATGTACAGATGAGGTGTTACAGAATTGTACCCCTGGAACTTCCATGATTTTATTAACCAATCTCACCCCAATAAATTCAACTTAAGCAAACAACACATAAAATGCAGCCATCGCTGCCATCGAGGAGGAGGTGCCTTGCACATTTGATCCCCCAAACCTCTGGAAGGTTAAAACGGGGCAAGGTAACCTCCGGGCTGGGATTAAAGCCGCACTGTGCCCACGGCACTGTTTGCAAAGTGACAAGGAGGCAGCATGACACCTCTGGCTACCGGACTGGTTGGTGACGACGAGGCTGACCACCCGAAACACTTTTTAGCATTAACCTCGCTCTGTCCCCTTATCTGCACCAACAGACA
Source organism: Cnephaeus nilssonii (assembly GCF_951640355.1). Lineage (NCBI taxonomy): Eukaryota > Metazoa > Chordata > Mammalia > Chiroptera > Vespertilionidae > Cnephaeus > Cnephaeus nilssonii. The sequence continues at coordinate 43,734,851 of NC_137091.1, forward strand.
CGCCTCCTTCTCTTGATGTCATTGTATCCCCGCCCTTTCTCACGACTCCCCTCCAATCGGAACACTATGTGGATTTCTGCCTGAGCCAGTTGTTTCCTGAAATTGCTCTTCTTCTTCTTCTTCTTCTTCTTCTTCTTCTTTTTTTTTTTTAATCTCAGAGACAAGCTGGTTGCCCCTCACGGCTGCCCTGGGCATGTTACAGTCACTTACCGGGCTGTGCCGGGTGCTCCTCCTCGGAGGAGGGTGTGATGGCCTCATGGGTGGGCCCTCTGCTATTTTCCCTGAGGGCCTGAAACCCCAAAGCCCTCATTCTTCTGTGCATCTGGTCCTTCCCATCTCCACAGGCTCTGCCCATATCCCGCGTCCCTTCTCAGACAATGCCCCAACCCCTCTGAATTCCCCAGGTGCCGGGGACACCGCTCAGCACCATGGTCAGCAACACTCCTGCTAGGCAGGCCCGGGGAAGCCCACACCCCAAACTCCTTCCTAGCTTTACTCTCTGGAATTTCTGACGGAGAGGAAACAGCCCAGCCTACGGACAGGTCGATGACAGGCAGGATCCCGGTGGCAATGCCAGCAGTGGGCCCTGCAGACAGCGACCACTGGGGCCTGGGCCAGGAGAGAGAATCAGGGCCTGGGCCTGACACAGTCATCCCCGCCCCCAGCCCCATTCCCAAGCTTGTGGCTTTCTCTCCCCTTCATTTAATGAGCATGGGTTTTCCATTCACTGAGAGGCAAGGTGTTCTGGTAGGAATAGCATCATTTCTAGAGTCAAACAGCCTAGATTCACGTATCAACTGTGTGACGTTGGCCATGCTCTTGACCTCTCTGTGCTTTTGGTCGTCTCTTCTGTGTCCCGTGAACATAGCCCCGAAGTTCCAAAACTGGTTAGAATTCTGGTGGAATTTCTCATTTAACAACACGTGGCTCTGTTACAATATTCCGTTTCCCAGGTGTGTGTTCCCAACGGTAGAGATTCTTGTGGATTTTCTCTGTAAAAGCACTTGGCCATCTTCCCAACATCCATGCTGGAAAGAGACGAAAAGGCTGCTGGGTTTCTCATGCAAACTGAGAGTCTGAGTCTTGTCTTGTTCACATTAACGTACACGACGGGGAAAGAAGGATGCAGAGAGTTTCTAGGTGGGCCCTGGCAGGTTCACTCAGTGGGTAGAGCGTCGGCCTTCGGACTGAATGGTCGCAGGTTCAATTCCCGGTCAAGAGCACATGCCCGGGTTGCAGGCTCGATCCCCAAAGGGGGGTGTGCAGGAGGCAGCTGATCAATGATTCTCTCTCATCATTGATGTTTCTATCTCTCTCTCTTCCTCTCTGAAATCAATAAAAATATATTTTAAAAATATGTATTTCCTAGTTGGAACATTCCAGGAAAGGAGGAAAATCCTGCCCCTGCCCCCGGCTAAATATCCTTTGAAGCCGTTCATTTCTCCCCATCCTAAGCCCACGGCCACCAGGATGCCTCATCTGCTCCCTTCTTATTCCCCCCACCCCAGCCTCAAACCCTCCCCACAGCAGCCAGAGGGGTCTTCCCACTGACGACCTTGATACTCCCTCTCCCTTGCTGAGGACCTCCCATGGCTCCCCAGTATCCTTAGGACAAAGCCCTTCCCTGACACGCTCGCTCACAACGTGGCCCTTGCAGACTCCTCCAGCCCCACCACTCACCCCTCCACACCTCCTATGCTCAATCCAGGAGCAAAATCCTACTTCAGCTCAGGTTCCCTCTTGCCTCAGAGCCACCCCCTATCCTCCTCCGGCTCTGGAAGGCTCCGCCCCGAGCCTGCTCTCCCTAGCGAACGTACTGGGCCTTCAGACCTCATGGTAGACACCACCTCTCACGATGAGCCTTCCCACAGCCTGCTGACCGGCGGGAGGTTGGAGGGGGGCTGCTTTGGGGTTCCCCAAATCCTCTCCTGTCCTGGCAGCACTTAGGACTCTGTGTTTTCCTTGCCTGAGGCTCGCTCTCCTCGCCCTGAGTCGCTGTGAGCTCTGAGAGCCATGGCTGTCTACCACCCAGTGTCCCACCCGTGGATCAGCATAGAGAGAACAGAATAGATAGTTTTGGTTTAATGACTGAAATAGGAAGGAAAGAGGTGAGAGCAGCTGAGGAGGGGAAAGAGGAGAAAGCCAGTGCCTGCAACCCTTTGTCTCTATCTCCCCGAGACGTAACCCACATAAGAGTGGCCCTGCCTCCTGTCCCTGCACAGACCTCTCCCCCCGTCTTCTCACCTCAGCTCATGGTTCCTATGGCCTTTGAGTAGCTCAGGCTAAAGCCCTTGGGCCTCTTCTTGACTCCTCTCGTTCTCGGTTGCTTCATGTCCACCAGCAGCAAATCCTGTGAGTGTGATATTCAGAGTATCTCCGTGGTCCCATCGCTTCTCCTCACCCACACTGCCATCCGGGCCCACCCCTTCATCTCTTTTTTTTATTTTTTTTTTAATTTCTTTGTTGATTTCAGAGAGGAAGGGAAAGGGAGATAGAAACAACAGTGATGAGAGAGAATCATTGACTGGCTGCCTCCTGCACGACCCCTACTGGGGATCGAGCCCGAAACCCGGACATGTGCCCTTGGCCGGAATCGAACCTGGGACCCTTCAGTCCAAAGGTCGACGCTCTATCCACTGAGCCAAACCAGCTCGGACCACCCCTTCATCTCTTGATGGGCCATTGCGCTCAGCCACCACGAGAGGGCGCCTTGCAGCCTCCAATGGCTGGAGTTGACTTAACCACAAGCCCAGCTGCTGTGCCCTGAAATCCACTCCCAGCCCTCCCATGGGCTGCGCCCTGCCAATGCCTGAGTGTATTGGGGAAACTGAGGCAGGCCCCTTCCTGGGCGATGTGGGACTTCTGTCAGCCTTGGCAATGTTCCTTGGACTACAGCCCTCCTCCCTCTCTCTCCCTCGGGGTCAGGCTCGCATCTCAGCCCATGGCTCTCCCGGCCTTCCCGGTTCCTCCTCTACTTCTTCTCACAGGAGCTTCTCCCCCAATAAAGTCCTTGGTGTATAATCCCGTTTAATCCCACCTCGGGGTCTGCCTCTCCAAGGACCCGAACAAGCACTCTTTCTACAGCCTCCTCCCTCTCCCCTGCTTCCACTCCGTAGACAAGGGCCAGGGGACTGTGAAACTGGTCCGGTCGCTCCTCTGCTCAGAGCCTCTGTGGCTCCCGGAGCCTCACCATGGCCCCCAGGGCCTTGCCCGTTGTCCGAGCCTGTCACCTCCAACCTCTCTATTCCACTCTCCCCGGATGCACCTCTCTGGACACTTGGCCTCCTCGGGCCTCTGACAGGCCAAGCTCAGCCTGCTCCCTGCCCCTGGACTCTCTTCCCTTCACTGCCTGCACGGCTTATGCCCTTCCGCCCTCTGTCTGTGCACAAATGCCACCTCCTCAGGGAGGCCTCCCCTGACCACCCCAGCTAAGACTGCACACCTTCCCTCCCTCCTCCCTGTCCCTCTCACTGCCTCACGGCTCCCCTGAGCCTGGGCCCCATTGTCACACTGCGTGTCTCCCTTGCTTAGCTGCTTGGTCTGTCTCCCCCACCAGAGCGTAAGCTCCATGAGGACAGGCGCTTGGTCTTGTCGGAGCCCAGACGTGCCTGGCCCGGAGCAGCTGTCCATCGCTGTGAGTGAATGGTGAGAGGAAGGACCAAAAGCAAGGGAGGGAGGAGGGGAGGAGGAGGAGGTCCTGACTCACAGCGATGGTCAGCCTGAGGGGTCACCTCGGGCCCAGCTATCCCAGGTTCAGACCTCACACTCTTAGGGCCCCGTGCTGTCGGCCAGAGGTCGCGGATGACCAGGGGCCTGTTGAGAGCGACAGCACAGGTGCTTGCTGGGCAGGAGGGGCTGCGGCTCAGGAACCACTGGACGCCAGCCCCGTCCTGGGTGGCTGGCAGGTCAGGGCCAGGTGCTGGCCTTCTCCACGAGGTTCAGGCGTGGGGACACGATGCGGGCTTGGTCAGCCTCTTGGGAAACACGTGTATTTAATCCTTTTTCATCACCCGCAGCTGGGGGAAGAGGAGAGTGCAACAGAGGAGGGGAAGGTGCAGGGGCCCTTCCCAGGATCCTGCCCAGGCGGGGCCCTCAGGGCTTTCCAAGGATGTGCTAGTATGTGTCGTGTTGTGGGTTATGTGTGTGTGTGTGTGTGTGTGTGTGTGTGCGCGCGCACACGTGCTCTGCATATGGTCGCATTGTGTGGGTGGTACATGCAAGTCTTTTGTGTATGAGTGTGTGTTGTGTGATGATGATGTGAACATATTAAGGACTAGAGGCCAGGTGCATGAAATTCGTGTTCACGGGAAGGGGGGTGTGTGTGTCCCTCAGCCCAGCCTGCACCCTCTCCAATCTGGGACCCCTCAAGGGATGTCGGACTGCCCTCTCACAATCCAGGACTGCTGGCTCCCAACTACTCGCCTGCCTGCCAGCCTGATCACCCCCAAACCACTCCTCTGACAGCCTGATCGACGCCTAACTGCTCCCCTGCTGGCCTGGTCACCCCCGACTGCCTTCCCCTGCAGGCCTGGTCCCCCCTAACTGCCCTCCCCTGCCGGCCATCTTGTGGCAGCCATCTTGTGTCCACATGGGGGCAGCCATCTTTGATCACATGGGGGTGGCCATCTTGTGTGTTGGAGTGATGGTCAATTTGCATATTACTCTTTTATTAGATAGGATTTTGTGTGTATGGAGTGTGTGGATGTATTTTGTGTGTGTGAGGTGTGTCTGTTGTATATGTGTATGTTGTGTGTGTGTATATGTTTTGCAACTGTGAGGTATGTATTGTACATATGCATGTGTGTGGGTGTGTACTGTCATATATTTTTTCTGTACATGAGTGTATGTTGTCTGTGGTATTTGTATGTGTTATGCGTATGGATGTGTGTGTAGTGTGTGGACACATTGGATGTATGTCTTCTTGTGTGTCAGTTATGTGCCTGTGTGGAGGGTGTTGAATGTACATGTGGTGTTTTCTGTGTTATATGTGAAAATCTTGAGTGTCTGTAATGTGTGTGTTGTGTGTATGTTATCTATAGGGTGGGCAAAAGTAGGTTTACAGTTGTGGGTACATGAAACAGAGTTTATTCTAGTATTATTCTTTTATTTACTTACTAGAGGCCCAATGCATAAAATTTGTGCACTCGGGGGTGGGGTGGGGAGGGGGTCCCTTAGCCTGGCCTGTGCCCTCTCACAGTCCAGGAGCCCCTTGATCAATCGCCCCAAAGATGTAGGCCCTGCCCACCCAGCTGGGGCTCTGCAATGGATTGCCCCCACAGAGGGAGGCCCCGCCCACCCACCACAGCACTGCCATGGGATAGCCAGGGCTTCCCTCTTTGAGGCATCATGGAGCCCCCCAATTGATCAATCACCCCAATAGCCAGTGGCCTGGGCCTCCCTCTGCAGGGTGATCATGGGGTGATGGCCAGGCCCCAACCAATCACATTGCACCTGTCTTGGCTGGCCTGGCACCAGTGGGTGTCATAGCGTGGTCGTCTGGAAGGTCGTCAGGATGGTCATTCTGCTGTTTGGTCATTCGGTCAATTTGCATATTATTATTATAGATTCTTTTTTTTAATCCTCACCCAAGAGTATTGGTTTTTTAGAGGGAGGGAGGGAGGGAGGGAGGGGAGGAGGAAGGGAGAGAGATGGAGAGAGAGAGAGAGAAAGAGAGAGAGAGAGAGAGAGAGACATTGATTGGTTGCCTCCCATATGTGCCCCGATTGACCTGACATTGAACCCGCAACCTAACTATGTGCCCTGACTGGGAATCAAACCCACAACCTTGGCATCTCAGGATGAAGTTCTAACCAACTGCTCTACCCAGCCAGAACATTTTGGAAGTAAAGGTGATGTTTGCACAACTTTGCAACTGTGCTCAATACCACTACGTTTTTATCTTTAAAGTAGTTAATTGTATGCCATGAATTTTACCTCAAACAATTAAAAGTGTACATTATACTTAATTAATAATTTCAAGAATTGTGTGAGGGGAAGCTGGAGTTTCTTTTGAGAGTTTAGTTAACTTGCCAAAGAGGATACCGTCAGCGATTCATCAGGACCTTGATTTGAATGCAAGTTCTTCCCCACAGATGCCCTGCTGGTCCCCCGCCCCCAGGGCCAAGGAGGCATTGATCACCACCGAGCTTCTTCGGCTGTGCCTGGTTTCAGAGAAGGAGTCATCCATGTGGGAGAGGGATCAAATCTTTATTGGTCAGAATGATCTGGGAAAAGATCTACTTTGAGAGGCAGCTGATGAATCCTATAACTTCTGTCCCTTCGTGAACACCAAGACTTACTATACTCTGTGGAAGAAAAGCAGAGGTGAAGGTCAGGATCCGTCTCCATCTTCCAGGATAACCTCTCCCCAGTGGGAGATCTGGTCTACGCCCCACCCCCCCAAGAACTAACATAAGTTCATGGAATGGGGTGGGGGGAGGGTGTTAGAGGTCAGTGGCTTGAGGATGGGTGGAAGCATTTCTCCCTCACTCTCAAGCACACAGTCATGTTTATTTGTTTTGTTTGGGGGGTTGTTTTTTTGGTTAATCCTCACTGGAGGCTATTTTTTCCCATTGATTTTAGAGAGTGGAAGTGAGTGGGGAGGGGGAAAGAGGAGAGAGAGAAACACTGAGTGAGAGATCCACATCAGTTGGTTGCCTCCTGCGGGAAACCTGCCACCCAGGTACGTGCCCTTGACTGGACTTGAACCCAAGACCCTTCGGCCAACGCTCTAACCACCAAGCAACTCTGTCCGGGGGCTGTTTGTTTTTTTTATCACTGTGGCTGCTTTTGTGCCACGAGGCGGAGTGGAGTCTGTGAGAGACCATACGGCCTTCGAAGCCGGAAAGACTTACTATTGGGCCCTTACAGACGCGTTTGCTGACCCCTGGCCTAAGCCATCAGCAGATCATCTAGACCTCAACTTCCCTCCCCATTAATCAAGAGGGTTCCCCACTTTAAGAGATGTCTAAGACAAACCCCCCTCCCCCCCACACACACACCCCATCCTTCCCCAGCCAACATACTTGTAAGGAGAGCATTGCTTCCATTTTCCATCTGCATCATAATTACTGGTCAATGAGCACCAAGTCCGGTTAAAAATGTAGCCTTCCTTGGTGCACTTCTGAACGTACTTATTTCTGAAGCGAAAAGGGAAGGTACACACGGGGGGGTCTGCAAAGAAAGAGAGGAGCAGAAGGAGAAACATGAACATAGAAAGTCTCACAGTTGCCCTGGCCAGTTTGCTCAGTGGTTAGAGCGTTAGCCCGTCGACCAAAGGCTCACGGGTTCGATTCTTGATCAAGGGCACATACCTCAGTTCCAGGCTGTGTGCCGGAGGCAACCCCTGGATGTGTGTCTCTCACATCAATGTTTCTCTCTCCCCGCCTCCTCCCTCCCCTCCACTTCCTCAAAAAAAAAAAAAATCAATGGAAAGCCCTGGCTGGTTTGGTTCAATGGATAAAGCATCAGCCTGTGGACTGAAAGGTCCCTCGTTCAATTCCAATCAAGGGCACATGCCTGTGTTTCGGAATCCATCCCCAGTAGGAGGCGGGCAGGAGGCGGGCAGGTGGTAGCCAATCAATTAGTCTCTCTCATCATTGATGTTTCTATCTCTCTCTCCTCACTCTCCCTTCCTCTCTGAAATCAATAAAAATATTTAAAAAAAAACAAAAACACGTGTTTCTCTAAAAAAAAAAAATCAATGGAAAAAAATATCCTCAGGTCAGGATTAAGAAATCTGTATAATATAAAAGCCTAATATGCTAAGTGGTTGACTGATTGGTCACTATGATGTGCACTGACCACCAGGGGGCAGACGCTCCAACCAGTAGGTTAGCTTGCTGCTGGGGTCCGGCCGATCAGGACAGGGCGAGATGGGGCCGGACACTCCCTGGAGCCCTCCCACGGTCCCTCCCGCAGTCCCTCCCTGGCCACCGGCCCTGATCGGCCCCAAATGGGACCGGGCGAGATGACCCTGATCGGCCCCAATCGCCAGCCAGGCGGGAGGACCCCACCCGTGCACGAATTTTGTGCACCGGGCCTCTAGTAATAATAATAAAAGAAAGTCTTACGGCTGACACTGTGAAACCAACAGCGTTTGCTGTCTCTCCTGCACCCAACTACTTTCAAAGTGGTTAGAACAAGTTGGAAAGCCAGGATTGGACTCCATTTTATCCAACGCCCCAAATCGCGTAGCCCGCTGCTTTCCATCGCTTCTTGGATCCGAGGCTTGGAGCCAGGCCCTGGGAGGGACACTCACCACTGCCCGTGCAGTAGCGCCACCTGCCCTGGAATTTCTCGTCCAGAGAGCACCAGGCATAATCGCTGTGCACGGAGATGCAGTTGTAGTAGATTATGTCGCCGTACATAAACGGGAAGACACAGTGGGTGCTGAAATATTCTGGGGAAGAGGAGAACGTGGCCAACGGGATCCCGCTTACGAGAGGAGTTGACGTTCGGCTGCCCCCAAACCCACGTGGCCAGTCCCCGACACCTTCCCGTGTGTGGCACAGAGCATACGTGGGTCAGAGGAAGCCTTATCTCATCCCGCCGCGGGGAGCTGCCTCCAGCAGGTGGCTTCCATTCCAGGAAAGTCCCCCGGAGACTGGACACCCATCTCCTAACCTGAAATTCTGGTCTCTCTCAGAGTCCCCTTTCCCTCTCTGCTAGGAAAAGAAACCTCTCAGCCTTCTGAAGGTGGCCCCTAAGCATCTCTCAGAGGGATTCCCTTCCCTCCACACCATTGCTCACGAGCGAGCATTGCGCCTTGCCTTGACCACGGCAACAAGTTATTCCTGGATACGTTCAACCTTTTGTCCCATCATTCTTCCCGAGAGTGTTCTTTCTTAAACACTAACCGGACCCTGCCACTGACGTGTTGCTCTCAAGACTAGAATTGGCATTGAAATAGCCATGATTCCCTCTTGATCTGGTTCCCCAGACACCTCCAGCCTCACCTTGGCCACCTGTGATCTTCTCTGCGAGCTGGGAAGGCCACGCCCCTTGCCTGCTCCCATGCGGACTAGAGGTGAATCTCCATGAAACTCCCTTGAACATCCACACTGTGCTAGATCCACTTGTACCGAACTTGCTTATTTGGTCCCTTTTTCCCATTTATTTGGCACGTAGTGACCTGTTCAGAGTCGTTCTCGTTTGTCAGGAATGACCACAGGTTTCCTGTTCAAAGCTAGACCCATATTATCAACTGGCACAGAATAGAAACTTGATAAATATTGGTTGGTCTTTCATAATAAGCCTGAAATAATTCTGATGCAAGATTCACTTATTTTTACTATTTAGCAATTATTTATTATCTATCAATATACATTATCTATATTTACTATTAATTACATTAGTATTTTAGCAATTATGTCAGAACTTTTATTACTTTACTATTTAACTATATTGTTATGTTTATCATTTAATATTTAAAACCAGAGGCCCAGTGTGCAAAATTTGTGCACTGGAAGGCGGGGTCCCTCAGCCCAGGCTGTGCCCTCTCGCAGTCCAGGACCCCTTGGAGGATGGCCGCCTGCCAGCTTAGGCCTGATAACCCTGGGGATCGGGCCTAAGCCGGCAGTCGGACATCCCTCTCGCAATCCAGGATCCCTCACTCCTTACTGCTCTGCTCACTGCTTCTCAGCCCTGCCACGGAGCGGGGAGAGTCTCCACTACTGCTGCTCCACTCACCAGCCATGAGCCCGGCTTCGGCTGAGCGGCCACTCCCCCTGTGGGAGCGCACTGACCACCAGGGGGCAGCTCCTGCGCTGAGCATCTGGTGGTCAGTGCGCATCATAGCGACCAGTCATTCCGCCCTTAACGGTCACTTAGGCTTTTATTATATAGGTTATTATAACAACTTTATTAGCATTAGTTATCACTATGTTCATGATTAATGAACTATCTATACTAATAAAAGGGTAATATGCTAATTAGACTGGGAGACCTTCCAGATGTCCTTCCAGACAAAGCCATGGTGGCGGGGCTAAGGCAGAGGCAGTTAGGAGTGATCAGGCTGGCAGGGGAGGGCAGTTGGGGGCAAGGAGGCCGGCAGGGGGAGGCAGTTGGGGACAAGGAGGCCGGCGGGGGGTGGGGGCAGTTGGGGGTGAGCAGGCCAGCGGGGGGGCAGTTGGGGGCAAGCAGGCCAACGGGGGGAGCAGTTCGGGACAAGCAGGCTGGCAGGCAGAGTGGTTAGGTGTGATTAGGCAGGCAGGCAGGTGAGCAGTTAGGAGGCAGTGGTCCCAGATTGAAAGAGGGTCCCAGACTGGAGAGGGTGCAGTCCAGGCTGAGAGACACCCCCCCACCCCCATGCACGAATTTTGTGCACCGGGCCACTAGTTATTCATATAAGAAGCTACTTTATAGCTTACCCTATGCTGGACATAGTGTGGTGCATGATTTACCAACGCCAACATTTACTGATTTCCTTACTTCGGTCCATGACCTGGGCGCTGTCATTGGGCTCCTCCCCAGGTCCACTTGGTCCTCCACCTGTGCTCCCGGTACACAGAGCAACCCTGCTGCCCGCTGCTCTGAAAACAGCTTCCTCTGGCGCCAGAAGCAAGAGCGCTGAAGGGCTGCGTTTCCCCACCATATACCCTAGGCCGTGTTGGCCAAACCCCCAAACACGTAATTGCTGATTGAAACAGTTTACAGGCACGGGTATGTGTGTGGTGGGGGAGCGGGAGGGGGGGGGCGCTAACATTTCAGATGCTAACAAATAAAGAAATGTCTCCCCACCTGGAGCTGGAGCATGTAAATGGATATTGAATTCTGAAAGAGAGAAAAAAAAGGGGTAAAATTTAGAGCATCTCCAAAAACACTCCATTCTGAGACTGTTAAAGCACCTTGAAGTTCATATAACCAACGGCTCTCCTGCTGCGGAAAAGCCTTTGCTAACACCTTTTGGGTGACTTCTGATTACGTCTCATTGACGAAGCGGGCGGGGGTGTCTCGTTCCGTCTGAGCTCTGATCCTTCCAAAGGCTTTTCTTCGAGTGACTCCCATGCCACTCAACGTCCCCCCGTCGGTTGGAATTCCACAAGTCTGAACATTAGAGGGACCATTCTAGCTTTCAGTCACATGTCAGCATTTCAGTCACACCCCCTATTCGTTCAGAGGGAGAGCACTAACTGTTCCCAGCAGTCTCGGTGATTCTGTTTTGTTTTGTGTCCTAGAAATGTTGCCCTTTTATCACCCCCCCAGCCTGTTTTCGGGAGTGTGTGTGTTTTTTTTTAATTATTATTATTTTAAAATTGATTTTTAGAGAGCGAGGAAGGGAGAAGGAGAGAAACATCGATGTGAGAATGAAGCAGTGATCAGCTGCTCCCCTTACTCAGGATCGAGCCCAAGATCCAGGCATGTGCCCTGACTGAGAATCCAACCAGCAACCCTTCGGTGCCTGGGCCCGTGCCCAACCCATTGAGCCGTATCAGCCAGGGCTCAGGGAGTGTCTTGGTAGCATCACCACCATCAAACCAAGTTAGACCCGGTTAAAGACTAGCCGGGAAATATGAAGATGTTTTATCCAATACCATCAGCCCATCTTTAATTGGCCACTCCTATCTTCCCATCATTGTCCTCGGTTTCTTGCACCCCAGCCCTATGAAAAAGAGATTATAACTTAGAGCCCTCTTCTCCTTCCCTCCCCCAAGGTTTACAGGTGAGGACACGGGCCACTGAGAGCCACTGGGATTTATGGGACCCCTGGCTGGTGGGAACTAGGTCGTACTCAGGAAGTCTGACTTCTGAGACTGATGTGCACACGATACTGATAGCACCTTGGAACGGTCACTTACCCGTGCACGTGACTTAACGCATGCGCCTCACTTTCCTTACCTTTGATAAAACGTTATTCACTTATGGTTTGCGCCAGACGCTAGCTGGGAGCTGCTGTGTGATGAGCATGGCATCGTGTTAGCTGATGGTGGCCCTGCTCGTCAGGAAGTAGCTAACAAGGTGTCAACATTTAAAATCTAAAAAGGGATTCAATCGTAGTTGACCTACAATATGATGTTCGTTTCGTCTTAGTGCCTTATGCTCATTGTCTCCCGGAAACCATGCTTGCCAGGGCCCGGGAAGGCCCGTACTATTGTCTGTCCCATTTAGAGGCGATGTGTTATCAATGGCGATCTCCGTTTTGTAAATACGGAAAGGGAGGCTCAGAGAGGGAAGCCGCTTGTTCAAAGCCACGGGACTAGGAAGCAGTCCCAGCCCTCTGGCTCCAGGAACTGAGCCTCTAAAATAACCCTGCCTTTGGGGGGCGCTGTTTCTGACCCCCAAGCTTTTGTTTTTAATCCTCGTTGGAGAATAAATTTTTATTGATTTTGCCAAAACCAGTTTGGCTCAGTGGATAGAGCGTCGGCCTGCGGACTGAAGGGTCCCAGGTTCGATTCCGGTCAAGGGCATGTACCTTGGTTGCGGGCACATCCCTGGAAGGGGGTGTGCAGGAGGCAGCTGATCGATGTTTCTCTCTCATCAATGTTTCTAACTCTCTATCCCTCTCCCTTCCTCTCTGTAAAAAAATCAATAAAAAAATATTTTAAAAAAATAAAATGAAATAAATAAATACAAATTTTAAAGAAAGAAGCGATTTCTTTCAGACCCTGCTGCCCCCAGAAATAGTCCTTTGCCGTTTCATTCGCTGATATTGCTGAGCACAGCCACATCCTCACACATCTTTGGTCCTTGCACATTACCTTGTTATCACATCACACCTCTGCCAAGCATGGCCATTTTTACCATTTGATACCCGCCCCCCCCCCCTGCTTCTCCTCCCCTCCCCCTGGGCCCTCTCCTCTCCTCTCCTTCCCTCCCCCTCCTCCCTCTCCCTCTGCTCTTTCCCTCCCCCTCCTCCTACACTCTCCCTCCTCCTCCCCCTTCCTCCTCCTCCAGTTAATGACCACGAAGCAGTACCACCCCCAACAATGACTGAAGATTAAGTGTGTCTAACGTGTTCTGAGACAGAAGATACAAAAGACAGCTCCCCCGTCCCCCCCACCAAAAAAAAGCCACGCTGTCGTTCCGCTGCTGCTGACTAAACAACCTCACAGGGTCTCCACCTCAGACCAGAGCACTCGGAGGTCGTGAGGAAACAAGATAAGGCAAGTCCACTTCAGAGCTTGGCCCAAACGCAGCCAAAACCAAGGTCACCGTGTTACAAATGGCCCAACGCCTCTCCCGGTGGCTGGCATGAGTGACTGCACTTCGTCACCGCCGACAACTTTCTCCTCTCCCAATGAGATACCCCTTTCTGACAACATCCATTGTTGAGTGGACCGGTCTTCCTTAGTCCCCCCAAAACCTCCCAACCAGAGCCCAAGCTCTAGAATAGGTTCTGACACCGTCTTGCTTAGAACCCCCAGGTGCCCATGGCACCCCAATGTGTGTGTTCATCTTGACTCCAGTGAGTGAGAAACCCAACCTGGACAGCTCCCACCTGCTCCCGGGGGCTTGGGCTGCGCGCGTCCCCAGCTCCGAGGGCCTCGCCCACCTTTTCTGCTTTGATCCTCACCATGACTGCAAGAGGTCAAGGTCACGTCCTTTCTGTTGCATTTGTTTTCTGGGGGCGGGGGGGGGGGCGCAATTCACACGGCTCAAACTTCACACAAGGTATAAGAGGAAAATCATGAAAATCCTCCCGGCCATCCCTGAGCCCACCACCCTGTCACCCTCTCCACAGATAACGGTGTTGTCATTCCTGTGACCTATGGAGACAGTTTATGAATATTCAAGGGCAAGTATTTTCTTTAATTGATTTGAGAGAGTGAGCGAGAGAGGAAGGAGGAGAGAGAAGAAACATCAACTAGTTGTTCCGCTCATTACACATTCATTGATTGCTTCTTGTACGTGCCCTGACCCGGGATTGAACGCACAACCTTGGCGTATTGGGACGATGCTCTCAACAACTGAGCTACCCGGCCAGGGCTCAAGGGCAAGTATTAACAACCTTTCCCTCCTTTTTCACACCAAGGACAGCCTCGTTTGTAGTCCTTGAACAACTAATTCCCCATCTGCCTTCTCCCAGCCCCGGGGAGTCACTGTTCTACTCTCTGTGTCTGTGGGTTTGACTAGTTCAGATCCTTCGGAGAAGTGGAGGCAGGTATGTGTCCCTCTGTGCCTGGCTGATGTCACTTGCCGTAACGTCCCCCGGGTCCATCCACGCTGAAGGCAGGGTTTAGAAGCTCCCTCTTTATTAACCGCGCTTACCGTGCTCTGGATGGGAAAACTGAGGCTTAAGGGGAGGCTGAGTTACTTCCCATGAACACCCAACCAGCAAGAGGAAGAACAGGGATTTGGGCTCAGGACTCTCCAAATCCTCCCCTCTGCACCAAGCATTGTGCTGCATTTAAAAGGCATTGGGCGCCCCTGCCCGGTGGCTCAGTTGGATGGAGAGTGGTACTCTGCACCCAAAGGGTTTCAGGTTCAAATCTGGGTCAGGGCACATCCTTAGGGTTCGGGTTCCATCCTGGGTCGGAGCTCGTGCAAGAGGCAATCGATCAATGTTTCTCTTTCACATTGATGTTTCTCTCTCTTTCTCTCTCTCTCTCTCTCTCAATCAATCAATAAAAATATATCCTCAGGTAAGGATTGCCAACAACAAGAATAAATAAATAAAATAGAAGATATTAGGGACAATGGGTAGGTTCTGTTTCCTGCCCGTCTCACCCCAAACCACGGCCTCCTCGGTCTCGCCTTCCTCCTGTCCCTCTCCTCCCCTGCCCGCGCCATCTCACCTGCTTTCAGCCCGCACACACAGAGCGCCAGGGACACCCAGCCTGCCAGCTTTCCCATCCCCTCCGCCTACCTGCCGGTGGCCTGCCCCAGCACAGGGTGCCTGTGACTTTATACACTCCGATGCCCGCCCCTCCCACTCACACGGACTTACCCCAGAGCACGTTGTGCCCGGCCCTGAACCGCAGGGCGCACACAAACATCGGGAACATCCCTCTCGGAAGCGTGGTCCCAGGCCAGCTCCATCCCCCTCACCCGCAAGCTGGTTGGAAATGCGAATCCGTAGGCCCCACTCCAGACTCTGAAGCGCTGGGGAAGGGACCCAAGGCCTGGGTTGTAACATGCGTCCCGGGGAGCCCAGTGGTTGCTCAAGTCTGAGGACCATCGCTCTGGCTTAATACTTTCATACCCACCTCATCTCATTTACTCTCTTCATTGTTTTGTTTTGTTTTGTTTTTTTAAATGAAAGTCCACCCTGGCCAGTGGCTCAGTTGGTTGAGCATCTTCCCATACACCAAAAGGTTGTGGGTTCAGTTCCTAGTCAGGACACATACTTAGGTGACAGTATGATCCCAGGTTGGGTGGGTATGGGAGGCAACCAATTAATGTTTCTCTCTCTCCCTCTCTCTCTCTCTCTCCCCCTGCCTCTCTCTTTAAAAAGCAATGGACAGCCTAAACCGGTTTGGCTCAGTGGATAGAGCGTCAGCCTTTGGACTGAGAGGTCCCGGGTTCGATTCCGGTCAAAGGGCACGTACCTTGGTTGCGGGCACACCCCCAGTAGGGGGTGTGTAGGAGGCAGCTGATTGATGTTTCTCTCTCATCGATGTTTCTAACTCTCTCTCCCTCTCCCTTCCTCTCTGTAAAAAATCAATAAAAATATATTTTAAAAAATTAAAATTAAAAATAAATAAAAAGCAATGGACATGTATCTTGGGGTGAGGATTTTAAAAATGAAAGGGAGGGAGGAAGGGAGAGAGGGAAGGAGAGAGGGAGGGAGGAAGGGAGGAAGAGAGGGAGAAGGGGGGGAAGAAAGAAAGTTCAGTGAGAAAGGCAAAGCCAGTTTAGCCTCCTGGGTAAGTAAGGTCAGAATGGCCAAGCACCATGGCTGTGGTCTGCCAGTTCGTGGGAAGGACAGGAACCTGGGCGAGCAGAAGAGGAAAGAGCTCTTTATGAGAGAGAGAAGAGGTTGGAAGAGTGAGAACCAATAAAAAAGCAGGTGTTCTAGTGCCGCCCGCCCCCCAGGGAAACCCAAGATGAGGAGCAGACCATCCTGGAGACCAAGCATCATGAGAAGGGAAGGGGCTGACTCATCCTTCAGCATCTGTCTGTGGTGACGTCCGTCTGCTACGCCCATTTGTAGACATACAGGGACCAGGTACTGGTTATACACATATTTGCCTTTTCCAAATAGAGACGAGAGAAGTGGAGAAACTCTGATAAAGGCACAGGGACTGGAGACACCGAGCTTCTCCTGTCTGACGTGCGAGCTTTTGCCCTTTGCTGTTTTGCTGAAATGATGGACATTGGCACAGCCTCTGACCTCTTCGCAGCGAATGAGGCCACCTGTCAGTCACGCGTAGGTAACATGGGTCGGCATCCGTGCTTCCCCTGCAAGACTTCATGACGTGGGAATCGAATTCCTTGTTTGAAACCTGGGGAAACTGAGGCTCAGAGAGCCTACGTCACCTGCCAAGGTGACGTGGCTTGAACAGGAGTGGCGGTCTGATGTCAAGCCTTCTTGCTCTTCCTCGCCCCGTGGTCATGGGGGTCTCACAGGCCACGAGCTTTCAGAGGAAGCCGGTCCCTCCGAAGTCACAGGTTCAACGCTCTCTCTTGACTGGTCCCCAAGACAGAGCTCACCTTGTTTCTGACACCTGCCAGCTGAGTGGCTCTGGAAAGTGACTTTTGTTTTCTAAGCCTGCAGCCAAATCTCTAAAAACGTTTGGGCCACATGCATTGATTGGAGAGCTCAGCAAATATCCTTTCTTCCCTTCCTTTCTTTCTTCCTTTCTTTCTTTCTTTCTTTCTTTCTTTCTTTCTTTCTTTCTTTCTTTCTTTCTTTCTTTTGAATTAATTCCACTTACTTATTTTCCATCATGCCATAGTATCCAGTTCACAGCTGGCATGATCAGGATACATACAAATTCAGTGGGAATGTGAGACCAGTTTCCCCATATTTCTTAATTAATAAGCTGTCATTATTTATTAGGGAAGATAGGGCATCTTTGATTTCTCTCTTTCCTTCCCTCCTTCTCTTTCTCTTTGGTGAATTTTACAGAATGTTCTTAATTCTAGGTGTAACTTCTCCCAAAGGTGATGGGAAGTTGTATTCCCAAATAGTCATGATTTACGGAGGTGGTGCTGAGTGCGTGCCAAGCTGGTGAGACACGTTCTAGAGATTCACCCACCCCAGCCCCTAGAGGCATGGCCAGGACACTCCGAGCAGGACCCAGAGCACCCTACCCACTGGCAGGGTCGCCGTGGACGTCGGCGAGAACCCATTGTTCCTTCTTTGCTTAACTGAACAGCCATTACGTCTCCAGGCACTCAACCAACTGTGAGAAAACATTTCTCAGAACTGAAGTTGGTGTCTCGCCAGTGGTGTTGGGAGGGCTGGGTGAGGATGAAAGAAAAAATCTACCCCAGTCCTAAGCCAAGTTGGGCTTGGACTCCAGAGCGTCCCTAAGAATAGCACTCATCGCAGGGAACTAGAGAGAAATGGCCAATGATTACAGGCAGAGAGGGGACTATGTGGGGCTCAGTTTTATCTTCTGCAAAAATGAAAAGAGAGAGGAGAGGTGGGGGTGGAGGAGGAAGAAGGTACTGGACGGGGGGATCAATGCTGATAGAAAAATGAACTAAAGAAAAGAAAGATAGATAGAGCTGGGTTTGGATTCAGAGTGTCAGCTTTCAATGCCAGCTCTGAAACCAGTGGGAAATACATGAGCATCGATATCCAATAGACTAACTTTAAAATCTTAGATTTCCTACTTATTGGTTGGGCACATTAGCTCAATAACTTGCCCACTCTTTTTTATGGGGGGTGGGTAGTTTAATATCTATGCTTCATAGATGCACAGCACAAGATGAATACCAAGCATTCAACCTTCACTGGTATTTTGTTGCTTTCAAAAGCTGAGTAATTGTAGATAAGATACATAAATCTCCCTGAAACCCTATGTATTCATTAGGGATGTCATAGCAGAATGTTACAGACTGTGAGGCTTAAACAACATGCATTAATATGTCACAGTTCTGAAGGGTGGAAGTTCATGATCAAAATGCCAGGAGATGTCTGGTGCAGGCTCTCTTCCTGGCTTGGAGACAACCACCTTCTTGTAGTGTCCTCTGTGCTCATATGGAGAGAGAGGGAGTTATCTCTGTGGTCTCTTCGGGGGGTTATGGTGTCAATATATGAATTGGGTGGGGTGACACAATTCTACCCATAACACCCTGATTCATCTCTGCAGAATGAGAGTGTTGGTCTCAGTCTCACCGGCATGAATTGCAAGTCAACATATAAAAAAGCAAAGATGTCTCAATTCTTGGAAAAGTTAAACCATATGCACATCGAAACAACTAGTTCTTTATTTTAATCTATCGCTCACAGAGTTGAGGGTTTCAAGACAGAGCTACGGACGTGGGAATTCACTGGCACACAGAGAGATGATGAAGAGAACGTGGACGAGCATTTTAAGAATCAGGAATGCCCGGGTTTGAATTGAATGCCCACCTCTTTCTCACTGTGAGACTCTGGGCAGCTGGCTTACCCTCTTCCGAGCTTGCTTTTCTCATCTATAAACCTGGAGTTATCAACGTACTCTTTATTGCCCTGACTGGGGGTGGCTCAGTTGGTTGAACGTTGTCCCAAAAGGTCACGGGTTCCATTCCTGGTCAGGGCACAGACCTAGGGTGTGATCCCCAGTCAGGGCATGTATCTTTCATCGATGTTTCTCTCTCTCTCTCTCTCTCTCTCTCTCTCTCTCTCTCTCTCTCTCTCTCTCTCTCTCTCTCCCTCTCTCTCTTTCCTCTCCTCTCCCCCCACCAAAAAAAAAAAAAATTAATGAAACCACATTCTGGGGTGAGGATTTTTAAAAATACTCTTTATTTTCCCCACCAAACCTGCTCATCCTGCCGTCCCTTCTCAGTAAGTGACACAGCCATTCAGCCGGATGCATGGGTCACAGTGGAGTCACCCTTGGTTCCTCTCTCCTACCCTGTATCCAGTGCCCAGCCAATCCCACACTTCACCATGGAAATATGCCCTAACTCCAGCTGCCTCCCTTTTTTGCCAATGCTACCTCTCTGTGCTACCACCATCCTTCCCCCGTGTACCAGGACACCTGCCTAACCAGCCTTCTCCCCGACCCACCCCCCACTCTTCACCTTTGCCTCCCTTCATCCTCTCCACACGCAGCTAGAGCGAGGTCGTGTTGCTGCTGTGATGAGAATCCCAGACAGCCTTCCACGACTCAGGAAAAGCACCAACGCCCCTACTTGACCTCTGACGTTCCCCATCCCGCACTCAACCCAAGCACATCCTCCCCCCGCCACCCCCTGCTTTGCCTCCGACATCCCAAACACAATGCCTTCTCAGGGCATCCACATCCGTGGGTCTGTCTGCCAGAAACGCTATCCCGGGACGCCTCGGGCAGGACTCCCTCCTCGCTTGTTTCAGACCTCCGGGATTCGATGCCGCCTGCTCAGAGACCCTCCTCCGCCGCTCTCTGTACAGCAGGAGCCCCCACAGCCTCGCTCTGCCCCAGACCCTGACTTGGGATTCGACACGGCATTCGTCTCCACCTGACGGAATTCTCCGCACTCACACCTGTGTCTGAACCCACGCCCCTGTCGATGGCTGTGTGTGTGTGTGTGTGTTTGCTTATTATCTTCCTCCCCGACTACATTGCAGACTCTGAAGGCGAGGGCTTTCTCCCGTTCAGTGCTTATCTCAGGAAAATAAAAAGGGGGCTGGCAAACAGCAGTGGTCAGTAGGCGCCCATTGGGACATTGGCCCATGATAGGCCCCTCTCGTGGGCTTGGTGTGAGGGTTTATGAGACGATGTGGCGAAGCAGCCGGGCCAAAACGTGGCACAAGATAAGCAGTCTTCTTTTAAAAAATATATTTTTTTTTATTGGTTCCAGAGAGGAAGGGAGGGAGAGAGGTAGAAACATCAATGATGAGAGAGAATCATTGATCGGCTGCCTCCTGCACGCCCCCCACTGGGGATCGAGCCCCCAACACGGGCATGGGCTCTGATCAGGAATCGAACTGTGACCTCCTGGTTCATAGGTCGATGCTCAACTACGGAGCCACGCCGGCCAGGCAAGATGAGCAGTCTGAACGGTGGTCACTCTTCCTGTAGTCAGTCTGCGGACTGCGGCTCGCTTTGTCACCATCAGGAAGTCACTGCTGGCGCTGGGTGGCAGACAGGAGGTGGGATAACTTTCAGTCTTTTCCAGGGCCAGTCACAGGAACCGTTTCCATGACGCTTAGAAGAAAGGACTTAGGTTTGCGTGAGAAACTAGCATTTCTGGTTCTGAAGATGTGAGAGCCAGGTTAGGCCTTATTGAGGGCAACATTAAAATTGTCCAGTTAACCTCTCTGGTACTTTGTAAAAGGCAAGGACTGCCTTGTGTGGGGGCCCAATGGCATGTTTCTTAGCATGCCTGCATGTCCCCGTGTTTCTTGCGTGTGTGGGACACTGCACGAAAAAATATATATGTATTGGGGGAGGGGGAGAGGCTGTTTAGTTTGATGGAAAATACTGTGACCCCTCAAGTCCTATTCATCTGAGTTTGATTCTCACGTCGGCCCCTGAAAAAACCATCAGCATAATTGATTTTTTAAAAATATATAAGTTTTATTGATTTCAGAGAGGAAAGGAGAGGAAGAGAGAGTTAGAAACATCAATGGTGAGAGAGAATCATTGATCAGCTGCCTCCTGCACGCCCCCTAATGGGGATTGAGCCCATAACCCGGACATGTGCCCTTGACCAGAATCAAACCCAGGACCCTTCAGTCTGCAGGCAGCTGCTCTATCCACTGAGCCAAACCAGCTAGGCCCTAGCTGCTCGGGCATCATAATTGATTTTAATGTTAAGAATGTTATTCCTGCCCTGGCTGGCTGGCTCAGCTGGTTGGAGCATCATCCCGTATACTGAGAGTAGAGGGTTTGATTCCCAGTCAGGGCACATACCTAGGCTGTGGTTCAATCCTTCAGTCCCTGGTTCGGACACGAATAGGAATCAACTGATCAATGTTTCTCTCTCACATCGATGTCTCTCTCTCTCCCTAAAATCAATAAAAACATATTCAAGGGTGAGGGTTTTAAAAGAAATATTATTCCTCTCGTCAAACTGCCCTGATTCGACTCCTGCTCTTCCACCTGCTAGAGCTGTGACCTAGCCTGCTTCATGCCTCGCTCCCCCGATAGCTAAGATGGAGATGACAACGGCTGAGTTACTTGGGCAGGTGTGTGCACAAAACCATTCAAGTCACCCCGAGCACAGAGTGAGTGCTGGACACCCGTTCTCTTCAGTCATTGCGACTGCTACCACAACTATCAGTGCAACCAACAATAATACAAGTATTTTTACTTTTATTCTTTATTGATTTCAGAGAGGAAGGAAGAGGGAGAGAGAAATAGAAACATCAATGAGGAGAGAGAATCATTGATTGGCTGCCTCCTGCATGCCCCCTACTGGGGATCGAGCCCGCAACCCAGACATGTGCCCTTGACCAGAATCGAACCCAGGACCCTTCAGACTGCAGGCCAACACTCTATCCACTGAGCCAAACCAGCTAGAACACAATTATTTTTAAATTATGATTATATAGCCCTAGCTGGTTTGGCTCAGTGGATAGAGCGTTGGCCTTCGGACTGAAGGGTCCCAGGTTCGATTCCAGTCAAGGGCACATACCTTGGTTGCGGGCTTGATCCCCAGTGGGGGCTGTGCAGGAGGCGGCTGATTGATGTTTCTCTCTCATCGATGTTTCTAACTTTCTATCCCTCTCCCTTCCTGTCTGTAAAAATCAATAAAATATATTTAATTTTTTTTTAAATATTAAAGCAACCGGAACGCTTTAATGACCCAAATGACCGGCTATAAAACCCACTGTGGCCATCAAACATGCCGATCAGGGGGGTGGGGCCGGCCGGCCAACCTCCCGTGGCCCCTCCCCCAGGCCGCTGGCCCCAGATTGCCCCCCACCAACCCCATTTGGGGACGGCCCCTCCCCGGCCCACCACCCACAGCCCCTCCCCACGGCCGGCTGGCCTCCAATCAGCCTTCCCACCCCAATCGGGTGCGGGGCCTGCCCGCCAATCGCCCATGGCCCCTCCCCAGCTGGCCCAGCCCTGATTGGCTGATCACCATCTCCTCCTCCCGACAGGCCCAGCCCCGATCCACCGATTGGGTCCGGGCTGGCTGGACCCCACCTGTGCATGAATTCATGCACTGGGCCTCTAGTGTGATATAATCCAAACAAGATCTGTATACGGTACGCAAGAGTATGAGCCCAGTTGGTAGATGGAGACACCAAGGCCTAAAAAAGTGAAGCAACTTGTCTGATGTCTCACAGCTGGTGATGGTGGGTGGGGATTCAAATCCCAGGTGCTCTGACTCCGAAGTGCTGTAACCACTATGCCAAGCCTCCGTTCTGATGTCCCCGGAAGTAGAGTTTTGAAGCGTGATGGGCTCAAGCCTGACCCCTAGTGGATCCCCCAAGAAAAGCATGTGAGAGTTCCTTTTCTTCCACACCCTCCTAGACAGCACTTACCTTCTTATTGCTTGTTAGAGAGAGAGCGGAGGGGAGAGAGAGAGAAACATCAGTGAGAGAGAAACATCATCGACGGGCTGCCTCCTGCACGCCACCTACTGGGAATCGAGCCAGCAACCGGGGCATGCGTCCTGACCTCCTGGTTCATAGGTCGACGCTCACTGAGCCACGTCGGTCGGGCAGAGCATCTGCAGATGTTGCCATGGGGTCAATCCTGGGATGACTGTACTGTATGATTCAAACTCCAGGACATTCTGGAAAAGGAGAACCCTGCCCTTCTGAAGAGGAGTGCTGGGAGGTCAGTGAAGGGGTGGGGTGGGTGGGGATAGTTAGAAGAGCATGGACTAGAGGTGGCTGCGTGGGAAGCATCCCTTCTGAAGGAGAAAAGAGCACAACGAAGAGAAAGATCGCCTCTGGAGGCTGGCTGGGAGGAGAAAAGGACGGAGACGCTGTAGGATATCACAAAATAAAACCAAAAAACTGGGGGCGGGGGGGGGGGGGGGGGAAATCCTTGAAATAAACTGCCCTTCACTACCTGGACGGCAGAGGGCGCACTCGAGCTAGGAATCTTACTAACTACTCCACACCGCCGACCCGGGCTGTCAAATTCGTGGACCCGCTCAGAGCAACGAGACACTGGAGTTCCCTCCCCCGTGCCCAGGTTCAGCTTTCACCCTGTAAACAAGTTTCCTTTTCACTGTTCATTGAGTGCCGCGCGTGGTGCTTTTTGTTGGTGGTTTTGCTGTTTAACACGTGGTGCTGGCGTGCAAGCTGGCATCCCAGGTGTGTCTGTCACATGCAGGAAACCCCATGAGGGAGCTTTGTGCGGCACCAGGGACAGTGCGTTGGCTGTGAGTTCAGTGTCAAAGAGTCAGTAACATACACTAACTGGATAAATACATGTCTAGTCGGGTCGTGTACTGAGCAGCTGGTACAAACGTGCGAACGCCGCCGGCCCAGCCCTGATCCACCGATCACCATCTCCTCCTCCCATCGGCCACGGTTCAGGGCTCACTCGTTCAGTGTTCACAGCCACTGTGTAGAAACACAACGGCCACACATAATAACAATACATGGGTTCCCTTATTCCCTATGCACAAAGAGCCACAAAGCGGCTATCCTCCTTGTTTTATTTTATTTATTTACTAGAGGTCCGGTGCACGAAAATTTGTGCAAGAGTATGCCTTCCTTCTCCCTGGCTGCCAGCACCGGCTTCCCTCCGGCCCTCAGGACCCGGGCTTCCCTCCTCCGGCCCCCAGCAGACACCCGGGACCCGGCTGGCTTCCCTCTGGCCCCTGCTTCGTCAGGAAGGATGTCCGGAATGACGTCCAGAAAACGCCTGATCTAATGAGCATATTGCCCTTTTATTATTATAGATGTTTAATATTTTTTAAAATTGATTCCAGAGAAGAAGGGAGAGGGAGAGAGAGATAGAAACATCAATAATGAGAGAGAATCATGGATCGGCTGCCTCCTGCACACCCCCCACTGGGGATCGAGCCTGCAACCCCGGGCATGTGCCCTGACCTGGAATCCAACTGTGACCTCCTGGTTCATAGGTCAACGCTCCACCACTGAGCCACGCCGGCTGAGCTGTTTAGCTTTGTTTTTTAAGTAAATATTTTAAATATTATTTTTCCATCACCATGTATCCCCTCTAGGCCCTCTTCTACCTCCCCCCACCACTGCCCCCCTGGTTCGCTGTGTGCTTTTATTGCCGGTTTATATTGTAACAGTCTCATAGCCATGTACCTCTTTGAAAATTAGTTCATCCACCTGAGTCATCGTTTCTGCAAATGGTGACAATGTTTACCTCAAGGGGCTGTTACCAAGATCAGCAGTAATGCAGGTATCACATCATCTGTTTTCGTTGTTAATACACAGTGATTGTGGAGACGTAAAGCTTGCTGGCTTCCTGGAAACGCGGACTCCCCACCAGGTAACCGGCTCCCTTTGGCCTCGTTGCCCAGCGCACATGGTTCGCCTCTGAGCTGCTTGGTCCTCGGTGGGCACTGCACACGGCACGCGTGTTCCCACCTCAGGTCCCGCCTCAGTTACCATTGTTCCTGTTTTAAAAAGAATTCTTGCCCCAGCTGCTTTGGCTCAGTGGATAGAGCGTCCGCCTGCGGACTGAAGGGTCCTGGGTTCAATTCCGGTCAAGGGCATGTGCCCGGGTTGCAGACTCGATCCCCAGTAGGGGGCGCGCAGGAGGCAGCCGATCAATGATTCTCTTTCATAATCTCTCTCTCTCTCCCTCTCCCTTCCTCTCTGAAGTCAATAAAAATGTATTTTTACAGTCCTGGCTGGTTTGGCTCAGTGGATAGAGCGTCAGCCTGCGGACTGAAGGGTCCCGGGTTCGATTCCAGTCAAGGGCATGTACCTTGGTTGCGGGCACATCCCCAGTAAGGGGTGTGCAGGAGGCAGCTGATTGATGTTTCTAACTCTCTATCCCTCTCCCTTCCTCTCTGTAAAAAATCAATAAAAAATATATTTTAAAAAAATGTAGCCGAAACCGGTTTGGCTCAGTAGATAGAGCGTCGGCCTGCGGACTGAAAGGTCCCAGGTTCGATTCCGGTCAAGGGCATGTACCTTGGTTGCGGGCACAACCCCAGTAGGGGGTGTGCAGGAGGCAGCTGATCGATGTTTCTCTCTCATCGATGTTTCTAACTCTCTATCCCTCTCCCTTCCTCTCTGTAAAAAATCAATAAAAAATATATTTTTAAAAAAATGTATTTTTACAAAAAAGAATTCTTAATTCGGGCGATGCGTTTTGTAATAGCCTTTATTTGGGGGAGCAGTTTTAGATTCACAACAACATTGAGCCACATACACCGCGTTCTCGCGGACTCCCTGACCCCACCCGTTAGCACACCTTCCCCACGATCAACACCCCGCCCCCCCACACACACACACACACACACCAGGCTGGGGCATGTGTGACCACCCATGACCTTCCCACCTCACCATCACCCCCGGCCCATGCACTTGGTTAAGGGCCTCATTCGACACCGTTAGCAAGGAGAAGCGCCGAGGTTAGGGTACAGGTTCCCATGCAAAAGCCCAGCACCAGCATCAAAACCCCAAGTGATTTACAGCCGGGTCACCTTCCTACCCCCCTCCCCCAGCACACAGGCAGGCTCGCTCCCCGGAGGATGCGGGCGCTCATCCGCAGAACTTCCAGACCCTCTCCTTGTTGTAGTTCTGGGTCAGGGAGCACCATTTCCTCCCAAACGCGTCCGCGTCGTCAGTGCAGCCCCAGTAGATGGTGCGTCTGTACCAGAAGGGAAACACGCATTTGGCCAAGTCTGCGGAGAAGAAGGAAGCCGTGGGGGTAAGAAGCCTTCCTTTCCGGTGCCTCCTCTTCATCCTAACGCCCACTCTTCTCTCTCCCACCACACACACACACACACACACACACACACGGCAGCAGTCTTGGTGGCGGGCTGAGGTTCTGCTGCCGCTGGGTGTATCTGAATGCGCTGGAAGCTCCCATCTATCTTTGGTGCCATGTGGTTTTCGCACCATCAGAGACCTGCACACAACTGGTTTTCACAACGTGATGGACTGTGCGTTCCATTTTTTGTTTTTGTTTTGTTTTGTTAATCCTCACCCAAGGTTATTTCCCCAATGGTTTTTTAGAAAGAGTGGAAGGGAGGGGGGAAGGGGAGAGAGAGAGAGAGAGAGAGAGAGAGAGAGAGAGAGAGAGAGAGAGGAACGTTGATGTGAGAGAGACACATCAACAGGTCGCCTCCCACAGGTGTCCCAATCAGGGCCGGGCATGGAACCTACAACCCAAGTTCGTGCCCTTAACTGGAGTCGAACCCGCAACCCTTCAGTCCACAGGCCAACGCTCCCACCCCTGAGCCACGCGGCTCCTAGGACTGTGCATTCCATGTTTAGAGCCCGGTGCAGGTCTCGGGGAACCTCAGCGCCGGGCCCACGATGCCCCCCCGCCCCCCCCCAGGTCTCCACCTTCGCCTGGGCACGCACTCACCTTCATCCGAGCAGTACTTCCAGTAGCCTTCGAAGTTCTGCGTCAAGGAGCACCACTTGTGCTTGGCCTTGAACTTGACGCAGTCGTAGAACACGCCGTTCTTGTAGTGGAACGGGAAGAAGCACTTGCCATCTGGGGGAACACACGCGCTGCCTCCGTCTCTGGGCGGCGGGCGGAGACCTGCCACGCGCCTCTCCTCCGAAGGCTGGTTCCGCCCCGAACGGAGCCCGGCCTGCATTCTGCTGAGGCTCACCCGCTCACCGTAGCGGGGCTGCTGGGCCTCGCTCCCCACCAAGGGCTCGCTTTATACACTCACGCCTGCCCCGCTTTTCCCATCGCATCCACGGCCGTGACATTTTGCTTAGCACCCGGCCCCAGTTCCAGAAACTGACCCCAAGCTTAGACACATCCATGTGGCCATGTATCTAGTAAACCATGTCACTTCTGTCTCCTTTCTTCACCCTCTTCCACCTTCGCCCACCCCCATGTACACACACTCGTGCGCACAGACACACAAAATGTAGATAGGCTGGCCTGTATCTTTCCACACTTTCCCCATGCCCATATGGATGTCTTAATCTACCCACCTATCTCTATATATATATAAAAGCCTAAGCATCCGTTACGACTGAATGACCAGAATGACCGGAACGACCAGTCGACCGGTCGCTATGACACACACTGACCACCAGGGGACAGACGCTCAACGCAGGAGCTGCCCCCTGGTGGTCAGTGCGCTCCCACAGGGGGAGCGCCGCTCAGCCAGAAGCCGGGCTCACAGCTGGTGAGCGCAGCTGCAGCAGCAGGAGCCTCTCCCGCCTCCGCAGTAGTGCTTCCGAGCAGCAGCGGCAGGCACAGCGGGCAGGGATGAGTGCGAGCAGAGATTTTTGTTTTCTCCTTAAATGAATCATACTTTATTTCCACAACTTCAGTTTCTAACTTAACATATCATAGAAACCGTTTTAAACATATCTTTTTAATTTTTGTAGCTGTAACTCCCTTCTAATGCTGGGTCATATACTTGCTCTGGCCAGTGTGGCTCAGTTGGCTGGGCATCATCTCGTACATCAAAGGTCACTGGTTCGATTCCCAGTCAGGGCATATACCCAGGTTTCCAGTTCAATCCCCGGTCAGGGTGCATATGGGAAGCAACTGATCGATGTTTCCCTCTCACATCCATGTTTCTCTCTCTCTCCCTCTCCCTTGCTCGCTCTCTCTCTCTCTCTCTCTCTCTCTCTCTCTCTCAAAAACCAATACAAAACATACAATGCTGGGACATATTCTGTGATCTGGATTTTGCCACAATTCATTCAACACTTCTCCTACTTAGAGTTTCCTTCCATTTGTAAATCAAGCTGCAGCGAACATCTGACGTATGTAAATCCCTCTGTGCTGAAATATTTGGTTCTACAGAATAGAATCCCAAAAGCAAGGTTTAGGCTACAGCGTATGTGAATTTTTAACACTGGTGGGTGCTGGTTTCTTTAAGGACAATAGCAATTTATCTTTCCCATTAGTGTGCTCTTTTACCTGAAGTTTCACCAGCATGAAACATTTATACACTTAAAATTTTTAATTGATTTTAGAGAGAGAAAGAGAAACATCTACGTGAGAGAGAAACATCCATTGGTTGCCTCCCATATGCACTTGGACCAGAGATCAAACCCGCAACCTTTTGATGTATGTGTCAATGCTCCAGCCAACTGAGCCACCCAGCTGTTTGTATTACTACTAGAGGCCCGGTGCACAAAATTCACGCACGGGTAGGGTGCCTAGGCCTGGCCAGTGATCAGGGCTGACTGGGGCCTTCCAGCTGCCAGCCAGGGCCTTCCTTCATTCTGCACTGCCCCCTGTGGTCAGTGCACATCATAGCGAGCGGTCAAACTCCCGGTCAGTTGAATTCCCGAGGAGACAATGTGCATATTAGCCTTTTATTATATAGGATATTACCATGCTATTTACTTTACTACTCGAGGCCCGGTGCACAAATTCGTCCACGGGTGGGGTCCCTCAGGGTGGCCTGTGGAGATCAGGCCCCAGCTCACACACACCCCAGCCTTGTAGCCCTGCAGCCCCGCCTGGCACTGCCCCCTCGCCTGCTCCACCATCCCGCCTGCGGGACTATCGGTCCAGGACGGGCCCCCCCACCCGGCTCCCTCAGCGCCTGGGAGCCAGATGGCAGCCCTGTCCCCCACAGCTGCCACTGGTCGATCAGCGGCGCGATCAGGCCCCTGCTTGCACCTGCCTTGGCCTGGTGCCGCCCGCTCACCTGCTCCACCATCCCGCCATGGTCCCACTCTGGTCAGGGCCCATCAGGGCCAGCAGCGCCTCCCCTGCTGCCAGCTGCCAGCACTGCATGGCCGATGCCTGCCATGTTCTGCGCCGCCCCCTGGTGGTCAGTGCACCTCATAGCGAGCAGTCAAACTCCCGGTGGAACAACTGCCCAAGGGGACAATTTGCACATTAGGGTTTTATTATAGAGGACTAGAGGCCCGGGGCATGAAAACTCATGCACTGGAGTGGGGGCCCCTCAGCCCGGCCTGCCCCCTCTCACAGTCCGGGAGCCCTCAGGGGCGGGAGGCCACCCAGCGATCAGGGGGAGGCGACGCTCCCATCACACCTCTGCTGCTGCCACTGCCAGCAGCAAAAGCCTCGGCTGATCCTGGTTACCTGAGCCTCGGGCCAGCTCTGGGCAGCTGGGGGACTGAGGGGACTGGGGGACTCCAGAGGCAGGTGGGTGGAGTGGCCAGGCCCGCCTGCTGCCCCCTCGGGGCTGAGGGAACTGGGCGTCGCCATCTTGCAACTGTGGGCACCGCCATCTTTGAGGGCGGGGCAGTCAGTTAGCATATTCCCTCCTTATTGGCTGTGGGCACCACCATCTTTGAGGGCGTGTCAGTCAATTAGCATATTCCCTCCTTATTGGCTGTGGGCGCCGCCATCTTTGAGGGCAGGGCAGTCAATTAACATATTCCCTTCTTATTGGCTGTGGGCGCCGCCATCTTTGAGGGCAGGGCAGTCAGTTAGCATATTCCCTCCTTATTGGCTGTGGGTGCTGCCATCTTTGCTATGGTGTGAGGGTCAATTAGCATATTCCCTCTTTATTAGATAGGCTATTTTATGGCTTGTTTAAATATCTGATAACACAGGTGCTTCTCCACCAGCACTACTTTTGTTCATGATTTTTAAGTCTGTTTACAAGTACTTACATTACATTTTGTGAAAGGAGAAAAAAGAATTTGTTGTTGTTGTTAATCCTCACCTGAGGATATTTTTTGATTTTATATTTTTTTTAGGGAGAGTGAAAAGGAGGGAGAGAAGGGGTGAGATAGAGAAACATCTGGAACCAGTGACCCTTCAGTGGGCAGGCCAACGCTCTAACCACTGACCCACACCAGCCAGGGCCTTAGTAAACATTTTATGATCAACTTACCTTTCATTTCTGGAAAGTAAGGCATAGCTTCTGAAAAATAAAATTTGAAGCTGATGTTTATTTCACTGTTATGTCTTCCAACCAAGAACATGGCGAGAGAGTCTGTCTTTTAGAATTGCTTTATGTTCTTCAGTATGATGTTATCATTTACTTCCCCTAAGTCCTGCACATTTCTTGCCAATTTAACTCCACAGCGGTTTTTGTCATTGATGTAAAATGGAACGCTTCCTTTTCCACCAAAGTGCAGTAAGCTCTTACCAGCAAAGAAACTATTGACTGTGTATGTTTGTCTTATATCCAGCCACATAGCCAAATTCTTCTGTTAAAACTCGTCCTCTTTCCCAGTGTTCCTAGGGATTTTTAAGTTTACAATCATAAAATAATGTTGCCCATAATTTTCTGTAGGCTTCCAGGTTATTTCCTTTTTGCAATATCACCTACGTCAGTTAGAACACCCCATTCCCCCCCCCCCAATAATGTTAACTAGCACTGGTCAAAGTAGACACCACTGACCTCTGTACGTCCCTGGTCTTTGTTGGAATGACATTCAGGTTAAGAATGTTCATTTTTAGCATGGTTAATAATAGCACAAGAAATAGAAATCAATCCAAAAATATTCATCACTAAGGGAATGTTAAAGTAAAATATAGCTTAATAACGTCATACAGGCAAAGAGGAGATATGAAATAGGCATGGAAAATGTTGGACTTCATCTGCAGGTGACAAAAGGCATCTCCTATTTCGTTATGTTCTAGAGGACTATTTCTGCAAAGTGAAAATCACATTATAAGGTTGTATATAGTGAAATATTCGATCCCTTGAAAATATTAACAGTAAAACTTATTGCTCTCTTCTTTTTCCTGAATGATTTTTAACATAGCATGTACCTTTGTTAATATTCAAGTACATAAAGTAGCCGTTTTCCATGAAACGTATGATTTCTTACCAGGAAAAGAAATGTAGTATTCAACAACTCCACATTTTACTGCGAGATAGCAAAAGAAACTGTAATAAGAGAGTTTTGAGCCACTTACCTGCGGTTGGCGAATAATCTGAAAGACACAATTTAAACAAATATTTATTTCACTAGATTTAGCCTTTGAAATAAAATAAATTTTACCAAATTATATCCTAGTAATAATCACATTTTATTTTGTTTTTTTAAAAATATATTTTATTGAGTTTTTACAGAGAGGAAGAGAGAGGGATAGAGAGCTAGAAACATCGATGAGAGAGCAACATCGATCAACTGCCTCCTGCACACCCCCCACAGGGGATGTGCCCGCAACCAAGGCACATGCCCTTGACCAGAATCGAACCTGGGACCCCTGAGTCCGCAGGCCGACGCTCTATCCACTGAGCCAAACCGGTCCCGGCAGTAATAATCATATTTTAAAGGTGATGCGCATATGGGAGGTGACCAGCGGCTGTTTCTCTCTCCTCCCTCTCCCGTTTTCTCTCATTAAAATCAATGAAAACATATCCTCAGGCGAGGATTATAGAAAGAAAGGGAAAGAAAGGAAATACGCTCTCGGAATCTTAAGCCGAATCCCAGTTGTCACTAGCTAGCTGAGCGGCTTCGGGAACAGGACTCAGCCCCTCTGTGCCCCGGATTCTCTCCTATTAAACAAGGACCACGGAGTTACCTGCCTGGGGGGTTATTAGGAGGAACAGATGCATCGTGCATCTAAACTCCGTAGAATAGCGTCTGGAACAAAGGAAGCCCTTAACAACTGAGAGCTGCTATTGTTCCCGACAAGCTATGACCATTGAACTGTCCGCAGCGGCATCCCCACTCCATCGCCATCGCCATCACTTCATCACCGCTGTCTGTCATTGCTCAGATTCAGGCTCGTCTTCGGGGAGGGCTTCGTGGTGTTTCTGATATGGAACACGATGTTTTGGGGTTTTTTTTGTGTGTGTTTTTGGTGTTTTTTTTTCCATTTTTGTCACCCTTCTCACTCCCACCTGAATTCTACTATTAGAGATCCATGCCTTTGGCGCTGTCGCTGTCCAAATGGAAATCCCTTCCTCGAGGAAAGAAAAATGAAGACGAGACCCCTGGGGTACAAGGGGAGCAAACGCACGGAGCCTCTCCTCTGTGCCGGGCACTACGCTGGACGCATCAGACCGATGTGAGACAAGCGTTCTTTCCACCGTCGTACAGACAAGAGCACCACCATCCCAAAGGGGCCACGGAGCTCCGTGATGCTACTGAGTGGGTCGGGCCGTTGAATTCGAGTCCCTCGGGGAGGAGACAAGTATCACCTGATATCACTCCTATGTGGAATCTAATGAACAAAATAAACCGACGAACAAAACAGATCCAGAGACACAGAAGCACAGAACAGACTGCGGAATCTCAGAGGGGAGGCGGGGGTGGGAAGAGATAAACCAAATAACTCATGTGCATGTATGCATAACCCATGGACACAGACAATAGTGTGGTGAAGGCCTGTGAGGGGAGGGCGGGGGGGTGGGGAGGGAGTCAGTGGGGGAAAAGGGGACATCTGTAATACTTTCAAAAAACTTTCAACAATAAAGATAAATAGAGAGAGAGAGAGAGAGAGAGAGAGAGAGAGAGAGAGAGAGAGAGAGAGAGACAAGGATCGGTTGCCTCCCATATACACAGAAACCTAGGTATGCGCCCTGACTTGGAATGGAACCTGCAACCTTTTGGTGGGTGGGACGACGCTCCAACCAGCTGAGCCGCCGGGCCAGGGCACTAAGACAGTTCAGACAGAGATAAGATGCGGGAACATATGACATGATATTTCAGGAGGCCAGACAGTAACACGGAAGAGATTTAGGGCCATCTTCACCAGTTCTTTCACTTCTACGGGTATTTTTTTTTAATGTACATACAGAAGTGATGTCCCATAAAAAAGTGTTTGTCTAAGTCAAAAACTGTTCTTTTTCAATAAGCATAAAGTAAAACTTCCAGCTGATAAGCAAGCAGTGATCACGGCTCACTGAGGACCATCTTTTCTTTTTTTCTGGGTTTTCTTTTTAGACCTTTATCAAACCCCCGTGTTTGATTTCTTTTTCTGCAAAGATGGCCTGGAAATATTTAAAGTCATGCATGCGCCCTCACCAGTTTGGCTGAGTGGACAGAGCGTCAGCCTGCGGACTGAAGGGTCCCGGGTTTGATTCCTGTCCAGGGCACATGCCCCGGTTGCGGGCTCGATCCCCAGTAGGGGGCGTGCAGGAGGCAGCCGATCAGTGATTCTCTCATCATGGATGTTTCTATCCCTCTCTCCCTCTCCCTTCCTCTCTGAAATCAATAAAAATATCTTTTTAAAAAATTATAAAGTCGTGCATGCAAGATCCTGGTCCCTTGCCATCCCATAAAAGAATGGCTTTCGCGGCTCTGGGTGACCCTCGCCACATTCGTGGGAAATGCATCCACCACGAAGTCTCTCCCTCTGCTTTGTCTCTCCCTCTCCCTCTGTCATTGTTGAAGGTGACATGGTTTGGTAGAGGAACAAGACAGGCGTCCCAAAACTTCGTTTCCTTCCAAAACCTCTACAGGAGGCACTTAACACAGACTGGGACGGAGGGAGACACCCCGCCCTCAGGGTCAGTAGAATTTTCCAGCTGACATCCCCGGTCTTCCGTGTTTATTAGTTGAGCCCCCTTTTATGTTTTGTTTTGTTTTGAAGCCCAGCAGTGGACCATGTCTGTTAACTGGACAATGCGGAGAGCGTCTCTCTCCTTCTCGGAGCACAAGACCTACATAAGGACAAGACTCCGTGGCCAGGCAGGTGTGCCCAGCCCCACACACCGTCCCAAACTCCTCACCTTCGGCGCTGACGGCGCTGAGGAGCCCGCAGGCCCACGCCAGCAGGAGCCCCGCACGCTGTCCCATGCTCCTCCTCTGGCCGGGGCTGGGGCGCCCAGCTCACCCTCACGGTTTATAGCCACAGCCAGGCCTCCTCCTGGTCCCTCCTCCATCTTCCTCCCACTCCCCCCTTTCTCCTCCTCCCCCTCTCCCTGGCTCCATTGTCCCAGCTCCTCCTTCTCCCCTCCCCTTCCTACTTCTCATCTCCTTCCTTCTCCCTCTCCTCCTCCATCTCCATCTCCTCCTCCTCTCTCTCTCTCTCCCGCCCTTCTGTCTCTGCTCTCTCCCCTTCTCCCTCCCCTCCTCCATCTCTCTTCCCTGCCCCTCCTCCTCCTTCTTCCTCCTCTTTCTTCTCCTTTTTCACCTTCCCTCCCTCCCTCTCTCTGCCCCAGAGCCAGACACCTACTCTGCATAAGAAGAAATACAGAGAGAGAAAAAAATACTTAAGATAATTGGCACTAAATAGAGACAAGAGTGTCACCGCAATAAATTCAATAAAAAGAAAATAAATAAATATAGACGAGGATTTGAAGAGTCCGGATGAGGAATTTCAGGTTGTTGCCAAGACAACGATCTTCAAGGATCACAGCAGCCACAGGCATGTCTGTGTCTTAGACCCAATCGGTGTCTGGAAGCCGGGGCGGAAGTCCCTGAGAGGCTGGGGAGGCTTGGGAGGCTCGGGGAGGCTGTGGGAGAACGGAGCCTCAGTGCAAGAACCCTGTGCCGCGGCCACGCTTGGCGATTCGCCTCAAAGGCCGCAGGGCCTTGCAGTTCTCAGGAGTAAGTGAAGCCAGATGTATAGTCACCGACATTTCCCAACTCTGAAAGTAAGACTAATTGCAAATTCTGAAACACACTGTCTTGTATTATTTTTTAAAATATATTTTATTGATTTTTTTGTACAGAGAGGAAGAGAGAGGGATAGAGAGTTAGAAGCATCGATGAGAGAGAAACATCCATCAGCTGCCTCCTGCACGCCCCCTACTGGGGATGTGCCCGCAACCAAGGTACATGCCCTTTGACCGGAATCGAACCTGGGACCTTTCAATCTGCAGGCCGACGCTCTATCCACTGAGCCAAACCGGTTAGGGCTGTCTGGTATTGTTTTTTTTAATATGCTTTCATTGATTTTAGAGAGGGAGCAGGAGAGAGAAACATCAGTTGGTTGCCTCCCATACATAGCCCAACTGGGGATGGAGCCCACAACTAGGGCACGTGTCCCAGCCAGGAGTCGAACCGGCGGCGACCTTCTGATGGACGGGATGATGCTCAGCCAACTGAGCCACATTGGCCAAGGCCACTGACGTAATTTCTACATCTAAAGTTTATAAGATTCCCTTGCCGGTGGATCTAAAATGCAGACTCAGATTTAAAGGAGAATGTGAACATAATGAAATGAATTTAAAACCTGACTTGCTAGCACTGCTGAGGTTATGCGTATTAAAAATGAAAACAGCCTCAGTAATCTCAAAGAACATTGGTCAAAGCATTTGGGGACTCCAGGAAAGATACTGAGAGAGGCCATTGGACTGTCTGACCAAAAGTCCAGGTCACAGTCGGGGTGGCTCAGTGGTTGAGTGTCAACCCATGAACCAGGAGGCCACGGTTCAATTCCCCATTGGGCACATGCCCAGGTTGTGGACTCGATTCTCCAGTAGGGGGCGGGCAGGAGGCAGCTGATCGATGATTTTCATCATTAATGCTTCTATCACTCTCTCTTCCTCTTTCTGAAATCCGGGAGTGGCGGAGGGTGGGTTGGTTAATGCGGGGGGAGAGGAGGGGAGAGACACGTAAGAGAGACATTGCCCTGCCGGTGGTTGAGCTTTAACCTGTGAACCAGGAGGTCACAGTTCAATTCCCAGTCAGGGCACATGCCCTGTGTGGGGCATGCAGGAGGCAGCCAATCAATGATCCTCTCTCATCATTGATGTTTCTATCTGCCCCTCCCTCTCCCTTCCTCTCTAAAAATCAATAAAAATATATTTTAAAAAATAATAAATAAAATAAAATGAGGCCCCCTACTACACTGTTTCAAGCTCCACTGTCCCCGCCCATTGGCTGGATGGCTTTTGGCAAGTCCCTCCACACATCTGTGCCTCAGTTCCCCCTTCTGCAAACCGAGGAGGCCTGCTTGGGATCTGGGGCGCCCCTGGGTGAGTGTCTGCGCGCCCAACCTCTGATGCCAGGGGAGGGCCTGTGGGCGGTGGACGAGCTTTGCAGAGGGTGGAACAGAGTTCCCACACCAGGCGAGAGCAGGCGCTCTGGTTCCCGGGGCTCTCGTCTCTCGTCACTCAGCTGATCCCCATTCTCTTCCTCGTGGCTGTCGCTGGAGGAGTCCTTTCCCCTCCGCTCATTACTATTCTTGCCCACGGCTCCAGCCCCCGCACAAGCCCATTCGTATGCACATGATTGAACCTTATGGGCCTGATGAATATGCATGCGCGCAGGTCGGGGCCTCGTTCACCACCACCGGGCCATCCCGTCCACAAGGGCCCCCTTGTGACCAGTCACTCAAAACGTCCCCCGGGGCCATCGCTCATCGGGCACATAGGCTGGGGCCAGCGCAGGAGGGCCAGCCCCCAGAGAGCCCAGAGACCGTGGGAGCAGAACCCTAACGCGGGCCAAGAAGGACGCTCTCAAAGGTACAACTCAACTAGGAACCTGGGGGTGGGTGAGCAGCGAGGCCTGCGCCCCCACAGCAAGGAAGGGGGGTCCGGGGCTGCCTGTCCACTAGGGGAATGTCACGGGCGCCCCCTGGGCCACTGGGCGGTTTCTAGTGGCCCCCTCCTTTCTGGAAAGTCATGGGGAACAGGGGCCATTCATTTCAATGACGTGTGTGGGTGAATCATGGTATCCCACATCTGACCGTTTCAACATGCAATCGACACAAAAAATGATGGAGACGTTCACATTCTTTTTTCATCCTCCATCTTCAGAACCCAATGAGTGTTTTACGCCTGTTTAACCCAAGGACAGCTGGAGCTCACGTTTTAGGGCCTGGAGAGCCACGGCGGCCGGCGGCTGGCGGCCGTCACAGGGCACGGGCCTCCGGAGCTCTGGGAAGGAAGGGCCGAGAAGGTGGAAGGCGGCCTCGGGGCAGACGGGTCCTTTCTCTGTTAAGAAACTTGAAGGAGCGGGAGTCTGCCTGTCTCCTAAGGTTGGGGAAAGAGGTGGGAGAAAAGGGAACTAGGCCGGACAAATGGCCTGTGAACTTCTTCGTGGTTCGGAGCCGTGGCACCCACCCTCTAAGGCAGCAACCTTCCTTATCTCGCGGCACGGGAACTGTTACTAAAATTCTGCGGCACACCGAAAAATATATTACATATTTTTTGCCGACCTGACCAAAAAATAGGTATCATTTTGACTCATTTACACTGAACCGCTACTGTTGTGTTGGCTGTTGTCATTTTTTTTAAAATTTATTTTTAATATATTTTATTGATTTTTTTTTTTTTACAGAGAGGAAGGGAGAGGGATAGAGTTAGAAACATCGATGAGAGAGAAACATCCATCAGCTGCCTCCTGCACACTCCCTACTGGGGATGTACCTGCAACCAAGGTACATGCCCTTGACCGGAATCAAACCTGGGACCCTGAACCAAACCGGTCAGGGCTAAAATATTTTTATTATTGATTTCAGAGAGGAAGGGGGAGGGAGAGAGAGATAGAAGCATCAATGATAAGAGACAATCATTGATGAGCTGTCTCCTGCACGCCCACTACTGGGAATCGAGCCCGCAACCCCAGCATGTGCCCTGACCGGGAATCGAACCATGACCTCCTGGTTCATAGGTCGATGCTCAACCACTGGGCCACGCCGGCCGGGCTGTTGTCATTTTCTCATTTGGCAATCTAAGGGGAAGGGGGCCCGAGCCCCTGACTGAGTAGCCAGGTACTGCGTGTTTTGAAACTCTTGCAGCTGAAAGTCGCGGCTCTGAGGTAAGGCCCAGGCTTGCTGTTCTGTGAAGGAGAAAGCCGAGACACAGAGACCTTCCCCAGGTCCTGCCGCAGCTCCCTCCAAAGGCAGCCCAGATACATGCATACGAGTGTGTGTGCATGTAGGTGTGTGTGCACATGTGTGTGCACATGTATGTGCACATGTGTGTATGCGGGGCTCTTACTCTGAGGTTTGGTTCCAAACGTGGAGCCATTTGCTGCTGAGGAGCAGGACTCAGTATTTGGTCTTTTTTTCTTTCTTTCTTTTTTTTATTATTCTGTTGTTGTTCATCCTCACCTGAGGATATGCTTCCATTGATTTTTAGAGAGAGTGGAAGGGAGGAGGGACAGAGAGAGAGAAACATGGATGTGACAGAGACACATCAGTTGGTTGCCTCCTGCATGTCCCCTGACTGGAGCTGGGGATGGAGCCTGCAACCCAGGTACATGCCCTTGACTGGAATTGAACCCGGGAACCTTCAGTCTGCAGGCTGACGCTCTAGCCACTGAGCTAAACCAGCTAGGGCTCTTTCTCTCTCTCTCTCTCTCTCTCTCTCTCTCTCTCTCTCTCTCTCTTTCTCTCTCTCTCTTTAATGAATCACCTTCTTCCTTTCAGCGCCTGTACTTTTATTTTTTGTAATGTTTTTATTGATTTCAGAGAGGAAGGGAGAGGGAGAGAGAGATAGAAACATCAATGATGAGAGAGAATCATGGATCGGCTGCCTCCTGCACGCCCCCCACTGGGGATTCAGCCTGCAACCCGGGCATGTGCCCTGATGGAGAATTGAACTGTGACCTCCTGGTTCGTGGGTCAACGCTCAACCCCTGAGCCACACCAGCCTGCAGGACTCTGTATTTCGGAGACACACTCCCTCCAGTGACCTTACGCCCATGAGTGCCTGTCCCTCGCACAGTGGCTTCCATAGTCGGATTGTTATCCTCACGTAACAGATGAGAACATTGAAAACCGGAGGTCAGAGAGCTGAAGGGGCCTTCCCAGGGCCGCCCAGGGGCCGAGGTTAATGAACTCACTGAGGTGCAGCTTTAAAGCTGTGGTGAGGCAGGCATGGAAGCGTGAAACTAGGAGGCCAATGGGGGGGAGCAAGGGGCACACCGTGCCTCTCTCCTGTCCATCAGTAGCCCTTAACACCCCCCCCCCCCCGCCCTGCACGCCCTCTGCCGTCTGCAAAGGACTTTTCAGCATCGGTTGTACTTAGAATAAGACCTTGAGGTGGGCTTTATGCTCCCACATTTGATGATCGGGAGACGCACCCAGGTCTGACTGTGGTTTGACTCCAGAGCCGCAGCACCCCTCTCTCTGAGCACCCGGCAACACGGGGCCAGTGGCCGGGTGCCAGCCCCGACGCCCCCACAGCCAGGGACAGAGGGTCCTCCGAGCGTTCGAGCATCCTCAGCCCTAAGGGGAATGTCCCAGGCGTGGGTGTCTGGCTATGAAGGCTCCCTTTACGGTTCAATCACTGTCTTGAACTGCCTCCAGAATATTTTCTATTAATATCCACATCGTGATCCAAGCGGGCTCATTAACATTCCAGAACGTCAGTCCATATCAACTCCTCGCGTTTGCACAAAATCCTTTACAGCACGAAGAAGCGAGCCATGCAGACGGCACGGGCGGTCTGGGTGGGGGGTCGGGGAGGAGCATTGCAGGGCGGAGAGAAGCGCAGGTGCAAAGGCCCTGGGGTCCAGCCAGCTCAGCTTGCACAGGAGACAGTGAAAAGGTTAGTGTAGCTGGGGCCGATCAAGGGAAGGGCCACGGTGTGGACGGTGGATTCTACTATAACTTGACGGGGAGATTAGAATTAGTGATGCCACCGCTCCCCACTCTATCCCTCCAGTGGTTTCCAGCTGCATTGAGAGTATAAAGACGGCTCTCAGGGTCCGGCCCCACCCGCCTCACCAGGCACCTCTCCAGCCTCTTTGCTCATGGCCGCAGACACAGCAGTTCGACTTGTCCCTTGAACACAAACAGCTCTTTCCCGTGCCAATCTCCGCCTGGAGGAGCCCCCCGCCCCCTCCACACACCCCAGCTCCTCTCCTGTCTACCTCATAGTTCTCTTTCTCCAGGCCTCCCTTTACACATCCTTTCCCTTGGCGTCCCAATCAAAAAGTAACTTCGCCCAGTTATTCCTTACCGCAGCCCCGTTCTCAGTCTTCATGGCAATGATCACAGCTAGGGGTTATATGTTTGTCTCTGGCTCATTCACTTCCTGTCCGTGTCCTTCATAGACAGCCCAGTGAAGGCAGGGGCCACGCCCAGCTCACACACCGCTCTATACTCACCCTCGAGCCCTGCACCCCACCTAGTGTAAACGCTCAATAAACACCCTGTGCCTGAATGAGAGCATGAAGACACGCACCAAGAGAGACCCGACCAGCAGCGTGGAGGACTGGGCCGGGCAGAGACTGGACCCAGGGGATCCGGCGGGGAACGTGACAGCACTTTAGGGAGAGATGGTAAAAGCCTGACGTTGGTCCGTAACGGCAGCGGCGGGGAGAGAGGAACGGATGCTAGGGAGAGAGCTATTCAGAAAGTAGAAGCAGCTGGATTTGGGGACTGAGAGAGCATAGGGAGGGGACAAGGGGAGCAACGCGTTACTTTTGGGGTGATAGCTTGGGAGATTGGGAAAAGCACTGTCTTGGTCTTTTCGGGCTGCTGTAGCAGAAATCGGGTAGACCAGGTGGCTTATAAACAACAGACATTTATTTCTCCTGGTTGTGAGGCTGGGAAGTCCAAGGTCTTGGCCCCGGCAGATTCGATGTCTGGCGAGAAGTCACTGTCTCCTTATTGTCCTCACAAGCGATGACGGAGCTCTCTGCGCTCTTTTCTAAGGGCACTAATCCATTGCAGGGGGGCTCCACCCTCGTAACCTAATCATCTCCCAAAGGCTCTACTTCCTAATACCATCATTTTGGGGGTTAGGATGTCAACATATGACTCTTGGGGAGACACAAACATTTAATAGCAAACATAGTACAATGAAATGAAGTAAAGGGGGGGTGGGGCGACCGGTGTGGCTCAATGGTTGAGTTTTGACCTTTGAACCAGGAGGTCATGGTTTGATTCCCAGTCAGGGCACATGCCTGGGTTGCAGGCTCGATCCCCAGTGTGGGGCGTGCAGGAGGCAGCTGATCAATGATTCTCCCTCATCATTGATGTTTCTATCTCTCTCTCTCCCTCTTCCTTCCTCTCTGAAATCAAAAAATATATATTTTTAAAAATAAACTAAGGCCCTAACCGGTTTGGCTCAGTGGATAGAGCATCAGCCTGTGGAGTGAAGGGTCCCAGGTTCGATTCTGGTCAAGGGCATGTACCTTGGTTACGGGCACATCCCCAGTAGAGGGTGTGCAGGAGGCAGCTGATCGATGTTTCTCTCTCATCGATGTTTCTAACTCTCTATCCCTCTCCCTTCTTCTCTGTAAAAAATCAATAAAATATATTTTTTAAATAAATTAAGTAAGTAAGTAAAGGGGGGAGGATACGATATTTGGGGCTATCCATCAAATGCCAAATGTTGGACTTTGAGGTGCTTGATCTAGAGGGACATGTCCAGGAGGCAGTTGAAAAGGCAATTCTGCCACCGAATTTTGGTGATCAGTCTATGGGTGGAAATGTCTGTTCTGAACAACGATTCCACTGGGCTGACATCCATGGGGTGCTCAGCACACGTTAGGTCCCATGCCAGGCCTAGAGGCAGCATCAAACAGTGGCCGAGAGCCCAGTGTCCAGAGTTAGATTGTCAGGGTCCTGTCACCAGCCCCACCACTTACAATGTGTGTGATCTTCAGCAAGGCTGCTGACGCTTTCTGTGCCTCGGTTTCCCCATCTATGCAATGGGGGTCATAACAGTATCTAGGTCCTCGGGCTATTATCAGGAGTTTAATGCACTTAGAGTCCTGTGTGCGGAACTCAGTGGGTATTACCTGTTCTGCTCTATGATCCCAGTGAATCATCACGGTAGATGGGATGGCAGGCATGACATCAAAGTTGGGTGTTGGTGGAAGAGGAAAGGGACGCACGGGAGCACAATTGTTTCTTCCTTCCAAGCAGAAAGAAGAGGCTGGCCGAGATGAACCGATGGTCCACTTACCTGTTGGGATGGACGACCTTCCTCCTCTACTCCTACCAGACAAGTGGAGGTGAGTGTCCTGGAAAATGATGGGGGGATTGGGAAACTGGGAAGAATGAACGGGCCAAAGTAATGATTCCTGAATCCAAGAAGGCTTGGTAGAAACCTCAGACAGACTGGGGCTTGGACCCGTTTGCTCTGTGTGACCTTGATCAAGCAATGCAACCTCTCTGAGGTCACTTCTCAACTTGTTGAAGAGGAGCAGTGGCATTTACCTCATGGGGCTATTTTGAAAACTAGAAAAAAAGAAAACTAAATAGAATGGACACAAGCATCTTGCAAGATGCTCAGTATATGGCAGGGGGAATGCAAATACTATGTTTATTTAAGGGGGGGGGGCTCTAGCCCTGACTGGTGTGGCTCAATTGGTTGGAGCATTGTCCCATGCACCCAGAAGGTCATGGGTTTGACTCCCAGTCAGGTGCATACCTACATTGCGGGTTCGATCCCCAGTTGGGGTTTGTAGGAGAAGGCAACCAATCGATATATCTCTCTCACATTGATATTCTCTCCCCCCCTCCTCTCTCCTTCCCCTCCTCCCTCTCTAAAATAAGTTAAATTTTTTAAAAGGAGGAGGCTCTATAATTTCAATTGACTGGACCCTAAGACTCCTTTTACATTATTTTTAACTTAATTACGTAACTTAAAAATTCCCTTTACATCACTTTTGTAATTGCAGTAAAATACACAGAACATAAAGTTTACCGTCTTAATCACAGCTGAGTAGTGCACAGCTGAGTAGTGTTAAGTACATTCACATTGTTGGGCAACCAATATCCAGGACTCTTTTCATTTTGTCCTCATTAAACAACGTCTATTCCACGCCCCCACCCCCCGGACTCTGACC
Organism: Cnephaeus nilssonii; assembly: GCF_951640355.1. Lineage (NCBI taxonomy): Eukaryota > Metazoa > Chordata > Mammalia > Chiroptera > Vespertilionidae > Cnephaeus > Cnephaeus nilssonii. The sequence goes on from NC_137091.1 coordinate 43,777,563, forward strand.
ACCACCATTTGACTTTCTGTCTCTATGAGTTCAACTGCTCTGGGTGCCTCCTATAAAGGGAATCCTGCGTATTTGTCCTTTTGTGAGTGGCTCATCTCACTCAGCATAATGTCGTCCAGGTTCATCCATGTTGCAGCATTTGTTTGTTTGTTTTTTAAGCTGAATAATATCCCATGGTCTGCATATATACCACATCTTGTTTCTCCATGCACCCACTGATGGACACTTGGGTGGCTTCCACATTTTGGCTTTTGCAAATAATACTGCCATGAACCTGGGTGAACAAACATCTCTTTGAGATCCTGCTTTCCGTTTTTTTGGGCTTGTACCCAGAAGTGGAACTGCTGGGTCATGTAATAATTATATTTTTTATTTCCTTTTTGTTTTGTTTTTTTGTTTTGTTTTTTTTGCTGGTCCAGTGCTGTTTATTGACTCCATCAGAGGTAAGAACAGGCTTCCGTTCATCACAAAGGAGGCTGAGCTCAGACACGGGGGTGCAGGGGGCTGCGGGGGGGCTGTAGTCCTGCAGGGGACAGGCTGCTGAGTCAGTCCTTGGCCCTGGACACACCCAGCAGTCACTGGGCATGGCTGCCAGCAGGACCCTGCCCCCAAATCACGGCTGCAGAGCGAGACCCCCCCGGAAGGAGTGGCCCCGGCTCAGGCCTGGAGCAGCAGCATGGTTCTGAGGCCCAGGAAAGGGGTGGGCTTTGGGGGAGCAGAGCTGGCAGGGCAGGAGGGGGTATGCAGAGTGAGGGTGGAGCCTGGCCATCCTGGTGGGACCGGTGTCAGAAATACAGGGCTGCTTCGCTGTGGAAGTCCAAAAGGTCAAAGGTCGTTGTGGCTGGTGGGGAAGGGGGGGAGGGGGGGAGCATGACCTCCTTCAGTGAGGGCTCCACCTTCCCCGGGGCCTGTGCCAGAGGCTGCTCCTGCCACTTGCTGAATTCAGGCCATGGAGTGCTTGGGAGTGTAGCTGGACAGGCCTGAGCTGCCGCCTGGCAGGCGAGGGCGAGGGCTGTCGGGCGCCACGCTGTTCACAAAGGTGGCTCAGGTGCAGGAAGAGCGCAAAGGGCTTCTCCACCGCCTGTTCAAGCCAGAGACACCCCCCCCCCCCCCCCCCCGTCCTCCTCCTCCTCCACCTCCTCGCCCTGGGCCTCCGCCTCCTCGCCCTGGGCCTCCGCCTGGGCCTCCCGCACCAGGGAGCTCCCGGGTGGGTACTCAAACCTGCTGTGCAGGCTCTTGTCATTGAAGGAGATCTTCCTCTTTCTCGAGGAGCCAGCCTTGGTGAGGCAGGACTTCTGCAGGGCCCGGGAGCCGCCCATCACCTCCATCTCTGCCCGGTGGGGTCCCCAGGACAGCAGGGGGCTCTGGCAGGCGGTCCACCTCCACTTCCTCAGCCTCCGGCCCCGGCTCCCCACCGGCCGGCAGGACCCCTGCCTTCCTCTGGGGCACCACCGGGAAGGTGTGGCCACCCTGGTGCAGGCGCTCCGATGGGAGGTACTGGGGAGGCACTCTGGCCCCCGAGCCGGGCAGTTTGGCTCCTCGGGGGACCTCAGCCTCCGAGTCCACCTCACCGATGAAGGTGACGGGCAGCCCCGCCTTGCAGGCTCCCCGCCATTCTTGGCCAAACCGGAAACCCCGACGCCCTGGGGAGGCTCAGCTTCGGCGGCAGCCGGGAGGGATGGGGCGGCCAGGATGGCCGCTGCCCCCTGACAGCCCGGTCCACTGGGGCCGGGGCCGGCCTGGGGCTCCTCTCGGACAGGGGCACCGTCAGCCCCGGACGCCAGCGGGGCTCCACGCTGCGGGCGCCGGGAGCCCCGACAGCCCCCCCCCCCCCCCTCTGGCAGCCTCTCCGGCTGCCTCCCTGGGGGCAGGGGCCCGGTGGCCTTGCGCTTGGGGACGAGCACGAAGGAGCTGCGGGAGTTCACACGGAGCCTGGCCAGGGCCCGGGCCTGCAGGTCCCCCGCGGGGACCGTGTCCATGTCTGGCTTGGGGGCCGGCCCGGCCGGATCTGGAAGGAGGCGTTGGCGCTGGTGGCCGAGGGGACCCAGTGGCACTGGCTGGAGTGGCCCTGGGGGTCCCGGGGCTGGGGGGCGGGGGGCTCCCCGACTCCACCTTTGGCTTGTACTCGCCCGGCCCAGGGCAGGAGCCCGCGATGCCGCTGGCAGCGCCGGCCGAGTCCCCGGGCCCGTTGGGGAGCGCCCCGAGGGTGGACCGCGAACGAGCTGCTGCTGGTCTTGTGCAAGAGAGGACGGGCTGCTGGGGCGGCGGCGGCGGCAGGGGGCGACCGCGCTCCGGGCTCCCGCGACGGCGCGGACGGCGGGTCGAACTTCGGGAGCCGGCGGATGACGTGGCCGGGCAACGGCGGCGCCTCGCACCGAGCACCTCGGAGGCGCGGACGCGGGCAGCCAGGCCGGTGGCGGGGTCGGGAGCGGCGGGCGGGAAGCCGGGCACCGACTCGAGGATGAGGATGTTGTCGGCCTGGATGGTCCGCACGCCCGGCCCCCGGCGGTGCAGCTCCGGGGGCTGCTGCACCGGCCGCGCCGCGTCCGCCCCAGTGCCCGGCGCCGAGCCCCCGGTCAGGGCCGCCAGCTTGGCCCGCCTCCGCTCCAGGATCTCCCGCTTCCCGGCGGGCATCCCGGCGCGGGCCCCCCCCCCCAGGCCGGCCCTGCTGCGGAGCGCGCGCTGGGAGCTGCGGAGCGCCCCCTTTTTATTCTCTGTGGGGAGCTGTCCCCCTGCTCTCCACAGCGGCTGTGCCGTCTTACGTCCTCACCAACGGTGCGCTGGTGTTTGGATTTCTCCGCATCCTTGCCAACACTTGTTACTCTCTCCTTTTTCCCCATAGTAGCCATTCTAGTATGTGGGGGGCTACGCTCTTTTTATTATTATTATTGTCTAAAGTTTTACATATGTCTCCTTTTTCCCCAATTGCCCCCCCCCCCCAGCCATTCCCACCCCGGGCAAGCGCCCACCGCCCAGTGTCTGTGTCCATTGGTTATGCCAGTGATGGGCAACCTTTTGAGCTTGGTGTGTCAAACTTCGCCAAAAAACTGAGCATAACTCGGGCAGTGTGTCACTTTGAGGAAAAAAACATTATTTCGCAAATATTTCATCCTCGGCATGCGGCCGCCTCAGCGGCCGCGTGTCATCAGAAATGGCTACACGTGTCAGTGCTGACACACGTGTCATAGGTTCGCCATCACTGGGTTATGCTAATATGCAGGCATACAAGTCCTTTGGTTGCTCTCTAACCCCCCCTCCCCTACCATTTGTCTCTAGATCGATCTATTCTTGGTCATCAGATTATGTTGCTCATTATATCCCACATATGAGTGAGATCATGTGATATTTATCTCTCTCCGACTGGCTTATTTCGCTTAGTATAATGTTATTTCCTCACCTGAGGATATGCTTTTTATTGATTTTAAAGAGAGGGGAAGGGAGAGAGGGAGAAACATTGATCAGCTGCCTCCTGTACGTGCCTGAACTGAGGACCAAACCTGCCGTCTAGGTATGTGCCCTGATGGGGAATCAAACCTGCAACCTTTTGGTGCAGGGATTGATGTTCTAGCCAACTGAGCCACCCAGCCAGGGCAGCTACATTCTTAATGTATCTAGGAATCTAAATTAACCACCACCACCGCCCCAAATTTAATTAATTAATTAACCACCCTAAGATTGTACGGTCAGCATAGTGAGACCTTGATTATCTATATAACCGTGCAAGTTATGGCGAAACATTCTCTACACTTAGAATCCTTTTCTGCCTGGCACATCCTTGTCCCTTAGCCAAAACTAAAAAAACAAAACAAAACAAAAAAACACTCATACTCATGCACTTTAATTCCATGAAGTCCTTTTCCTTTAAAAAAAATGTATTTTTATTTATTTCAGAGAGGAAGGGAGAGGAAGAGAGAGAGAGAGACATCAATGATGAGAGCAAATCATTGATTGGCTGCCTCCTGCATGTCCTTTACTGGGGACTGAGCCGGCATGAGCCCTGACCAGGAATCAAACCGTGACCTCCTAGTTTATAGCTCAAAGCTCAACCACTGAGCCACGCCAGCCGGGTCCATGAAGTTCGTTTTCAATGATCACATTCTATATTCCAGAGATTTCTAACTTGGGGCCACTAGGCGAGCACTAGTGTCCATGAAACCCTGGGTTTGGATTTTTAGAGTAGGCATTTATCAGGGTAGTGAGAGCAGCTATTGTAACAAACTCCAAAGTATCAGAAGCTTCACCCAATGACATTTTATTTCTTGCTCCTATAAAATCCAATGAGGGTGCATCTAGTTGGCAGGGATCCAGCTTCTTTCATCGTGGGGTTCCACCATCCCCAAGGACTTCAGAATGCTGTGTGGATTTTTTTTGCTTCTAGCTGATACTCAAAGACCAAGAGAGTCTAGAGGACTTTGGATGAGAGCCTATTTTTGGCCAGGCCAGGAAGTAACATCCACCACTTCTTCCCATTTCCACCAGCCAGAACTCACATAATGCTTAGCTGCAAGGAAGTCTGGGAAGTGTAGTTCAGCAGTGCCTTTGGGAGGAAAATGAAGCTGGTTTTGGTGACCACACGGCAGTCTCTACCAGAAGGGCATACGAACCTTTCCCTAGAGAGAAGGTCTGGGTTCTTGAAACAACGGACAAGTCCCCAAAAGGTTAAGAACCCAATTTATTCACACAGGGAACAGTGTGCTTGATAAAATGTCACCTTTTCCGCTTATGGGTCTCATTCTGGTCAGCCATGCCTTCCTGAGCCCACACCCACATTCCAGTGCTGAAACTCAGTACCCCCACGTCCCCCTCCGCACGTATTCATAAACTCACTTATTCCGTACATATTTGTTGAGTGATTTCTAAGTGCCAGTCACAATACTACGGGCCAGACACACAGCAATAAATAAAAGCCAGGCCTTGCCCTAGTCAGTGTGGCTCAGTGGATAGAGCGTTGTCCTGTGGACTGAAAGGTCCTGGGTTTGATTCCAGTCAGGGGCACATGCCCCGGGGTTTCAGGCTCGATCTCCAGTAGGGGGCGTGCAGGAGGCAGCCAATCAATGATTCTCTCTCATCATTGATGTTTCTATCTCTCTCCCTCACTTCCTCTCTGAAATGAATAAAAATATATATTTTTTAAAAAGGTCAGGCCTTGCCGAAACCGGTTTGGCTCAGTGGATAGAGCATCGGCCTGCGGACTGAAAGGTCCCAGGTTCGATTCCGGTCAAGGGCATGTACCTGGGTTGCGGGCACATCCCCCGGTGGGGGGTGTGCAGGAGGCAGCTGATTGATGTTTCTCTCTCATCGATGATTCTAACTCTCTATCCCTCTCCCTTCCTCTCTGTACAAAATCAATAAAATATATTTTAAAAAAAAAAGGTCAGGCCTTATATTCAGAGAGCTCACAGTGAATAGGAGTGATAAATACAAAAGCAAATCATTATATTCTTTTAAAAATTGGTGAGTACATTTTCAGAGATTGGCTCAGAGTACTCTAAGAGTGAGGAAGAGTATTAATCCAGACTGGACCAAGTCTTCATGGGGGAGAAGCAGGGGGTAAAGCTAGGAAGAGAAGAAAGCCACTCAGGGCAGGATGGAGGCCATGAGCAAAACCACCAAAGGCAAGAAAGAGTGTGGAGTAAGGTCAAGGCCATGTTCATCAGGGCGTGAGAACAGAGAGGTCAGCGGGGCCTGGATTATGGAGGATTTTAACTCAGCTAAGAAGATTAGACCATCTGCTGGACTTCTTTGCAGATGGCTAATAGGGTCTGTTATGTGTTGATTCTCACTAACAGCTCCCCAGGATAGCCTTAATGCTGTGCACAGGGGGCATCTGCCTGCCTGCCCCTCACCACCAGCATCCCATTGACCCAGGGACGCCCATCACTGAGGAAAGTCATTGATGACCATGACAATGACGACGAGGATGATAGCTGACGTTTGTTGAGCAGCAGCCACGCTCCAGGCACCCTGCTGAGTACTTTCTAAAGCTTAACGCTTTAAACTTGGCAAAAACCAAGACCAAACAGTTCTGAGACCCCGAGGTAGGAAATGCAATATTGCTAAGGAACCCTAATTGTGCCCACCCACTGGTGAGGCTCAAAGATGGAGTTCTACCTTTTCCATTCTGTCCCAAAACATCCTTCTCCCTGGCGTGGTCATTGCCAGGTTATACAGGGTGAGGGTCTGATCCAGAACAAGAGGGGGCTACCAGGTTGAAGACAGGGGCTTGTGCCTTGTCCGCCTGTATGAGTAAGAGACCAACTGTGATAACAAACAACTCCCGGATGTCCGTGGCTGAGCCAAATAGGGGTTCAGGTCGAACTCATCTGACACTTCAGTGTGGATGTTTGGTGCGATTTGGTTGTGATTCAGAGACACCGGATCCTTCTGCTGTGTGGCCCCACCATCCCGAGCGGGGGTGGGGTAGGGGGGTGGGTCAGCATTCTGTATTGGGGCCTCTTTATCAGAGTTTCTCAGCCTTGGCCCTACTGACATTTGGGCTGATGGCTCTTTGCTCTGGAGGGCTGCCCTGTGCCTGGGACATATTTAGCAACATCCCTGGTCCCTACCCAGTAGTTTCAGTACCACAGCTCCCAGTCCCCGCTCCCGGTTGTAACCACCGAAAATGGCTGCAAACATTGTCTGATGTCCTCTGGCGGGGGGGTCATAATCGCCTCTCTTCTGTCAGCTGGGACGTTATTTTTGTGGGGTTTTTTGTGTGTGTGTTTTTTTAATTTTATTTTATTGATTTTTTACAGAGAGGAAGAGAGAGGGATAGAGAGTAGAAACATCGATGAGAGAGAAACATCGATCAGCTGCCTCCTGCACACCCCCTACTGGGGATGTGCCCACAACCAAGGTACATGCCCTTGACCGGAATCGAACCTGGGACCCTTGAGTCCGGAGGCCGACGCTTTATCCACTGAGCCAAACCGGTTTCGGCTTGTTGTGGTTTTTTTTGAGCCAGAAAATGAACACCATTTCCGCCCAAATTCTATGAGTCATCGTTTTGTTTGTTTGTTTGTTTTTGTTAATCCTCACCTAAGGATATTTTTTTCATTGCTTTCAGAGATAGAGGGAGGGGGGGAGGGAGGGAGAGAGAGAGAAAGAGAGACTGGTTGCCTCCCGCATGCGCCCCATAAGGGGTGCAAGGAGTGAACCAGCAACCCAGGTATATGCCCTTGATCGGGAATTGAACCGTGATCTGCTGGTTCTTAGGTCAACGCTCAACCACCGAGCCACGCCAGTCGGGCAATAAAAAATATATATTTAAAAAAAGAACCAGTTGTTTACATTTGCGTGTGGTTTAACTTTTCCAAGAATCAAGACATCCCCTCCTGTGTTGTCTTCTGTTCTTCAGCTGGCAAGGCTACCTGTGTCTTCCCCTTCGTCTACAAGGGGTCTGCCTACTTCTCTTGCACCAAAAAAGGTAGCATCTCCCCTTGGTGTGCAACCAGAGCGGTGTATGACAGACACTGGAAGCCATGCTTGGTGGAAGGTGAGTAGAGCCATAGTGTCCCATCCGCGGGTTTCTGTAAATCACGGACTACAAAAGAGACGGTGTGAGTGTATATGGTGTTTGCAGACAGGCTATAATATACATGTGTGCGTGGAAAATGCTCTGGGGAACTACATGTAATGTTAAGATGGGTAACAATGTTCACCAAGATAGTGCTCTCTCAATGGAGGGACTGTAACCAGTCGACCATTGTATTCTTTGTCTCTTTCTTAATTTTCTAAATTAATAAGGGGGGGGGGATTCTGTTTACGTTCTTTTTGTTAAGCCTCACCCAAGGATATTTTTTTCTATTGGTTTCTAGAGCGTGGAGGGAAGGGATGGATGGGGGAGGGGGGAGAGAGAGAAACATTGATGTGTCTTTCTCACATTGATTGGGTGCCTCCTGCATGCTTTCCATACAGATTACCCACGATGTATCTTCCCCTTCATCTACCGGGGAAAGTCCTACAGCAACTGCATCACGGAAGGCAGCTTCTTTGGAAAGCTGTGGTGCTCAGTCACCTCCAACTTTGATGAGATGAAGCAGTGGAAATACTGTGAAATCAATGGTGAGGCACTGGAGCAAGGATGGGGTGCGTGGCGGAGAGGAGAGTGGAAGTCAACGGTCCTCATGACAGGATGGTGGCAAGGTGGAGAGCAGAGCACTATTCTAGGAGCCAAGGGTCTTCTCAGAGAGTACACGGTGACAAGCACCAGGACTCATCAGATAGGTGCTGGTGAGAAGGAAAGTGGTTTATTTAAGAGCCAGCAACCTGAGAAGATGGAGGACTCTCATCCCAAAGACCATCTCAACCTCTCAGTGCAGACAGAGGTTTTTACAAGGAGAGAGAGGGAAGACAGAACAAAGAGATCAAGTGGCGGGGGTTGAGAGTTCTCTATTGAGGGGACTAAGTTCAGACCAGCACAGTCTATCCTCAGTTGGTCCTTGAAACTGGTGTGCATCCTCGTTTTATATCATCCTGGTTTTACAGTTGAAGGTCAACAGATTTCCCAGAGCTGGGATGACTGAAGGTCCGAGTCTGTATCTTTTAAAGTTAGTTCCTAGAATTCTTATACCAACATGCTGATTATCTACAACTGCGTATTAGTCAGAGCCAGCATTTACAGAACAATGTTAAGAGAATGGTGTAATGGGTTACAGAAATTAGAATTTGCTTAGATCACCAAACCGATGCCCAAGAATAGGTCCTGGAAGAAAAGGTCCTCTTTAGCTCTGGATTCCTCTACTACATTGGGAAAGTTATTAAATCTCTTGGTCAGTTTGTTACCTGAAAAATGAGGACACTAAGGCTGACTTCAAGGTGTTTTTTTTAAAGATTAGAGATCATTTTCATAAAAGATCTGTCACTGTGTTTCAAACACACCACATGCCTAAGAAATAGGAGTTTTCCACCTTGCCTATCATCTGAGCCAGTAGTCAGGAAAATGGGCTTTGAAGTCAGACCTGAGTGAGACTCCTGCTGTTACCACTTACCAGCTGTGTGATCTTGGGCACCTTAGATAATACAAATAATAATGGTCATAATATAGTGACCTTTCAGTAAGCACTTGCTGTGTGCCTGGCATTGTTCTAAGAACTTCACATGCAAGAACTCATTTATATGCCCTAACAACCCCTACGAGGTTAAAAAAAAATATGACCAGTAGCCCCATTTTGCAGATGGGGAAACTGAGGCTCAAAGATGTTCGGTTGTTAAATGGCAAAACTGTGATTTGATCCCAGGAAGTCTAAGCTTCAGAAATTGTTCTCTTAATCACTTAATCACTTAATTCCTCTCCTTCTCCTTCTCCCTCTCCCTCCCCCTCTCTCTTTCCCTCTGCCTCTAAACCCAGGCTAAGCCCCTTGGTGTAATTCTGGCTTCCCACAGAACCCACCAAAGCAGCGTTTTAATTAGGCAATGCCGAGTTTATTGCATACAACGTAAGGGAGAACACCACCTTAACAGTGTGTGTGTGTGTGTATATATATATGTATATATATATATATATATATATATATATATATATATATATAATTGATTTTTTACAGAGAGGAAGGGAGAGAGATAGAGAGTTAGAAACATCGATGAGAGAGAAACATTGATCAGCTGCCTCCTGCACAACCCCTTCTGGGGATGTGCCCGCAACCAAGGTACATGCCCTTGACCGGAATCGAACCTGGGACCTTTCAGTCCGCAGGCTGACGCTCTATCCACTGAGCCAAACCGGTTTCGGCAACAGTGTCTTAATAGCATCTTGGAGGGAGGAGAGCAAAGTCGGGATGTTAATTAGGTTTTGGGGGTCTTTCAATGTGGGGATGTGATGAGGCTTGGGGATGGGTAATAATATAGTTTAGAACTGGTGGTGGTCATGACAAAGTGATGTTTCTGAGAAGGATTCAAAGTACCTTAAAGAGTAGTCTTTTAAATTTTTTTAAATTTATTTTTCAATTACAGTTGAGGAGTCAATAGTCTTTTCGATATAATTTATTCAAAAGCTGAAAGGTCTGACGTTTATTTAAATGGTTTTTTCAGGAAATTCTTGAAAGTTACAATATTTGCAACTTTGATCTTCCTGGACAAGAATTTCTTAGGCTAGTCGAGTCCTATTGATAAAGCCCATGGAACAAGAAAGCCTTGTGAACGTAGACAGTAAACGGTGTGGGCGTCAATGGTTTGGGTTCTCACTTGTCGGTAAAGCGGAAATAATAACATCACGAGAAGTTGCTTGGGAGTGTCCAATATTATATTACCTTTCGTGAGACAAAGCAAGGCCATCGCTGGTGTGCGATGAATGGAAGCCCTTCTCACCTTCTTGACCCGTAACCTTTGTATGGTCGTTTTCAGAGTTCGGGGGAAACTCCCTCAGCAAGTCCTGCATCTTCCCCTCCGTCTACAGAAATAACGTGATCTCTGAATGCATTGAGAATGAAGACAAGCTCTGGTGTCCCACCACAGAGAACATGGACAAGGATGGGATGTGGAGCTTCTGTGCCGACACCAGTAATCTGGGGGTTGGGAATGGCGGGGGGGGGGGGGGGGGGGCGGGCAGACCCCTTCATTTATTTACTCAACAAATGCTACTCCAGCCCTATTGTGAGCCAGACACTGTGCGGGGCTCTGGGGATACGGTGACGAATAAGGCAGAGTCCTGTTCTCATTGGTTTGATGAACAAGTAGCATAAATATGATTTTTAAGGGGTTTTTGTCTTGTTTTGTTAATCCTCACCCATGGATATTTTATCCATTGATTTTTTTTTTTTTTTTAGAGCGAGTGGAAGGGGGGAAGAGAGTGGGGAGAGAGAAACATTGATGTGAGAGACACATCAATAGGTTGCCTCCCACGTGTGCCCCGACCAGGGCCAAATATTGCACTGCAACCCAGGTACGTGCCCTTGACCAGGACTTGAACCTGAGACCCTTCAATGCATGGGGGAAACTCTAACCATTGAGCAACACTGTCCAGGGCAATATTTAAGGGTGTTTTTTTTTAAATCCTATATAATAAAACCTAATATGCTAAGTGTCCAGTCGACCGGTTGGCCATTCAACCAATCAAAGCGTAATATGCTAATGTCACTCAACTGCTCACTATGATGTGCACTGTCCACCAGGGGGCAGACGCTCCAACCAGTAGGTTAGTTTGTTGCTGGGGTCCCTCCAATCAGGACTGAGCAAGACAAGCCGGACAGGCCCTGGAGCCCTCCCGAGGTCCCTCTCCAGCTGGCCAACCTCCCACACCCCTCCCCAGCCCCAATCATGCACCAGTGGAGTCCCTCAGCCTGGTCTGCACCCTCTCACAATCCGGGACCCCTCGGGGGATGTCGGAGAGCCGATTTCAGCCCGATCCCACAAGTCAGGCCGAGGGACCCCACTGGTGCACGAATTTGTGCACCGGGCCCCTAGTCTATTAATAAGAAAACTAGAAGGGTAAGAAAACCAGTTCAAAGGACAGATTTCTTCACTGAAATAATATAATCAGTGAAGAAAAGAATGCCGAGCAGAAACAAGATTGCTAAATTAGATATAAAATACATTCACATCTAAAGGGCTATCAAACCTTTGGGGTTATCCTGTCTACCAGATAGAAATAATTGACATCTCTACTGAGCAAAAATTATTCGCAACACATCAATCTTCTACGCGTTACAGCGTCGGGGCCTCCGATCCATAGCAGATAGGAAATCAAACACAGTTATATTTCCCTACAGCCGCCATCTGCAAACTCCCACCTATGGGCCGAATCTAGACGAACTCTTCTTTCTTCCTTTTTTAAATTGAATTTTTTTGGTTTTTTTTTTTTTAGAGAGAGAGAAGGAGAGAGGGGAGGGGGAAGAGAGAGAAACGTCGATTTATTGTTTCACTTATTTATGCATTCATTGGTTGATTCTTGTGTGTGCCCTGACCTGGGATTGAACCCACAACCTTGGTGTATTAAGCGACGCTCTAACCAACCGACTAACCTGGCCAGGGCTGGACAAATGCTTCTTTTCCTACAGCCCCCGATCCAATGATAGCCCTTACATTTTTGTGTATGCTTTTATTTTTTTTATTTTTATTTTTTAATATATTTTATTGATTTTTTACAGAGAGGAAGAGAGAGGGATAGAGAGTTAGAAACATCGATGAGAGAGAAACATCGATCAGCTGCCTCCTGCACACCCCCTACTGGGGATGTGCCCGCAACCAAGGTACATGCCCCTGACTGGAATCGAACCTGGGACCCTTGAGTCCGCAGGCTGATGTTCTATCCACTGAGCCAAACCGGTTTCGGCTTGTGTATGCTTTTTAAAAAAAGAAGAAGAAGAATCCCATTTGGTGACAGGTGAAAATGACATGCAATTCAAAATTCTGGGTCCACCTCAGTCGTTAGAGCGTCAGCCGGGGGTCATGGGTTCAATTCCCAGCCAAGGGCACATACCTGGGTTGCAAGTTCAATACACAATTGGGTTGGGGTGCCTGCAGGAGGCAACCAATTGAAGTGTCTCACCTCTCTCTCTCTCTCTCTCTCTCTCTCTCTCTCTCTCTCTCTCTCTCTCTCTCCCCTTTTCCCTCCCTTCCACTCTCTCTAAAACCTAATGGAAAAATACTCTCGGGTGAGGATTAACAAAAACAGAACAAAATCCAGGGTCAGTATGTAAAGTTTCACCAGCACACAGCCATGCCCATTACCTACGGCTTGTCTGTGGCTGCCTTCCCGCCACAACGGTGGCGTGAAGATGGTGGCAAACGCTGCGTGATGCTCAAAGCTGGACCGTCTGGCCCTTTACAGGAAGTTTGCTGACGCTGAGCTAGAGAATCGGGTGACCCTTAGGGTTTGACCTTGGCAACAGACAATGGTCTAGAGCGACATGAAAAGGTCATGTGGCAATACCTTAGCCCTTTTTCGCCTTTTTTTTTTTGTTTTTTTAAATATATTTCTTTATTGATTTCAGAGAGGAAGGGAGAAGGAGAGAGAGATAGAAACATCAATGATGAGAGAGAATCATTGATCGGCTGCCTCCTGCGTGCCCCCTACTGGGGATCAAGCCCGCAACCCAGGCACATGCCCTTGGCCGGAATCGAACCCGGGACCCTTCAGTCCGCAGGCTGACGCTCTATCCACTGAGCCAAGCCGGCTAGGGCTTTTTTTCTCGTTTTAGATCATTTTTGTTAATGGCCAATCATCGGTGCCTGAGAGTAGCTCCTTCCTTAACACATTTTCTCCAAGAGACGCCGGGGGGCGGCCGCCTTGCGCTTAGGGAAGGAGCCGGCACTCCAGCGCTCTGCGTGGGGCCATTTAAAACCGCGAAACCGCCAACCAAACGCACAAAAAGGCAAAGCGGGGAGGACTGCGTGTGCCCGGGAGGGCCCGCTCTCAGCAGGGGAGCGGGAGGCGGCGGAGGGTGGCCTGCTGGCCTTGGGCTAGGAACGGGGGCCTGGGGGACTCCTTTTTCACTGCCCACCACCAAGGACTGCAGACCTGCCACCAGCACTGATTTGGGGGCCCACATGAATGTCAGCGAGTAGGCGGATCCTCAAATCGGGGGTCTGTGACTAGAGGACCCACGGTAACTTGTCCCCTGCGGGCCTCACTCCACTCCCTGGCTCTTCCAGGGACAAAGCTCTGTCCAGCTCCCACCACCTCGACCCCTGGTGCTTCCCCTTAGCCCTCCCCCACCCTCCCCCCAAGTCCTAAACTCAGCTCCTTCCCAAAGGCAGAGAAGTCCTCCGGCATTCAGGTCTAGGCCAGTGGTCGGCAAACTGCGGCTCGCGAGCCACACGCGGCTCTTTGGCCCCTTGAGTGTGGCTCTTCCACAAAAGACCACGTGCGGGCGCGCACGTACGTACAGTGCGATGGAAACTTCGTGGCCCATGCGCAGAAGTCGGTTTCCGGCTCTCCAAAGAAATTTCAATGGTTGTACTGTTGATATTTGGCTCTGTGGACTAATGAGTTTGCCGACCACGGGTCTAGGCCAGCGTTTCGCCCCTCCCTGGGGAGCCAGGGCCGCGCCCACACCACACGCCTGCGCTTTCCCGGTAGCGCCAGGGCGCGGCGATAACCACCGTCTGGTCTCCTCCTTCCCCCAAGGGATCACCTCCCTGGTGCCCGGCGCCCCCTGCCACTTCCCCTTCAACTACAAAAACAAGAATTACTTCAACTGCACCCGCAAAGGGTCCAAGGAGAACCTCCTGTGGTGCGCAACCTCCTACGACTACGACCAGGACCGCACCTGGGTGTACTGCTGACGCCCCGGTGAGACTGGGGGGGGGGGGGGGGGGGGGGGGCCTGGGGGCCTCGCGCAGGCTCAGGCGCAGGCGCAGGAGGGCGCAGGGGCCAAGCCTGGGGGCGTGGCTGATGTGAACGTGAGGTCAGGGAGCACCCTGGGGAGTGGGGGGTGGGGGGCGCACTGTGGATGGGAAGGTGGGATCCGTTCCTCCCAGCCTGTGCGATCTGCCCAGGTTCCCGGCCAGGCGAGCTGCCTTCCCCGGAGACCAGCTGGAGTGTGTGTGTGTGTGTGGGGGGGGGGGGGGGGGGGGGTGGGCGGGGGAGGCAACTTCCCACATGAGAAGGCTGGGAGACATCGGGGTGCCCGTGTCAGGCAGGAGAGCAGGGGGAGGGGGTGGGCGAAGCTGGGCAGACCCAGGATTCCAAGTGCGGGTCCGGGAGCTCTGAGTGTGAGCGAGTGGGAACGTGGGATTTCTCCAACCGGAGCTGCCGGGAACAGACGGCCCTCCGGTCCCCGGCAGCCCAGGCGCGGGGTGGGCGGTCCACCACCCCCATCGCTGCGGGGCTGACCAAGGAGCAGGCGGGGTCCGCGTTTCTTCCTCGTCCTCTGGGCCCCCTCCCCGCCTGGGCGCTGAAGCCAGCTCTCTCTGCAGGACCAGCTGTCTCCTCCCTTTCTTTCTGGTCAGTCCCTCCTGGCTTCAGCCTTCGAAGGCCGGAGACAGTCTCTGCAGACCCCCTGCAGGGACCCACCCGCCTAGGGCATTCTGGGATTTTAGCGGAAAGAGAAGCCCTTTCAGGAGGCGTGTGGACCGAGCTCCACTGCCAGGATGGGAAACCCTGGCGCTATTTCTCCTGAGCGCCGTCATGCGCGTGGCTCACGGGTGATGCCAGCATCCGTGGCTCCTCCTCCGCGGTGGCCTGGCAGTGAAAACTCTCTCCCCTGAATGGAGAGGGGCAAGGGTGGGCGTGAACTAGGGGGGTGTGAACTCCGGGGTGCGAACTCCTGGTGTGAACTCCGGCACCAGCTTAACCGGGTGGCTATTCAGAAACACCCACCGTGGCCCCCGGTCTGTGTCTGAGACTGAGAATATGTTCAGGGCCCGTCCTCCAAGTCCCACCCGTCAGAGCAGAACTTGCTTCTTGCAGGTCCCTCTCCCACCACACCTCCCACAACAGAGCTGAGGCGCTCAGGGGTCTTTGACTGGCTGGCTCCCAGGAGCCAGGGGAGGGGTGGGGGGGGTCCAAATGCTGGTGCCAGGGGAGGGGCGGGGGGGTCAAATGCTGGTGCCAGGGGAGGGGCGGGGAGGGGGGGGGTCCAAATGCTTGAACACCAATACCGTTTATATTGCAGTGTGAGTCCAGGCATACCTGTTACCTAAACGCTGGCTCTGGGTTTTCTCTCCAAGGGGAGGAGGACCATCTCCCGAGGAAGAGGAAGTGTGGGGCCAGCTTCGTCTTCTCCGTGTCCTCTTTCAAGCTTCGCTGATCACCTTTAGAAACACCCTGTCTGCTATCTTGCTTGACCCCTCGGTCACCGGTGGAACACAGAGGGGAAACGCGGCCCAGGCACCAATACAGGAGCCCGAGCGTGAACTCGGGCTGCCGTCCTGCTTCCTAGCAGGAGCGATGTGGTGAGGGGGCGAGTGCGTGGTGGCTGCGCTGGTGAGACGCCTGTGCGGCGGGGAGATCAGGCTGCCAGCCCAGGGAGCCTCAGAAGTCAGTGCAGCCTCACGCTTCTTTCTGGGAAAATCACAGGTTTGGGTGGAGCATTCGTGGGTCCTTAGGAAATCATCAATAAATAAACTAGTAAGTAAACGAAGGGTAGAAAATTCATTGCAAGACTGCCTCCGTGACGCCTTCCCCTCGACCGTGGCAGACATCAATAATCGATGACAGAATCTGTTTCCCTGCGAGCCCAGATGCAATCTCTTGTTGTCCTTCCCCTGCCCTCTCCCCTCCTTCTTTTCTGCCTCTCTCTCTCCCTCTTTTTTTTTTTTTTTTAAATATGTCTTTATTGATTTTCTTTTAGAGAGAGAGGGAGAGGGAGAGAGAAACATCGGTGTTCGAGAGAAATATCAATCAGTTGCCTCCCACAATCACCCTGGCTGGGGGAATCGAGACCCTGGGCATGTGCCCTGACCTGACAGGCGACATTTCAATGCACAGGACGGCGCTCAACCAACTGAGCCACACTGGCCAGGGCCCCCTTCCCCCATCCTCCCTTTCTTCTCCCCTTCCCTCTCCTCCCCTTCCTCTCCCCCTCCTCCTTTTCTTCCTCCTCTTTCCCTCCCCTTCCCCTCTTCTTTTCCTCCTCTTCCTTCTGCCCCTCTTCCTCTCTCCATCCCTCTACTCCTTCCACCCCTCCCTCCTCCTTTACTCCAGCTGATTCAACCATCCTGCCTCCGCCCCCACTTCTCTTGGTATCTCACCACCCACTTCATGTTCCTCAAAGCACCTTCTTAAGTAATTATTCTTTTCTTCTCCCCTCGCCCTGGACTGTAAGCTCCAAGAAAGCAAAGACCTTGTCGCTGGGCTGTCTCCAGGACCTAGAATAGCCCAGGCTCACGGCAGGGGCCCCTCGCCACACGGGAGACCCAGGTGGGGAGGTCGGATTCATAAGATTCACAAGATCAATAAGTTATGAATGAAATGTTATTAACTTAATTCAATAAAAAATGTTTTAAATCCGTTTCTCAGCCTCACTCATCATGAGGCAGGATAGCAGGAAGCTGGGAAAACTCCTGGGCACATAGAATGGGGAAACAGACAGATAGCTAACAAGGCCAAACCATTGGAAGGAAGTTCAGCCAGCTGGTGAATCGCGAGACTTCGCTCCCCTCACCAAGGACGCTTGAGAGCAAACGGCTTATATCTCTTCTCCCCAACCAGAGAACACAGAGCTTAGTCCCCCAGGTCGGGGAGAGAGAGAAGAGAGGCCCAGTTAATGCCACCGGTGCCGGCCGAACCCAAGGACAGATGAAGTCAGGGGAGTTCATAAAAACCCCACCAGAGCCAGACAGACCCAGGATAAAACTAAAACAGCAAAGCCGACCAGAGAATAATCCCAAACTCCACTCTACGCTCATTTGGATGCCTCAGCATATTAAACACACACCTGGAGAGCTGATGAATATTCTCCTGAAACCCTCCTCTAAGGTTCTCACCTGCAGGAGGGAGATAAAACCCTTAAGATAGAAGATACCGGTGTGGGCTCCCTCTAGAACATGCCTGTGCTCCTTCTCGGGCATGAACTTTTACTTCCTCCTAAAAACTCTAAGGGTCCCCACGAGATTGCAACCAGGGGAGCAATGGGCAGTGACAGCTCGTCCCAAGCTTTACCCCCCTCCCCGCCCCCAATCCTGTCCCAAGGCCCCGTTGTCTCTGACTCCCCAGTGAGCTGACAGCAGCCGCCTAGAACCTCCTGTAGCTCCTTCTACCCTAGGCCCTTCCTGTGTCACTGTCCCTGCTTTAATGAACGCACTCTCACAACCACCTGGACTCATGTTATGAAATCTTTCCTGCACGAAGTCAGGAACCCACACACCACCAGCCAGCCCGAGGCAGACCTGCTCTGAGCCCCAACCCTGTCCGGTGCCACTCACATTTAATACTTAATCGCCACATATGGCTAGGGACTGCAAGAATGCAGGGCACAGATCAAGGACATTTCCATCATCGCCGAAAAAGCCTATTTAATTGTGTGGCTCTAAAATAAAAGCTCCTTGCCCTAGCTAGTTTGGCTCAGTGGATAGAGTGTTAGCCTGCAGACTGAAGGGTCCTGGGTTCAATTCTGGCCAAGGGCACATGCCCAGGTTGTGGGCTCGATCCCCAGTAGGGGGCGTGCAGGAGGCAGCCAATCAATGATTCTCTCTCATCATTGATGTTTCTATCTTTCTCTCTCCCTCTCCCTTCCTCTCCGAAATAAATAAAAATATATATATTTAAAAAAAGAAAACATTAAAATAAAATAAAATATAAGCTCTTTGAGGTCAAGTCCCTTATCACTGCTCTACTTCCCTCACCTGACAGTGCCAGGCACACAGTAGGGACTCAGCAAATATGATACTGACTGCGTGAGGGAGGGGATGGATGGGTGGGCGGGTGTGGAGATGGGATGGGATGGAGCTGGGACAGGAGGCAGAAGTCAGCTTGGAAAGGCGGGTCTGCATCATGTCACTGCTCTGCTCTGAACCCTCCGAGATCCTTAAAATGGCCTCGAAGAACAGACCCGCGTGATGGAACCCTGACCCACACTGACCCCTTGCTGTTGGCGGCAGCGGGAACGGCACCCGGTGTTAGACCCGTGGGTCAGACCGGATTTGGGTTCCGCAGCCTTGGAACTTGAGTTCTGGCTGAGAAAGAATTCAGAGCCAAGGCTCAAACCGTAAGAGAACATCTACTTAGGAAATCTCAGAGGTGGCAGAAATGCGTGGTGAAGCCATGGGCTCAGAAAACAAGTTCCGGAGGCCAACGAGGGGCCCTCGGAGCTGGGGAGCGAGGAAGGTAATGGGAACACGCCTCGGGGAGCCAGAGGGAGACGGGCAAGCCGTGGGTGTGCCCCTGGGAGGGAGAACACCATGGGACCTGCGTCCTAAGGGGTTAAGGGTGGAGACTTGGGGGGGGGGGGGTCCCAGGGGAAGATCTCCATAGATTATCCAGCTGCTTTCCAGGTGAGTCCTTTCAGGGTTGGAGTCCCCTCTGATTGGCCAGCACCAGGACAGGGGTCATCATTCAGTGCAGTTGGTCCTGAGAGTAGCCGTGGCCGTGGCATCCCTTGCCTGGTTTTGCTGCTTTTCTGGGCCTGGAGCTGAACTACAACGGAGGCCTGGATGTTGTCTCCAGGGGGGAAAGGTCAGGGGGTCCAAACTGCATGGCCAGCGATGTGCTAGGGGAGCACAGGTCACGCTGGGACAAGCCCCCCCACCCCCCAGGTGTCTGTTGTTAGGCCTTTAGGGCTTTCACTCTGCTGACCTGTACCTGGCCCATCGTCCTGCTCTGCTCATGTCTGTCTAACTGCCTCCCACACCTCCGCTCACCCTCTCCCTCCCCCTGGCCCTGGCCATTCCTCCGGCACCCCAGGCACATTCCTGCTCAGGGCCTGTGCCCGCACCCTGCTCCGTGTCCCGGATGTTCACAGTCACGCCCCCGGGCCCCTGCGGAATGACCACTCCTCTGCGCTCCCCAAGCCCCTCAAGCCCCTTTTCTGTTCCATCCCCCCCCCCCCCATATCTCTTACCACCTTCTAACATCCTCAATACTGTAGAGGGCCGCCTGGGAAGGCACATGGGCATTTCCTTACATTGTCAGCTGCGTCCGAGACGACTGGCAGAGCCGCGTCTAGGATACACCTTCCCCCAAGATGGCAGACAGTGTAATCGGCTTGGCCTTTATATCAGCCCAGGTGTCCACAGGGGCGGGACTAGATATGTAAATCCAGGCATGCTAGGGCCTACTTAGGCATGCAAATAAGCTCCTTTGATCCTAAGTTTTGGTGTTCCTGGTATTGGGGGTATAAATAAATGTGCTGTGTGGCTCAGGGTCGTCGTCATTGTCGTCCTGCCTCTCCATCAGAGAGGATGGCGTCCCACCTGGCTCCCAGCTTTATAAATCTATTTCTGCGTCTTGCTCTCTTTCTTTCTATTATTTCTCAATCCCTGGCTGCCTCCACTTAGAACCGGTTCATTCATCTCTCTTTCTGTGCTGGACGCCGAAAAGAGAGATTTCCGCCATGCCTGGCCCCCGCCGCATTCAGGCCCCCGCACAATACAATTACATTTGCTCCTTTACTTGGTTCCGAGGCTGTCTCCTCCCGTTACCGTGTAAGCTCCAGGGCTGGGGGGATAGGGGGGACTTGGAACGAGTTTGCACATGACAAGCACGTCATGCATCGCTGTTGAGCAAACGAAGGCAGAAGGAGGGTGGAGGGAGGGGAAAGCGAGCGAAGGGTAGGAAGCGTAAAATGCCATGGTCTCAGGATGGTGAAGAAGGACAAGGAGAGGCCACAGTAATGGGTTAGGAAATACATTATTCTGATTCCACTTTTTTTTAAAAAAAAAAACACAACCCACAGACTTTTAGTGTGTGTGTTTTTAAATATATATTTTTATTGATTTCAGAGAGGAAGGGAGAGGGGGAGAGAGAGAAACATCAATGATGAGAGAGAATCATGGATCGGCTGCCTCCTGCACGCCCCGCACTGGGGATGGAGCCGAAACCTGGGCAGGCGCCCTTGACCTCCTGGTTCCTAGGTCAGCGGTCCATCCCTGAGCCTCGCCGGCCGGACTGACTCCACTTTTTAAACCTTTTAATTCTATGCAACAGGCTGTTGGAGCCGGTGGGCCGGTCCGCACATCTTCCTGCTGATTTCAGAAGTGGGCACCACGGGGAGGAAGGCGGCAGCTGCCCTCTGCTCGGGGAGGGCCTCCTGCTCGCAGGGGAGGCCTGGAGGAGGACGCCTCGGTTCCGGCTCCGCAGCCTGGACCTGGGTCGGGGGTTCGGGGCTGGAGCCTGGAGCCCGCTGCCCAGCCACTCGGAGGGATCTCCCCGAGCAGCCCCGGAGGAGGGCGAGGCGGAGGTGGGGCTCCCAGCTGGGGCTCTGGGGGCTGCTGCCCCGTCTCTCTCTTTGCAGGATGACATTTTGCGGGGGGATTAATTCCCTGGGGATCCGCTTAGCCTAAACCTTGATAATCTGATCTGTGGTTTAATTCGGTGGCCCGAGTCCCTTACACGAGGACGAGGAAGCCGGAAGCCAGAGGGGAACACAGAGTGCGCCCCCCGAAATCAAGGGCAGGAGGGGGAGGGGGGACGCAGGCTGATTGATGCACCTTGATCCCCGACACCAGGTGGGGAGCGGCTGGCGTCCCCAGAACCTCCTCAGCGAGACACCATCTTCACAAACTCTGTGAACCGAAGTCCCGGTGAGGATCTGCTCCTGAGAGCAGCCCCGGCACCTTCCTGCGCCCTTCCTGCTGTCGGGAACCGCGTGGGACTTGGGAGATTTCCTGACCCCTCTGGGCCTTCATTTCTTCATGGACCCTAGCCTGTTCGGCTCAGTGGATAGAGCGTCGGCCTGCAGACGGAAGGGTCCCGGGTTCAAGTCCGGTCAAGGGCACATGCCCGGGTTGTGGGCTCGATCCCTGGAAGGGACCGTGCAGAAGGCAGCCGATCAATGATTCTCTCTCATCGTTGATGTTTCTCTCTCTCTCTCTCTCTCTCTCTCTCTCTCTCTCTCTCTCTCTCTCTCCCGCTCCCTTCCTCTTTGAAATCAATAAAGATATATATATATATATTAATGAGAATTTGCCCTAACCGGTTTGGCTCAGTGGATAGAGCGTCAGCCTGCGGACTCAAGGGTCCCAGGTTCGATTCCGGTCAAGGGCATGTACCTTGGTTGCGGGCACATCCCCAGTAGGGGGTGTGCAGGAGGCAGCTGATTGATGTTTCTCTCTCATCGATGTTTCTAACTCTCTCTCCCTCTCCCTTCCTCTCTGTAAAAAGTCAATAAAATATTTTTTTTTAAATGAGAAGTTACCACCTGCCGGTGTGGCTCAGTGGTTAAACGTTGACCTATGAACCCAGGAGGGTTCTAACACATGCCCAGGTTGCGGCCTCAATCCCCAGTGTGGGGTGTGCAGGAGGCAGCCAATCAATGATTCTCTCTCATCATTGATGTTTCTATCTCTCTCTCCCTCTCCCTTCCTCTCTGAAATCAATAAAAATATATATTTTTAAAGAGAAATTACCTTATATGGTTTTTACAGTGGTTAAACAATATAATGCCTACTAGAGGCCCGTGCACGAATGCATGCATGGGTGGGGTCCAGCCAGCCTGCCCGATTGGGGCCGATTGGGGCGGGCCGGTTGGGGGGAGGGGCTGCAGGAGGTTGGCAAGGCAGACCCATTCCTCAGTTGAACTCCTGGTCAAACTCCCAGTAGAACTCCCGGTCCAGGGGAAAATTTGCATATTACACTTTTATTATATGGGATAAGTCACAGTACGTGTTAAATAAATAGTAATTACAAGTATCTTCTTTCATCTTTTCCACCAACCCCAGAGGGGTAAGTACCACTTCGCAGATAAGCAAACCCAGGCCAGCGAGGTTGACCCATGGAGCCTGAGGGTATGTGGGCGGGAGTGGCGAGCCGGGGCAGGAACACAGTTGACCTGACTTTGCTGCGTGCGACCCACGCCGATGAGCCCACTGGCCCCACCCAGGTCTGGAGGTCAGTCTGCCCTGCCCTTGCCTGTGTGGGCTGAGGCCGGCTCCTCAGAGATCTATCTCCTGCCTCCTTCACATCCTCAGTGAGGCCCACTGGTCCCCTGGGCCTGGCCAGACCAGCAGCCACGCAGCAAATACTGACTAGGTATCGGGAGTTACAGAGCAGAGGTGGTTCAGGGAAGACCCCTCGCTGCCCGCCCAGGACTTCACAGCCGAGGGGCAAACACAAGTCAACACAGCAAGGTCTGCGGCGATAACTGCCTTTGGGGACCAGCAGAGAGGTCTGTAAGGCTGCCCAGCTGGGACGAACCCCAGCTGAGGCCCAAGGGGCGGCACCCCCAACTGAGGCCGAAGGGGCGCGTCCAGCGCTGGTTGTGTTGGCGCGAAGTCCTGAGGGCGGGTAAGACCTGGAGAGGCACTGATGATGGGGGAAGGTGTGGACGTGAACCCCAGGAGACAGGAGCAGGAGTGGGGGGAGCAGAGCAGGTGCCCGGGGTGCACCAGGTGTGGAAGTTCGGGGCGGGGGAGCAAGGCTGGAGGGAAGGGTGGGGTCAGGGGTGCCCTTGGACATCAGGCGAAGGGCGCTGGCTTGGGCCTTTGGGCAGCAGGTAGATGCTGAGGTTTTTAACCAGAAAGTGTCATCATCAGAGCCTGACGGCCGTTTGTCTCCCACACAAAGGAGCTGCCTCCCGGTCTGTTTCAGGCACCTGTTCCTCAGGCGAGGACTTGGGGGAACAGCCATGAAGACGTGCTCTGTGGCCTCCGAAGGAAGCTAATGCAAGCTGCCGGGTGTCAGGGATCCGCCCTCCTGCAGAGGCACGCATGGGGGCCTGGGGTCGTGGAGCCTGGCAAGCGAGGCGGGACACCTTCCAGGAGCAGAACCAGGAGGCAGCCCCGAGCCCTGGCCGGTGGATCCGCTGGTGGGAGCACCGGCCCCAACACCAAAAGGCAAAAGGCTGCTGGTTTGATTACCAACGTTTTGGGTTCGATCCCAGTCAGGGCGTGAACGGAAGGCAACCAATCCATGTTTCTCTTTCACATCAATTATATCAATGATTTCTCTCTCTCTCTCTCTCTCTCTCTCTCTCTCTCTCTCTCTCTCTCTCTCTCTCTCTCCCTCTCTCTCTCTCTCAAATCAATTTAAAAATGACATTTCCTTGAGTGAGAATTTTAAAAAAACATTAGCCAGGGGAAAGAGAAAAGGTGTCCCAGGCAGGAACAGTGAAATGAGTGAGGACAGGAAGGCGCATTAGGTGCCTGTTTCCTTTTATTTTATTTTGATTTTTGTTCATTCTCACTCGAGGATCTTTTTTCCATTGCTTTTTTTTTTTGAGAGAGAGAGAGAGTGGAAGGGAGGGAAGAGGGGGAGAGAGAGAGAAACATCTATGTGAGACAGACACATCGATTGGTTGCCTCACACACACAACCCAACCGGGGTGGGGATCAGACCTGCCCTTGACCGGGAATTGAACCTGAGACCCTCGGGTGTGTGTGTGTGGGGGGGGGGGGGGGGCGACGCTCTAATCCCTGAGCTACACCGACCAGGGCAGTATATGGCTCCTTTTAATTTCCTCCAAAACTTTGGGAGAAAAGTGTCATCGCCCCCATTTTGCAGATGTGAAAACTGACACTTGAAGTGAATGCGTGACGAGGCTAAGGCCTCAGAGTCAGTAAGAGACTGAGTTTAAACCCTGTGAATCTGACCCCAGAGTCTCAGCTACTGGCCAGTCCACTCTCCATCTGATCGGACATTTTGTTCCGATGACAAGGGCACCCAGTGAACAAGGACGGGATGGGCGGTGGCCGTGAGTCCTGCCCGAGCCTGGGCTCCTGGACACGGTGTCCCCGGGAGCAGCCAGAGAATCGAGGAGAAGGGAGAGGCACTGAGGTCTTTGTTATTTATTTAATACTAGTGGCCCAGTGCACGAATTTCATGCATGGGGGAGGGGGAGTGTCCCTCAGCCTGGCCTGCACCCTCTCCAATCTGGAACCCCTCGGGGGATGTCCGACTGCCGGGGGATGTCCCTGTGGGATCAGGCCTAAACCGGCAGCTGGACATCCCTCTCGCAATCCAGAACCGCTGGCTCCTAACCGCTCACCTGTCTGCCTGCCCGATCGCCCCTAACCACTCTGCCTGCCAGCCTGCTCTCCTCCAACTGCCCCCCGTGCTGGGCCCCCAACTGTCCCCCCTCTGGCCTGATTGCTCCCAAATGCCCTCCCCTGCTGGCCTCATGGCCCCCAACTGCCCTCCCCGGCCAGAGGTGTTCCACGCCTGGCCCAGCCAGAGGCCTTCTCCGCGGCCGGGCATGGAACGCTTGCCTCGTCCCCAGGGCGACAATGCAAGCGTTCTGCCCTATGGGTGCCACCATCTTTGTGGTGGAGTGACGGTCAATTTGCATATTCCCTCTTTATTAGATAGGATTTTAATCCTCACCCGAGGATATTTTTTCCACTGATTTCTTAGAGAGAGTGGAAGGGAGGGAGAAAGGAGAGAGAGAGAAACATCGATGTGAGCGAGACACATCAATTGGTTGCCTCCCATTCACGCCCTGACCAGGCACAGGGATGGAAGCTGCAACCATGGTATGTGCCCTTGACCAGGAGTCAAACCATCAGGCCCACGCTCCAACCACTGAGCCAAACCAGCCGGGGCAACGCCGAGGTCTTTGAAATGACGTGGGCAGAAAGGGCTGCAACAAAAACCCTCCCCAAACCTGCCCACCCCCACCCTGAAGCTGGGGGAGGAGCGGGGAGGAGCGGCCGATGGGGAACCACACAGGGTGCGGGCGCTGGCAGCGTCACCTTCAAAGTCCACGGTGCCATCTCCGTTCACGTCGGCTTCCTGGACCACCTCGGCGAGCTCGCGCGGGCTGAGCTCCTCCCCCAGCAGCCTCTGCATGGCCTGCCGCAGCTCTCCCAGGGTGATGGCCCCGTCGCCGTTGGTGTCAAACTGAAGAGGAGCAGGAGGGGACCGTGCAGTTGACCCTTTGAATGACTCAGGGGCGAGGGGCACCGACCCCCTGCCCCGTCAAAAACCTGCCTGTGACTTTAGATTCCCCTCAAACTCAACGACGATAGCCCCCTGCTGACCGCAAGCCTCACCCATACGTAAACCCATCCGTCAGCACCTATTTTGTGTGTTATATGTGTTGTATGCTGTATTCTTACAACACAGTAGGCTAGAGAAAGTGGTATAAAAAAAAATCATGCCCTGGCCGGTTTGGCTCCGTGGATAGAGCATCAGCCTGTGAACTGAAAGGTCCCAGGTTCGATTCTGGCCAAGGGCACATGCCCAGGTTCAGGGCTCGATCCCCCCATAGGGGGCATGCAGGAGGCAGCCGATCAATGATTCTCTCTCATCATTGATGTTTCTATCTCTCTTCCCTCTTCCTTCCTCTCTAAAATCAATAAAAATATATTTTAAAAGTTTTTTTAGATATATTTCTTTATTGATTTCAGAGAAGAAAGGAGAAGGAGAGAGAGATAGAAACATCAATGATGAGAGAGAATCATTGATAGGCTGCCTCCTGCACACCCCCTACCGGGGATCGAGCCTGCAACCCAGGCATGTGCCCTTGGCCAGAATCGAACCTGGGACCCCTCAGTCCGCAGGCTGACGCTTTATCCACTGAGCCAAGCCGGCTAGGGCAAAATAAATAAATTTTTTTAAAAACCATAAGATTCATCTGTCAGTTTTTTCAAATGATCACAAATCTCCAAAATATTTTCCAATATATGCATTGAAAAAAAGCCACAGACAGGGTGTCCCCCAAAAATGTATTCACACTTTAGCAGCTGACAGCTCAATTTAGAAATGAAATGTATTTTAATAACCACTGCTTTTATAACTATTCAAAATGTGTGTATATATTTTTTTTGGGGGGGGGCACCCCATAAAAGTGGACCCGCACAGTTTAAACCTGTGTTGTTCAAGGGTCAACTTTACTAGCAATGAGGAGAATGATGATGATGATGATGATGATAAAAACAAAGCAGTGTTTACTGATCACTTATTGTAACTAAAGAACTAAGCTAAGAGCTTGTTAAAATATATGTTTTTATTGGTTTGTAGAGAGAGAGTAAGGGAGAGGGATAAAGAGATGGAAACATCGATGAGAAAGAAACATCGATTGGCTGCCTCCTGCACGCCCCCTACTGGCCAAGCTAAGAGCTTCTGCACATTGTCACCCATGAGAATGTCACCTCCTGGAGGGCAGGTAATTTGACTGCCTCCGTTACTGCTCCGCCCACAGTCTCCCCAGGGTGCCTTTCACACTGTCGCACTGGATAATGTTTGCTGAATTAATTAATTGCCTCCAAGCCTGTCCACTGCACGCCCTCCACCAATTTACCTGGGCTTCTTGTTCGCTCTCTGTCCACCATGCACTGGGGAGCCCACCACCCCTCTCCTGCTCTGCTGACGCTAACCCAGCACGGGCCACACTCATCTCTGGTCGGGATTATGGCAACAGCCTCCTAATCGGTCTTCCGGTTCCCATCGCAGTCCCACAGGGTCTGTGTCCACATATCACGTTCATTTAAAACCTAAATCCGCCCTAGCCTGTTTGGCTCAGTGGATAGAGCGTTGACCTGCGGACTGAAGGGTCCCGGGTTCAATTCCAGTCAAGGGCACATGTCCGGGTTTCGGGTTCAATCCCCAGTAGGGGGCGTGCAGGAGGCAGCCGATCAATGATTCTCTCTCATCATTGAAGTTTCCCTCTCTCTCTCTCTCCCTTCTTCTCTGAAATCAATAAAAAAAAAATTAAAAATAAAAACATAAAAATAAATTAAATATAAATCTGCCTTGGCCAGTGTTTCCAAATGGTTAGAGTGTCGGTACTTGCACTGATGGGTTGGTTGCAGGTTTGATTCCCGCCCCGGTCAGGGCGCATGCAGGAGGCAACCAATCAGTGTGTCTCTCTCACATGGATGGTTTTTTTTCTCTCTCTCCCCTCTCCCTCCCTTCCACTCTCTAAAAATCAATGGGAAAAAATATTCTTAGGTGAGGATTAACAACAACAAATACAGGGGTCGAACCCACAACCCTGGCTCATTGGGACAACACTCCAACCAACTGAGCTACCCAACCAGAGCCTGACCTGTACTTAGATCTCACAAAATGTATACCTACACGGGAGACTCACGCACCCACGTTGTTCTAAACCAGTGCTCGGCAAACCACCGCTCGCGAGCCACATGCGGCTCTTTGGCCCATTGAGTGTTCTAACGCCACTTCTTCAAAATAGACTCGCCCAGGCCGAAAAGCGACTTCTGCGCATGGGCCACGAAGTTTCAATCGCACTGTACGTGGGCGCCCGCACATGGTATTTTGTGGAAGAGCCACACTCAAGGGGCCCAAGCAACGCATGTGGCTCGTGAGCCGCAGTTTGCCGACCACGGTTCTAAACAAATGTGTTCCAATAGTTGAATCAAGGATTCTTTTTTTAAAAATATATTTCTTGCCGAAACCGGTTTGGCTCAGTGGATAGAGCGTCGGCCTGCGGACTCAAGGGTCCCGGGTTCGATTCCGGTCAAGGGCATGTACCTTGGTTGCGGGCACATCCCCAGTAGGGGGTGTGCAAGAGGCAGCTGATCGATGTTTCTCTCTCATCGATGTTTCTAACTCTCTATCCCTCTCTCTTCCTCTCTGTAAAAAATCAATCAAATATATTTTTAAAAAATAAAAATAAAAATATATTTCTTTATTGATTTCAGAGAGGAAGAGAGAAGGAGAGAGAGATAGAAACATCAATGATGACAGAGAACCACTGATCGGCTGCCTCCTGCACACTCCCCACTGGGGATCGAGCCGCAACCCAGGCCAGAATCGAACCTGGGACCCTTCAGTCCGCAGGCTGATGCTCTATCCACTGAGCCAAGCCGGCTAGGGCTCCAGCATTCTTTCTAAATGGAAACAAATTGAATTTCTAGTCAACCGACTATACATGAGAATTAAACAAATCACTTGCGTGGAATTAATCAACATTAGATAAAATTAACAATTCAGTCCCTGGGTCACACTTGCCATGCTTCAAAGGCTCGATTGCCACGTGGCCAGCGGCCGCCGTCCTGGACAGAGCGGGTCCGTGGCCACGGGAAGTTCTGCTGGACGCTGCAGCTCTAGGTCTTTCCATGAAGCGGGAGCTTGACCCCCACAGCGAGTAGGTGGCCCTCCCGGGGTTTCGGACCCACGTTCGCCTGGCTCCAGAGTCTCCTCCATACTATTCTACGTTTTTGCCTCATATGGCTGAAAGCGCTCTGAGCGAGGACAGCATTTAATCGGGGGTGGGGGTGAACTTCAGCCAGCCCCACGCTCCCTGGGTCTCATTTTTAAAGCATCTCTTCACTGCAACACATGCATTAAACCACATGATCTGGGCGTCCCTTCTGGGACCTCACGCTTTTTGATTCTGTCTTCTTATTACACACTAGCAGACGAGGGGTCCTAATGTGTTTTGGGGATTCCAGGATCTCGGGTAAGATTTGTAATATCCATGAGCCTCCGGTTCCTCATATTTGTGATTAAGATGACTGCTAGCCCTGGCCAGGGAGCGCCGTTGGTTAGAGCATCGTCCCGATACACCAAGGTGGTGGGTTCAATGCCCGGTCAGGGCACATTCAGGAAGCAGCCAATGGATGCTTAATAAGTGGAACAGCAAATCCGTGTTTCTCTCTCTCCCTTCCTCTCGCTCTCTCTAAAATAAATAAACAAAAAATTTAAAAGAGATAAATAACTGATTTGTATTTGTATACAAAACCAAAGGATTTGTATGCATGCATATTAGCCAATGGACACGGACACTGGGCGGTGGGGGGCTTGTCCTAGGGGGTGGGAGTGGCGGGGGGGGTCAATCAGGGAAAAGAAGACATATGTAATACTTTAAACAATTAAAAAAGAGAGAGAGAGCCAAAACCGGTTTGGCTCAGTGGATAGAGCGTCAGCCTGCGGACTGAGGGGTCCCAGGTTCGATTCTGGTCAAGGGCATGTACCTTGGTTGCGGGCACATCCCCGGTGGGGGGTGTGCAGGAGGCAGCTGGTTGATGTTTCTCTCTCATCGATGTTTCTATCTCCCTGTCCCTCTCCCTTCCTCTCTGTAAAAAATCAATAAAATATATTTTAAAAAAAAGAGAGAGAGAGATAAATGACTACTAACTCCTGCCCTGATTTGTGAGGGTTACATTCGCTAAAATAGGTAGAGGACTTTGTCCATGGCAAGGGCTTCAAATATGTTATTTTCCTTCTCTATAAATCCCACCATAGCTAGAAAAACAGTTGGTTTGGGTGGGCTCTGTCGATGGTGAATGACAAGTCATTGACCTCTGGGTGAGCTTGAGCCCCCCCCCCCCCCCCCCCCCCCCCCGCATGGTGAAACCTCAACTCACTTCCTTGAAGGCGTCTCTCAGCTCCTGGACGCCAATCATCCCGGCCGTTTCTGCGAGCAATTTGGGGGTCATCAGCTCCACAAAGTCGTCAAAGTCGACGCGGCTGCCCACTGGGGAAGGAGAGGCAGGTCTGGTGAGGTCTGCCCAGCCCCCCTTTACCCCCCTTTGCCCTTCAGGTCTGTCCAAGACATAGACCTTCTCCGGTCTCTCTGCCTTCCGACTTCTCTCTCAGCCAACTCAAGCCCTCGGGACTCGGATCTGAACAGAGGAGAGGAGTATGGGGGCGGGGGGGGGGGGGGGGGGAGGAGCTAATTGTCCCTGTAGCCTGGAATAAACCTCTTCGTTGCTCCACATCTACGCTCCCTCCTCTGTAGAAGGGAGAGTGTGAATTACATGAGCACAAAGTCTCTTCCAGACGTGAACACTTCCACGTCCTGGAATTCAACCCTGTTCACTCAGTAACATGCCCAGAGGCAAACCCAACTTCCATCCCCAGATCAGCTCTAGTTGCTCTCTGAGAAAAATAAAGAAATAAACATCCTTTTTGCAACACTATTCATCGACACTAGCTCCAAGTCCAATTTTGTTTCCAGCATCAAAAGCAGTTCCAATCTTGCCTGACCCGGCGTGGCTCAGCAATTGAACACTGACCTATGAACTAGGAGGTCACAGTTCAATTCCCGGTCAAGGGCACATGCCCAGGTTGCTGGCTCAATCCCCAGTGTGGGGTGTGCGGGAGGCGGCTGATCAATGATTCTCTCTCATCATTGATGTTTCTCACTCTCTCCCTCCCTCACCTTCCTCTCTGAAATAAACATTATATATATATATATATATATATATATATATATATATATATATATATATATAAAGCAGTTCCAGCCAAAACCGGTTTGGCTCAGTGGATAGAGCATCGGCCTGCGGACTGAAAGGTCCCAGGTTCGATTCTGGTCTAAGGGCATGTACCTTGGTTGTGGGCACATCCCCAGTGAGAGGTGTGCAGGAGGCAGCTGATGGATGTTTCTCTCTCATCGATGTTTCTAACTCTCTATCCCTCTCCCTTCTTCTCTGTAAAAAATCAATAAAATATATTATAAAAAAAAAAAAAGCAGTTCCAATCTTGTGCTCCACTGGTCAATCTTGGTGGTGATAGTAATAACCGAGATTTAATAAGCATTTGCTGGAAGCTAAGCCTTTACCTGCGTTAGCATCTTTATCCCTTCCTACCCACAGTCTCATGATGTAAGGAGTGATATAATCTTCACTCAACAGATGGGGAAACTGAAGGGAAAAAATATTGAGAGTCCCGGGGCTTAACTCCACTCTTCAAAATGACCACATTAGTACATAACAGACTGGGACTTGAACCCAAATCCATCCCTAAGAGTCACCATTTTAACCGCTTCACTGCTGCCTGCCTACGAACAGTCCCTCCGACCCTCCTCCCTCTCTCCACTCTCAACCTCTCTGTCCTTCCCGGGTACACCCTCAGCCCTCCCCTCGCCCCGGAATCGCTCCCATTCCCCAGCCTCACAGTTCATGCGGATTTGCTGGTCCAGTTCAGCCAGTTCCATCTCCGTGGGCATGTAACCCATGGTCCTCATGAGATTCCCCAAGTCCTTACAAGAGATGAACCCATCTCGGTCCTTGTCGAACTCCAGAAACGCCTCCCGGAGCTCTGAAAGTTAAGAGGGGAGAACTTTGGAGGAACTCGAAACCGCCAATGGGGAAGAGTGGCGTCCCTTGAAACCATCAATGAGGCACAGACTAGAGACTCCTCAAAGGAGAACACGCTTTTAAAAGCCAATATTTCAAGAAGGAGTGATACATGACATGTGTTAGCAAGAGGCCACCAAACGGTGGCCATGAAGTCCTCCCAAGTCTTGGGCGAAGCTATGGGAAAGTTCAAAACCATCAAAAGAAGAACCAATAATTTTCTATTCATTCTAAAACTCATGTGACCCCCCTGGGTCTCTGAGACACCCGGGGATGGGTATGCCTTCTAAATATTTGGGGGTACCTACACTGCCATGAGAAAGGGTTCCACAAAATCACTGCTGAGCGGCAAGAGAGCAATGTAAACTTTTCATGTGAGGGGACTTACACTGAACTGCACGAAGGGACAGAGAGCAGGCAAGTGGGTGGATGGTGATGTGGGGGCCTTTGGGGGGGAGGGTGTTACCTTCGATCTCATCTTGTCCGAGTGGTCGTTCCTGGAGAGGAAGGCCAGGGAGATGGAATTTGGAGAGAGGGTCAGGGATCCAACATTCAATTCTCCAAACATGTGCCCACGTTCTCCCAAGCTATTCTTCCCCCCTTCCTGTCTCTCCTCCAGTCCCTGCTCCCTCCACCCCTCTCCTCTTCCTCCTCCTGTCCCCCGACTCCCGTTCCACAGCTATCGCCCTCTTCCTCACCCTTCTCGTTGCCTCTCTACCATCCTTGAATCTTGATCTCTCTCCCTCCGCCTTTCCCAAAGAGACAGCCATCCCACGGTGCCGGCCGGGAGCTCAGAGGTCATCGGATCCAACCCCCTCCTTCTCCAGGTGAAGAAGGTGAGTCTTACTGTCACAGCTCGTGTGTTCTGATGGCTGACTATGCCCGGCAGCTCCCACCATCGCTTCCTTTAAACCTCAGCACCGCTCTGCGAGGTCGGCCCAAAGGCCACTCCCATCTTATCGAAGAGGAAGCTGAGGGACAGAGGGGTAGCCTGCCCAAGGTCACACCGCTCTGGCTGCAGCGAGCGCTGAGAGGTGGACTCAGGGCTCCTGGCTCCCAGGTCGGAATTCTTTCCAGGACAGAATTTCTGATCCTTTCTCCCAAGAGTTAGAATCCCTTTGTGAGGAGGGACCAGTGTCCAGGGGCGGCCCGGAGGGATGATCAGTGCCATCAGGACCAATTCCTAAAACCTTTGAGAATTTCCAGTCATTTCTGCTGCCACCCATCCTGGGCAGCCCTGAAGGGCCAGGCTTGGCGAGGAGGCCGCCACCTGGGAAACTCCACCCGCCTCTGGTCTGTCACCCCTTCTTCCCCTTGTCCTCGGAGCCTTGCCCCTAGCTTCTTTCTTGTCATCCCCGTCCCCCCATGTCCCCTCCCTCTCTCTGTTATTACTATTAGACTTGCTAACACATTCGTGCACCGGTGGGATCCCTCAGCCTGGCCTGCGCCCTCTTGCAATCCCTCTGGGGATGTCGGACTGCCAGTTTCAGGGCCAGGCCTACGGGGATCGGGCCGAAACCGGCAGTCGGACATCCCCCGAGGGATGTCATAGTGCACGAAGCAGCAGGTGGCCGGGAAAGAGCCCGAGCCCGGCCCCACTGCGCCTGCTGCCTCGCTCGGTAGCGCTGCCGTGGAGGCGGGAGAGGCTCGCACCACAGCTGCACTTGCCAGCAGGCATCTGGCTCCCCGTCGGTCAGATGAGTGGCACTCCCACTGTGGGAGTGCACTGGCCACCAGGGGGAAGCTCCTGCATTGAGCATCTGCCCCCTGGTGGTCAGTGCGTGTCATAGCGACCGGTCGACCAGTCGTTCGGTCGTCCGGTCATCTAGTCACTTAGGCTTTTATATATAGAGATCTAGAGCCTAACAAAAGGTGCCCATGGGAACAAACAGACCTGGCCCTGCCACAGTGATTGCATAAGCTTAAAGCAAGTGACTTCATGTCTCAGCCTCAGTCTCCTCATCTGTAAAATGGGAATGAAAGTATTACCGACCTCAGCCGCTCTGAGGACTCAATGACATCAGGGACACAAAGCCCTTTGCACAGGGCTGGGCACATAGCAGTGACTTAATGAGTGCCAGCTACCCTCCTCATCATCACCACTGAGGGTGTCCACAGGGAAAATGGTGGTCCCGATACTGACATCATCCCAGTTCCCCTTCCATTTTCTTCGCCCCCTTGACCTCCCCCTTTCACCCTCGCCCATTTCACTGACCCTCGTGTCCCCAGCGTGCTCCCTGGAGCCTCCTCTCCTCAGCTCACGCTCCCCCACCTGTTCCCTGCTCCACGGCGCCCCTGCTGCCGCCCCCCCCCCCCCGCCATCCTTCCCACTGCCCCCGCCTCACCCGCTGCTTCTCAGCGATGCCCTTCCGCAGGAAGATGCAGGCAGGGCCCATGGGGAACTGCATGGAGGGGCCGGGCGGAGCTCACCAGGCACCAATCTCAAGACGGCTCCCCTCCTCCCGGTGCCCCTCGGTGGCTCAGCCTCCTTATCTTCTCTATCACCTCTCTGCCTCTCCTGGCCTCTCCCTGGGCGCCGGGGTCCCAGAGCTGTGGCAGCTGGGGCGGAGAGCTCCTGGGGGGGGGGGGGGGGGGGGAGGATCAGAGCGTCCCTGCCTCCCCATCTGGCTCGAGTGAGACGGAGGCACAGCTGGTCTCAGGCTCTGACCTTTTATCCCCAGAATGGAATTAGAGTTTAAAAAGTGGGGATTAGAGCAGAGGGCATCCGTTCATTAGGTGTCTCAACTAGGGGGGCGCCACTCCAAGCCTGGCCCCTGCTGGCCTCTGGGCA
This sequence comes from Cnephaeus nilssonii, assembly GCF_951640355.1. NCBI lineage: Eukaryota > Metazoa > Chordata > Mammalia > Chiroptera > Vespertilionidae > Cnephaeus > Cnephaeus nilssonii. The sequence goes on from NC_137091.1 coordinate 43,811,875, forward strand.
TGTGAAGACGGAGAGGACTTCACGCAGCGATGACCTTGCATAGCTTGCTGTGTGCCCAGCCCTGTGCGAAGGGCTTTGTGTCCCTGATGTCATTTAATCCTCAGGACGACTCCTGAGGTCGGTAATACGTTCCCATTTTACAGATGAGGAAACGGAGTCACTTGCTTTAGGCTTATGCAATCGGTAAGTGGCAGGGCCAGGTCTGCTTGAGTCCAACGGGCATCCTTTGTCAGGCCCGAGGAGCTTCTGTGTGAGTCCGGAATGTGCACCGACCAGCAGGGAGGAGGCGTGCACAGTGGTTAAGAGGTTGGTGTTTGCTCTTCCCATGCTCATCTCCTCCCTTTCTTTCTGAATAACTTGGGAATTTGGGGTGGGGGGGATGGTGCAAGGCGGGCATCTAGCCGGTGCAGATGCCCGCCCACGCTCCACTACAAGGTGCGATGTCATGGGATCAGAGCCCGAGGAGGCGAGGAGGATCGGGAGGGAAGTGGGGCCATCACTGTGGGGAGCCAGAGTTCAAACAGGGTCTGGATGAGGGAGGTGTCCCCACAGAGGGGCAGCCGGCCTGAGTCTGCGCCTGGGAAGGTGAGGATGGGCCTGCCGGCGCAGCCTGTGTGGGGACTGGAGCACGGGCCGAGGAGGGACTCTATGCAGGGGTCATCGCCTCGCCTGGGGGGGTGTCCCGAGGACGTCCACTCGTGGGGGTGGCATGGTGTCGGCTGAAGCCAGACCAGCGTGAGAAAGGTGTCCCCACAGAGGTGGGGTGGCAATGGGGACAGGAGACTGGCCACACATGTGGATTACGTGAAGGTTAACGGAGGTCCGGCTCCTCACAGCTGGAAAGGGGCGTTGTTCATACAGAAAGGGGGAGAGGAGGAGCCCTGTGGTGCTGGACTGAGCTGGGGGCGGTGGTGGGTGGTCATGGATTTCACAGCCGCCGCTGAGCACAGAATGTGTATTCTCTAGCTCTCAGAGCGGGAGCAGTGACACCGGTGAGTGAGTGAGCACCTCTCGCATCCAGATCGACTTCTAAATACCACGCTCCACTACAGGAAGCCAGCTCCTCGGAGACATGGCCGGTCCCAGGCCCGGAGCAGGACAAGCGTAAGATGAGCCTGAAACATCGCACCAGGTTAGCAATGCTCCGGCCCGGGGACAGGTCAGAATACAGGTCGGCTTGAGGAAGTGCCACGGCCACATCGGGGCAAATTGAAAATCAAAATAAACAACAGCAAATTATATTAGATAACACAGGAAACTGGGAGTCCACAGAGATTTTTTTTAAATACATTTTTATTTCACAGAAAGAGAAGCATCAATGATGAGAAAGAATCATCGATCGGCTGCCTCCTGCATGCCCCCCACTGGGGATCAAGTCTGCAACCCAGGCATGTGCCCTGATTGGGAATCCAACCATGACCTCCTAGTTCACAGGTCAATACTCAACCACTGAGCCACGCCGGCTGGGCCCACAGATTTTTTTAAAAAGATCGGTGGAGCCCTAGCTGGTTTGGCTCAGTGGATAGAGCGTCAGCCTGCGCACTGAAGGGTCCCAGGTTCGATTCCGGTCAAGGGCACATGCCCAGGTTGTGGGCTTGATCCCCAGTAGGGGGCGTGCAGGAGGCAACCAATCAATGATTCTCTCTCATCATTGATGTTTCTCTCTCTCCCTCTCTGAAATCAATAAAAATATATATATTTTTTAAAAAGATCACTGGAAAGTTTGACAATATTTACATAGCTCAATGCCTCCTTACAAAATACTAATGTCAAAGGAGAGCTGCTTTAGAGAGGGGAAACCAGGCAGACACTATCTTAACCAAAGGATTAAAGTGAACATCATCAGTGATGTGTCAAATAGAGATTACGCACTCTAATTCATATGCAATCACGAGTTATTGCTCCTGCAAACCTCCCAGAGCCCAGCTCCCAGCATCCTCTCCCCTTGATGGGTTTCAACCGATTTTATACAGAACGTGGTTTCACCAGGGGGACGATGGTCTCTGCTCCCTCAGACGCCAGGCTCACCCCTTCGGTGTCTTATACTCCAGCCATCAGCACGATCTCTTTCCCCCCAGACCTGCCACCTCCGTGCATGGGCATAAGGCACCACCTCCTCGCAGGGGCACACGAGGCTCTCGGGAGACACTAGTCAGTCAGTGGCAATGCACGCAGGGGCTCCTGCTGACGGCCTGGACCAGATCCTGGTCCTGTTTCCTGGACAGTGGACCGAGGGAAAGGACCTTCCATTCCTGTGCCTGTGTCCTCGTCTGTTAAATGGGATAATGAAAGTACCTACCTCGTGGGGTACATGAGGGTCTTTGGTGAGTGAGCATGCCCCTGCCCAGCCCTGGCAGAAGGACATGGCAGCCATGGCTGCTCGGGGACCTGTGTTCCCAGAGGCCCTGCGGGGTGTAGGGAGGGAGACCCAGTTGCACACCTAAAGGAACCGTGGGGCTCCGCACAGAGCAAGACGGACACCGGGATCCCCAGGCATACAAACACCCAATCAAATATTATTGCCTTAAACATTTTATTGAACTTGATGAGCATGGGTGCATACTAGTCCTTTAAGATAGAGCTCTGTTAGGAACTCTCAGCTGAGAAACAAAAGCCACTTTATTGGAGGGGTAATCGCAGCCCCCAGGACAAGAAGCCGCCAGCAGCGGCCGCCCTGGGCTCGCTGATTAAGGGGCTGCTCCCTCTGACTCCCTGGCTCGTTCCTCAGGACCCACCACCGTGTGCACAGGTGAGGCGGGAAGGGAAGGGCTGGCTCCTTCTCGATCAGACTGAATGCCAGGCATCGTACTAAGGGCTGGGGCTATTAGGATGAGCAAGACGCATACAGCCGCTGCCTGCCCCACGGGGTCAGGTCCAGAGGGCTGTGTGAGGACTGAAGGCCAGGCCTAGCCCCAGGGGTGCGAGGCAGAGCTGGGTCTCCCACGTCACTATAACTTCCTGTCTCCCACAGGAGGAGGTCCATCCCCGAAAGGTGTGGGCCCAGAGCCAGAGTGGAGTCAGACCCTGGTGCCAGCACACCGGCTACGGCCCTGGGCGAGCCCCTTCCCTCCTCTGTGCTTCCCTGTCCTCTCTGGGACGGTGGCCCCCTGGTTAGGTGGCTGGGAGGTTAAATGAGTTTCTAAAGTTGAAACTGCCACTGTCCAATGCAATAGCCACTAACCACATGGAGCTACTTAAGTGAAATGTAATTAAAAAGAAACAGAGCCCAGCCAGTGTGGCTCAGTGGTTGAGCATTGACCCAGGAACCAAGAGATCACCAGTTCGATTCCCAGTCAGGGCACATGCCTCAATTTCAGGCTCGATCCCCAGTAGGGGGCTTGCAGAAGGCAGCCTATCGATGTTTCTCTCTCATTGATGATTTTCTCTATCCCTCTCCCTTCCTCTCTCTAAAAATCATTAAAAACATCCTATATAATAAAAGGCTAATATGCAAATCAACCGAATGACACAACGACCGGTTGCTATGACACCCACTGACCACCAGGGGGCAGATGCTTGACGCAGGAGCTGCCTCCGGTGGTCAGTGCGCTCCCACAGGGGGAGCGCAGCTCAGCCAGGAGCCGGGCTCACAGCTGGCGAGCACAGCGGTGGTGGCAGGAGGCTATCCCCCAAGGGCTCTCGGACTGTGAGAGGGTGCAGGCTGGTCTGAGGGACTGCCCCCACTACCCCCGAGTGCACGATTTTCGTGCACCAGGCCTCTAGTATTTTAATACATAAGTAAAAATAAACATATATAGAATATGTCCTCATTGCACCGGCCACATTTCAAGTGCTCGCCGCTGGCCGGTGGCTATCACAGTGCACAATGGGGGTGGAAGATGTTCCTGTCGCTGCAAAGTTCTGCTGGAAGGCGCTGCTTCAGACAGCCCCTGGCACGCTGGCACGCGTGCTCCACATGCGAGCTTTCAGAGCACCCCCTGAGCCCGGCAAGACCTGGACACGGAGCAGGGGGTTAATAATTATTTATTTTTAAAAAATGACTAAATTCCCACTTTAAACCACACCCTCACACACACTGCACACCAGATCTGCTTATTAACACCAGAGGTGCTGGCCCGCCCGTCCCGGAGGGCAGGGCCTAGTAGAAACACTCCAGGTCCAGGTCGGAGTCTTGGTCTGTATCCTCCTGGTTCTGAATCTGACTCTGCCTCCTGTACAGCCAGGCCACCTGAGGAGACGGGGCAGGCGGTGGTCAGAGCCAGGGTGCCCCTCCCCTCACCACCCTGCAGGTCAGCGCCCACCTCGCCAAGAAGCTGTCGGGCCAGGCAAGCGCCCCCCTCCCAGGGCCTCACCTGGGCACTGGTGGTGGCCTCCTCCGGCGTCTTATCTTCACGGACGCGAACAAACCGAGGGAAGCGAAGGGAGATCCCCTTCTCACTGTCCACCTGGGGAGGGCGTGACGATGGGGACTCCTGTGGCCCAGCCCTCGGTCCTCGCTAACAGTTCCCTACCGAAGTCTCCTCCCCGCTCCTGCACCTCTGGCCATTTCCTGACCCATACCGTGGGGCTAAGCAATGGGTTGTTGTAAGGGTTAAATAAGGTACTAAGCCCTTGGGACCGTCCTGGCACGTGGCAGCGCTTAAGAAATGCCAGCTGTGACAGCTGTTTTTTAGGTGGTTGGCGTTATTAGGGCCGAGACGCAGAGCAGCGGAGTCAGGGTGTGGATTCTGGAACCAGACTGTGGGGTCAAATCCCAGCTCCCCACTCCCAGGAGCCGCGAGACCCGGGGCCAGTCCCTCAGGTCCCGGGGCTCTCCTTCCCCACCTGAGGGTGGGGCTGTTCAGAGTCCTGAGGATTAAATACGTGCACACCGGTGCCCTGCTGCTGGCACAGCGCCCGCTGCCCAGGCTGCTCCCAACCCTTGGTCCCGGGACCCTGACTCCATGAGTGAGAAGATTCAGAGGCATGTGATCCCAAACACAGGCTCCGCCTTTGAACGGAGGCCCGCTTCTAATCAGAAAAGCGGCTGCTAGATGGAAAGACCCGAAGAAATCTCAAAGGAAGCACACTTAAATGCGAGACCCCGTTTCTCCTGCAGGAGGAAGCAAGCTCAGAGCCCGCGCTGGGCACCGGCAGCGCCTCCGCGGCCCTGGCCCTCCGCGTGGTGAGGACTGAACCACCAGTGAGAGAAGGAACTGGACAGCTAGGTGGTGTGGGAATTAATTACAGTTAAGAAAGAAAGTAACAGGATGTGTCATAAGCTTTTACGTGAAAGAACTGTGTTTTCAAAAATTACTTAAGAGCTGAGTGTGAAACAGCAATTTCACTGTTTTCTTTCTACTCCTGGGGCATTTCTCTTTAATAAAAAAAAGAGAAGACTTTTGACCCTGTTATCTGACACCCAAATAAAATGCAAGCTCAAGGTTTCCCAATCCTCCCCGCCCCCCCCAGGAAGGGGGACGTCTGCAGGGCCCCCCCACTCTCCCGTCCGGAATTCCCTTGGAGGGTCTACCCCAGGCGCAGTCACTCACCAGGCCGCGGGCAGCGGGGTAGATGGGCGAGAGGGAGAGGTCTGCGCACCTGACCTCCCACACGGTTTTGGGCTCCAGCCAGTGGTCCGGGGCCACGGCGCCGTCTGCCCGGACGTAGGAGCGAGGGGTGGGCAGCACCAGGGCCTGCAGGGAGCAGCAGGAGGTGGAAGAGAGGATCTCGGGTCTCAGAATCAAGATCGAGGGTTGGGGGGTTGGGAAGTGAGGTAAATGGGGGAAGACAGAGACACAAACATTCCTTAAAGTACAAAGCCAGGAATGGGGGGTGGGGAGAAATGGGAGAAGGAATAAATGAAAGACAGAGACCCTGGGAGCTGAGACAAGAAATTAAGACTGACTGAGGTAGAGAGAGGGGCAGAGACCCCGGGAGGTGGGGATAGAGACCTAGAGAGAGAGAACCAAAGAATGGACAGGAACCGAATCACAGATACCAACACAAGACAGCCACACCCAAACACCCGACCATGACCGCAAACACTCCCACTTAGCAGGAGCTCAGCCAGCACCCTAAGGATCGACTCAGGGAACCCCACAAGAGCGCCCTGCCCCGAGACTGCCCCCCTGCTGCGGCCGAGGCACTGAGCTCGGGGAGATGGGGCCCCTGACTGGCGGCACTGGCTAGTGGCCGGCACAGCTGGGACTTGCACCCCCAAAGCCAGTGGCACCCGGAGCCCGAGCTCACCAGAGCCAAGCGCACGCTGCAGAGGCGCAGGGCCCGCCCGCTCACCTGGAGGGTCTGGTGATACTCCTCCAGCTCCTCGTCGCTGAAGCCAGTTCCAAGCTGCGGGAAGGACGGGGCAGGTCAGCGGCCAGCACTGCCTCCCTGCTCCGCTGAGGCCCCGAATCTGCACACCAGCGCCCCCAGCCCGCTCCAGCCTAACCAGCACCCACAGAAACCACAGGGTGCTGAGCATCCAGCCAACCCCTCGCAGACCTGGGATGGAGAACAAATCTCGGGGCGACAGTCCCTGCTCCTTCTGCTCTGTCTCCCTGGCCCGGAAGTCACTCCCTTGGGCCCCTGACATCCCACCTGCCCCATAACTGGTGTCATGTCCAATCGGAACACTGCCAAGAGTTTTCTGTCACCCACCCAGTCAAGGCTAAAAAATACTCCTTGATGCGGGCAAAAGAGCAAGACGGACAACTTCAAACCACTGATCTAAAATGTCAACAGAAAGCCCTTTGTACTGAGAGCCTTAAAATCTTCTCACTTTTGCCCGGACGGTGTGGCTCAGTGGTTGAGCATCGACTATGAACCAGGCGGTCATGGTTTGATTCCCGGTCAGGGCACATGCCCGGGTTGCAGGCTCAATCCCCAGTAGGGGACATGCAGGAGGCAGCAGATCAATGATTCTCTCATCACTGATGTTTCCATCTCTCGCTCCTTCTCCCTCCTCTCTAAATCAATAAAAATATATTTAACATTTTTTTAAAATAAAAATAAAATTTTTTCTCACTTTTGTCCCAGCAACAGCTCTTGCAGAAAAGTATTCTAATAAATTATGTAAAATGGTGACAGACTGGCGGCCACAGATACTTGTGAATTATAAAATCTCTTCTACAGACGATGAGTTAACACATGCGCAGTGCTGACTTATAAGAACAGGCAGCAATGCAAAACTACCCCGCAACCGCAGGAGCCGGTTCGGGAAACTGGGGCCCAGCTGCTGCAAAACTCTAGGGACGCACTCAAGTCATGCGCGTGAAAGTCCTGAATGGCACGGAGAAACCTCCAACACTTCCCGTCTCTACGACCCAGGCAGGGACAGCACGGAAATACAGTACTTCTAGGGCAACAGCAGGAGAGAGAACTACTCGTGGAGAAGGATCACAATTTTGTAAAGACAAAGCGTTCCCTTCAATGTGACCAGTGGTTGCCTCCAGGTACCGGGATTGTGGGTGATAGCTTACTCTCTTTCTGTGGCAAATGTGCGCAGCTTTAAACTAAAGAAAAAAGAAACCTACGTTTCCCAGGATCCCCTGCAGAGGGGCTGGGCCAGGAGCAGAGCTCTGACCAATGCACCTTCCGCAGACGCTGCTCGCTGGCGGAGGCTGACTCAGGTGGCCCCACCTCCGGCTGCAGCCACGTTGTGAAGCAGAGGCTGAAGCACGTGGCAAACCCACTGGGGGAAAGCAGCAGCCTGCGCCCCTTGCAGACTTCCCATGACACGAGAGAAAGAAACCCTTCTCTGACCTAGGCCTCATTGTCTAACTCAGGTCCTGACTGACAGGGCTTCCTTCCATCTTTCTATACTCGACTTTATAGGGACAGAAAAAGTACATAAAAACGAGGAAAAGCAGGGAGGTGAGAGCCCCCGATCCGGCCCCCCGGCCCAGTGGAGCCCACCCCCTGCCCCTGCGCCAGCGCCAGCCCAGCCCCGCACCTTGCAGATGGCCTGCAGCTCCTCGCTCTCCTCGTCGTAGGAGGCCAGCAGGAAGCCCCCGTAGCGGCCGGCCCGCTTCCCCCGGCCCAGGTAGGCGCCGATCACCACGAGGTCCAGGGTGTCACCCACGCCGTCCAGGTAGTCCTTCTTCAGCTGGGAGGAGGGAGGGCAGGAGGTGAGGGGGAGAATCACGGAAGTGGTGGCTTGGGAGAGTGGAGAGGAGTTTCCATAAAGAAGACGGAGCGTGGCCACTGAGAACGGACACGAACGGGCATCTAGGCTGAAAGAGGAGGGAACGAGGCGACTGCCATGGGAGGAGCAGGTGTGACGGAGGGGACAGGCCGGATGGGGAGACCTGGGGTCATGCTGGATCCCGCTTTCCCTCAGTACGGAGACAGGTTCCACTCACTCCTTCACACAGAGAACACTTATCCATTCGTTCCGGAAACACTAATTAGTGCCAACCGTGAGCCGGGCAGGAGCTCAGCCTCGGGGATGCACAGAGGCTGTGTCCTAAGACAAGAAAGGTTCCTGCCCTCAGAGCTGCTTACAGTCCGTGGGGGAGACAGACCACAGACGACTCATAAAGGTGCAGGCCTGGCCAGCTCAACTCCAAACCCTCCCAGCTCCGGTCCTTTTGCCCCTCCTCATGTCCCTCTCCATCATTCCCACCAAACAATAGCCTCCCGCCTGTGCTCCTGCTTCTGCCCAGCACCCCCCACCAGTCACCACCACGGACCAGCCAGAGGACCTGTGCAAAATGACAAGCAGATCACGTGCCTTCCTGCTCAGAACCTCTGCTGGCTTCCGAAACCCTGAAGACCCTGTTTTCTTTAACCAGTCCCCAGGGCGCTGTGTAACCTGGGCCTGCTCTCCACCCTGACCCCACAGCCACGTGCCTCGCTCCCTGTACACACCGAGCTCGTTCTGACCTCAGGGCCTTTGCACTTGCTGCTCGCCCTGCCTAGATGTCTGCTCTGATCTTCACGCGGCCGACCTTTCCTGTCTGTCTTGACCCAAATGTGGCCTCTGAGGCTTTTTCCAATTGCCCTCGCTGCCCCTGAGCTGACGTTTCTTCACAGCGCTCATCACTCCCGGACTCTCCCTGTGCCCTGCGGACCGCCTCGCCCGACATGGAAGGCAGGCTCGGGGAGAAGAGAAACCTCATCTGGCTTTCCCGCCGCGGCCTCAGGGCACTGAGCTGGCGATTTCATTAACAAGGACTGGCAGCGGGGAGACCTGAGGCTACAACGCGAGGCAGAGGGTTCAGGAAAAGGCTCCTGAGCTCAAACAGGGTGAAGTGTAGGACTTGAAGTCAACGTCCTGGTCAGGAACGATCTCCGGGTCCAGGGCTCAGCGGGAAGGCTGGGGGGCACAGTCACCTTGAGCCAGTTGTGCGATCTCTTGGCGATCTCGTAGGTGGCATCGACATCCAGGGTTTTCACCATCAGCCCCTCGCAGGAGTCTGAGGAGACACAGAGCGCCGCCCTTGTGAAGCTGGGGCTCACAGCGGCCGGAGCAGGCGAACCGTCCAGGGTGGGCCGGGATCACAGGCCGGCTACTGACCGCAGTGGGGAGGGAAGCGGCACCCTCACCTTTCACCGATTGCTCCAAGAACTCTGCAATCTGGTCCATGTCCTTGGTGTCCAGGGAGGTGGCGAAGACAAACTCGCCCTCCGTCTCCACAAAGTTCTCCCGGAGCAGCTGCCGGCGTCGGGAAAGGGGCTCACGAATCAGGGACTAAGGGGCAGGCAAGCGAGGAAGGGATGCCATTGTGGAAAGAAAAAGAAAAGTCCCCAAAACAGGGAGCACAAGTCACAGGGAGCTAAGGAAAGCTTGGAGAGGGGAGAACCAGCCGACATGAGGGCTCTGAGAGTCTAAGTACAGGCTGGCCAGCGGCCCGGGGGCTGGAGACCTTTCAGATCCCGGGGACGCCAGGGGCGTAAGACAGGGAGCCTCGGCCCTGCTGGAGCTTGGACGGTCTCTTGTAGCTAAGACTATTGTTCCTTTTTTAACACCAGTTGAATCAAGGCCGAAAGAAGCCTACGATCATTATGCTATAACACAGACATGCTCCTGAGAGGGTGTTTTCTATGTTGATGCACAGCAGCAATCTCTTCCCATGAAGAACCAAATTCTACTATATTCTCAGCTCTGCAGGATACTCCCATCTTTGTCACAGCAGCTCAACTCTGCCTCTTTAGGACAGAAAGAAGCTGAATGTGCAATTATCTGCCCACCCTGGTAGCCACTGTGCTGGGAACTGTCTAATAAACACACAGTGTGACCATTTTTTAACTCTGGAATTTCTGGAGCCACGTAGCTCAGTTGGTTTGAGTGTTGTCCCAATGCACAAAGGTTTTGGGTTCAATCAGGGCATATACAAGAACCAGCCAGTGAATGCATAAATAAGTGGAACAACAAATCAATGTGGGGCTTTTCCTCTCTCCCTCCTCTCTCTCTCTCTCTCAAATCAATAAAAAAATTTTTTTAAAGAAGTAGGGAAAATAGCAGCATAGGTAAACGTAGTACTCACCACCTCCCACAACCACATCGAAATTTACAACTAAAATACAGAACCACCATCATTCAGAACCACCTGAAATATAGCTGAACAGAAGTCCTACAACCAAGAAATTAAAGAAGAAGCACATCAAGACTGTTCGGAGGGGCAGAATCAAGGAACCAGCTGGTCCCATATCCACATGTGGCGGTTTAAAATTGGGAGGGATTATCTTGGCTGTGAAGGTTTCCCTCGGGAGCGAGGGGTCCCAGCCCTATACCAGGCCCCCAGCCCAGAGTTCCAGTGCTGGGAATAAAAGTCCCTGTAACTTTGCGCTATAAAAACCAGCAGGGATGTGGCTGAGTGACATGGAGGCTACGTGAGTCCCAGGTGTTCCTCTTAAAGGGCCCGCACACAGATTTACTAGTAGTACTCAGATCCCGTCCCTGAGTTCCAGCACTGAGGCAGCAGTTTGAAAGGAACCTGGGACATTCAGGGAGGAACTAACTTGTCTGGTTTCAGGGCAAGAGCTGGAGGGGCAGCTTTCTCCCACACAGAAGTGCTGGCAGAGGCCAGAGTTCCTTTGCTGAGCCCTCCCTGCCACAGAGCCGACTGGCAGGCACCGTATCTGCATCTCCCCATCAGCCTGGCTCACACTTTTCACCCTGCCCTGTTGATTCCACTTCCCTGCCCCTCCCTACTTGCAGGCTCATCAAGCAATTTCCAGTGGCTTATCCATACAACTGGCCTCTCTTGCCTTATGCTTTGGACTGTCCTAAAATCTCTCAATTAAGCAGCAGCTGGCATCAGCATGCCCTTACCTCTCAATACGTGGCCCCAGACCCAGAACTAGCAGCAGCCTGCCCTGGTTCACCGCTTGGCCTCTCCTGGGTTCGTACAAGCTCAATACAAGAAGCAGCCATCTACAGATTGCTTTGTAGCTCATGCGGGGTGGCCCCGGGCAGGGCACAGGCAGAGGCTGACCTTACACCTCCTGGGAGGCCCCAGGGCCAGTGCACCCGAGAGTCAACCTCAGACCACGCCGGATTACAACCCTACCACCTCCACAAGTCACACACTCAAGGGGCGGACTCGGTGAGCACCAAAGCCATGTCACAAATGAAAAAAACAGAGAAATCTCTAGAAAAAGAACTAAATGAAATGGAAGCAAGAAAACTATCAGATACAAAGTTCAAAACAATGGTTATAAGGGAGCTCAACCCAAAGAAGCCCACACCAAGGCACATAATAATTAAAATGCTAAGAGTTAAAGACAAAAAGAGAATCTTAAAAGCAACAAGAGAAAAGCAGTTAGTTACCTTCAAGGGAGCACCCATGACTGTCAGCTGATATCTCAACAGAAATTATGCAGGCCAGAAGGGAATGGCAAGAAATATTCAAAGTGATGAAAAGCAAGGACCTACAACCAAGATTACTCCATCCAGCAAAGCTATCATTTAGAATTGAAGGTCAGATAGAGCTTCCCAGACAAGGAAAAGCTAAAGGAGCTCATCAACACCAAATCAGTACTACACGAAATGTTAAAGTCAAGGAGAAGCCCTAAATGGTTTAGCTCAGTGGATAGAGGGTCGGCCTGCGGACTGAAAGGTCCCAGGTTCAATTCCGGTCAAGGGCATGTACCTTGGTTGCAGGCACATCCCCAGTAGGAGGTATGAAGGAGGCAGCTGGTCGATGTCTCTCTCTCATCGAAGTTTCTAACTCTCTATCCCTCTCCCTTCCTCTCTATAAAAAAAATCAATAAAATATATTTTAAAAATAAAAAGTCAAGGAGGAGGAGGAGGAGAGGAAGAAGAAGAGGAGGAAGAAGGAGAAAAAGAAGAAATAAAAGATAAAAAATATAAACAATAAAATTGCAATAAAAGCATATTTATCAACAATTGAATCTAAAAATCAAAATAAATGAACAAGAAATCTAATGAACAAAATAAACTGATGAAGCAAACAGAACAAGAGGCATGGAAACAAGGAACAGACTGACAAATCTCAGAGAGAAGGGGGAGGAGAACACGGAAGACATTAACCAAAGAACTCACATGCATATATACATTACCTACGGACACAGACAACAGGGTGTGAAGGCCTGGGGTGAAGGGAACCAGGTGGAAGGGGTTAATGAGGGGGAGAAGAAGGGGACATCTGTAGTACTCTCAACAATAAAGGTTTAAAAAAAGAAATAGTTAACATATATTAACTTTAATGATATATTTTACTTAACACAATACCTAAAATATTACCATGTTAAAAGATGACCAATAAAAAATTATTAATAAGGTAGTTTAGGATAATAAAGAACATTATAAACTTGAACAAAAAGATAGATACAGAGACAGTAAAGCATCAAACAGACTGTCAAATTACAAGGGGAAGGTTAGGGAGAGGTGGGGGAGATAAGAGATCAATCAAAGGACTTGTATGCATGCATATAAGCATAACCAATGGATGCAAAACTCTGGGGGGCGGGGGCATATATGGGAGTGGGGTGTGGGGAGGGCAATGGTAAGATATGTACACATATAATACCTTAATAAAAAAATTGGAAAAAAAAAATAAATAAGGTAGTTTAGCTTATCTTTCCTTGGACTAAGTATTCCAAGTTCAGTGTGTATTTCACCCGTAGAGACATCTCATTCAGACCTGTCACATTTCAAGGGCACAACTGCTCCATGGGGCTGGAGGCTGCTGCACTGGCAGCACAGCTCAGCTGATCTTCATTCTCTCAGGTAGGGGTTCCCCCATTTTACAGATGAGAGAGCTGAGGCTCAGAGAGGTTAAGTCATTTGCCCAAAGTCACCAGCTGAGAAATGTGTGGCTGGGATATAGAGCCTATGTGGTCTGACTCCAGAATCTGCTCTAACTTCACCATTACCGTTATTCTCTCATCTTTCTGTACAAAGTGTTCACTGGGATGATTTTACAAAAGAAAAACACTATTGATGGGGAAAAACTTAAATGTCCGCCTGAACAGAAAGCCGTGAAAATAGTTTAAAATCACTGTAAGAGAGGAACTAAAAGAACGGCCTGCAGCACCACAGGAGAGGGACCAGGAAGACCAAGCACGGAGGGGACTGAGCGGGTCTCACGGAAAAGTGATTCAAAGCAGCGGGAGAAATGAATTCAGTTAATAAACGGCTGATTGGACAACTCACCCGCCATCTGGTAAAAGGAAAGCCAGGGCACCCACTTCCTGCCTGACACGCACACAGGTGCCAATTCCCACTAGAACACAAACGGTGACGATACCAGAAGAAAAGCTCAGTGAAAACTTTTAGAATCCCAGGAAAAGGATGACCTTTTTCCTTCTTTAATCTCAGGGATGAGAATGCATTAAGGGGGGAAAATGTTATGTTTGACTAAATATAAAATAACAGTTAAAAACAAGTTCTATGAAGCAAAAAAGACCATCAGTCAAGTTAAAAGGCAAATAAGAAGAAATATGTGTAATGCTCATGACACAAAGGACCCCGCAGAGCAGGGACAATCAAAACTTGAAGGAAAAAACCATAGAGCATATAATATTTGAGATTTCCCCCCAAAGACCCTGGGAAACCAAGTCAGAATTCCACTGGTCTTCCTACAGTTACTTTTTGAGGTTAAATGCTGTTTTTCATTTGCATCGTAAGGAGGTGGTTTAGACACTTGGATGCATGTCAGCATTGGGGCCACAAACTGGCCTCCTGGAGAAAGACACGAATAAGAACCCAGAAGACAAGTCACAAGTGAGCAAGTCACAGAGCAAATGCCGTGCCCACAAGCCCGAAAAGACTCCACCTCACTAGTAAGTGGGCAGGGAAAGTTGTCACTGTTCAGCTACCAGATCATCAACGATTATCTGGAGGAAGATGGCGACAGCAGCTAATTTTATCAAAGTCTCCATGTGCCAGCCACGGCGCTCCATGCCCACGTCCCACACTTAACCTGCCTGTAACAGACAGAGCAGGTGCTGTTAGCGCTTCAATTACGGATAAGAAAATTGAGACACAGAGAGGCTGAGCCAGTCATCTGCGGCCACACAGCTAGGAGGGGAGAGCGGGGATATGAAAGCAGATGGCCTGGCTAGACTCTCAACCTGTACCTATCCTGGGGCAGCGGTTCTCAAACTTCTCAGTTCCAGAATCCTTTCACAGTCTTGAAATGTATTGAGAACTCACTCCAAAGAACTCCTATGTATGTGGGTTACATCTCTCAATATTTACCATATGGTATTAATACATTAGTTATATCACATATTTATATTCATCACATTAAAAGTGAGGATCTTGCCCAGCTGGTGTGGCTCAGTGGTTGAGTGTCGACCCATGAACAACCAAGAGGTCACAGGTTCAATTTCCCAGTCAGGGCACATGCCCAGGTTGCAGGCTGGATTCCGAGTAGGCGGTGTGCAGGAGGCACCTAATTGATATTTCTATCTATTCCTCTCCCTTCCTCTCTCTCTTAAAAAAAATAAAAATCAACCAAAGCATATTTTAAAAATAATAATGATGATGCCCAGCCAGCGTGGCACAGTGGTTGAGTGTCCACCTATGAACCAGGTGGTCACAGTTTGATTCATTAATGTTTCTATCTCTCTCCCCCCCTCTTTTCCTCTCTGAAATCAATAAAAATAAAATTTAAAATAATAATAAATAAATATGCAATAAAAGTGATGATCTCAAAAACATTAGCTTAACACGGACTGGATCCTCACATCTGCTTCAGGCAGCCACACTACATGGAGAAAATCCGCCTCACAGATGTGCAGTTGGGTAGGGAGGGCCTCCCAGACTCCTGGAGGGTCCTGGGGACCCACACAACTCCTTGGACCATGGAGCACTACAGCCCAGGAGTGGCCTCCCAACTCAGTGACGTGACAGAGTGAGAAGTGAAACTCAGACCGCTGGCTCCCAAGCTCACCCCTCGGCTGCCCCGGGAAGTGAAGCCGGAACTCACCTCTCCATTGAGGTAGATGAGATCGAAGGCGTACAAACACACCTGCACCTGGATCTCCGCTGCATCCACCTCCTGGGTTGGGGCAGAAGAGAGCAGGGTGGGGAAAGGTGAGTCGGGCCTGACTGGGTCCCCTCCCATCCTGCCTGAGGCAGACACTGCTGTCACCTACCACTCTCCCCTGCTCCCACCTAACAGGCCACACAGCTGGGAGGTGGCAATGCTGCCGGCCCCGACACCAAACTGTGATGGCTCTCGGCTGATCCCAACCTCTCCCCCCTTTGTCAGGCATTTGTTCTCTCAGCCTCCCTTGCAGCTAATGGTGGTGACAGGACACAAAGCTGGCCAATGAGAATAAAGAAGTGCTGGGGTGTAGGCTGTGGGGGCTCCTGGAACAGACCTTCTTTCATAATAAAACACGGAGATGTAGGAAAATAGCTCTTCCTCTTTCTACTTGGCCCGCTGGGATGAGAATGCAATGGCTGGAGCTGTGGCAGCCATGTCGCACAGGCTGAGACCTGCATCCTGACAAACACTCTGACCCTCTGGGGACTGGGCAGGACTGGGAGGAAGATGAGGGAGTGGGGGACCCTGGCAGGCAGTGAAGTGGGGCTGAGGCTACCTTGCGTTTGCGGGTGGTGAGCACTTGGAATGGCTGTATCTGCTTCTTCTCCCGGTCCCAAGCCACGGCTTCTGTGTCCAGGATGAAAGATGTGACTGACGGGAGTTTAATCTGAAAGTAGAAGGGGAAACCCAGGGCTGGTGAGAGGTGGAGGACGAGGCCAAAAGGCAGACTCAGGGGAACAAATGTCCTTTTCCTGCTGTAGCTCTCAAGGTCCACTGACAACTTGAAACCAAACTCAAAGAGACACATGGACATGGACCCAGTATCCCGGGCTGCACCGAGCTGGCCTGGGCCAACCCCGGCTCTTTGCAGCAGTAACTGCAGCCCCGGCCGGAGGGAAGAGAGAGACGGGGGGTGGCAGACACCCACCTTGGGGATGCGGCTGATGATGTCAGGGTACTTTCCGGTATTGTCTTCCTGATTCCTGCTGAAGATCTTCACCTCCCCGCCTTCCAGAAAATGGATCTTTGACAGTGGGGAAGGGGAGAGGAAGTCAGAGCCCAATCCACCCCAGGAAGCCCCTCCTTTCTCTTCTGACCCCACTTTACTGGGGGAAGCTCGGAAGCTGGACTGGTTCAGAGACCTGAGCAAATCGTCACCTTTCAAACAGCATCTCCCACCCTCGTCCTTCTCATCATCCCAGTCCCGCCCCTCTCCGTCCGCACAAGGGTCTTTCTATGTGATTTGTCTGGATGTTGTTATGCTGTGACTATTATCCTGGGTTTTACTGTTAATATATTTACTGTAATACAGCCTGGTTATAGTGCTCAAGCAGAGCTACATCGATGCCACTTTATACATATGTTATCGTAAGAAATAGTTGTGTGGGGTGTAGCATATATATGACTTAAAACATGTATGTATAGTATTTCAAATCACTGTCACTGTTGTAAGTCATTTTGTTTCTTATTTTTTTTCTCTGTGTTTTGAAGACCCATCTGTGACACGGTGCCCAGCCATCCCCAGGCGATGAACAGAAAAGCTACGAGCACCCTTACAGACCCGACAGGGCGTCTCCAGCCCTGGGTCACAGGACACACGCCTGTGTAACTGCTCCTATGCTTACGCGGCATCTGCTACAATGAGCACACCCACCAGCAGGGCACGAGCACAACTGACTTCTTGAGCTCCCACTGCTGTGGGTCAGGAATTTTGACGACTTTACCAAATAAAATCGATTTTCAAATCAGCCAGTGAGGGGGTGGTTATTGCACCCATTGCACAGAGGTGGGAACTAAGCCCCGAGGCGTGCAGGGCAGACGGGCAGTCCGCGGAGGCCGTGTCTGCGCTGGGGTCCGGCTGCCCCCACGACCCTGCTCTCCGGCCCTGTCCACTCTGCGGAAGGGATGCATCAACCCCCCTTACCTGTGCCCTCTGCCCGTCGTATTTGTACTCGCAGGTGAAAGCGGCCTCATCGAAGCGTTTCAGGACCTCGCTGACGCCCCGGGTGGGGTGGGCCAACATTGGTTTCAGGGGGACCCCTGGGAGGGGAGGAGAGGGAGAGTTAGGAAAGATGCAGAGGGACCACTAACTGTGCGACTGCTAATTGCACACAAGCGATGTGTGTAGGGTCTGGGTCACACCCTCACAGGACTCTGGCTGTCCCCTCTCTTTTCACATCTAGGACGGAGACGTCAGCCATCTGTGATTACGTGCATTAGGGTGACAATCTTGGGATGACAGGGTGGCAAGAGAAGAAACCTGGGTCCCTGGGTGATCCCAGAGCGTAGCCGAATGCCCACCCTGGCCGCTGCCTTCCTCTGGACTCGGGTGTGAGAGACTCGGTCTGGCCTGACCCACTGCCCTTGGGGAATCCGCAACAGCAGCCTCATACCCGACCTAGACAGAGTGCAGCTCCTGGGGGAAGGAATGGGTCTGGGCCCCAGGGAACAACACTCCACCCTGGGGACAAAGGTTCTCGGGTTCTTAGAGAAGTGCCTGGGAGGGGAGCCCTCACAGCCTCCCTGGAGGGCAGAGCCAAGGCCAAGAGGAGGGAGAGGAGCCTGAAGGAGGGGCAGCCCCAGCTCCCACCCCCGAGCCAGCGGTGCACAGGGTGAGGCTGTGGCCAGACCTTCAAGGCCCCGGGTGGCCGTACCTGGACTCAGCCTGCAGTGCTCCGGGAGCCCTTCCAGGCCATGCTCCAGCAGCACGGGGACGATCCGGTCCAGGTCGGGCACCTGGCTGGGGTGGGGGCAGGAGAATAAGTGGGAGGTGTCCTTCCAGAGCTCAAAAGTCAGGCAGCCTGGAAGCTCTGCTCTCTGGCTGCAAGATACACCTCTGCCTGCCAGTCCCCCGGTCCCTGGTCGGCCCCCACCTCTCCCTGAGTCCTCTGTCCCTGGTCAGCCCCCACCTCTCCCTGAGTCCTCTGTCCCTGGTCAGCCCCCACCTCTCCCTGAGTCCTCTGTCCCTGGTCGGCCCCCACCTCTCCCTGAGTCCTCTGTCCCTGGTCGGCCCCCACCTCTCCCTGAGTCCTCTGTCCCCGGTCCCTGGTCAGCCCCCACCTCTCCCTGAGTCCTCTGTCCCTGGTCCCTGGTCGGCCCCCACCTCTCCCTGAGTCCTCTGTCCCTGGTCCCTGGTCGGCCCCCACCTCTCCCTGAGTCCTCTGTCCCTGGTCCCTGGTCGGCCCCCACCTCTCCCTGAGTCCTCTGTCCCTGGTCCCTGGTCGGCCCCCACCTCTCCCTGAGTCCTCTGTCCCTGGTCCCTGGTCGGCCCCCACCTCTCCCTGAGTCCTCTGTCCCTGGTCCCTGGTCGGCCCCCACCTCTCCCTGAGTCCTCTGTCCCTGGTCCCTGGTCGGCCCCCACCTCTCCCTGAGTCCTCTGTCCCTGGTCCCTGGTCGGCCCCCACCTCTCCCTGAGTCCTCTGTCCCTGGTCCCTGGTCGGCCCCCACCTCTCCCTGAGTCCTCTGTCCCTGGTCGGCCCCCATCTCTCCCTGAGTCCTCTGTTCCTGGTCAGCCCCCACCTCTCCCTGAATCCTCTGTCCCTGGTCGGCCCCCACCTCTCCCTGAGTCCTCTGTCCCTGGTCAGCCCCCACCTCTCCCTGAGTCCTCTGTCCCCGGTCCCTGGTCAGCCCCCACCTCTCCCTGAGTCCTCTGTCCCTGGTCCCTGGTCAGCCCCCACCTCTCCCTGAGTCCTCTGTCCCTGGTCCCTGGTCAGCCCCCACCTCTCCCTGAGTCCTCTGTCCCTGGTCCCTGGTCAGCCCCCACCTCTCCCTGAGTCCTCTGTCCCTGGTCCCTGGTCAGCCCCCACCTCTCCCTGAGTCCTCTGTCCCTGGTCCCTGGTCAGCCCCCACCTCTCCCTGAGTCCTCTGTCCCTGGTCCCTGGTCAGCCCCCACCTCTCCCTGAGTCCTCTGTCCCTGGTCCCTGGTCAGCCCCCACCTCTCCCTGAGTCCTCTGTTCCTGGTCCCTGGTCAGCCCCCACCTCTCCCTGAGTCCTCTGTCCCTGGTCGGCCCCTACCTCTCCCTGAGTCCTCTGTTCCTGGTCCCTGGTCGGCCCCCACCTCTCCCTGAATCCTCTGTCCCCGGTCCCTGGTCAGCCCCCACCTCTCCCTGAGTCCTCTGTTCCTGGTCGGCCCCCACCTCTCCCTGAGTCCTCTGTTCCTGGTCCCTGGTCAGCCCCCACCTCTCCCTGAGTCCTCTGTCCCTGGTCCCTGGTCAGCCCCCACCTCTCCCCGAGTCCTCTGTCCCTGGTCCCTGGTCAGCCCCCACCTCTCCCTGAGTCCTCTGTCCCTGGTCCCTGGTCGGCCCCCACCTCTCCCTGAGTCCTCTGTCCCTGGTCGGCCCCCACCTCTCCCTGAGTCCTCTGTTCCTGGTCGGCCCCCACCTCTCCCTGAGTCCTCTGTTCCTGGTCGGCCCCCACCTCTCCCTGAGTCCTCTGTCCCTGGTCCCTGGTCGGCCCCCACCTCTCCCCGAGTCCTCTGTCCCTGGTCAGCCCCCACCTCTCCCTGAGTCCTCTGTCCCTGGTCAGCCCCCACCTCTCCCCGAGTCCTCTGTCCCTGGTCAGCCCCCACCTCTCCCCGAGTCCTCTGTCCCTGGTCCCTGGTCAGCCCCCACCTCTCCCTGAGTCCTCTGTCCCTGGTCCCTGGTCAGCCCCCACCTCTCCCTGAGTCCTCTGTCCCTGGTCAGCCCCCACCTCTCCCCGAGTCCTCTGTCCCTGGTCCCTGGTCAGCCCCCACCTCTCCCTGAGTCCTGCTGTCACCTGGTCCCTGGCCGGCCCCCACCTCTCCCTGACTCCTCATCACTCTGCCTCTGCTATCTGCCCCCGTCCTCCCTGTGTCACTACACATCACTCTGACCCTATGTCCCTTAGTCTGAGCTGCCTTCAGCTCCCATCTGTCATCTTAACGACACGTTAGAAGCACTCAAGGACGTTAAAAGCAAAACAAAACACAGTATTTCTTCCAGGCCAGGCTCCACCTCCCGGAGGTGCTGATTTACTGGTTGGGGGGAGGGGGGGAGAGTGAGAGCACGTCTGTAATCTCCATGCGCAGGCAGACCGGAGACCCCTGCCCCGCCTGGGGCTCTGCAGGGCTACTCACTGCCTGTGCCCAGCACCCTGTGGTCCTGGCCCAGAGCAGGTGCCCCGTGGCATGTGTGGAATTGCTCATCAGCCCTCCTGCCGCTGACACTCTGGGCTGTCACCGTCTCGCTGTGGAGGCTGCAGGCCCGGTCCCTCCACATGGCTCTCCCTGGAGCCCTGTCACGCCGCACATATCTGACCCCCCGCTGGGCATCAATCCCCAGCGGCTCCCAGATTCACGGCCCCGGGTCTCACCAGAACGTCTGCTTCAGGATCATGCCTTGTTCCTCCAGCCACGTCTTTCTGGCCTCTGCTGTCTTGCCCTTCCCAGCATCCACCACGGCCGGGGGGAATTCTAAGACAAGAGCCAACAGAAGAGGCTTTGGGATGGCCCAACCCCCTCAGGTACCCCAGGGTCCACAGTGGGTGGGGTGCTACAGACAAGGAATGGAAACGGGTGCCGGGGACACTTTCCTCAGGGAAGAAGGGACGCCCGGGTTAACTCAAGGGGTGGGCACAGGACCACATGGGGGCTCACCTTGGCCTGGAGGCGTGAGGCTCACGGCCTGGGCGAGGGCGGCCAGCACAGACTGCTCTGCCAGCCCGAGGCGCAGCCGTCCACTCAGGGCTCTGGGAGAGAGCGGGTGAGGGGCAGTGGGCTTGCCCACACCTGTCCAATCCTGCCCGCTACACCTTCCTCCGCTCCTCCAGTCTCCCCCACCCCCACCCCCACCCTTTGTAGACCCTCTCCTCAAAAACCAAAACAACCTTCAGAGCCAGAAGGGGCCCAAACATCACACAGCCCCACTTAACAGATGAGGAAACCGAGGCCAGTAACCATCACCACTGGCATTTCCTGGGGGCAGAACCATGTGCCTCACAGGTGTCCTCGCCTTTCATCTCATCTAAAAAGTGGTGAGGCTTGGGTGAGGTCAGCTGCCACCTCCTGGGGAGGGGGAGGCGGGGCAAAGCCAGCCTGGAACCAGAACAGAGCCTGCCCCAGTGGTGCCCAAGAGCGTGATGGGCAAGGACCTGTCACGGCACAGGCTTGACCTGAGCCAGTGACTTGGAGCGCGAGGCTTACCCTCCCTGTGCCTCCACCTCCCCTCTGAAAACTGGGTGAGGAAACCGCCTGCCTCTCAGAGCTGCAGGAGGCACTGATGGGATGAAGCACGTGGCCCAGGGCAGGGCACCCAAGAAATGCTCCAGGATGTCCATGGTGTTTCACTGTCACGGCAACCACCTGGCCCCCACGCTCACTGCCGGGCTCAGGCCAAGGCAGACATCACTAATCAATCATGGCACTCTTCACCCACGAGCCCCCGATTCCGGGCAGGACCAAGGAGAGGAGCTGGCCCCTGAAGGAGACCTGTGTCCCCATTCCCACAGGGCTGGCTCCTCGCGCAGTGCATGCTGCTCTCATCTTAGGGGCTCCAGGCACCGGCCGGGGTTCCAACTGCCCGTCCCTCCTGCCTCCACCTCTCCCGCCTCCCAGCCCACACACTCACCTGGTGATGAATCGGGCTTCTGAGTGGCGGCAGGCCACAAAGAGGCCTTTGATGATGTCCATCTTCCTGGCTGTGGACTGAAGAGGTGGGGGCAGAGCAGTCAGGCCCAGGGTGAAGGGAGAGGACCACACCTCCTCCCGGCCATCCAGCTGCCTGGAGAGATGCCGCCCTCACTGCACCCACCTTCCCGCTCTGCACCCCTCACGGAACTGACGCGATCCAGCCCCAAAGAGTCTAACCAGCCACCCCCTTGCCACAGGCATGGCACTGGGTCCCCAAAGCGAAGAGCACAGGGTTGGGGGTTCTGGGGCGAGCGGCCCTGCCCCACTCACAGCGTTGCCAGTGAGCCGGGCGATGTCTCGGAACTTGGCGATGACCCCGGAGGCGGTGAGGGCGGGCGGGGGCAGCATGAGTCTCTGGGTGCTGCGGCTGTTCTCGGCCACCAGCCCCACGTCGCCCGTCTCGGCTGCCTCAGCCCGCACCGACTCGAGCTGCCGACCTTGGGGGGCAGAGTGTGAGGAGCAGGGTGAGGCCCGTGGCTGCATGTCGACTTTCTCTGGCATTTTCTCCAGCTACGTGTGCTCGTGGCAAGCCCCCAACTTCCCCATTCCTAGTGCCCACCCACTCCTTGAAATGGCTCATCTGCCTCCATTACATCAGGTGTGAGACGCCTATTAGCCGTCCACATGGAGTATGGTAAGCAGCTGGATGAACCCGTCTACACTAGGGTAGTGGTAGTGTAAGTGTGTACATGGGATTCAAAGCCACGGGTAGGATGAGATTACCAGGGGGCGAGTGTAGACAGAGGAGGCCAAAGCACCCTTTGCCTGTCCCCTAGTTAACTGTGAATACCATCCAACAGTGTCCACAGGCCTTTGCTTTTTCTTTTGTTACCCTATTTTTTATTTTTACTAATTTTAGAGAGAGGAAGGAAGAGAGAGAGAGAGAGAGAGAGAGAGAGAGAGAGAGAGAGAGAAACATCGATAATATAAGTGTTGCTCCACTTATATATGCATTCATTGGTTGATTCTTGTATGTGTCCTGACGGGGGATCGAACCGCAACCTTGGTGTATCGGGATGACACTCTAACCAACTGAGCTTCCCGCCCAGGGCCACTCTGAACTTTCTGAAGTCACCAATTTAAACACACAGACGTGTCTTGGCCTCACTCATTGCCCAGACTGGGCCCACGGGCACCCCTGGCTGTAAGAGCAGGGCTGGGAAGTGGAGACTGAGTTATCACACAGCTGTGACCAGCAGTTCTCCCTCCATCGGAGCCAGTACAGAGGCTGGAGCAGGCAGCTGTGGGGCTGGGGTCGCTGCCCAGCAGTGCCACAGGCGGAGCCCTCTGCCCTCTGTGCCCCGTCCTTGGCGCCTTACTGCTAAGGTACCTTACTGCTAAGGTCTCTCTCGTCTATGCTGAAAAGAAACGCAGAGCCGACGCCCTACCGACACGTCATTTCAATACAACCAAGACTCTAACACACAAGGAACTGGCCCCTCACACCCTGCCGATCTGCCCCACCAGGTCTTCCTCACTCACTGCCTTCGGAGTCCCTCTCCATCATCTCAGACCCTCCCGGCCTCTCTGCCTTCTCCAAGCTCCCTCCTGCCGAACGTCCGCCACAGCCCTCCTCACCTGTGGCCTGGGCCACCGCCTTGAGAAGGACACCATCCCCAACGCCGAGCTCCAGGCCCTGCTGGGGCGGCCCGAGGCAGTTGAGGCTGAGGTAGAGGATGGGGAGGAGGTCTGGAGGTGACAGGGCCACCACGGAGCGAAGCAAGTTGCTCAGCGTCTCCACCATCCGGAGCCTGGAGAAGGGAGGGACTGCCAGGCAAGGGAGAGAGCAGAGAGCACCCGCCCGCCCGCCCGCCCGGCCTGACTCTTACCGAGCAGAAACCTCCTCGATCTTCTCAAACGTCCGGGCCACAGCCAGATAAGGGACCCTGGGAAGGGGAAGGAGACACAAGAGCAGCATGTAAACCCACGCTGCCCTCCACCCACCTGCCTCCTGAGGACGGCCTTGCTATACCCAAACGCATGCCCACCCCCAATCCCGCCTGCTCCCCGGGGTTTCTCTCTGTCCCCTTCAATGCTGCTGTGTCCCCAAAACACAGAGGAGACCCTTGACAGTGTCCTGCGACTGGTCTCCTGAGAGGCCCCCAGGCAGGGCGGGCAGGGCGAAGCCTCACTTCTGGCCCTGCGTCCAGCATGCGTCCTGGATGGGATGGTAGTTCTTCTTGGCAGGGTTGTAGCTGGATGGGTCCAGGGGGCTGCGGAGGCAAAGGGGAGATTAGGTAAGGTAGATGGCTGGGTGAAGAGAAGCCGCTCCTCCTACTAACATTTACTGAGCACCTACCATGGCCAGGCACTGCTCAGAAGTAAATGAAAATAAAGTTTGCTAACCTGGAGCTCACATCCGAGTGGGAGAGTCTGGGGAAGAAAATATATAAACAAAGAATTTTAGATATTAAAAAGTATTTCAGAAAACAAAATAAAACCAAGTAGAGGGAGAAAGCGGGTTGGTAGATGCTACTTCAGAGGGTGGTTGGGGAAGGCCTGAGCGGATACATCTGAGCAGAATGACACGAAGGGTGAGCAGAGTGTTTGTTTATCAGGGAAACGAGCATCCCAGGCAGGGCGAACAGCAAATGCAAAGGCCCTGAGGTAGAGACACGCTCAACATGTTTGAGGAACAGAAAAGGGGTCAGCGTGGTTCCAGTGGAGCATGGTTTTTGGTGTCCACTCTACGAGACCTCTGGGCTTCTCACCAGCCTTCCCTCGCTCACTCTAGTGGACAGCACAAGGGTGAGGTCACTGGGCGCCACGAAGTGCCAGGCACTGTGCTAAGAGCACACAGCTGCTGGCAAGCAGTCCTGCAGGTGCGGGCTCTTCCGCATTTCCCAGACCAGGGGCCCAGAGTGGTTAAGCAGTTCCCCCGCTCACACAGCTAGGAGGAGCAGGGCTCCAGACTGCTCTAAAGCACTACATCAGAGCCTCACGCTGACCCCGTCAGAGCCAGCGCAGCCCAGACTGCAGTCAGACCATCTGGTTCAAATCCCTGCTGCGTCACCAACCAGCTGTGTCACCCTGGATAAGTGGCTTCCGTCTCCAAACCAGTGTCTCCACCTGTACAATGAAGCCACCAAAATCCTACAGTGACATGTGGTCATAAGGGTTAAGGAGAAAATTAGGGTAAGGATTCTCGCAAGGTGCATTTTGTGGGGATTATTTTAAAAACAACACTGATGCTCTGGCCAGTGTTTCTAAATGGTTAGAACATCTGCCTGCAAACCGAAGGGTCGCAGGTTCGATTCCCAGCTAAGAGCAGGTACCTGTGTTGCAGGTTTGATCTCCGTCCCCAGTCTGGGCACATGCAGGAGGCAACCAATCAATGTCTCTCTCTCTCATTGATGTTTCTCTCTCTCTCTCTTCCCTCCACGCCTCCCTCCCCCTTCCATTCTTCCTAAAAAGTCAATGGAAAAAAATATCCTCCGGTGAGGATATTTTAAATAAATAAATATAACACTGACTCCCCAGCCTCAGGCCTATAACTATTCTAAAACTAGGGGGACCGAAGGGTACATGGGAAGACTCCAGATTTTTTCAGCTCTTCTGCTGATGCTTCTGCAGACAGGACTGTGGATGGGACAGGGGCAGGGCTGTGCACAACAAAGTGTACAGGCTCTGTGTTGAATAACTGTAGCCGTCCTGGCTGTTTCTATTGTTACTACAACAAGAGGCAGCAGAGCATGGTGGGTAAGAAATTCTACAGGCAGACTGCCTGCTTCAAATCCCAACTCTGCCACACTCCCCGTTTGCGACCTAAGCAAGGCACTAAAATCAGATAATAGTAATGACAGTAATGATAGCAGCAGCTATAAACTTGCTGAGTTTGGCCATAGCCAAAGCCTAGTCCAGTGGTCGGCAAACTCATTAGTCAACAGAGCCAAATATCAAGAGTATGATTGAAATTTCTTTTGAGAACCAAATTTTTTAAACTTAAACTATATAGGTAGGTACATTGTTATTAACTTAATTAGGGTACTCCTAAGCTGGCCTTTGCTAAAAACTCAAGGGGCCAAAAAGCCACATGTGGCTCGCGAGCCGCAGTTTGCCGACCACTGGCCTAGTCTACATGCCTCAAGCCCTCCGGAGGAGACTGGCACAGAAAGGTTGTCACTTCCCTGAGGCCACACAGCTGGCAAGGGTGGAGCTGGGGTCTCAGCACTCCACGATGCTGCCCTGCCTCCAGGCCCACTCCCCTTGCTGTGAAAGGGGAGACCAACAGCATCTACACCCCGTGGCGCCGTGAGGAGCACACAGATGCACACGGCCTAGCGCCTGGGACACAATTAACAGTGGATGTTAACTTCCTGTCATCAATACATCCCCACTTCAAAGGTGAGGAAACTGGAGGTCCTGGAGGTCGCTCTGTCACCTATAGGCAGCCATCAGACACAGACAAGTGATCGGGCTGGGAGAGGTGTAAGAAAAAGGGTTGCAGCATCACATGAAATAAAAAACGAGACATAAAACGTTGTCTGTGGTAGAGAAACGTCTTCATAAATGCACAAGCACAGACGCACACCCAGGAGGCACGACGGGGCAGTGGTGAGGAAGAGCCCAGGCTTAGGAATCAGGGGACTTGGGGCCCAGGCCTGGCCTTACCCCCCCTCCCTGTGGGACTCGGGGAACCCGACCTAACCTCTCTGGGCTCATGGTTCCAATGCCTGTGAAATGGCTAAAATACCCGCCTCCTCCACAGGACTGCTGCAGAGATGGAGAGCACCTTCCGCTGAACCTGACACAGTGCGTGTTCGAGGAAAGGAGCTTGCTGCAATGCAGGCGCACGCTGAAACGATGCCACTTAATCTCACTTAGGTCTCCACTGGGGTGCAAAACTGATGTTAAGAATCCCCCAGCCGAAACCGGTTTGGCTCAGTGGATAGAACGTCGGCCTGCGGACTCAAGGGTCCCAGGTTCGATTCCGGTCAAGGGCATGTACCTTGGTTGCGGGCACATCCCCAGTAGGGGGTGTGCAAGAGGCAGCTGATCGATGTTTCTCTCTCATCGATGTTTCTAACTCTCTATCCCTCTCTCTTCCACTCTGTAAAAAATCAATAAAATATATTAAGAAAAAAAAAAAAAGAATCCCCCATACATTTTTTTAATTAGTATTAATATAATTAAAGCTGAACATTTTCTGTGATTATCTGTCTCCTTTTTGGAAGCTTACAGTAAAATCAAAGAGGTTTGGGCCCACCGCCTGATTCTTTTCAATCCACTGTCCTCTCTACTCAACAACACACACTGACTCACCCCTTGGACGCCTCCTTTCTTGGGGTGCCAGGCTCCTCTTCTTTCACTTCCTTTTTGATTGCCGGCTTCCGGGGGGCTGGGAAGGAAGCCAGAAAATTGTGGGTCCTTCTCCTTCTGATAGCCCCCATCCCACACCCCTCCCCAACACTCAATAGCCAATGACAAGCCAGGAGATGTATTAATTAGACTTTCTAACGCAGGAAGGCCGATGGACTTGCAGCTCTCTCTGGAGAAAGACGGGCCTGCCTCCTCCCAGCACAGCCCAGGGGAGGTGAGGCAGGAGGAGAAACTCACTGAAGAAACTGCTGAGCATCTTGGGAGCTCTGGGGGGAGGCTTGGCCTGGTCCTCGTCCTGGGGTTCCTGCTTCACCACCACCATAGGCTCTGAACTGCTTTCTGTCGGCGGCTCGGCTTCTAAAGCGAGAGGTCAGACGATGATGCTGCAAACTGTCTCCACCCTGGAGCTTTTCCCTGGTTAACCCCAAGGTCATTCTGACCCTCTGAATGGAAAACCTAACCAATTCTGCCCGTTTCCTCTGCCCAGAGTAAGCTTTGAGCCTGATGCTTTTTTGTCAGTACTAACTCATGGGATTCTAGCACTTGGCCCCAAACTGGAGACTTACGGAAAGGGTAAAAGACATCCCAGCCCGATGAGAAAATGTCCCCATTTCTGCAGCTGCAGAAAATTAGGTACCACGCTGCACCCTAAAAACGGCCCCATGGGTTGTTTCTAACTCAGGGGTCTCACGGACACAGGATGGCGGGCTTGTGAGGGGCAGGCTCACATCTAAACCCCGCAACTCCGCCTGGTTGTCCAACTTAAAAATTATTGCTCAACTCGTTACACTTAGTACCTAGGATTCCTGAGATGCCTTGTGTTGAAGGATGACTGGCTCTTTTTTTCTCACGTGCATGCAGAAAAATAATAACAATAATAAAACCCGGAATCCACATTTAAACAGCACACTTGAGAATCTACGTCTCATTTGAATGAATTGTCCTCCAAAGGCATCTGACCCCAAAAGCAGAGATGGGGCTGCAGGGGGACGAGGATCTGAAACTCACTGCAGGTGTTTTGGGGCTCAGGGGGCATCATGGGCAGGTCCCCCTCTTCTGCTTTCTTCTCTTTGGCCTCTTCTGGCTTTGGGAGGTTTTCTGTTGGGGTCTCTGCTTCTGACGACACACAGGAAAGCGAGAAGGCAAAAAATCACTTTGACCCCCAAGGACAGTTCAACTCCCAACACGTTCTGCCCCTTCATTCTTTCTTGAGCCAATCAAGCGTCTCTGTAAAGTAAGCACGTCCAACTCTCGGCCCGCGGGCCACATGCCTCGTTTATTTGGCCCGTGTCAGCCTTTGAGTTTGACATGCTTGCTGTACAGGGACGGGAGGTGGGGACCTCCAAGGGAAAGCGATCCCGTGTTCACCTGTGCAGCTGAGCAAGGCCAGTTTTTCCTTATAATTATTTTAGAATTAGTTACCACAGGAGTTGCATGTGATAACTTGTTATAAATTACAAGAAAAAATTTTAAACTGACCGAAAAAAATCATATCAGGGTAACAATAAAAGTTCTATAAACTAACTTGGGGAAAATTTATCTTAATAGAAAAAGCCACCCCCCCCCCACCCCCACATCCCCAGACACTGATAATTCATAGTAAAATTCATTACTGACTAAAAATTGCCAACAGGAAATGAAATCTCCCCCGGGTAAGATGAGCTTAATAAAGACCTTTTATTAAACAAACAAGCCGACAGTGGCAAAGGCTGCAGCTGTTCTAATCTCAGGCCCCAAATGATCGATCGATCGATCAGATCTTTATCACTGCAGCTCCCTCGTCACCAAGATGCACGAACTCACAGGGACACGGCAGGATATCTGACACTTTCCACGGAAACTGGTGACTTGTGCGCCACACTGATGAACTACTACGTCAAGGTATTTTAGTTTTCAGTATCGGGTCACGTTCCTTGCAGTTTCTGATGTTACATTTTTGCAAAGCTGGTTTTCCCTAGTTGCTGTGATAAAAACCAAGTGCTGCACAGAAATCAGCATGGGACAGGAAACAGGAAATGAGGGTGGCAGTTTGCAACTGGATTCCAGTCTGAGACACGGTGCAGCGCCCCGGAGACATCCTATTAGCAAACCACTGTGACTACTTAAGAATAAAGTAGAAATATTAATCTTCCTCTCAACGTATGTGTATCATGTTCCTCAAGTGCCCAAGCTCCTAGAACATCAACGGTGGTTTGGATATCCACTGCTTAATAAACAGAACTGGTCTGGTGCTGGCCAAGGGCACCATGAAAAAATGCCTGAGACACTGCGGGGTCTGGGAAAATGTGGGAGCCTCTGCTTCCTGGTAAAATTTACAAGGAAAAAGGGGATCATTTAGAGGAACATATTTCCAAAAAGTAACGATAAAAAGTGAGAAACTGTGTATGGAAACTAAACTGAGACAGCCACGTGAATATATTCCAAAATGCTCTCCTAATAAAATCCCATATTGGTGTGTGGGGATTTAGATTCATGGACACAGTGGGGTCCTAGCCCCTTGTCCTCCCGGATAGGCCACGCCCTTCCAGGTTTCCCTCAGTGCACACAGTCAGACACACAGTCAGACAGACACACGCATGCGCACACGCACACACACACCTCTTCCCGGTACCTCACCTTCTTCCACCTTCTTCCTCTTGGCTTCTTGGCCCTTGTCCATGCTGTGCTCCTCTAGGACATCCTGAATCTTCCGTTTAGAAAGCTGCTTGCGAGCTGGGAAGGCAAAGGCTGAGGTGTGGCCGACTCGCTGGCCAATCTGCCCCCGCCCCGGGGAACTTGGCACCACGCCCCCCCCAACCCCCTTATGATGGGGCTCCTGAAAAGGCCCTGGGTCCCCCCTTCTCCTCCTGCCCACAGCTACTGCCCCAGTGTGAGCTTGTGCCTGGAGCTCACGCTGCCTCCTGGCTGTATGGCGGTGAGCAAGTTACTTAATCTCTCTGGGCCTCACTCTCCCACATCTGCAGAATAGAAATAATCCCAAACAGTAAGCAAGGATGTAATGGGCTCAGCCCAGTCCCAACTGCAGCCAACGCTCTCCGAGCCCTGCATCCCTAGGATCTGACCATGTCCGTGTGTCCTGGACACATTTCCCAGAACCTCAGAGGCCCGATGCACCAGGAATCAACAGAGCCTGGGAGTTCCCTCACCCAATGACTACCGGTGCTGGTGTACAAGCACCCTGCTCCTCGCACTTCCGGTAGATCATTCTGCACACATTTAGGCCAATTCCCAGCGCTTCCCCAGAGAATGAAGCTCCAGGGCGCACTGCGGGATCCGACCTAAGAACACGTCTTATTGGCCGACTCCCCTTCCCTGAATCACTGTCTTCTCTGCACCTCCCACCTCCCCAAGAAATGGTCTGCATTGAATCCTTGTCACAGTTTCAGAGCCTGTTTCTAGAAGATTCCAAATTGAGATCACATGGTGAAGAAAAGGCAGCTGTAATGCTTTTCATCAATTCTCACCTTGTCCCTGGTCTCTTGGCTTCTTCACATGACCCAGAGGGACCTTCAGCAGCTGTGGCTGGGACTGTCCCTGCCCTGCTCAAAAGCTTTCCGCATTTCCCGCCCCCCCACTCCAGGACAAAGTCCTTTAGTGTCCACTCTGTCCTACCATCCTCCCTAACTTCTCTCCACCTGACCCTCTAACGCCCATGCCACACAATCCACTTTCTTTACCGACATCACTGAATTGCTGTCATTCCCAAACACTCCACACTGTCACCCCTCTGGGCTTCTGCACGTGTTGTTGAGCTAGTGGCCCAGCCCTTTGGGACAAAGCTCAGATGTCACTTCCTCTAAAATGAATCCCTGATACACCCCAAGCCAATGTTAGTGTCAGCCCCGAGCCACTCAGTTATCTTATTAGGACCACCTCTCCCGCAGGCCTGACCAGCCCTTCCAGCTCACAGCGCCCCCACGGCTCCCCATACCGCAGGCCAAAGCCCGGGCTCCCTAGCCTCATGGGCTCCCTAGCCTCACATGCAGGGCCCTCCGGGAGCCAGCCCCACTCTCCTCCTCAGCTCATCTCTCCCCACTCGTCCTCAGATTCTCTCTACTCTCCAAATTGCACTGTATTCTCCAGAAACACTGAAGCGTATGGACTCCCCAAACACACCATGCTGTTCTATCTCTTGGCCTCTGCACATGCTGTTCTCAGCTGCAACACTTCCCATCGCCCTTTCCCAACACAGCGAACCCTACCCCATCTTCCGGGTCGCCTCCTCTGGGCTGGCTCAGTTCTGTGCTCCCACAGCCCTCGTTACCACTATTATTTCTTACTAGTAGCCCTGTGCACAAATCCGTGCGCCAGCAGGCCGCTGCCACCCTCCTGTAGCTCTCCGCCAGCTACCCCGCCCTCCTGTAGCTCCCCGTTCCCCCTACATAGCTTGCTGCCCTGTCCCCTCCTGTAGCTCTCCGCCAGCTACCCCGCCCTCCTGTAGCTCCCCGTTCCCCCTACATAGCTTGCTGCCCTGTCCCCTCCTGTAGCTCTCCGCCTCCTGCTTGCTTGCTGCCCTGCCCCCTCCTGTAGCTCTCTGCTGCCCACTTGTAGTTCATTGCCCCACCCTCCTGCAGATCTGTGATCTGGTCGTTATGCGGTTGGTCGTTACGCCTCACAGCATAACAGATAATTAGCATATTCCTCTCTTATTACATAGGATACCACACCATCAATGGCAATACATGCGAACCACACTCATCATCTTAAATCTTCAGGTATCTACACTGAAAAGAGGGATAAAAACAGGTGAATGAAGTCATCTGCCCAGTCACACAGCCAGCGGAGGGTGGAGCTGTGCTCTTAACCACAAGGCCGAGCTCAGAGCTGTCACGAGGATGGTTGCCTGGTGCGGAAATCCAAGTGGGGACAAGGACAAGCAACTGAAAGGGCAGGGCCCGTGTGTCCTTACCTGTGAGCCGCTTCGGAATCCCTGACGGGGAGATGGTCGCTGCTGGAGAGGTGTTGGAGAGGGAAGGGCTGCTCTCAGGGGACGTGACAGGACCGGGAGGGGAGACGTGTGGAGAGTTGGGGGCAGGCTTCTGGAAGAAGACAGAAAGAGCAATTAGGTGGAGGGGGGGCGGGGAGAGCGCCCAGCTATCTCATTTCCCAAGCAGTTGAGAGCAGAGAGGGACGCTAGACCTTTCGTCTGTGTCTCTCCTCCTCTCCATGCCACCAGTCCCAGCCCCAGCTCAGGCCACGGCCCCTCTTACAGGGTCCCACAACCTAGGCGGACTTAGGACCATGGAGACCAGCCCAACTGCTCCAGGACACAACCACGAAACCCTTCCCCTCCGGGGCATGTCTCCAGGGCCCTCCTGAGCAGCTGCTGCACTCCGTTCCAAAGGCTAATGGGAATTAGGGCTTCTGCCGTAAAAGTGGGCAGGCTGATGGGGACCAACCTGGCCTTTGGGGGACGTGATGGCTTCATCCTCCTCCTCCTCCCCTTCGCTGCACAGGACCCGGGCCGTCTTCCTCCCCGACCTCTTCACTGGAGAGTCACTCTCAGGCACCACTCTATTCCGCTCCTTCAGCGCCACCCTAGAAGGTGGGGAAATGGGGGTGTTCTAGCTGGCAGAGTTGGCCAGACAAACACTCCAGCTCCTTCACCATGTCTGATTCCTCTCCTTTCAACCATCAATGAACATTTTCTGGGGCCTCCTAAGCATATACTCTATTTTTATTATTATTGATTTTAGAGAGAGAGGAAGGGGGAGAGAAACATCAATTTGTTGCTCCACTTATTTATGCATTCATTGGTTGCTTCTGGCATGTGCCCTGACCAGGGATCAAACCAGCAACCCTGGTGTATTGGGATGACGCTCTAACCAACTGAGCCACCCAGCCAAGCCTAAGCATATACTCTGAATTATCTATCTATCCATGATGAATCTCTGGAGGCCTATGTGCCCACTGTGTGATGGGTGATGCTGAGAGCAAGTGCAGTCCCTATTTAGGGCAGAAACTGGCCTCAACATCCATCTGAAAACCCTCTTTTAGTCATACAAGCCCCTGAGTTGTAGCTAGGCACATAGCCACTCGACTAGGGACTACACTTCCCAGCCTCCCCTGCTGCTAGGCATGGTCACGTAATAAGTTCTGACCAATAAGAATGTAAGTGGCCATGACTGACAAGCAACTTGCCCTCACATGGTCTTACCCCTGGAACTTGAACTTGCTGGCCTGCTTTGATAATGTTCATGAGGGCATGGCTGGGCTGGGAGGGTGGTGGGGAAGGGTGGGTAAGGAGGGAACGTCGGTCTCAAGACAACCTGCTAGCACAGAGCTGCCTACCAGCCCTATGCAGCCCCACTACACCCCCAACACTGGCTCTGAAGAGCTCCCGGTCTGGTGAAGAACACAGGCACAGACCATCAAAACACAGAGCAGTGTGGAGGTCGTTTACAGTACGAGAACAAGGCTGACTCCTACAGGTGTCTGCATCCCCAGAGCTCATGGTCTGGCTGATGAATGGAGATATCTCCCTAGTTAGGTCAGTGATGGCACACTCATTTTATGGATCCTCAAAAAGAATAAAGTGGGTTTATACAAAGCATCATGGAAAGGCTTTAAAAGACATTCTCGAGAGGAAAAAAGCAGGTGATCAACACCACCAGAGGAGCTGCTGTTGATTTTGCTCACTAAAGCCCAGGATCCAGACAGTGCCTGACACGCAGAAGACACTCAATAGGTATTTGTTGAAAAAATAAGTATGTATCGTATGAGTCCATGAGTGTAAAAAATATCTGAGTGTTTGCCAATCTGTACCTGCAACTTGCATATATATTAATCTAACTTTTGCTATTTAAAAATAAAGGTATCTATTACTGAGCATCTGGTATATATCAAGCATGTGCCAGCTACTTGGGCTAGATTAGCGACCAAAACGACAGTCCTGCTGTGCAATATGTAAGTATGGGAAACACTCAACAAATATTTATTGAGCACCTATTATGTATCAATAACTCTGGTAGGTGCACATATGTTTATAGGCACAGAAAAAAGGATATACCTCAAACTCGTAAAAGTAGTTCCTTTGGAAAGTGATTAGAAAGACTTCAAATGTTTACCTACTTCTCTGACTTAACATATTATCAATCACCTTGTATAATTCCACATTAGGGTATACATACTAGACCAGTTGACTCTCTGCCACCTAGTGGTCAGTGCACAACATAGCAAGCGGTTGAGCAGCCTTAGCAATCATTAGCATATTACACTTGATCGGTTGAATGGCTGACCAGACCAGACACTTAGCATATTAAGCTTTTATTATCCTAGGATAATCTTATTATTCCCATAATAAAAGCCTAATATGCTGTGCCTGACCAGTCAACTGTTCGACCAGTCGCTATGACATGCACTGACCACCAGGGGGCAGACACTCTGACCAGTAGGTTAGCTTGCTGCTGAAGTCAGCAGATCAGAACCCAGCTGGCCAATCTCCCGTGGTCCCTCCCCAGCCTCTAAAATATTTCTTCTAATTAATTTCCTTTCAACGTGCACAAATCCGTGCACCGGGCCTCTAGTATAGGATATACAGCTATGTATACACAACAGGGGCAGATCTGAAAATCAAGAGTGTTGAAGAGAATATGACTTGATTATTGCCACTTACTGAGCCTATAAGTGTGTGAACTGGGTACTATTCTCCACATCGTACACCGTTAATTCATTAAACCCACACAGAAAGCCTAACAGAGATTAAGATACCCTATCACACATCAGGAGCCGGGACACATGAAGTAAGGTTACTTGCCCAGGGTCCCAAATTGGGGATGTGAAAGAAATCTAGATTGAGTCCATGTTTGGGCAAGCTGATTGGTCCAGGGGTGATCATGTGACCCAAGCAGGGCCTTCCCATGAACTTGTGAAGTCGGTGCTGGAGTAGATGCTCTCTTCTTAGATCAGCAATTATCAACCAGAGTGCCACAAAGGCACACGGATGTGCTGCAAGAATTTGTAAAACATGCAGCACCTGACTAGTCAGGGGCACTGACCGCTTTTCCCTTAAATTCTCAAAAAAGCACAATAGCCATCAATTGTGAATGAGTTAAAACTGTAAGTTCAGCAAAAAATATCCTTTCTGGTGTGCGGCAGAATTTTAGTAATGCGTTTATATGTGCCATGAAATGAAAAAGGTTGAAAATCACTGAATTTGATAAGCTGGCATCAAAATGAGGCCAGTGGCCAGCTTTTCTGCCTCTTAGAAAGTCTGCTCTAGAGCAGCGGTCGCCAACCTTTCGGACCTCACGAACCACCAGTGGTCGGTCCGCAGACCACCGGTTGGCAACCGCTGCTCCAAACTGGTGGTCCGTGAGGTCCAAAAGGTTGGCGACCGCTGCTCTAGAGACGTGAAACAGAGCCCTGAAGACAACTCTGAGGCCCTGGATCCAGCTGTGCCTGAAGCTGGACATCCCTGTTGGACTTCCAGTTATTGAAGTCAAAAATTCCCTTTGACATCCTGAGATAGCCTGAGACGAGTTTCTAACACTTGCAGCCAAGAGTCCTGACTGACAGAGGAACAACTTCACCACATCCCAGACCCGTTACGTGCTTCGGAGGGGACTCGGTCTCTCTGATGCTGCTGGATGTCTCCTCTGGCTTCTTTGCCTTGCCCTCTTTCTTGGGGTGGAAAAATGACCTGGAGGAGCACAGGAGGGGGAAGAAAGGGAATGAAAACAGCACCAAGAACGCCTCCAATCCATGATGTCCTCTACAGCTTCTGACGCCAGTTCCTATCCTACCATGTAACAGGAGATTTCAAACAACCCCCTTTGGTAAGGAAACTGAAGCCCAGATGAGGAGGCAACACTCTGCTTATTTTTCTGCCCTAACTCAACCTGAGAGGCATGCCACATCCCCATTTTCACCCAAAAAGTATTAACTAAGCACTTAGTATAAGCTAAGGACAGATTAGCCCCAGATTTCTCATCACATGAGAAAAATGCAGCGTGGAGTCTGTATGAGCCACCATCTCCCAGGTCTGTGCGGTGGGTGTCCAGGTCTGGGTCTGACTAGCTCCTGATAACAGCCCTCCACTTTTCTCTTGGGAGGCCTCTTCCCCACATTCTCTCCGTACCTGAGGTTTGCATAGGCCTGTCCTTTCACCCATGACCTGGGCACATGCCCCAGGCCTGGCCAATCAGAGACCTGCATCCCTGTGGCCAGATCAGGGACCACCATGGGGCCTAAGCTGAGCCAATGAAACACGAGCCTAGACGTTGTTGGAACAGCTGGGAGAGAGGCAGCCTCTTCCCACGGGGACTGCTAACTCTCTGGTGCCAGAGCCCAAGGACGAGAACCTGCCAACACGACGCAACGTGAAGGAAAGCAGAGCTGAAACATGGCGAGAGACCGATTCCCAGGGGCAAAGCTTTGGCAACTAGATCCAACTATTAACTCCAGAAGGTTTCAACGACACAGCCACGTAATCCCCTTTCTTCTTTTCCTGAGCCCTGCCTTAGGACAGGGCTTCTCAACCTCGGCATGCCTGCATGACAGGCCAGACCATTCTCTGTTGCATCGAGGATGTTGAGCAGCATGCCTGGCCTTTAGCCCCCTCACCCTGCTGTGACAACCTCAAATCCTGCCAGATGTGGAGGGCGACTCTGCCACTGACTGAGAACCACTGGGTTAGGCCAGTGGTCAGCAAACTGCGGCTCGCGAGCCACATGCGGCTCTTTGGCCCCTTGAGTGTGGCTCTTCCACAAAATACCACGGCCTGGGTGAGTCTATTTTGAAGAAGTGGCGTTAGAAGAAGTTTAAGTTTAAAAAATTTGGCTCTCAAAAGAAATTTCAATCGTTGTCCTGTTGCTATTTGGCTCTGTTGACTAATGAGTTTGCCGACCACTGGGTTAGGCTTTCTGAACCCTGCACCCAAAACGTTTTAGTTAACTCACTCCCCGTTTCCCATACTGATCAACTTCTGGAAAATGCCAACCTGAGCTTTTCTAAGAAAAGGCAGCGAGTGCCAGAGACAAGGAGAGACTCGGAGAGTTTAAGACGAGAAGGGGGACGAGGGTTCCTTACATGATACTTCGCTGCATGATGGCGGCAAAACTGTCCCTTCCCCGCTCCTCCTCCTCTTCTCCGGTCTGCTGTTCTGGAACAGAAATCCAAATACTTGGTGAGAAGACTGCTTGTGCAGATACAAAAACTCACAAACCTCCCTTTTTTAAAACATTTTTATTGATTTCAGAAAGAAGGGGAGAGGGAGAGATAGGAAAATCAATGATGAGAATCATTGATCAGCTGCCTCCTGCACCCCCCCCCCTCCACTGGGGATCGAGCCCCAACCCAGGCATGTGCCCTCAACTGGACTCGAACCTGGGACCCTTCAATCCACAGGCCAACGCTCTATCCTCTGAGCCAAACCGGCAGGGGTCCTCAAACTTTTTAAACAGGGGGCCAGTTCACTGTCCCTCAGACCGTTGGAGGGCCGGACTATAGTTTAAAAAAAAAAAACTATGAACAAATTCCTATGCACACTGCACATATCTTATTTTGAAGTAAAAAAACAAAACGGCAAAAACACCCGCATGTGGCCCGCGGGCCGTAGTTTGAGGGCGCCTGGGCTAGGGCCATAAACCTCCTTCTTGCAGAAAGAAAAACAATCCACAAGATCAGAAACATGCACTTCCCCCTCGAGAAGAAACTCCCCTTTTTTCCGGACCAGAATAATTTGCCAGTGAGATTTGCCAGTCGTATTCTTCATGCACCTGCAGCTGTTGACCCTCCCCCAGGTGTAGCTCCCATGAGTCGCCTCACCCAGCGGTGTCCCGTTTCCTAGAAATACTTCCCTTTCTGGATGTCCTCCCCACAGACAGCAGGTACTCATTCCTCACAGGCGGGTACCCCATCCACTTACGGCCCCACCCCTTCCCAGACCGAGGCCTCCTACTCCCAGTCCAGCCTCCAAAGCCCTCCCCTTGGCCCCGCCCCCAAACAGGTAACCGAGGCCAGACCACTCCCCATCCAGGAGGTTCCCGACCTTCCATAAGGCCTTTGCCTACACCAGGGCCTTACCACTGGCCTCTCCATGGCTCACCCCTTAAAGCTGGCCACGCCTCCAACTTTTCACTTTTCCCTCCGGGGCCCCGCCCCTCCGGTGGCCCGCCCCCAGGTGGCCCCGCCCCCAGGTGACCCCGCCCCCCCCGGTGGCCCGCATCCCCCGGCCCCTCCAATTTTCGGTGCCCCAGTCCACTTAGCCATTTCCTGACTGTGGCCCCACCCAGGTGGCCCGGTCCCTCCAAACCTCGCACGAAACCCTCTCCGTCCAACTGGCTCCAGCCGCGCGTCCACCTCCCACCCGGCCCTCTCCCTCCGGCGGCCGCGCTGCCGGCGCTCTCCCCTCCTCACCGCGCTCCCGGCCGCTGAAGCCGGCAGTCCCCGCAAAGCCGCGAGCCCCGGGCGCCCCTCAGCCCCCGCGGGCCGCCCCACTCGCCTCGCGCTGGCCCTGCGCGCCGCAGCCCTGGGCGTCTCACCGGGAACCCCCGGGTACTCGACTGCGCTCCCAAATTCGCGCCACGGATTTCGCGCGCAGACCTCGGCGGCCGGGGGTGGGGCCGGGCTGAGAGGCGGGGCCAGGGCGGGCGACGTCCGCGCCGCCGCCGCTCGGTGGATGCTGGGAGTTGTAGTCTCCAGGGCGGGAGGCTGTTAGGGGAGGGGTGAAGAGGGGGCGAGCCCTCCCGCAGAGCACGCTGGGAGAAGGCCCGCGCCTTTCCTCGGTCTGGACCAGCGGGTGTGCTTGCGGGTCCCCGGAGTGACGGACGGGGAAAGAGGGAGACTTGGAAAAAGCCGCTGCGCGAGGCACGGCGGGAAGAGAGGCCGGAGGCCGCGCGGGGCATCCCGGGAGCAAGGGCCTTGGCGCGGGGCATTGTGGGAGGTGGACGCCGCTCCGGGGCGGGTAGGTGAGTGGGGAGGGGCGGGAAGGGTGCACATCTGGGGGAGGGAGGAGGTACCACTGGGTGGGACAGCGGGAGCGTAGGGGCCGCGGCGGGCGGAGCTGGGAGGGGCTGGGAGAGCGGGCGGGGCGGGGCTGCAGGGGTGGGGGTCGCACAGCTGGACGCTGGAGCATCTGAGTGATGGAGCGTATCTGAGGACCCGGGGCCATGTCTCGGACCATAACGCACCCCTGGAGGATGATACCTGTAGATGAAAGGAGGGGGCCCCAGCGGGACGGAGGGAGCGCGACTGAGCAGGAAGGGGGACGCAGACGAATATTAGTGACACTTCTGAGAACTGGCCACAAGTGGATGGGGTACCCGCCTGTGAGGAATGAGTACCTGCTGTCTGTGGGGAGGACATCCAGAAAGGGAAGTATTTCTAGGAAACAGGGGCCACCGCTGGGTGAGGCGACTCGTAGGAGCTACACCTGGGGGAGGGTCAACAGCTGCAGGTGTATGAAGAATATGACTGGGGGTGCGGGGTCCCCGGCGGGATGTGGGAGCACATCTGGAGATGGAGCATCTTTGGGGGGTGTGGCACAGCTGTACAGCCAAGTGTAGACACGCGGAGGGGAGAGTTCCTTACGAATGGGGGCACGAGAGGTTACTGCCACATGTCGGAGGCACATCTGGAGGGGGGGGAGGAGGTCTTCGCTGGAAGTTGGGAACCTATTTGAGGAAGTCTCCACAACCGAGCTTAAGAGTCATACTTTGGGAGAGGGACCCCAACTGTACCTAGGGGTCACGTCTACGGAGGAGGGAACCAGAGCTGGCGTTAGGGGTCAGGATGACGGGCTCCAGCCGTCCGTGGATAATGCAGGAGGTGGGAGAAGGCCGAGGATGGGGTGGAGGTTTATTTCTAGAGATGAATGGGGTTGTATCCCACCGGGGCCCCGCCTGCATAGAGGCACCAGTAGCCGAGAGGCAGGTCTAAAGTGGAGGGAGTAGGATACTCAGGTGGGGATGGGTCTGCGGTCTTAGGCACCTGTCCTCCCACCTTTGACTTAGGTGCCCCAGGATGGAGCCCCCACGGGGCATGGTGGTGGGGCAGCAGGAGCAGGAGGAGCAGGAGCTGCTGGAACGGGCCTTCTTCTCCTGGGCTGAGTTCAGCCGCTTCTTCGACGCGTGGTGCCAGCAGCGGCTGGCGCTCTTCTTCATCCAGAGCTCCATGCACCTGACGCGCTGCCACTGGGCCAGGCTGCCCCCGCTGTACACGCTCATCGACGTGCTCAAGTACAGCTACGTGCGGCTGGTGTGCAAGGACGTGCGTGCTCCCAGCCGGCCCGCCATGGGGTAAGTGAGCTCAGCCACCACCCTGCTGCGTGCTAGAGGGGTACGGGAAGCAAGGGGGAGGGGTAAGCACAGAGCCACACACCCAGAGACTGGAAGAGAGAGATGCCAAGTAAAACAGCTAAGTGTACCTTGTAAGAGAGGCTGAGAGGGTCAAGAAAGGAAGCTTACTGAGAGAGAGCGCGTGAACTGGAGGGACAAAGTCACACACAGTGAGAGACGGGAGGGGCTCTACTTACAGACTTTATGATAGATACCCAAGAGACAGAAGAAGAAAAAAAGACTCAACAGATTCCAGAAACGTGGAGACTTGGAGCCAGAGATACCAGACAGAGCCAGAAAAACAGGTGAAAGCCAGGTTTTGTGCTCATACAAGGAGATCAGAGACAGGGCTGCAGAGAGAGCCAGAGGACAGAGAGAAAAGTCCATGGATTCAATAAATACAGGGCCAGGCCCCGGCAGGGGGGCTGGGATATTTCCCTGGGGGGATGGAGAGGCGGTTGTTTGAGCTAGATGGACAAATTCCCTGCCGGTCTGAAACGTCAGACTGAGCAGGAAGATTGATGTTGAATGAACAAACCCACTTGTAACTCCCTCCAACTATCATGCTACAGTAGGGCAAGTGAGAAATCCAAGAGAGCTAAGAAACATACCCATCCCTAACTGGTTTGGCTCAGTGGATAGAGCATCGGACTGCGGACTGAAGGGTCCCGGGTTCGATTCCGGTCAAGGGCATGTACCTTGGTTGCGGGCGCATCCCCAGTGGGGGGGGTGCAGGAGTCAGCTCATCGATGTTTCTCTCTCATTGATGTTTCTGGCTCTCTATCCCTCTCCCATCCTCTCTGTAAAAAATCAATAAAATATATTTTAAAAAAGAAAAAAGAAAGAAACACGCCCAGATGGCAAAGCGTATTTCAATCGGCCCCAATTTTAAACTGGGAACGTTCCCCATAGAATGTTAGTTTCTGGCTCCGCTTGAAGCACAGGAAGAGGCTGAGCCCACATTCCCGCGTGGCAGACGGCCACCCCAGTTAGACGGGCATCGGCACTCAGGTTTGCCCCAGACCCCACCACTCCCTGCTGCTCATACTTAGCACTGCCGCTTCCTTGCTTTGCCTGCCTGGCCCCCTGTAGGCGCATGAGTTTGAGATGCTGGTTGGGGAGCCAGGGACAAGAGTGGAGTGCCTAAGAACACAGACTCTGCCCTCAGGCTGCTCGAGCTAGGTGCCCCAGGGTGGCGCCTCTATGCAGATGGGGCCCCGGGCGGGATACACCCCCATTAATCTCTAGAAATAAACCTTCACCCCATCTTTGGCCTCCTCCCACTTCCTGGGTGGGTGTCTTAGGCAACAGACTTCACATGCCCAGGCCTCGGTTTTCTCATCTGTGAAGTGGCGTTATCACAGTACCTACCTCGTGGTACTGCTGGGAGGTTCCCGTGACACCATGCGCGGGAACACGGGGCGGCTGGGTAAAGGATAGCTGTTATAGGAGGAATGGAGAGCACAGGCTTCTGGTGCAGACCATGGCTCTGCTGCTGATTAGCCGGTGACATTGAGGTTGTGACTCACCTTTTCTGGGCCTCAGTTTCCTCACTTGGAAAATGGGAGAAGTAAATGGAAGGGAGAGAGTGAGAGAAAAAGAGAGAGAGAGAGAGAGAGAGAGAGAGAGAGAGAGAGAGAGAGAGAGATCTGATGTGAGAGAGACACGTTGAATGGTTGCCTCCTGCGTGTGCCCTGACCTGGCCGGGGATCAGACCTGCAACCGAAGCAATGTCTGGAGTGTGGAGAGATGGTCAGAAACATCCAGTACATACTTACAGGCTCCTAACCACAGGAACAGTAGAAGAAAAGATCTATCAAAGGCAGATCAGTCGGCAAGGTCTTTCTGGGGCAGTTGTAGACCTGGCCAAGACATCTGAGCATATCCAGTTTTCAGTAGAGGAGCTTAGAAATTCGTTCACATTACACGAGAGTTCACACTGTGTGCCTCGTGACCTGCTCGACTGTGAATGTGCAGGAGAACAAGACCATACGGGCGATTTGTTGGGAAAATTCCCTGTCTCTAGAAATTGTCCGCTGGGCCCACCTCACAAGAAGTCTGACTCCCGGAAACCTCTCTCCCTGTCTACAGCTGAAGCAATGGAAACATTTTTCTGGAGATCAGTTAAATCTTAAGATCCTTTTCTTGAAAGAATTTAAAAAAAAAAAAAGGGAGAAGTGGCCCTAGCCAGTTTGGCTCAGTGGATAGAGCGTCGGCCTGCGGACTGGAGGGTCCCAGGTTCCATTCCGGCCAGGGGCACATGCCTGGGGTTGCAGGCTCGATCCCCAATAGGGGGCGTGCAGGAGGCAGCCGATCAATGATTCTCTCTCATCATTGATGTTTCTATCTCTCTCCCCCTCTCCCTTCCTCTCTGAAATCAATAAAAATATATATTTTTTAAAAAAATGGGAGAAGTGGCTTGCCCAAAGTCAGGCACCCGGCATATGCTTAAGGCCCTCTACTCTATGCTTGAAACCATTCTAAATTTAAAAAATAATAATAACCCTAACCAGTGTTGCTCAGTGGATAGAGCATCGGCCTGCGGACTGAAGGATCCCGGGTTCGATTCCAGTCAAGGGCATGTACTTTGGTTGCGGGCACATCCCCAGTAGGGGGCGTGCAGGAGGCAGCTGATCGATGTTTCTCTCTCATCGATGTTTCTAAC
Source organism: Cnephaeus nilssonii (assembly GCF_951640355.1). Lineage (NCBI taxonomy): Eukaryota > Metazoa > Chordata > Mammalia > Chiroptera > Vespertilionidae > Cnephaeus > Cnephaeus nilssonii. Next base: position 43,855,189 of record NC_137091.1, read on the forward strand.
TCTCTATCCCTCTCCCTTCCTCTCTGTAAAAAAAATCAATAAAAAATATTTTTAAAAAATAATAACAAAATAAAAAATAATAATGAAAAGGAGAGTGAGGGACGAAGAGGGCAGTGGGTGATGTGCTGGCGGCCGTGTGGTTCCTCCGCAGGCACCACGAGGCGGGCTGCCCTGCCTTCATCATCGTCAAGCTGAGCCCCCTGCGGGACCGCCTGGTGGTGACGGAGTGCCAGCTGACCCACTCGCACCCGGCCTGCCCCATCGAGTTCGCCTACTACTTCCGCCCGGGCCGCCTGCTGGCCAACACCTGCCTGCCGGTGCGCACCACCAACAAGATCTCCAAGCAGTTCCTGGTCCTGGCCGACGTGCACCGCCTGCTCTCCTACTGCAAGGACCGTGACCACAGCGTCATCGACGCCCTGCGCGTGCTCCAGGGGCTCTTCCACAAGGACCCTGAGGCCAAGGTGGGGTCTCAGGAGAGGCAGGTGGGGGGTCATTCATTCATTCATTCACTCACCCTCCCACTCATCCATTCACTCCTTCATTCATTCCTCCTTCCATTCATTCCGTAACTACTCATGGGGGCATTGGGGGTGCAGCAGCGGAGAAGACGCAAGTGGTCCCTGCCCTCAGAGACGCCCTCTGGCGCAGCGCCAGCACCACCCAGTCCAACTTCCCGCAGTGAAGGAAACGGTCTGTGATGCTGCGCTGCCCGCAGGGAAGCCCCGGCCACAGTTAGCCATTGAGCCCTTGAGCATGGCCGGTAGGACCGAGGAACTGGATTTTAAATTGTATTTCATTGTAACTACCTGCAATTTATTTTTTTAATATATTTTATTGATTTTTACAGAGAGGAAGGGAGAGGGATAGAGAGTGAGAAACATCGATGAGAGAGAATCATTGATCGGATGCCTCCTGCACACTCCCTATTGGGGATGTGCCCACAACCAAGGTACATGCCCTTGACTGGAATCGAACCCGGGACCCTTCAGTCCACAGGCTGATGCTCTATCCACTGAGCCAAACCGGTTAGGGCATAACTACCTGCAATTTAAATAGCCACTGCTGACTGTCGGCCATTTGCAGAAGTGACGGCTGGCACTAGCTCGCAGTGGCAGGGGGAGAAGCCGACAGTAGACACACCCATCCAGATATGATACCAGGTCATAGGCCTGGGCGCGAGGAAGAGGAGGGTTCAAGGTGACGGGAGGCACTGTTTTAGAAACATGCATGGAAAGTGTGGAGTGGGGTGGTCTCTGATGTCCACTCTCGTGGAACCCCCCTTCTATGATCGATTCCCCCCAGTGCCCCTGGTCTGTGTGTCTGAGATGACACCCACACCCACATTTTTTAAAAACATTTTATTGATTTTTTTACAGAGAGGAAGGGACAGGGATAGAGAGTTAGAAACATCGATGAGAGAGAAACATCAATCAGCTGCCTCCTGCACACCTCCTACTGGGTACGTGCCCACAACCAAGGTACATGCCCTTGACCGGAATGGAACCTGGGACCCTTGAGTCCGCAGGCCGACGCTCTATCCACTGAGCCAAACCGGTCAGGGCCCAAGCCCACATTTTTAAAACTGAACGACACGTATAGGAAATGCGTGAATGGTAAGTACACAGTGTGTTGCGTGTTCACAAAATGAAAACATCCCTGTACCCAGATCAAGCATTAGATGGGGGGTCAGGGGTGCTGAGTTTTATGAGGGGAGCGAGTTCCAGGCAGAGGGTCCAGCCAATGCACAGGCTCAGAGGCAGGAGCAAGCTCTGTGTGCTGGAGGGACAGCGAGAACGCTGGACCGCCGAGGGAGCTTTCCGCGGCTTTGACCCAACTTCAGGGCTGGGTGGGCATCAAGGGAAGCCAGGAAGGAAGGAGAGAAGGAAAGAAGGCTGGTCTCTGCCCCTGGCTGTGCTTTTTTCTTTCATGCCTGGAGGAAAGAAAGGCATGAGCCTGCGGGGGAGCTGGGAGAGCTGTGGCCCTGATTCTGGAGGTATCACGGAATCATAAGAACACCCTGGCGGTGGCGTCGGTACAGGAAGATGGGGACCCGTCCCACATAAGTGCCATATCTGTCAGGAAGGGCTGCTAAGGCCTCTAGTCACGCTCTGTGGGCCAGAGCAGGTCACATGACCCTGCCTAAGTGCAGGAGGGCAGAGAGGCTCAGGCTGCCAAGCAGGTGACAGCCACAGGCTTGTGGAGGGCCGGTCCCCTGAGCCCTGTCTGAATCTGGGCACTTTCTCCCGCTCGGTAGTCACACAGCCTTATCGCAGGAAATGTTCTCTCTGTGTGTGGCCTCTTTATTTCTTAAATATATTTTTATTGATTTCAGAGAAGAAGGGAGAAGAAGAGAGAAACATCAATGAGGAGGGAGAATCATTGATCGGCTGCCTCCTGCACGCCCCCTACTGGGGATCGAGCCCGCAACCAGGGCATGTGCCCTTGACTGGAATCGAACCAGGGCATGTGCCCTTGACTGGAATCGAATCAGTCCAAGGCCGACGCTCTATCCACTGAGCCAAACCGGCTAGGGCTTCATGTAGCCTCTTTTTACATCATACCAGCCAACACCAGATTGAAACTTCTGCTGACATAATCATAAAGTAATAGCATAAAAACGGATGGCGGTTGAGAAAAATGATAGTGGTGTTGTGACTAATTCAGTGGTGTGCTTACTTGGCTTTTTCATAAAATGTATTGCCTTCCAGTACTATTTAAGATGCTGAATGTATGATTTCAGGGTTAGGAAAGCAATTGCCTTGTTCTCTTTGGATTCTACTAGGCTTTTTTTTTTTTTTCCTTGGGGTTGTTTTTCCCCTCGAAAGCGGAGAGCTATGCGGTGCTTTTTAACCGTCTTGTAGAAGGAGATGGGTCATGACAGAGTCTGTGGAGAGATCGGTGCTTAGATTTTACTTCAAGTGTGATGATGCCCTCCTAGCCGGTTTGGCTCAGTGGATAGAGCATCGGGCTGTGGACCCAAGTGTCCCAGGTTCGATTCCAGTCAAGGGCACCTGCCTTGGTTGCTGGCCCGTCCCTAGCCCAAGCAAGCCCAATATTTCTCTCTGTCTTTCCCTCTCTCTTCCACTCTCTAAAAATCAATGGAAAAATATCCTCAGGTGAGGATTAAAAAAGAAAAAAAAAGTGTGATGCCAGGTCCTGAGCAAGGCTTTTAAGCAGGGGGAGGATGATCTGATAGGAGTTTTGAAAATGCCCCTCTGGTACCCATGCGGGGAACAGAGGGGCATTTGGATGGAGACAGGAAGCCCAGTGAGGGGCAGCTGTAGAACCAGGTGAGAGGTGGTGGTAGCCACGGGGGTCGGGGAAGTGGTCAGATTCCGGACTCGTTATGAAGGCCGTTTCTAAGACTTAGGGATGGACTGCACGCAGAGGGTGGAGAAGGAGGGAAACAAAGAATCAGCCCTGACTGTCCGGGCCTGAGCTGTGGAGTGGACGCTGGAGCCCTCGATGGACATGGGGCTGACCAGGGAGGGGCAGGTTGGGAGAGTGAGAGGCAACTTCAGGGCTTTGGGCCACTAGTCTCAACGGTCACGCACGCCGTCCAAGGGGCCATGTCGGTGCCGAGGCCGTTGGGTAGGTAGGTCTGGAGCCTGGACAGCTCAGAGGTGATGCGGGCGGTGACTGGTGCGATCCCCTTGGCAGAGCGGGAGAGGGGAGAGAGGAGAGGGCCGGGGCTCTGTGGCACTTCGACGTGGAGCAGGGGAGGAACGGGCAGAGGAGATGCCTGGGGGGAAGGAACGCCAGGCCTGTTCGGGGTGACGGAAGCCGAGAGCCACCAGTGTTCCAGGAAGGAGGCAGGGTCACCATCTGAACGCTGCTGAGAGCTCGAGGAAGACAGTAGTAATAGCTGGGATTTGACTCATGCCAGCCGGCCTGCCAAGCTTTGGACACAGATGATCTCATTTTATCCGAACCAGGACCCTGTTCAACAGGCTTCATTCTCTCCATTTTGCAGACAAGGAAACTGAGGCTAAAATGCAAGGGAAGTCACTTGCCCAAGGATTCAGAGCTACTAAGAGGCAAAGCCAGGCCCTGGCTGGTTTGGCTCAGTGGATGGAGCGTTGGCTTGGGGACTGAAGGGTCCCAGGTTCGATTCCAGTCAAGGGCACATTGCCAGGTTGTGGGCTCGATCCCTGGTGGGGGCGTGCGAGAGGCAGCCGATCAATGATTCTCTCTCATCGTTGATGTTTCTATCTCTCTCTCCCTCTCCCTTCCTCTCTGAAATCAATAAAAATATATTTATTAAAAAAAAGAGGAAAAGCCAGGATTCAAACACTGTACCCTGACCTCCACTCCAGAGACGAAGGCCCTGGACGTCACTCACACCCACGCACTGGTGCACGCACACATGCAGGATGCATTGAGCCCACGCGCTGGGACAGGTGTCTGAAATGCAACAAATCCTTGTGGGGCTTACCTCTTAGGCAGGGCAAACGGGCAGTAAGCAAACCAGCCAATCAAGAGGTGACATGCTTCAGGGCGGTAAGTGCCATGGCCAGGACGGGTGAGAGAGAGCCAGAGTGTTTGCTCAGCGGGATAGTTAGAGAAGGCCATTACGGGGACGTGGTCTTTACTATATAATTATAGTGATAACAAACGCTTTGAGAGCACTTTTTGAGTGAGTATTGTTGAATAATAGTAATATTTGTGCCAAGCAGCATTCTAAATGCTTTCATTGATTTCAGCCTTCCAATCAGAGATACCCTCGGCATCATCATTTCACAAATGAGATGGAGGTCAGGGCAGTTGCCGGAAGCCACACAGCCCCAAGGTTAGGGCTCCCGCATCTCAGCCCAGGCAGCAGGCTCCAGAGGCGCTGCGGGATCTGCCTCTTCGTGCACGAGGGAATGAATGTTCAGCTCCCAGAGAGGGAAATGGGGGGAAAGGAGGTTACGGAGGAAGCTGAGGCACAGGCTCAATGACAAGGTTGGAAAGCGGTGAGGCCCAGACTCAAACCTCGGCAGTCTGGCTGCATGGTCTATGCGCTTTACCAAAACCAGTGGCTCTCACGCTTGAGCCAGCATGGGAATCTCCTGCTGGGCTTGTCCCTGGAGGTTGCTAGGCCCCGCTCCCAGAGTTTCTGACTTAGCAGGTGGGGGCGGGCTTGAGAATACGCATTTCTGTCAAGATCCTGACAGGTGATGCGCGTGCTGCTGGTCCAGGGCCACGCCTTGAGAACCGCTGCCTCAGGCTGCCTCTCAGCGCTTGAAGGGATGGCTAACTTGTTTCCACTCTCGATTCCAATAATTACAGGCTGTTGTTGTTCCTTGTGATTAAGGAAACGGAAACTCGGAGAGGCTGTCTAGTGCAAAAACCACGCAGCTGTTAGATGGTGGTGCCAGGATCGCAAACCCAAGCGATTGGCCTCCAGGGCCCACATTTTTAACCATTGCCCTGCACTGCCTCCTGCCGGTCAAAATAATAACTGCATGCCCACATGAATGAATGGATTTCCAAATCCCCCAGCCGGGGAAACTGAGGTCGGGGAGCTGGGCGTGGCAGCCCCGGCGTACCCTGACCTCCTTCCCCGCCTCCCCGCCCCGGCCCTCAGGTGAAGCTGGTGTTCATGGAGAACCAGGCGGTGGTGGAGACCGTGTTCTTCCTGACGTCGCGCACGCGGGCGCTGCTGCGGCGCTTCCCGCGCATGCTCCTGGTGGACCGGCTGCCGGGACTGCAGGGCGCCCTGGACCTGCTGGCGGTGCTGTGCGTGGACGGCGCGGGCCGCGCTCGCCAGGCTGCCTGCTGCGTGGCGCGCCCGGGCACGCCGAGCCTGCTGCGCTTCGCGCTGGCCTCGCTGCTGCAGAGCGTGCCGGACGTGAAGGGCCGCGTGCGCTGCCTGACGGCGGGGCCCGAGGTGACCGCGCAGCTGCCCGCCGTGCGCCAGCTGCTGCCGGGCGCGCGCGTGCAGATCTGCCGCGCGCAGGGCCTGGAGACGCTCTTCAGCAAGGCGCAGGAGCTGGGCGGCGCCGGCCGCGAAGACCCCGGCCTGTGGCCCCGCCTGTGTCGTCTGGTCGGCGCCTCGTCGCCGGCCGCCTACGCCGAAGCGCTGGTGGAGCTGCGCGCCCACGGCCCCGCCGCCTTCGTCGACTATTTCGAGCGCAACTGGGCGTCTCGCCGCGACATGTGGGTGCGCTTCCGCGCCTTTGAGGCAGCCCGCGATCTGGACGCGTGTGCCCTGGTGCGCGGCCACCGCCGGCGCCTGCTGCGCCGCCTCAGCCCGTCGCGCAGCATGGCGCAGTGCCTCCGCGACCTGGTGGCCATGCAGTGGGCCGATGCGTCCGGAGAGGTGGCGCTCGACGGCGGCGGGGGGCCTTGGCTGGAGGGCGAGCGGTGGAGGGGAGCCCAGGTAGAGGATGAGAGAGCAAAGGGCCGGGAGAACGGAGACTGGGGAGGGGCCCCAACTGAAGGAAGTATTTGGAGAGGCGCCCCGTTAGAGGAGTGGGCCAGGGAACTGGAGACCAGAGACCGGCGTGGGGCTCAGTCAGAACGGGAGAAGGAGAGAGGAATGCAAATCCGATATTGGAGAGGGGTCCAGCTGGAGAACCAGAAGGTGAGGGGACTCGAAGGGAGTGTCTGGAGAAGGTCCCAGCTGGAGAGCGAGCACCGAGGCTGGAGGGGGGCCCAGTTGGAGGGTGAGAGTGACTGGGGACTAGAGGGTTACGTCTGGAGCGGGGCCCACGTGGAGGACCAGGGGCTGAGAAGTTTGGAAGGGTACACCTGGAGGATGGCGCCGTTGGAGGACCGAAGGGTTAGACCTCTGCAGACCGCGGACGGGAGGACCCAGTTCGATTGGGCCAGGGCCAGGGGCCTGGAAGGAGGCAGCTGCAGGGGCGTGCAGGGGCCTGATGCAAAAGTCCCTGGACTGAAACCCAGAGACCAGAAGGGGCTCCCGGTGGAAGCGGAGAAGGGAGGGAGGGTGGAGGTCAGGAACTGGAGGGGGGTCCATTTGGAGGAGCCCCCGGAGCCGGTCCCTGAGAACAGAGACCAAAGGGCGCCCCATTGGGGACAGGAGAGGAGAGGGTCAGAAATTAGAGAAGAGAGAGGAGTGTGGCCGGGGGTCAAAAGGAGAAGGGACCTGGAGGACGTAGTTCTGGTCCAGCTAGGGGACCCCCGGGTGACAGGCCTAGAGAATGGAGAGGGAGGGGGGGCTCGGTCTGGGGGCCCCAAGAACCGAGCAGGGCAAGGAAGGGAGTGTATGGATGCAGGAGGGCGGTGTCTAGGGCTGGGGAATGGAGTCCTGTGCGGCACCCCCACGGGGACTGTGTTTGAGGGTGATCCTGATTGGGCAGGGGACAGACTTCAGGAAGGAAGTGAAGGAGGAGGCCCGAGGGAACCAAAGAGACCTCGCTGCCCGTCAGGAGAGCAGGAGGCGGACTGGGAGCCGCTGGCCAAGTTCCGCGCGGCCTGCGGGCCAGAGCTGGCCGACCTGGTGGCCGAGGAGCTGTCCTTCGCCAGGCAGCACGGGACCCGGGGTTTCCACGTGACGGGGGCTGGCTTTGCCCTGAAGGATGGCACCTCGGACTTCTTCCTGGACGGCGCCCTGACGCGCTGCAGCTGCTCCATCCACGCTGCCCGCCATCTGCCCTGCCGCCACCTCTTCGCGGCACGCCTCCTCACGGGGGCGGCCTTATTCCACGTGGACCTGCTGAGGGACTGCTGGGGGAGAGCCCCCGAGTCCTGACCCTCAGCCCCTGCCCGCCTCCCTCCCTGTGAGGGCCGGAGGGCATTCTTTTATCCCAAAGATAACAAGGCCGAGGCCAAGGAGGCCACCCCAGCCCCTCTGGCCACCTCCTGGGTCACCCAGGGACCTCACCTTGGCAGTTTGCCTCTCTGGGTGCGAGGGGAAGTGGTCAGTGGTCTCCAAGGTCCTGGAGCCACAGGTGTGGAAGGTGGTGGCCAGGGTGGATTCTGATGGCTTCCTCAGACGATGAGGCATAGACAGGGTCAGGCCCAGGCAGAAGGAAGAACGAACAACAGAGGCGGGGAGGATGCCTGGCTCTGGGCACCGCCTGGCAGGAGTAGACTGGTCAAGTCCATGGGGCGCAGGGGGTGGAGGGGCAAAGCAAGGAAGAAAGAGGACAGATGGAGGAGAGGGAAGGGAAGAAAAGGCAAGAAGATAGAAATGGGGGAGAGCGCGAGAGAGGAGGCGGAATGGAGAAGAAACAGGAAGAAGCAGAGGGAGGCAGGAGGAGGGGCCGGAAGGAGAAAGGTGGAGAGGGAAGAACCTACGGAGACCCAACCAAGGAAAAGTGGGGAAGAGGGGGAGAGAGGACAGGAGCAGAGTGATTTGGGTTCTTTCCCCAAGGACTGGAGGCTTGGATCCCGTCACCTGCTGATTGTCATTCCCAGAAGACGGAACAAGAGGGAGCCCGAGAGTCTTGGGGGACGGCCTGGGGGCCTCCGGTGGTGAGGGGAGCAGTCGGGGCTATTGTGCTTCAAGACGGGAATAAAACAGCATTATTTTGGTTTCCACGCTGAGTTCTTGACTTCTGGGGGAGGCCCAGGCCCGGAGGGAAAGCGAGATGGTCCAGCATTCCTTCATTCTTCCCATGGGCCTCTTGGGGGCCGGTGGAAGGAAGGGGCCACAATGAATCCATCTCCACGGCAGCTTAGGCTTCCTGTACCTCTACCTGCTCCACATGCTCAGCTCGGTCCCTTCAGGCCTCCCCTCAAATGTCACCTCCTAAGGCCATCCCTGAACAGTTCATCTAAGGAGTCACCCCAAAAAATAAGTAAATAAAAATAAATTAAAGCCACTCCATTCTTTCTCAACATTATATATATATATATATATATATATATATATATATATATATATATATACACACACACACACACACACACACTAGAGGCCCGATGCACAAAATTCATGTAAGAGTAGGCCTTCCCCTGGCTGCTGGCACCAGCTTCCCTCTGGCACCCGGGATCCGGGCTTCCCTCGCAGCCCCAGCTTCGTCCGGAAGGTTGTCCAGAAGGACATCCGGTCTAATCAGCATATTACACTTTTATTATTATAGATAAGTTTTTATTGATTTCAGAGAGGGAGAGAGAGAGAAACATCAATGATGAGAGAGAATCATTGATCGGCTGCCTCCTGCATGCCCACCACTGGGGATCAAGCCCACAACCCAGGCATGTGCCCTGATGGGGAGTTGAACTGTGACCTGGTTCATGGATCAACACTCAACTACTGAGCCACACGGGCCAGTCTCAACATTATTCTTTACAACCTTAGCACTTCCTAAGATTACACCATGTAGCTGTTGACCAGTTTAGCAGTGCTTAAGCATACAGACGATAAAGCCAGACTCAGTCAAATCCCAGCTCCGGTACTTACTTGCTATGTGACATGTGGTTTCTTATTCTGTCTTCGTTACAGTTTGGGGATAATAATAGTGCATATCTGAGGATAGATGAATGAGTGTGTGTACCAGTGTTCTAACATTCCGCTTCCCCAAAGGGCTCTCAATTACCTATTAACATACCCTGTTTTCCAATGATCTGTGTCCCCCATTTTTAATAGTCAATCTGCCCCCACCAAAATATAAGCTCTATTTTGTTTTCCAGCATCTCCGCAGTAAGCACTGGGTTAGAAAGATGAAAGAATATAAATGGCAGGCTGGCTAGTAGAGCTAGCGCTTCATCGTGCTCCATATTGCTATGGTGACAAAGGAGCAAGATTCCTTTTCAATAACCCCACCCGGCTCTCCCATTGGCGACGTGTACCTGAAAACTACAACTCCCAGCAGGCTAAGCGCCGCCAGCACCTTCCAAGTTGTGCGCCTGCGCAGTATGATCAGCTGTCCCTTGACAGCTCTTGAGTACTTGGGGGGGCGCTAAGGTTGGGGACAGAGGAATGTGAATCGTTGGCTCGCTGAGCATTGCAGGGCCCCTCGTGTCTCTCCCGGTGGGAGGGGTCTGGGTTCCAGGACCACAGGAGGGGAGCAGAGGGGACCGCTCCGGTCTCCATGGTGACGGGCCGGGCTTGGAACCAAAGAGGATTAATGCAGAGGGTGGAGGGGAAGCCAAAGGTGGACGTTGCCATGGTAACCGTAGGGCCAAAGGCGGCGGGGTGAGAGCAAAGGGATTAGTGATAACAGGAGAGGAATCAGAGTGACCGGAAAAGGCGCTCTCGGAGAATGTGACGAAGGAATCTTGAGATGGGGGGAGCCGGGTGATCTAGGGGAACTGGAGTTTTGAAGGAGGTGGAGTGTTTTAGTGAATTCGTATGTAATGAGGGGCTTTAGGGTGGTCATTGGAAAAATCGGCATGCTAATAGATAGCGGATGATTGGGGGGAAATAGAAATGCAGTGGGGAAAATAGACTGTTAAACCCGTTTGTCTCGCAGAAATTATCTGTAGAGCTCCTATTACATGCCAGGCACAGCTAGACTTCGGAAATGCAGTGGTGAGCAGGCAGGTGTGACTACGGAGGAGTTAGGGTGTTCTAGGAAAAGGGGGGTCTTCTAGGAAAAGGAACTAGGGTGATATGGAGAAGTTGGAGGTTTTACAAGGAATTGGTGAATTATGTAAATTAATTCTGGTACTATTTTATTATTTTTTAAGTATTTAAAAAAATTTTAATCCTCATCCGAGAATATTTTTCCATCTTTTTTTAAAAAAGAGAGAGAAAGAGGAAGGGAGGGGAAGTGGGGAGAGAGAGAGAGAGAGAGAGAGAGAGAGAGAGAGAGAGAGAAACATCGATGTGAGAGAGACATCGATCTGTTGCCTCCTGCACGTTCCTGACCTGAGGCTGGGGATCAAGCCTGCAACTGAGATACCTGCCCTTGACCGGAATTGAACCCAGGACCCGTCAGTCCAAGGGCTGATGCTCTATCCTCTAAGCCAAACCTCTAAGCTAGGGCTCTGGTACTATTTTAGAAGATCAACTGAATACCATCTGGCAAGCCCTGAGGATACCTTAGTGAGCTAAGTCAACATTGTGGATGGCATTGCCAGATTTAGGGGGAAAGCAACCAGTTAAATCCGAATTTCACAACACACAGTATTTTAGTTATTTGTTGTTTTTCTGAAATTCAAATTCAGTTAGGCATCCTGTATTTTTGCCTGGAACCCTAATTTGGGGGGATTGGGGCGTTTGGGAAGAATGAGTTATTATAGGGCTCATGGGGCATTGGAGAGTAACTGGGTTGTAGGAAGAGGAGCTGGGGATACGCAAGAAAAAGGGGAGTGTTGAAGCCAACGCTAGCATCAGCGCTCGCTGTGTGCCCAGGGCTATGCTAAGTGTTTTTGTTTTGAAAAACTTATTCTGAAAATCTTCAACCCTATACAATAGTAAAACAGCCCTATCCGGTTTGGCTCAGTGGATAGAGCTTCGGCCTGCGGACTGAAGGATCCCAGGTTCGATTCCGGTCAAGGGCACATGCCCGGAATGTGGGCTCGATCCCCAGTGTGGGGCATGCAGGAGGCAGCCGATCAATGCTTCTCTCTCATCATTGATGTTTCTATCTCTCTCTCCCTCTCCCTTCCTTTCTCTGAAGTCAATAAAAATATATTAAAAATAAAAAATAGTAGAGCAGATGATATAATGAACTACTTTACCATCTGGGCTGTATGTGAACATATTTTTTAACCTTTTGCACTCGGATGTCGAGTGTGACTCGACACAGTTAGCATTAGAATAAAGGAATAGAGAAAAAAGCAAGCGAGTGCAAAGGGTTAAATATACTTTTATTGATTTCAGAGAGGAAAAAGAGCATCGTTGTGAGGATTAAAAAAAAAAAGTCACCTCCCAGGAGAGAGGATTCATTCGCTCAGACAGCCCTAGCTAAAGTAACCACCTCCCCCTTCCCACCTCAGCAACTACCCCATCCCTTTGTAGTATTTCTATTAGAAACGTCTCCTTATCTAAAATTAATCTTGGTCATTGATCATGTGCCTTTTCATTGTCCATCTTCTCCACTAGGGGGCGGCCTTGTTCCGCTCACCACGGAAATAGCAGTGCCGGGAACTGTGCCTGGCACAGAGGACACAAACACTCCGTGAATGATGTTGATGAAATGGATGGAGGCTATTCAGAATAAAAGAGCAGTGGTATTTTAGGGGTTTCAGAGAAAGAGACATATGGGAGGTGCGGGGACATGTGATAACCAGGAATTTGGGTGATAAAGGCGGAATTGGGGCACCAGGAGGTTGAGGACATTAGCAAATGAATGGGGAGGTGGCTGAGGAAGACTTGGGATGTTCTATAGAATTCATTGTTATTTGTAGGATTATTAAACTGCCAGTGCCTCAATCTCCTCATCTGTAAAATGGGAATAATAATACTCATCTCACAAATTTGAGGATTATCTGAGGTAACACACGGAATCTGTCATCATCAAAATAGTTACTAGAGTCACCCTGGCCAGGTGGCTCAGCTGGTTGAAGCGTCATCGCGTACACCCAAAGGCTTCCAGTTCGATTCTCAAAGGCCTAGGTTGCAGGTCTGATCCCTGGTCGGGGTGCATAAGGGAGGCAACCAATCAATGTTTCTCTCTCAGATTGATCTCTCTCTCCCTCTCCCCCTCTCTCTCTCTCTCCCTCTCTGTCTAAAAAAAGTCAATACAAATATATCCTCAGGTGAGGATTAAAAACAAAACTGAACATTTGGGCTACTCCCTTGTTTTCTCTTCCTATGCCTTTTAGTTCCCCTTATATGTTTTAAGTTCACCATAAAGAGTGAGCCCATGGAGCCCTAGGCCTCCCACCTTCGACCCCAATTAAAAGAGAACCCCAGCTCCTCTCTCTCTCTCTCTCTTTTCCCCAGGACTTTGCTGTGTGGCCCCAGGTGTGCTATGTAATTCCCAGGCCTTGTAAGTAATAAACCTGTATCTTACTCCTGACGGTTATTGCTGAAGGGTGTCTTGCAATCATAATAAGAACCCCAATGCTGGTCCAGCCCCAACATTGGTCGTTGACAGGCTGAGACCAACATACATGTCTTCCCATGTGTCCATGGCATTGTGCCCTTATACCCACAACCAGGACACTGGATTCATGAACATGGTATAGATTTTGGGGTGTTTTTGTGTGTGTGTTTTTTTTATGTTTAGAGAGAGAGGAAGAGAGAAGGACAGAGACAGAAACATGGATGAGAAACATTGACTGACGGCCTCCTGCACGGCCCCCTACTGGGGATCAAGCCCGAAACCTGGACAAGTTCCCTCGACTGGAATCGAACCCGGGACCCTTCAGTCTGCAGGCCAACACTCTATCCACTGAGCCAAACCGGCTAGGGCTGTTTTTCATTTTTTCAAAGTATACTCAGTCACTATAGAACAGAATTACAGGATCTGTCCCATTTGTGATTTCTTTTTTAATTTATTCATTGAGAGAGAGAGAGAGAGAGAGAGAGAGAGAGAGAGAGAGAGAGAGAGAGACTGATTTGTTGTTCTACTTGTTTATGCATTCATAGGTTGCTTCTTGCATGTGCCTTATCGGGATCTAACCTGCAACCTTGGGGTATTGGGACGAAGCTCTAACCAACTGAGCCACCTGGCCAGGCCCCATTTGTGATTTCTTGAGCCATTTTCCCATGTTAAGAAGGAAAATTATTAACGTAAAAAAAAAACATTGAAACCTGTAAAGAATTTTTGTGAGTTTATTTGAGCTAAACTGTCGACATATGCCGGGAAGCAGAACCTCAACAATTGAGAGAATGTTCCGGAGAATGGCGGGTTACATCTGTATTTATACATTGCCATCAAAGGAGGGACGTAGGTGGGTTACATGAATTCATTGGTGATAGATTAAGGAGGTGGAATAAACAAAGGAGGGGGAGGGGGAAACCCCTGGGATTGGATAAAAAGTAAAATGACAGCCGAAACCGGTTTGGCTCAGTGGATAGAGCGTCAGCCTGTGGACTCAAGGGTCCCAGGTTCGATTCCGGTCAAGGGCATGTACCTTGGTTGCGGGCACATCCCCGGTAGGGGGTGTGCAAGAGGCAGCTGATCAATGTTTCTCTCTCATCGATGTTTCTAACTCTCTATCCCTCTCTCTTCCTCTCTGTAAAATATCAATAAAATATATTTTAAAAAAAGTAAAATGACGGACACATACTTAGGTGGGTGCAGGAACAATTAACATGATAAAGAAGGAATTTGTGGCATCTGCCCTGGCGCCCACCACAGTTGGTTGTGCCCCAGGGGCTCCAGAAAAAGGGAAGTTACAAGTTACCCAGACATCTCATAGATATGTTATCATAGATGCAAAAAGACAGATAGGCTCAGTGAAGGTAAAGGTTGACCTTGTCAGTGAAGATACCGGCCTAGGACTCAACTGCCCACCATCACTGCTTTTAGTTAAAGTTTAATTCCAGACCATCCTTTGTGGTTCCTTTAGGTCTCTGAGTTTGTAAGACCGCCATGCCGGCCTCCCCTGAGCTTGTCAGGTCAGCATGTGGCCCCTTTCGTCCACAAAATCTTGTCCTCTTCCTCTTCGGTTGGGTGTCTGGGGCCTGTGAATGAAACGGACAAAAGACAATTAACAGGAGAACAGGCGCACACTTTTTACTCACAGTTACAAGTTCAGGGGTTCACAGAAAAGACGTGGCACACAGGAGCAGGCGGCTCTGGGCTCACATTCCCTGGAACAAAGGAAAGAGGGTTGGGCTTGGAGGAACAGGAAACAGGGAGGGAGGGCGGGGCGAGTGAAAGACGCAGACTATTTTAGTGAGTCCGTTCCTGCAGGTGTTCAGGCAGGAGTCGCTCTTCCCTCCCTGGTACTGGGTGGGGGATGGGCACCTTCTTCAAAGAGAAACATATGCCCGGCTGCCCGGCAGATAAGGCGAGGCCAGCAAATGTCCTGCATCTCCATGCTCACTTGCCATCTGCTCGGAATAATTCTTGTGCCAAAGTGGCATCTCTTGGGGGTGGCATATACTTTTAAAAAATATATTTTTTATTGCTTTCAGAGAGGAAGGGAGAGGGAGAGAGATAGAAACATCAATGATGAGAGAGAACCATTGATTGGCTGCCTCCTGCACGCCCCCCACTGGGGATCGAGCCTGCAACCTGGGCATGTGCCCTTGACCAGAATTGAACCCGGGACCCTTCAGTCCAAAGGCTGACGCTCTATCCACTGAGCCAAACCGGCCAGGGCTGCCTATACTGTTTTTCTCCCTGGTTTTACATGTACGTTTAAGATGCACCGTGTGATGATTTGATATACGCATGCGTTGCAAAATGATTATGGGATGGCGTTTCCCATCCTCTTGACCCACGAGCCAGCCAAAGTCAAGTCTTATTGTAGACTAGAGGCTTGGTGCACGAAATTGTTGCACGGGTGGGGTGGGGGGGTGTCCCCTCAGCCCAGCCTGTACCGTCTCCAATCCAGGAACCCTCGGGGGAGGTCCGACTGCCAGTTTAGGCCCGATCCCAATCTCTAGACCCAAGACAAACAGGTGTGGATTAGGATCGAAGAGCTGACCAATCAAAGATAAGGGGCGGAGCCTTCCAGCTACATAAGTCAACTCAGGGAGAGCGCTTTCTCCCTTTGCCCAAGACTGGAGACGGTGGTTCTCAGGAAGACCACCCCAAGGTAAACTATGGATTTGGTGTGATTATGATGTGTCCATGTAGGTTCATCTCTGGTTAGAAGAAGAAGAAGGGGCATTTTGATGAGCGATGTTGGTAAGGGGAGAGGCTATGCATGTGTGAGGGTAGGGCGTATAATTGAAACCAGCCTAAACGAGCCTCCAGTTCCTTTGCCTGCTGCCATGGTGCCAAACATACCACACGGGTGTGATGGAGGGAAAGTGGTTTATCCGGGTGCCGAAAACCTGAGAGGATGGCAGGCTCATGCCTTAACAACCATCTCAACGTCTCAGGGTAGGCAAAGGGCGTTTGTAAGGGGGTGGTGGGAAGAGGGGAACTAAGGAATTCTGGGGACGAGCCGCTTCCCACTTCAGCTCTCCGGGGGGTTTGATATTCTCTTTCCTGTGTGTCAGTGTCTGGCGCTTTTCTCTCTCTGTGGGTTTTCTCGCTGAGGCCTGGGGACAGGATGTTGGAGGCCTTGTCTGCCTCGGCATCTGCTACACTCCTGCGGTTGAGGCTGGCCAGAAGGGGAACTGAAACTCTGCCTGTAGCACGCTTAACTACGAAACGATTAACATTTTACACTCTAAGTTTTGTTAGGATATTCTCATTTTTAATTCTTGGTAGTTAATGAAATGTTTTTAAAATACATTTTAAAATATATTTTTATATATTTTATAAAAATATAAAGTATGCTGATTTCAGAGAAGAAGGGAGAGGGAGAGAGATACAGAAACATCAATGATGAGAGAGAATCATTGATTGGCTGCCTCCTGCACGCCCCCTACAGGGGATCAAGCCCACATCCCAGGCATGTGCCCGTGACCGGAATCCAACCCAGGACCCTTCAGGCCAACGCTCTATCCACTGAGCCAAATCAGCTAGGATGTGTGAGGTGTTTTGGTTTTTTTTAATATCCTATACCCTGTTATATAATTTATTGGTCACCACCCTCTTTTTGCCTATAAAAACTTTCCATTTTTACAACCTTCTTTTTAGTTGCTAGCTGGGATACTGCCCTATTCATGAATCGCTTGAGATCTAATAAAGCCAATTAGATCTTCAAATTTAGTTGGTTGGATTTTGTTTATTTGTTTTTTGTGTGTGTATGTCTGTGTGTTTGTTGTTAATCCTCACCTAAGGATATTTTTCCATTGATTTTTAGAGAGAGTGGAAGGGAAGGGGGAGAGACAGAGAGAAACACATCGATTGGTTGCCTCCTGCACGGACCTGCGGGCTATGCGCTATCCACTGAGCCAAACCAGCTAGGGCTGAATTTTGTTTATTAACAAGGTATATATCAATATTAGACAACATAAGCTTTAAGGTAGGATTGCATTAGTAGAAATGAAGAGACGTTTCATTTAAAAAAATGTATATTGGCTTGATATGATTCAAATTATGACAAAAATCAAGTCTTTAAGAATAAGATTGCTTGCCCTAGCTGGTTTGGCTCAGTGGATAGAGCTTCCGCCTGAGGACTGAAGGGTCCCAGGTTTGACTCTAGTCAAGGGCACATGCCTGGGTTGCTGCTCCATCCCCAGTAGAGGGCGCGCAGGAGGCAGCCGATCAATGATTCTCTCTCATCATTGATGTTTCTATCTCTCTCCCTCTCCCTTCCTCTCTGAAATCAATAAAAATATATTTTTTTAATGAAATAAGATTGCTTTGCTATCAAAGCCAAGTGAGGTGTGTCATTCGTTGTCCCTGATGAAGTCTGAGCAGCTCCGTTGCTAAGCGACTTCGCTGGGTTCTTATCAAGTAAAACCCGTGGAGAAGCATCCACGCCCACCGTGCATTTAGGCTACAAAGACCGAAAGTTGGGGAGGACGGAGCGCGTCTGGGGCCGGAGTCGGAGACAGGGAGGGTGCGCGGCCGGGAGGCAGGGAAGACGCGGGAACGCCCCGCGCCGGGAAGCGCCCGAGGGCCTGCGATCTGCAAATCTGCTGGGGCGGGGTCAGGCCCTGCGCTCCCAGAGGTCAGGTCCGCGGGGAGGGCAGGGGTGCGGTCCCCCGGGGGGCGGGGGAGCCTTTCCAGCGTGGCTCCTCCTCCCCTTCACCCCCTAACCGGTCCCTCTGGATGAAGGGGGTGGGAAGCAGGGACGCCTGCCTGGGCGGGACGCCCCTCGGTCCCGGATCCCCCGGGGCGGGGGCGGGGTGTTGGTATCGGTTTATTTGATTCTTCTGGTTTGTTCGGTTCCAGGGCTCCCGTTCGCCGCTCCGCTACCTCCGGCACCTGAAGGAGCGCGTGCGCCGCGCCGGGAGCCGGTGCTGCGGGATGGTGAGTGCGCCGGCCGCGCGGCGGCTCCAGCCCGGGGCGGGGCGGCCGGGAGCCGGGGCTGCCCAAGCCGAGGGGAACCCGGGGGAGGCCGGGAGCGGCCCACGTGCTGCGCCTGAATCCTCTCGCCTTGGGGCGGGGCGGGGGTGCCACCACCTTGCAAAGCGCCCTTGACCCTGGAGAGACCCCGAGGGCAGCGGCGCGGAGCGGTGCGCTTTGGATCCACCACGTGCGCCCGCGCTGGAGCCGGTGCGAGGGGGCCGCGGGGAGGCTCCCGCCGGCAGAGCGGGCTGCCCGCGCTCCTCCGGGGACGGGGCTTCGCGGTTTGAGTTTGGTCCGACGTGAACGGAGACCCCCGCGGAGCGAGTTTGTAAAAGGACACGCTGAGCGCGGGAGGCCGCCGGGGACGAAACCGGGGCCCCGGCTGTATGGCGGGGAGGTTGCGCTGCACAGGAGCCCGCCTGACCCGGGGCGCCGGGGTCCTTCACTGCGGGGAAGGCTCCGGTTCAGCGAAGCCGCCGCTTAGATAGGCGCCGGCAGAGCCGTGGGTTTATCTTCCCGTCGGGCTGTTTCCCGGCAAACCACAAACTCAGATGGCGGTGGATGCCGCCCGCTTATCTGAAACCCCGCTCCTCTGGGCCAGGGACTTAGATGCCCCAGGCAAGGGTGGGGTGTCCCTTTCTTATGATGTGAAACAGCCACGTTTTACTAGACTAGGATTTTTAATATATAGAGAGATATTTCAGCGAGGAAGGGAGAGAGAGAGAGAGAAACATCAAGGATGAGAGAGAATCATTGATCGGCTGCCTCCTGCACGCCCCCTACTGAGGACCGAGCCCAGAACCGGGCAGGCAGATGCTCTATCCACTGAGCCAAACTTTTTAGGGCAGGAGGATAGGATTTTTAGAATACAAGGTTTCTCAGTGAGTTAAAATGGTAAACGGGAGAGAGAGAACCATTTTTGACTTTGCATTCCATGTCATCCAAGTCTGACATTTCCACCTGAGAGACTGCAGGGTAAACCTAGATTATCTGCCTTAACGTCTAGTTTTGCCGCCAAGCATTTGATCGCTTTACTGGAGTGTCACATTTCTTTTTTTTTTAAATATATTCCATTGATCTTCACAGAGAGGAAGGGAGAGGGATAGAGAGTTAGAAACACCGATGAGAGAGAAACATCGATCAGCTGCCTCCTGCACACCCCCCACTGGGGATGTGCCCACAACCAAGGTACATGCCCCCTACCGGAATCGAACCTGGGACCCTTGAGTCCGCAGGCCGACGCTCTATCCACTGAGCCAAACCGGTTAGGGCTGTACACACACTTTGAATAATTATAGAGGCAGTGTGCGTACTTAACTGCGTTTTCAAACTTCCAGTAGCATTTTAGGATGAATTTCCTTTGCGCCAAGCTCAGTCTGGCTGAAAGGAAAGAACCCTCCATTGAGTGACCAGCTGCTGGAGTGTGCGGACGTGTTTGGGGACACCCTGTGTACAGCAGCCGGTCCTTGCACTCGTTGGCTTGTAGACACATCACTCCCGTCTCCACTTCCATTGTCCTGTGACGCCTTCCCTCTGTGGGTCTGTCCCGATTCCCTCGTCCCAGGAGCCCGCCCTACTCCTGTGTGACCTCATCTTAATCCCTTTGTCTCTGCAAAGGGCCTGTTTGCAAATCAGTTCCCATTCGAGGGCCTGGGGGCTAGGATTGCACCATGTCTTTGGGAGGGGACACAGTTTTACCTGTAAGGCCACCCCAATGAGCCAAAAAGGGTGTTTCCTTTCAGGACGCGGTGACCTTCACGGATGTGGCCTTGAACTTCACCAAGGAGGAGTGGACCCTGCTGGCCCCGGAGCAGCGGGACCTCTACCGAGACGTAATGCTGGAGAACATCCGGAACCTGGCCTCCGTGGGTAAGGGCCCCTTCCTGTGCCCGGAGGGGGGCGGGCCCTCCCGTGTTCAGGAGGCAGCTGAAGTGGGGCCCGTCTTGTAGCTATCCAGAGACACGGCTGCTGCTGGTAGACCAGGGTCTCCCCGGTGGAACTGGAAATGTGGTCAGCGGTGAGCAGGTGGCCTCCGGCCGGAGACCGTGCTCTGTGTCCGCAGTCCTTGTCTTCTTGTGGGAAAGAATTCAAGCAAGAGATAAACAGCAGCCAAAGCCGGTGATAATTTATTTGCGGAAAAGGAATGCACCCAGAGAGTCTGAGTGGGGAAACTCAGCCAGCCGAAAGCAAACCTAGGGGCCCACTGACCGGGAATCGAACCTGAGACCCTTCTGTTCGCAGGCAATGCTCTAACCACTGAGCAACACCAGCCAGGGCTGAAATCAATATATATATATATTGATTTCACAGAGGAAGGGAGAAGGAGAGAGAGATAGAAACATCAATGATGAGAGAATCATTGATCGGCTGCCTACTGCCGCACCCGCTATGGGGATTGAGCCCACAACCCAGGCATGTGCCCTTGGCCGGAATCGAACCTGAGACCCTTTAGTCTGCAGGTTGACGCTCTATCCACTGAGCCAAGCCAGCGAGGGCTGAAATAAATTTTTTTAAAGCATATTAGCCTGGCTGATGTGGCTCAGTGGTTGAGAGTTGTCAGCCCATGAATTAGGACAGTGGTCGGCAAACCGCGGCTCTGTTGACTAATGAGTTTGCCGACCACTGTCATATACTACCCTTTACCTCTTTGCACACAATATGCCACAATTGCCTAATCCTCACAGCTTCCAACTACACGGTAACATTTAGTCTAGTCCAGTGGTTGGCAAACTCATTAGTCAACAGAGCGGCAAACCGCGGCTCGCGAGCTGCATGTGGCTCACGAGCCGCGATTTGCCGACCACTGAACTAGGAGGTCGTGGTTCAATTCCCAGTCAGGGCACATGTCTGGGTTTTGAGCTGAATCCCCAGTAGGAGGCGTGCAGGAGGCAGCCGATCGACGTTTCTCTCATAGATGTTTCTATCTCTCTATCCATCTCTCTTCCTCTCTCTAAAGTCAATAAAAATAACTTTAAAGCTTATTTAAAAAGGAAAGAAGCCCACACGGCCATTCACCTGTTTTACCCTCTCCAGCCCATCTTTACTTTCAACGAAGCGCTTAACTTCTGTGCACTGTATTTCAGGCGAGGTGATTCGACAGAAAACCAAAGACGCAGCCTCTCAGCAGGACGTTCTTGCTAAAAACACAATTCGTGAAGCCAACAGAGTGTGTTTGACAAGCAACAATCCCACTTCAGGAGGAGACTGGGAAGGCCACCAAGCAGAGGAGCCACACAGGCGGAGGGGGCAGAAAGGGAGGCGCGTGGCGGTTGCCCAAGAGGAAGACGGCTGTCTGGTTCAAGTCTGTGAAACGAGGGAGAACCCTGAGCCCAGCTCAAAGCTTGTGCCTTCCCAGGGAGATTCCACAAGAAAACACACACCCCAAAATGTTTTGAATCCAAACTGTGTCTTAAGGAGTCATCACAAAACCTCTGGAGACAGCCAGGACAATAGAGGACGGTGGCAGAGCATTCGGTCAGCTCCACGTGTGCGAACGCCAGCCGAGCGGCCACCAGTCACATGGGTCAAGAATCGCAATCACGTGCTTCGTGCACCTGATAAACCATTTCTGGGGGTAAATGTCTATGAATGGGGGCCATGGGGGAACGTCTTCCTGGAAGACTGTGTCCTTCGGGCACGCGAGACTCACGTTCAAGAGCAAGTGTGCGAGTCCAGTGAGTGTGAAAACATCTTCCGGAGGAGCTCGATGCCTGCCGTGCAGGTGCAATCTCACACAGCGCCGACAAAGAGCAAGAATAAACAAAGGGGGAAAACCTTCGCCCACGTTCCAAACGCCGGGTCCCACAGGAGTACGCGGAATGGAGAGAAAAACTATAAATGTCAAGACTGTGGGAAATCCTATGCTTATCATGCATTCTTTATGAAACACATGAGCATTCACACTGGAGAGAAACCCTATGAGTGTAAGGAATGTGGGCAAGCCTTCCGATATTCCCTCCACCTCAATAGGCATGCGTACAGACACATGGCGCAGAAGTCCCATAAATGTAAGGAATGTGGGAGAGCCTTCCATAAGTCCTCGAGTCTGACCAGACATACCAGGCTTCACACCGGAGAGAGGCCCTATAAGTGTGCGGAGTGTGGACAAGGCTACACGAATAGTTCATCACTTAAGAGCCATCTGAAGAAGCACAGCTAAGAGGCCCTCGGAAGGAGAGGGATGTGGAGAAAGCTTTGCCTTTCTCAAAATCCTGAATGAGCCGAAACCGGTGTGGCTCAGTGGATAGAGCGTCAGCCTGCAGACTGAAGGGTCCCAGGTTCGATTCCGGTCAGGGGCATGTACCTCAGTTGCGGGCACATCCCCAGTAGGAGGTGTGCAGGAGGCAGCTGGTCGATGTTTCTCTCTCATCGATGTTTCTGACTCTCTATCCCTCTCCCTTTCTCTCTGTAAAAAGTCAATAAAATATATATTTTTAAAAAATCCTGAATGAGTGGGGAGGACATATTGGAAGGGAGCTCAATAAGTTATCGGACAGGGGAAAAGTCTTCCGTTAACTCTTGCATCTTACAGAAATGGGGAACTTCACACACACTGGAAAGCAAGCCTGTGAAGATAAGATCTGTGGAAAGCTTTTAACCTTCATCTTTTTTTTTTTTCCAATTGTTGACACTATTACAGATATCTCCCATTTTCTCCCCTTTGCTCCCCTCTACCCACCAGTCCCTGGTGCCCCCCCCCCCCCCCAGCCTTCACCACATTGTTGCCTGTATCCATGAGCTATGCCCATATGCATAAATGTTCTTTGGCCAATCTCTTCCAGTGCCCCACCCTCCATCCCCTCTGGAGATCTGTCTGTCTGTTCCATGTATCCATGCCTCTGGCCCTATTTTGTTTGCTGGTTTATTTTGTTCATCAGCTTCCACATATAAGTGAGATCACACAGTATTTGTCTTTCTCTGACTGGCTTATTTCGCTTAACATCATCATCTCCAAGTTCCTACAAGCTGTCATAAAAAGTAAGATTTCCTCTTTTTTTTTTTTTTACAGCTGCATAGTATCCCACTGAGTACATGTACCACAGCTTTTTTATCCACTCACCTACTGATGAGCACTTGGGCTGTTTGCAGATCTTGGCTATTGCAGATAATGCTGCAATGGACATAGGGGTGCATGCATTCTTTTGAATTCGTGTCTCAGGTTTCTTTGGATATATTCCTACAGGTGGATTCACTGAGTCATAAAGCAGTTCCATTTTTAATTTTTTGAGAAAACTCCACACTGTTTTCCGCAGTGGCTGCACCAATCTGCTTTCCCACCAACAGTGCATGAGGGTTCCCTTTTCTCCACATCCTCGCCAGCACTTGTCTGCTGATTTATTGATGATAGCCATTCTGATATCTCATTGTGGTTTTAATTTGCATTTATCTGATTATTAGTGATGCCGAACATCTTTTCACATGTCTATTGGCCATCTGTATGTCCTCTTTGGAGAGGTGTCTAGTCACATTCTTTGCCCATTTTTAATTGGATTATTGTGTGTGTGTGTGTGTGGGGGGGTGTTGGTGTTGTTATATATAAGTTCTTTATAAGTTTTGAATATTAATCCCTTATCAGATGTATCATTGGTGAATATGTTCTCCCATTCAGTGGGTTGCTTTTTTTTTTCCATTCAGTGTTGTTGGTTTTTGTTTGTTTTTTTTCAGTCTTTTCATTTTGTTGACAGTTTCCTTTGTTCTTTCAATTTTTTAAAGATTGGGAAGTGAACCCTGGCCGGGTAGCTCAGTTGGTTAGAGCATCGTCCCGATACGCCAAGGTTTAGGTTCGATCCTCAGTCAGGGCACATACAAGAATCAACCAATGAATGCGTGAATCAGCGGAACAACAAATGGATGTTTCACTCTGTCCCTCTCTTCCTTTCTCTCTCTAAAATCAGTAAACATTGAAAAACATTATATAGTTCGCTTATTTTAATAATAATAATAAAATAAAGATTGGGAAATGTGACTACCCAAAGCGTATGAAAATGTACACACAAAGTTAAAAGTCAATAAGGTGACGGCCACACCCCCACCATCCATGTCTACACATGTTTATCATGAAATGCCAGGCAGTTCTTTCTGGTCCTTACAGGTGATGCCCTCTGACCCCCAATAGGAAGCCACTGTCTTACATTTTAGATTATTCGTCCCCTCGCTCATCTTTGTATTCACCACCTGTGCTTAAATCCCCGAATATCGTATTTTCTGTTTGGGCTGATATTTCTGTATCTTGCTTCATTCAGAGAAAGAAAGATGAACCCAGGGGGGTTGCAGGTGTTACCTGTTCTTTCTCGCTGCCCTGTGGGCTACCTTTTAGTTAAGTTCCTGTAAGAGAGCCTTGTGGAGCTCACTGTAGATGCTGCAGACACTGCTGCTAAAACCGCCTGTGCATTGAGTGGGTCTCCTGATGGAATCTGTCCAAGTGGAATCGCTGGATTGTACGATCCACATGTGATCCATACAAGAGTATTTTGCACAAACGAGGATTGTATGATTCCATTTCTAAGGAATTTTCAGGAAAAAGCACATCTTCAGAGACAGTCTGAAGACAGAGCAGAACCCGCTCACGGCGGGACACGGGCGCCACCTGGCGGCGGATTGCTGTAGGCCAGCGCGGCCGGAACCCGAAATGTTCGCTTTAGGACAAAGGGAGTGACTCCCCGAGGTGAAGGGTCAGTTATCAGTGTACCAAGCTGGGAGACCTCGACCAGTGGCTTCCAAACTTTCCTGAGGCACATTCAGAAATCATTTCACATCAGCAACATGGTTTCGTGAAATACCACCCTGTCCTGCATCATGCTTTTTTATTCTACTCTATTTCTATTTATTTATTTATTTTAAAATATATATCTTTATTGATTTCAGAGAGGAAGGGAGAGGGAAAGAGAGATCGAAACATCAATGATGAGAGAGAATCATTGACTGGCTGCCTCCTCCACATCCCCTACTGGAGATCAAGCCCGCCACCCAGGCATGTGCCCTTGACTGGAATCGAACCTGGGACTCTTCAGTCCGATGCTCTTTCCACTGAGCCAAGCCAGTTAGGGCTCTATTTCTATTTTTAAATGCTGGCTAGCTTTCTGAGTCTCCATTGAGAAGGCAAGATAGTGTTTTCCACTGTCGTAGATTTTCCCTGCTCACAAACGACGATGGAAAAAGGGTTGGTACCCAGACCACGCCCCCGGTGATATTTCTCAGGATTCACTGCCAGCCCTGATTTCCAAAAGAGGAACTGAGCTCAGAGAGGCAAAGACACTCAGCCAAGGCCACACAGCTTGCATGTCGCAGTGCCAGTTTCAGCCTCCTTCCTGGGGAAATCACGAAATACTCCAGGTTCTACTGCTATTGAGTATAATTTAATTCAGCCTTTTCTCCACTTTTGCCAATAAGATTGAGTTGCATGGGTCAGCTGTTTTCTTACACTGTATATATAAATTAACTATAGGCCCGGTGCACGGATTCGTGCACATTGAAAGGAAATTAATTAGAAGAAATATTTTAGAGGCCAGGGAGGGACAGAGGGAGATTGGCCAGCCACCGGGGCGGGACCATGGGATGTTGGCTCCAGGGCATGTCCAGCCCATCTCGCTCAGTCCCTGATCGGCCAGACTCCAGCAGCAAGCTAACCTACCGGTCAGAGCATCTACCCCCTGGTGGTCAGTGCGCATCATAGCGACTGGTCTAATGCTCAAACGAACAGTTGGACACTTAGCATATTAGGCTTTTATTATATAGGATGGTGTTCCAGAGCTCCGGTTTGAAAATGCAAGTCTTCATGTGGAACAAAATGAATGGGAGATGGCTGTAGTTGCACCACAGAAACGGGTCCACACTACACGTCAGGACTTTCCCCCCTCCCCCGCCCCGAAGAGCCCGTGGTTACGCATTTACCGGCAGACCACTGGGTAAGCCTTACCTGGTCGGAGGCTCAGGTGAAGGGAGAACAACCCAATTGTCTGACAGGTGAGGAAACACTACTTAATTTTCAATTTGTCGTCGTCACACTCAGAATCACGGACGTGTTAGCATTTACTGCCTGCCATTCTCAGGCTTCACATGTACCAATTCTTTTCATTTTCAAAAAAATTCCTCGGAGGTATGGACTGTTATCAACAGTCCAATTGAGGGGAAGGGGACCCAGAGTATTACCTTCCTGGATTGGGGAGGAGGGGGATGGAGTCTCTGTCTTGATCTGGTTGCATTACATGTTGACAGGGTGTCCTGGCCAGTGTGGCTGTTGGTTGGGTGTCGTCTGGTGCGCCGAAAGGTTGCCAGTTCGGTTCCCAGCCAGGGCACATGCCCGGGTTACAGGCTTAACCCCGGTGGGGGAGGGGGGTGCAGGAGGCAACCAATTGATGTTTCTCTACCACATCAATGTTTCTCTCTCCCTAAAAATCAAAACTATTTTTTTAAAAACATGTGACAGGACATCTGACAAAGGCAGGAAAGCGTTATCTGTGACGTTGGAATCCTCACTCCCAAACCCGCGCACAGCAGGCAAGGGACACAATCTACTTTATCTGTGACCCGGGGGCGGGCACAGGGCCTCCACACACTTCCATTTTCCTCTCCTTCCAGACTGCACTTCCCACCACCCTTTGGGGTGGGGTGGTCACATGACCTGCTGGGGTCAATACACGTGAGCGGAAGTGGTATGTGTCGTATCCAGGCCGGAGACTGAGAAGTCATGGCAGCTTTGCCGTTTTCTCTTTCCCAGCGACAGCGATTTGGACACCAGGATGGATGGAGCAGAGCCCTGAGCTGACCCCAGTAGGCCACCAACACTGGCCAGTAATAAACCTTTGTTGCTTTAAGCCACTGAGATCCTGGGGTTGTTTGTTACTGCAGCAAAACAGCCTATCCTGACTGATACAGTGCCCAGTTCTCAGGAGAGCCTGAAATGTGGAGGCCTCAACAAAATGAATGAATGAATGAATGAAGCCATAAATTTCCCCCTGGGCTGGAGCTCAAGAAACGGCCATGTCTATAGATTGATCTCTCTCTTGCACAGACACTTGTGACCAGGCTGGGGTAAAGTTGGGCTCTGCCCTTTATTTCCTGAACTTTCTGCCCCGATTCTTTCCTCAGGGTCAGTACTGGGGGCTCATGTGGAGGGAGAAGAATGAGGAGCTACTGAGACAGGGACCTCGGCCGGGAGAGCGTGGGGATGGAGATGAGGAGAAGGAACTAGAAACGGGGAAGCAGAAACGGGAGGTGGGGGGAGAACCAGAGAAGTCGGCAGAGATGGGGAGACGGACGTGAGAGGAGACAGACACACCGTGAATGGGAACCACTGAGAACAGGAGACTGGGAGACAGAAAGGGAAAGCAGGGCGGGGAACAGAGAGAGAAACCAGGAGCCGGAGAGGAGGTGAGGGAGAGCCGATGGCAATGGGCACGGGGACACAGTAAGGGGAGGTGGGGACAGCTGTGCGGGCGGAGGCCGGAGCTGGAGTCACAGGGACAATGTGGGGGGGGGGGTGGGCAATAGGGGGCAGAAACGCTGGAGTCGGCCCGCAGAGAGCAGGGAGGGGGTAGACGCCCAGCTGCTGCTTCAGGACTCTTTGCTCGCCATGGAGCCGGGGCCGGCGCTGGAGGCGGGGCCAGGGCTCGACTCGGACCCGGTGCCCTTGCTCGGCAGGCCGCCCGCGCTCTCGGGGCCCCCGCTGGACTCCAGGTACCCGGTGGACCCCAGGTAGCTGCTGGAGCTGACGGGCCTGAAGGCGACGCGGCCTCCCGTGGAGACCTGGCTGACGCTGGCGGAGCCGATGGCGCTGGGGTCGCCGAAGGTGACGTGGCCGACGTTGGAGCTGGTGGGTCGGCTGGACACCAGGATGCCGTTCGTCCTGTGGCTCAGGACGGAGCCGGGGCCGAGGCTCGGGCTCATGGCCAGGGGTGTGCCCGAGCTGGCCCGCTGGGTGGCCGTGAGGGTGAGGGGCGGGCTGCTGTCCATCTTCTTCGCCATCTCCATCAGCTCCTTCAGGTGCTGCTCCCGCGCCTGCTCCCGGGCCTCCATCTGCGAGGGGAGGGCGGGGGGAGTGAGGGCCCAGGAGGCTGAGCCCCGCCCCCGCCCCGCTGCCGGTTCTCCGTTCTCACCGACTTCATCACGTAGCTCAGCAGCTCCTCCTTGCTCAGGGGATAGTCTTCTTTGGCCTCAAAGCCTGGGGGTTCTTCCCTAAAGTAGGGGAGCGGCAGGAAGGGACTGCATTCTGCACCCACGCGGGGCTGACGGTGTGACTGTATCCGCGCTCTGCCCGCGGGAGGGCCCTCTCCCCTCTGGCCCCAAAGCACCCACTCCATGGTCTACTCCCCCAGAGCCACAGCCTCCCTCTGGTCCCAAAGAGCCCCCCCCCCGCCCCCCCAGGCCACTGCCTGCCGGCGGTCCCCTCCCCCTCCGGCCCTGTGCTCACAGGTTGTCGGGGAGCTGGGGCGGGGCCACCTTCTTGGGGAGGTCCTCGGGGCTCTGGCCCAGCACCGTGAGGGCGGCGATCGACAAGCTGGACGTGGTGTAGCTCTGGAGGGAGGAGCCGCTGGTCAGCCCAGGCCCACCCCGCGCCCCGGCCTCCAGGGCTGGGGCTCCCTGCCCCCCGCAGCCCTGCCCCCCCCCCCCCCCCCGCCCGACCTGGGCGTCCTGGTAGGCCTGCACGGTCAGCAGCTCCACCAGCCGCTTCTCGATGAGGCCCAGGAAGAGGCCGATGTCGCGGTCTCGCATGTAGGTCTTGACCCCCAGGAGGTCGTTGATGATGGTGTTGTCGCAGTGGGCCTTGGTGAAGAGCTGCTGGATGCCTGGGGGGGGGGGGGGGCGGGCGGGGGGCGGGAACAGGCTGTCAAATCCGGTGCCCGCTGCGGCCAGCCTTCTCCTTCGTGGAGACGGCGAGCGAGGCTCGAAGATGTCCCCAAGGGCAGACATCGCTGTCCACCGGGCACAGGGCTCAGGACCACGGAGGGCAGACAGTGAGGGAGGCAGGGGCAAGCTGAAGGCACCCTCCCTGGGAGCCCCCACACAGCTCAGTGGACGGCCCAACCCCCATGGGGTTCCGCAGCTCAGCGCTGGCTTTGTTTTCATATCCAGGTGCCCACACCCCTTGGGCGAGCCATTGTCATGATCCGCTCAGAGGACGGGCGGTGCGTGGCCTGCTCTGTCCCCTTAGTTAACCGCTGTTGTTAATGAAGGCGCTGCAGCCACGGCAAAAGTCTGCACCAGCCCTGGCCGGGTGGCTCCGTGGTTAGAGCACCGTCCCACACCCCACGAGGTTGCGAGGTTGAGCATTGACCTATGAACCAGGAGGTTATGGTTTGATTCCCGGTCAGGGCACAGGCCTGGGTTGCAGGCTTGCTTCCCAGTGGGGGACGTGCAGGAGGCAGCCGATCGATGATTCTCTCTCATCATCCATGTTCCTACCTCTCCCTCCCACTCCCTTTCCCCCTCTGAGATTATAGTTTTTAAAAGGTTGCAGTTTGATCCCTGGTCGGGGCGTGTATGAGAGGCAACCAACCGATGCTCCTGTCTCTAATAATCAATTTAAAAACAACAACAACAAAAACCCTAAAATCCTCGGGTGAGGATTTTTAAAAAGTCTGCACCCAGCCACATGGCATCCCCACCCGCGTCCCTGTGCCTCCTCGCCCCGAGCTCCAGGCTCATGCGGACAGTTTCCTCCTGGGGTCCTCCCTGAGCACCCCCAGCCCACACCGAGCTCAGGGTCCTCCCCGCGGCACTCCTTCGCCCCGGCTCCCCATCTCAGGGAGGGCCCTCACCCTCACCAGGCCAGCCCCAGCGTACCTGTCCCTTATCCCCACCGCCCTTCAGTCTCATACCTGTGCCCCTCCTCCCCATCCTCCTCCCTGACCTCCCTGCCCACCCCCTCTCCTGCTCACAACCCTCCACACCCCCCCCCCCAGCACCTCCAGGAAGCGCCTCAGCCTGGCATCCTTTCAGGACCAGGCCCTCGTCCACCCCCACCCTGTATTCCCCCCTCTGCCCTGAGAACCCCGTGTCACCAATGCACCTCTAGGCCCTGTCCCTCCCCTCCCCCCTGTGGGGAGCACCCCCTCCCAGCTTTTCAGCTAAATGCTCATCCTTCCAGGTCAGCCCCAAGCATCACTGCTCCCAGGGGGCCTCCCCTGGCACCCCACAGAGCCATGGCCTGGGTGTGCCCACAGAGCCGTGGCCTGGGTGTGCCCACAGAGCCGTGGCCTGGGTGTGCCCCGGAGCCGTGGCCTGGGTGTGCCCACAGAGCCGTGGCCTGGGTGTGCCCACAGAGCCGTGGCCTGGGTGTGCCCCGGAGCCGCGGCGTGGGGCCCTCTGCTCAGAAGGCCCTGCACTGGGTCTGATGCTCCCCTGTTGCCACCTTGAAATCCTTGGCAAATTGTTAGCAAGGGGCCCCACAGTTTCATTCTGTGTGGGCCCCCAAAACGACGGCCCCGTACTCCACACTGAGTTGGGGCCCACTCCTGCTTCCATGTGCCCGGGGTGTCCACGTCAGGCTCCGCCCAGCCACTCCCAGCAGGTCTCATCACTCAGCACAGGAAGGTGGGTCTGCCACTACTTGAGCTCCTACTGTGCGCCAGGAGGTGGCTTTCCTGCTTGCTCCCCATCACCACTGCCACCTTTCTGTCTCTCTCCAGCTTTAGCTTTCCATCTAATTCTCATGGCCGCCCTCCAAAGTAGGCGCAGCATCGCGTTTCCAGAGAGGATCCCACAGAGGAGGCCACACACCAAGGCCCACAAATGGTGGAGCTAGGATTCAAGCCCAGACAGCCTGCTCTGGAGTGCTCTGCACTGGGAGGAGGAGGAGCGGATGGATGGATGGATGAATACTGGATGGATGGATGGATGGATGGATGGATGAATACTGGATAGATGGATGGATGGATGGATGGATGGATGGATACTGGATGGATGGATGGATGGATGGATGAATACTGGATGGATGGATGGATGGATGGATGAATACTGGATGGATACTAGATGGATGGATGGATACTAGATGGATGGATGGATGGATGGATACTAGATGGATGGATGGATACTAGATGGATGAATGGATAGATGAATACTAGATGGATGGATGGATACTAGATGGATGAATGGATAGATGAATACTAGATGGATGGATGGATACTAGATGGATGAATGGATAGATGAATACTAGATGGATGGATGGATGGATGGATGGATACTAGATGGATGGATGAGTGGATGGATACTAGATGGATGGATACTAGATGGATGGATGGATGAATACTAGATGGATGGATGAATGGATGGATACTAGATGGATGGATGGATGGATGGATGGATACCAGATGGATGGATGATGGATGGATGGATGGATGGATGGATGGATGGATACTAGATGGATGATGGATGGATGGATGGATGGATGGATACTAAATGGATGGATGATGGATGGATGGATGGATGGATGGATACTAGATGGATGGATGGATGAATACTAGATGGATGGATGAATGGATGGATACTAGATGGATGGATGGATGGATGGATGGATACTAGATGGATGGATGATGGATGGATGGATGGATGGATGGATACTAGATGGATGATGGATGGATGGATGGATGGATGGATGGATACTAAATGGATGGATGATGGATGGATGGATGGATGGATACTAGATGGATGGATGATGGATGGATGGATGGATGGATGGATACTAGATGGATGGATGATGGATGGATGGATGGATGGATGGATGGATGATGGATGGATGGATGGATGGATGGATGGATGGATGACGCGTATGCGGTGAAAGAGTGAGTGCACAGAGTAACTCCTAGAAACCTCCCAATGGCCAGCAGAGGCCTGGCCCCTCCGCATGCTCATCGCATCCGCCCAGGTGAGGAGGTGGGGCAGGTGCTCACCTGCCTTGAACTTCTCCACCTGCTCCCTCAGTTTCTGGGCGCGGGCCTCGAGGCTGTCGGCCTCAGAGCGCACCTCCCCTATTTGCTCCAGCACCGAAGCCTGCTGCTCCTCTTTCAGCGACCGGCGGGCGGCGTGGCCGGTGCGCGCACTCTTCATGGCCTCCCGCATCTGCGAGGCAAGGGCGAAGCTGGGCCCGGCTGCCCGCGGAGGAGGGGGTAGGGGCCAAGGCCGGGGGCTCACTCACCTCCCGGATCTCCTCCCGCAGACGCTCCAGCTCCGAGTTCTGCTCGTTGATGAAGTTGAACTCAGCGAAGTTGCGCTCCTCCACTGAGCGGGGAAGGCGGGGTCCGGGACGCAGAGTCAGAGACGCGGGAAGACACAGAACCAGAAGCGGAGAGCGGCGCACGGGACAGAGAGAGAGAGAGAGAGAGAGAGAGAGAGAGAGAGAGAGAGAGAGAGGAAGACAGCACAGGGGCGAGACGGAGAGGCAGAGAAAGGGGACACAGAGAGGCAAACAGAAAGTCGGAGTGAGAGAAAGAGCCACAGAGAGAGTCCCAAAGACCCGGGGAGACACAGACACGTAGAAGTGAGGGAGACAGACAGCGGCGGGGACACCGGGGAGGCGCAGGGTGAAGGGGGAGATTGGAGAGCGATTCCCAGGCCCAGGGGCAGGGAGGGGAGGCGAAGGGGGCACGGGGGAGGCAGGAGACAGGCAAGCCCAGAGAAACCCCACAGAAACAAAAGGACAGCCGCCATACAGCCCTCGCGGGTTTGGCTCAGTGGACAGAGAGTCTCCGGGTTCGATCCTGGTCAAGGGCACATGCCCGGGTTGCGGGCTCCATCCCCAGTGGGGGGCGTGCAGGAGGCAGCCGATCCATGATTCTCTCTCATCATTGATGTTTCTATCTCTCTCTCCCTGTCCCTTCCTCACTGAACATCAATAAAAATATATTTAAAACAACAACAAAACAAAAAAGACAGCGATACAGACACGGAAGGGACAGCGATGCAGAGGAGAGAGACGGGGGAGGGCGCGGAGGCGGCCGCAGGCGGAGGGTCCCCAGGGCCCTCGGTGACCGGCACGGAGCGGGGTGCGCGGGCCGCGCCTGCCCCCTCCCGGCGGCGCGGCACTCACTCTCCAGGTACTTGTCCACCAGCAGGTCCGGGTCGCTCTCCCCGGTCAGATGGAACAGTTTGTTCAGGGTGTCCTCGTACCGCAACACCAGCTTCTCCTGCGACGTCTTCCGCAGGCCCTCGGCCACCTCCCGGGCTGGGGGCACAGGGGCAGTGAGGTGGGCGTCCCCGGCGGCCACCAGCCCCCCGAGGGCCCCTGGAAGATGAGCCCAGGCCCCTGCCCCCCGGCGCCCCCTGCAGGCGGGCCCCGGCCGTGCGCCGTGAGGCCTGGAGACGGGCGCTCGCCCCTCTCCGCGGCCCGGCCGGTGGGGGGCCGACGGGGCGGCCGGCCTCACCGCGTTTCTCGCGCTTCTCCAGGACGACGGGGTCCGGCTGCCGGTCGTGGTTCTTGAGCTGCAGGAAGCGGTGCAGCTGGTCCAGGTGCGCGATCTGCCGCTGCAAGGTCTGCACCTCCGTCTCGTTCTGGGCCCCCTCCTTGTCGGCCCGCTCCCGCAGCATGCTCATCTTGGTCTTCGCCTCCTCCCTGGCAGGCCGGTCGGGTCAGGGAGATTGGAGGCTGGATTAGAATCAACTTGGGGGTCCCAGGGGTGGGCGTGGTCAACCTGGGGTCCCAGGGGTGGGCGGGGTCGACCTGGGGTCCCAGGGGTGGGCGGGGTCAACCTGGGGTCCCAGGGATGGGTGGGTGGATGCAGTGTGGGGTTGGGGGGTGGATGGGGCAGGGTCAACCTGGGTTTTCCAGAGAGGGGCGGGGTCAACCAGGGGTCCCAGGGATGGGTGGGGGCAGTCTGGGGTTGGGGGGTGGATGGGCGGGGTCAACCTGGGGCCCCAGGGATGGGGTAGACTCAGTTTGCTGTTACCCTGAGGTCACAAAAACAGAAAACTTTCTAGGTTCTCGAGGTGGGTCAGGGGTCAGGGCCTGGGGGGGCTGACGGCCTTGCCCACAAGCTGATCATGGAAACAGTGAAGTGAATGGAACCGGCCTTGCTCAGGGAGCCTCTTACGTTGGCTCTGAGGCTGTTGGGGAGTGGGGCGGGCGCATCTGCCTCAGTCCGCAGAGCGGCTATTAAGTCGCTAAACCTGTAGCTAAACGCAGCCTTAGACAGCCCGGAGCCACAGCCATCCTGGCGCAACAGCTGCTGCCGGACTACCCGGTATAGGGACTGGGTGTCCTCCCCTCCGCGCCGTGAGCCCAGCCAGCCCGCCGCCTCTGCGTGCCAGAAGGACGCTTTGTGGCTTCTGCCTCGAGGTCCAAACCTGCCCTTCTTTGTTCTCTCCAGAGCCACTGAGTTGCTGCCTGAACCTGCGTCTCCCTGATTGCAGTCCTTTCGCTCAAATAAAAGCTTCCTGTTCTTTATTACAGCCTGAAGCTCCTCTTTGGCTAACAGTGCGCAGGGGCACCCGGAGGCGGGCGTTATTGCGCGGTGCCTGGCACGGGGGGGGGGGGGGGGGGGGGCGCGGAGGAGGGAGGGGGCAGGCTGGCCTGGGTGGCACACTTAGACACTCAGGCCACGAAGGGGACAGGCAGGTGATGAGGTCAGGGTGCTGGAGTGGGTGGGGGGGAGGGGCGTGTGGCTGGAAATGTAAGGGGCTGGGGCCACCCAGGACCTCACGTTGGACAGGTAGGTGATGTCACCAGCACTTGTGCACACGCCCTGTTAGGACTCTGGGGACCCTAGAAGCCTCACTCCCTGAGCCTCCCCTGGCTGCACATCTGAAAATGCAGCTTCTAAGCTGCTTTTTAAAAACGTATTTACTTATTTATTTAGCCCTGCCTGGTTTGGCTCAGTGGATAGAGCGACAGCCTGCAGACTGAAGGGTCCCAGGTTCGATTCTGGTCAAAGGCACATGCCCCAGTTGAGGGCTCCATCCCCAGTGGGGGGCATGCAGGAGGCAGGCGATCAATGATGCTCTCTCATCATTGATGTTTCCATCTCTCTCTCTCCCTCTCTCTCTCTCTCTCTCTCTCTCTCTCTCCTTCTCCCTTCCCCTCTGAAATCAATACAAATATATTTAAAAAATAAAATAAAAATTTATTTATTTATCTGAGAGAGAGAAACACTGATTTGTCGTTCCACTTGTTTATGCATTCATTGGTTGCTTCTTGTATGTGCCCTGACTGGAGGTCAAACCCACAACCTTGGTGTACCGAGACGATGCTCTAACCCAGAGGTTGGCAAACCGCGGCTCGCGAGCCACACGCGGCTCTTTGGCCCCCTGAGTGTGGCTCTTCCACAAAATACCACGTGCGGGCGCGCACGTACAGTGCGATTGAAACTTCGTGGCCCATGCGCAGAAGTCGGTTTTCGGCCTGGGCGAGTCTGTTTTGAAGAAGTGGCGTTAGAACACTCAAGGGGCCAAAGAGCCGCATGTGGCTCGCGAGCCGCGGTTTGCCGACCACTGCTCTAACCAACTGAGCTACCCGGCCAGGACGTAGCTGCTAGACTTTAAAATGTAGCACAGCCGTCTGTCGTAGTCACAGGTCACAGGGTCAAAGTCAGAGGGGTAGGTGGGGAGACCAGCAGGCCAGTCCGCTCGGGTCCCTGCCCACGGGCCGTTCAGTTCCCACCTCCACGCCGTTGCCGACTTCGGTTGCCTTTACCCAGAGCACCAGCTTCGTGCCCTGTTCAGAGTCCCGGAAGGCTTACTCGGGTCACCCCTCCTCGGGAAGGCTGCCGGGCACCCCCAGCCCCAGCCCGGTGACCCCCTCTTGCCTCTGGTGGCAGCGCCTCGGGGATCAGGACTCTCAGCTCTTTCTGTGCCTTGGGCTCCATGCCAGCGGAGGGGCAGGGGAGAGGGAACCCCACCACCTGAGATCCAGGCCCTGCAGGGGGAGCTCTACACCATCCCGTGAGGCAGACTCCATCGTGACTGCCGGGCCACAGGGGAGGCTCAGAGAGGGGAAGTGACAGGCCAGGCCACCCGGTCAGGAAGCACCGCACACAGCGCCGGTCTGACAGGAGGTGTCGGTGATGACACCCGCCCGCCTGCTAGCTGAAACCTCCGGCCCCTGACCCAGCGGGGCTGCCTGGGGCCATCAGTGGGGAGGGCGGTGGGGCCTGGGTCCTGGCCGAGCACAGACCGGCCAGCAGGTATGGCCTGTGGGCCCACGCGGAAGACGAGCCGGCCAATCGCACTCTCTCCCTCGGGCAGTTCAGTGGGAAATGCTAAGAATGGGACCAGAAGCTGAAAGGAGAAGCACGCAGAGGGAGAAGCCACAGGTCCTGTTCCACACCTTTGCCAATGACACATCCCATAAGGGGTGAACTTCCACACCAGATAAAGAGCTGATACAACTGAACAAGAGGAAGGCAGACCACCCCAGTTAAAAAACGGGCAAAAGACCGAACTAGGCATTTCCCCAAAGAGGACGGGAAATGGCCGAGAGGCGCGTGAAAGGGTGCTCAAGGTCACCGATCGCCACAGAGATGCAACTGAAAATGACAAGGAGATGCCACCTCACCCCTGTCAGAATGGCGACCATCAGCACATCAACAAACGGCAAGTGCTGGCGAGGGTGCGGAGAAAAGGAACCCTCGTGCACGGCTGGTGGGAATGCAGGCTGGTGCAGCCACTGTGGAGAACAGTATGGAGTTTCCTCAAAAACTTAAAAATGGAACTTCCATTTGACCCAGTGATCCCGCTTCTAGGAATATATCCTAAGAATCCCGAACACCCATCAGAAAGAATGTATGCACCCCTATGTTCACAATAGCGCTATTTACAATCGCTAAGATCTGGAAACAGCCCAAGTGCCCATCAGTCGAGGAGTGGATAAAAAAGCTGTGGTACGTTTACACGACGGAATACTATGCAGCTGTAAAAAAGAAGGATCTCTCACCCTTTGAGACAGCTTGGAGGGACCTGGAGAGCATTATACTTAGTAAAATAAGCCAGTCAGAGAAAGACAAGTACCCCATGATCTCACTCATATGTGGGATCTAATGAACAAAATAAACTAGCAAAACAGATCCAGAGACATGGAAGCATGCAACAGACGGACGAATCTCAGAGGGAAGGGGTGGGGGGCGGGAAGAGATTAACCAAAGAGCTCGGTGGTTGAGTGTCCACCTATGCACCAGGAGGTCACGGTTCGATTCCCAATCAGGGCACATGCCCAGGTTGCAGGCTTGATCCCCAGTATGGGGCGTGCAGGAGGCACCCGATCAATGATTCTCTCTCATCAGTGATGTTTCTATCTCTCTCCCTCCCCCTTCCTCTCTGAAATCAATAAAGATACATTTAAAATAAATAAATAAAACGGGCAAGTTTGGTTGTGCCTCCTGACACATCCCAGAAACCACAAGACAGACTGGGCTCCAGCGGATGGCAGGAGGAATCATGAGCCAGGAGCAGGCGGCAGTCACGAGGTAGAAACGGGACCCTGAGGAGACGCAGGAAACCATCTGGACGCAGACCCCAGGGCGGGGCTCAGTGACCTGGAGGGGGCCCGAGGCCGCCCCCCCCCCAGAGGCTGAGTGCCTGTCAACTCCCGTTGGCCGCTGCTTGGCCGTCCCAGGCCCCGTGCCCTGTGAGCTACGTGCAGTCTCACGCCTTCCTCTCCAGGTCCCTACGAGCGAGCCAGGGATGGACTGGGGCAAAGAGGTGAACTCACGCCCCAGAGGCGGGACCACGCCCGAGGCTGCTGGCAGAGCCGCCAGAGAAGGGGCCGCCTTAAGAAAAACAATGTCGGTTCTGATGGTCCATCTCTTGGGTTCAGAACCCCCCCCCCCCGCCCCCCGTTTCCCCCTCCACTGCCTGATGAAAGCGGTGGACTGAGCGCCGCCCGGCCCGGGCGGCCCTACCTGATGGAGTAGGCGGAGATGGAGGAGAGCGTGAGCGCGCTGAGCGTGTGCCGCAGGAACTGCATCTCCTGCGGGAACAAAGCCGAGGGACTGTCCCAGGCCCGGCCCGCGCTTCCCGGGAGAAGCGGAGCCCCGCGCCTGGGAATGCGGAGCTTCCTGACGAGCGGGGAGTGGGCGGGAAGCCCCGCGGATGAGCGGCTGCCACGCCGAGGGCTGATCCCCGAGCCCGGAGGCCTGAGCGCACCGACCTCCGCTGCTCCGGCTCAGACATCGGTGTGTGTGACTTCCATCGTGTGACCACACTCGTCCGCTTTCTGCTTCCACAGAAATGTCTTTGCAGTTTATGAGTAAAAAGGGCTCTTTCCGGAGAAAGAAGGGGAGGCAATGATATAATTTCACTCATGTACAATGTGTCTATGTATTCATGCATATACAATATACATAGACACACATACACTAGTGCATACACACACATGTGTGTACACAGTATGTCATGTGTGTATTAATAAGACACAGAGAGCCCTGGCCGGTGTGGCTCAGTTGGTTGGGTATCGTCCCATGCACCTAAAGGTGGCAGGTTGGATTCCCGGTCAGGGCACGTGCCCGATGCCCGGTGGGGGGCGTGCAGGAGGCAGCCAATCAATGTTGCGCTCTCACATCTATATTTCTCTCTCTCCCTTCCTCTCTAAAAATCAATAAATTATTCTTTTAATAATAATAATAATAATGCACAAACATTCACACATACATACATAACCATATACATACTGCATACATATATACATATACATGCACACACATTTACTTTTGCAAAAAGAAACCCAGGACGGATAGCCGGAAACCACAGGGTCTGGGCGGGGACGACGTGGAAGACAGGGGAGGAGATGGTTTGGGCCTGGGATGCCTGTTGGAGTAATTTTGATTTGGGAACCCTGTTACTGCTTTACATATTCATAGAGAAAACTAAAACAACAATGATAGGGGTGAGATACAACCTAAAACTGGACACAACCGAAGCAAATGAGCCTAACTGTATTTCAAACAAAGAGCATCTATATATATAAAAGCCTAAGTGACCGATCAACCGAACGACCGGTTGTTATGACATGCACTGACCACCAGGGGGCAGATGCTCAACGCACAGGATCAGGCTCCCTCCTGTCTGGATCGGGCTTGTGGGGATCGGGCTGAAACTGGCTATCCAACATTCCCTGAGGGGTCCCAGATTTCAAGAGGGCGCAGGCCAGGCAGAGGGACCCCACCAGTGCATGAATCCATGCACCGGGCCTCTAGTAACCACATAAAAGACAAAAAAGCCCCGGCCCGTGGCTCAGTTGGTTAGAGCATCATCCTGTACATCAAAAAGGTTTCGGGTTCAATCCCTGGTTGGGGTTCGTATGGGAGACAACTGATTGATGCTTCTCTCTCTCTCTCCCTTCCTATATCAAAATCAATAAAAACATATCCCTGGGTGAGGATAAAGGGGTGGGGGAGGGGGAGGAAATGGCCTTGTTTTTAGGAAATACACACTGAACTTAGAGACACAGTGTCTGCCTGCTGTGTGCCCTCAAATAGTTCAGCCAATATAAAAATAAGCTATTTTCAGTAGAGATAATAATTACACAGAGAAATGCGGCAAATGATGGGTCTTGGTGAGGAGATGTAGTTCTTTGTCCTATTCTTGCAGGGAAGGGAGGGAGGAGGGAGGGAGGGAGGGTTCTTCAAAGGACTTCAAAGGTTATTGAGAAACCCGGGGGATGTAAATGGTTTGGCTCGCTCAGCGGTTGCCCTGGGTGATAATAGTCAAAATGACATCTCTGCTTTCTCGTTTAGAGGAGCGCTTTCCGGGTCTCCGTTCCCTCTGAATGAAAGGAAGCCTGTGGCTTCGTCCATTTCGTACCCGAGGCCCGCGTGCTGGAAAAAGCAGGTGACCCTCCGCCTCTCCTCCTCCCCAGCGGGCCGGGGGTCCCGGGTCGGGGGCCACTGACCTTCTGCAGCTTGCGGTCTATGTTCAGATAGTGGTTCCTCTGGACCAGCAGCAGGTCCAGCTCCTCCCGCAGGGCCGCGTTCCGAACCAGCTGGATGTCAAAGCGACAGGTGACCTGGGGGTGGGGGCAGGTGTGGGTCAGGATGCCGGAGTCTGTCTGAGGCCTGGCCTGCCACCCTCCTCCACACTCAGATAGGGAGCCCGCTTCCCATGCGGGGGTCCTGAGAGCATCGGCCAGCCCCACGTTAAGAGTCCAAGCATCAGTCTCCCTTCCCTGGGGGACCCTCCATCCCTCCGGGATCCTGTCTCCTGACCCCGTCAGGGAGCCCAGCATCCAGGCCTTCCCGCATCCGGGAATCTGCGTGGCCTCCTTGGCCCCCGCCCCCCATTCCCAGAACTTGACCCCATGCTCATTCTTCCCCCAACCCCAGAGGTCAGGCCTGGAAAGAGCCACGAGGCTGACCCTCACCCTGTCCAGCTGGTTTTCCACGATCTTGATCCTCTTCCGGGTCTTGGCCTTCTGGTCCAGGACGACCCCGGGGGCCCTGGGATCCTTGCCGCAGGCAGAGAGCCGGGCCTCCCACTCCTGGATCTGGAGGGGAGAGGGCGGTACCTGTGTGCGGGCTGGGTGTGGGAGAGACCGAGACCACGGAAGGAGATGCGAGGGAGGCTGAGTGGCGGAGTATAGCTGGTGTCTGCCATCCGGGTGGCCCCAGCCCTCTGCTCTGCCCTTCTGCGGACAGCCCCCCACCTTCCCCGTGCATCTGGCTTCCAACCACAGCAAGCCGCCCTGCCAGCCCAGGACCCAGCTTGGCACAGCCGCAGTGACTGGCCACAAGGGGGACATGTAGCCCGGGCGGAGCCAGCCCGCACCCTCTCCTGGGATTTGGGGGAAACGCAGGAGCTGGGGGATGGCCTCCAGGACTGGCGCTGCCACAGTCCGCACCGCACCGAGCATCCTGGGACAATGAGGCCAGCAGACGGAGTGGAGGCGAGAGGCCGAGATGGCGAGAACCAGCCCTCCTGGCGGCAGAGTCCCCGGGTCTGCTGTGTGAACCCGGCTGCCAAGCCGTCCTCCCTTCCCTATTCACCTTCACTGACGTGGGGTGAGCTGTCTCCCCAACTAGACTGGAAGCTCCAAGGGGGCCGGTTTTTGTCTCTTTTCTGCCTGGCACGGAATAGGTCTGAACAAAACGTGCAGACTGCGTGAACTCAAGCGTTGCTTAAGGCTGTGCGCTAGTCTAGGTTGCCCGTGTTCCGCAGAATTTATGTGTCGAAGGGCTAATCTCCAAGACCTCGGAATGTGACCTCAGCAGGAGCCAGGATCGCTCAGAGGTACGCAAGCTAAAATGAGGTCCTGAGGGTGGGCCTCATCCAATAGCACTGGTGTCTTCATAGAAAGGAGACATTTGGCCCTGGCTGGTTTGGCTCAGTGGATAGAGCACCGGCCTGCGGACTGATGGGGTCCCGGGTTTGGTTCCGGTCAAGGGCACATGCCCGGGTTGCGGGCTGGATCCCCAGTGGGGGCGTGTGGGAGGCAGCCGATCGATGATTCTCTCTCATCATTGATGTTTCTGTCTCTCTCTCCCTCTCTGAAATCAATAAAAATGTCTATAAAAAAAGGGGGGACATTTGCACACACAGGCATGCACAGGGAGAACGACAGGTGAGCACACAGGCAAAGATCGGGGTGATGCTTCCACACGCCACGAACGCCAAAGGCTGCCAGCAAACCGCAGAGCCGGGGAGAGGCATGAACCGGGTCCTCCCTCCCAGCCTCAGCAGAAACCAGGGCTGCCGACACCTTGATCTTGGACTTCCGGCCTCCAGAACTGAGAGACCATCCATTCCTGTCATCCCGCCCGTCAGCGCCGCAGCCAGCACCAAGGGGGCGCCACGGGGCGGGCTCAGTTGTCGAGGAAACACATGGTCACGGGTCAGACACCACGGGAACTACCAGTTCAGGGCCGCTCGCCGGCTCAGCAGGAGCTGGTGCTGTGGTTATCTCGATGATGTCACATCTTTGTGAAACTGTCTCTTTAATTTTTAAAAAATTCTTTATTGTTGGAAGTATTACCTGTGTTCCCTTTTCCCTCCATTGTCCTCTCCCAGCCGGCCTTCACCCCCTCTATTGTCTGTGTCCATTGGTGATGCTTATATGCATACACGTTCTTTGGTTGATCTCTTACCCGCTGACACCCCACCCTGTCCCCCCTCCCCTGCCTTCCCTCTGAGGTTTGATGGTCTGTTTGATGGTTCTGTGTCTCGGGATCTGTTTTTGTTCATCAGTTTATGTTGTTCATTATATTCCACACGTGAGGGCGATCCTGTGGTACTTATCTTTCTGTAACTGGCTTATTTCACTTAGCATAATGCTCTCCGGGTCCCCCCATGCTGTTGCAAATGGTAAGAGTTCCTTCTTTTTTACAGCAGCGTAGTATTCCATTGTGTATATGTACCACAGTTTTTTAATCCACTCATCTGCTGATGGGCACTTAGGCTGTTTCCAAATCTTAGCTATGGTGAATTGTGCTGCTATGAACATAGGGGTGCATATGTTCTTTCTGATTGGTGCTTCTGGTTTCTTGGGATATATTCCTAGAAGCGGGATTACTGGGTCAAATGGGAGTTCCATTTTTAGTTTTTGAGGAAACTCCATACTGTTCTCCACAGTGGCTGCACCAGTCTGCATTCCCACCAGCAGTGCACGAGGGTTCCTTTTTCTCAGCATCCTCGCCAGCACTTGTCATTTGTTGATTTGTTGATGATGGCCGTTCTGACAGGTGTGAGGTGGTACCTCATTGTTGTTTTGATTTGCATCTCTGGAATGATGGGTGATTTTGAGCATGTTGTCATATGCCTCTTGGCCTTCTGTATGTGTGAGACAGTTGTTGGTAGTTGCTGTGATAAAAATCAAATACCCCAAAATGTTACCATTGGGAGAAAGTGGGCAAATTACACAGAGACTCTCTCTGTGTTATTTCTCCCAACTGCACATGGAGCTACGATGACCCCAGTAAGATTTTAAATTTTTTAGAACGCAAGTACCGCACAGACGTCGACAGAACGAGGTTAGCCTTGTCCAATCCGACTTCAGCGCCCAATGGGCATCAACATCCCTCGGGCAGGTAGCTGTGGCTTTGGAGGATGAAACACATATTATTTTCTAATGGTCTCTAGGTTGTGAGGACACGACCACTTACTGGGTTGGCTGGTCCAAACTACTTAAATGGGATGAGCCCCTGGGGACAGCACTTGGGGGCTGATGGTTACATATTCAGGAATGTCATGAGTTAAATTGCTGGTAGCTTGCCATTGAGCGTCCTTTTCTATATCTGCATAACAAATTAACACAAACTTATGATCTCCAAGTTTCCATGGGTCAGAGGCCCGACACAGCGCAGCTCTATCCTCTACTCGGGCTCTTACAGAGCTGCCATCCAGTGTCCGCCGGGGCTGTGGTCTCAGCTGGGACTCGCCCGGTGGTTGGTGGCGGAATTCAGTTCCACGCGGCTGTAGATCGCGGTCCTCAGCTTCTCGGAGTCCCGGGAAGGTCCCTGCCCTGTGGTCCTCTCCACGG
Source organism: Cnephaeus nilssonii (assembly GCF_951640355.1). Taxonomy (NCBI): domain Eukaryota; kingdom Metazoa; phylum Chordata; class Mammalia; order Chiroptera; family Vespertilionidae; genus Cnephaeus; species Cnephaeus nilssonii. The sequence continues at coordinate 43,898,455 of NC_137091.1, forward strand.
CCAGCAGGGAAGTGTCTCTCTTCAGTCTACGAAGGTGAGTGATATAAAACATGACCTAATCAAGGGTGACACCCCATCACTGTGCTAGAAGCCAGTTTCAGGGCCTGCCCAAACTGAAGGGGAAGGGATTACACAGGCGTGTGACTCACAGCAATCAGGGGGTCACCTTAGGGTATGTTCAGCACAGCCGAGATGGGTCTGGCGATTTCCCCCCAAAATTGCTGGTTTCCCAGCGCACCTCTGACTGTTAGAGGTTTCTCTGGGATGCTAAAAAAAATCAAGGTTCCAGGAACAAAGAAAATCTAGGGGCCACTCTTTCAAGAAATTCTTCCCAAGATTAGAAAACACGTTCTTCCAACTTTTAAAAGTATTCAAATTTTGCTTTTCATATTTGGGTCCCTAATCACACTAGAATTTATGTGTGTTTTTTAAATATATTTTATTGATTTTTTTACAGAGAGGAAGGGAGAGGGATAGAGAGTTAGAAACATCGATGAGAGAGAAACATCGATCAGCCGCCTCCTGCACACCCCCTACTGGGGATGTGCCCACAACCAAGGTATATGCCCTTGACTGGAATCGAACCTGGGACCCTTCGGTCCACAGGCTGACACTCTATCCACTGAGCCAAACCGGTTGGGGCAAGAATTTATGTGTTTATGTGGTGTGAGGTAGGGATTTTTTTTTTTTATCAGCTTTGCTGAGTATAAAAGACATACAATAAAACTGCCTACAGAGTGAAATATCCATCACCCGCAAAAGGTTCCCTGTGCCCCTTTGTCCTTCCTCTTCCCCCACTTCCTTCTTTAGCCCCTCCCCCAACCCCTCCCCCATGCATTTTCTGCCTCTACAGATTACTCGGCATTTTTTCTAGAGTTTTACTAGTATAGATTTGGTGAACTGTCTTTTCAAGTCTTTTGTCCATTTTTCCTACTGGTTTGCTTGTTTTCACATTGAGTTTGAGAGTTCCTAATATATTCTGGATACAAGTTTTTGGTTTGTTTGTTTGTTTGTCTGTTTGTTTTTTGTTAATCCTATTTTCCCTATTAATTTTACAGAGAGTGGAGGGGGAGAAACAGAGAGAGACAGATATCGATGTGAGAGAGACACATCAATTGGCTGCATCCGGGGCCAGGGATCGAGCCTGCAACCAAGGTACATGCCTTTGACTGGAATCGAACCTGTGACCCTTCAGTCCGCAGGCCGATGCTCTATCCACTGAGCCAAATCACATTTATGATTAAAAAACCCAAAAACTTGAGGGCAAGTTTTTGGGTTTTTTAATCATAAATGTGCTTTGAAAATATTTTCTTCCAGTGTGGACAAAATACCTTTAGAGAAAAGAAGAACTTTTAAAATTCTATGGAGTCTAACGTGTCCATTTGTCCCTTTATGGCTCATGCTTTTGGTATTCTATCCAAGAAACCTTTGCCTAACCCAAGCTCACAAAGATTTTCTCTTATGTTTCTTTTAGAAATCTTATAGTTTTAGGTTTCACCTTTAGGGCTATGATGGTTAATATCATCTTTCCTTTTAAAAATGTTTTTGTACAGAGAAAAGTGCACAGATCCTGTATGTACTATATATACTTATATATAAATCCTCACCCAAGGAGTGAGGATATTTTTTCATTGATTCTTAGTGAGAGTAGAAGGGAAAAGAGAGAGAGAAACATGATATGAGAAAGACACATCAATTGGTTGCCTCCCACACACTCCCCTACCTGCCCAGGGGTGGGGATCCAACCTGCAACCAGGTACCCAAGACTCTATAGTGTGCTGTCTGATGATCTAACCACTGAGCAACACCAGCCAGGGCTCGCTCTCTCTCTCTCTCTCTCTCTCTCTCTCTCTCTCTATATATATATATATATATATATATATATATATATATACATACACACACACACTAGTAGCCCTGCGCATGAATTCCTGCACCAGTAGCTGGCCAGTAGCTCGCTGCCGCCCTCCAGTAGCTCTCTGCCCACTGCCCCACCCTCCTGTAACTCCCTCCACCCCCTGCTCCTCCCTCATAGCTTGCTGCCCTGCCCACTCCTGTAGCTCTGTACCACCTGCTTGTAGCTCGCTGCCCCACCCTCCTGCTAATCCGTGATCCTGTCGTTACTCGGTCGGTCATTATGCTTCACAGCATAGTGACCATTTGCATATTACATCTTTATTATATAGGAGATATATATATATATATATATATATATATATATATATTTTTTTTTTATTATTATTTTTTTTAAGTGAACATCCTTGAGCCACCACCCAGGTCAAGAATTCGAGGACAACACTGTAGCCGTCCGCTTCGCATCACTACCACCTTCCTCTCCACAGCGGTGCCACTCGCCTGTGTCGGTTCCTGTTGCTGCTGTAAGGAAGCACCCCCGATCCCCTGCCTGGGGGTCAGAGGTCTGAGATCAGTTTCACTGGGTTAAAAAATAGGGTGTCAGCTGGGCCGTGTTCCCTCTGGAGGCTCCGAGGGAGGACTTGTTTCTGGCCTTTTCCAGCTGCCAGAGGCTGGATTCCTGGGCTCGTGACCACTCCACCCTCGACTTCTGTGTTGTTATACCTGCTCTCCGTCATCACGCCATTTTCTCTGATTCTGAACTTCCTGCTCGTCTCTTTTAAGGGCACATGTGATTACATTGGGCCCACCCAGAGAATCCAGGATGATCTCCCCATTTCAAAATCCTTAATCATATCTGCAGTCTTTTGCCATGCACAGGTTCCGGAGATTAGGACGTTGGCATCTTTTGGGGGTGGAGGTCATTATTTTGTTTCCTTAAGTGAAATTGATTTTTAAACTTTTTTTTATTGTTTTATCAAAAGTTTGATTTGGCCCTGGCTGGCTTGGCTCAGTGGATAGAGCGTTGGCCTGCGGACTGAAGGGTTGCGGGTTTGATTCCAGTCAAGGGCACATGCCTGGGTTGCGGGCTTGATCCCCAGTGGGGGCGTGCAGGAGGCAGCTGATCAATGATGCTCTCTCATTATTGATGTTTCTATCTCTTTCTCCCTCTCCCTTCCTCTCTGAAATCAATAAAAATATATTTTTTTAAAAAGTTTGAGCCCAGCTAGGTGTAGCTCAGCGGTTGAGCATCTACCCAGGAACCAAGAGGTCACCGGTTTGATACCTGGTCAGGGCACATGCCCAGGTTGTGGGCTCGATCCCCAGTGGGGGGCAGGCATGCAGGAGTCAGCCAATCAATATTCTCTCTCATAACTGATGTTTCTATCTCTTTCTCCCTCTCCCTTCCTCTCTGAAATCAATAAAAATATATTTTTAAAAATTGAATGAAATAATGCTACCTACATAGTTTGCTTGCTTCCTTCAAATGTGAAATGCATCCTTGTTGCTGTGTATAATTGTGAGTCGTTCATTTTTTGCTGTTGTATACTATTTCATGAATGTATTTATTCCCTCAATATTGATGGGCATTCGGTTGTTTCCAGTTTGAAGCTGGTTGCATGAATAATGCTTCTGTCAACATCCTTTTACATGGATCCTGAAGTGTATCTAGACTCAGAAGTGTAGTTGCTGGGTGGGAGAAAAAAACTACAGATAACCCTGTTTTCTATTGGAAGATGACTTTGGTTTACTTTCTTCCAGCACTGTTTCCATGGAAACCTACTGGGTTAAGGTGCATAGGGAGTGCCGGCTGTGTTCCCAGGCAACGATGTTCATTATTAAAATGACCCCTGGAAGGACTGTGAGTGGGTTCATGGGTCCCCTGGGCCCATGTGACTGAGACGGAATAGAAACCTGATTTCTCTGTGGGGCATTTCTTACGACTGAGGATGCTCCTGGCGGGGCTTGGAAGCTACCCTCAAGAGGTGGCCCCTCGCCAGAGCCCCTTTGGCTCAGTGGATACAGCATTGGCCCGCGGACTGAAGAGTTGCGGGTTCAATTGCGGTCAAGGGCACATACCTCAGTTGCAGGCTCGATCCTAGCTCTGGTTGGGGGGCATGTGCGGGAGGTAGCCAACCCAGGTGTCTCTCTCACATCGATGTTTCTCTCCCTCTATCTCTCCCCTCCCTTCTACTCTCTCTAAAAATCCATGGAAAATATCCTTGGGTGAGTATCAAAAAGGGAGAGAGAGAAATGGTTCCTCTTGTGCATGAAGCTTCCCTAAGCCAGGGTAGGCAACACCTGCCCCCTCGTGTGGTATCAGCCACCTGGAGGTGCTGAGCAGCAGCCCTGGACCCTCAACAAAGATGTGTTTGATGCTGTCCTGCTAAGATGCCGTTGTTTCTTGTCCTCCATCCTTCTACAAAGTTAAGTGAACCTGGTGCCAAATTATAGCCTCCTGGATCCCAAGACTGCTTTCTGGGGACTGTGTCCAGTGGATGCAACCCTGGATCGCAGGGCATGTCTATCTTCAAATGTAATCCTCTATAATAAAAGGGTAATATGCAAATTGACCCTAGCGGCAGAACAACCAGATCGACCACTGGACCAGTCACTAGGAGGCGCACTGACCACCTCTCGGTCCCTTTCCCCCGGCCGGCAGGCTCCGATCGCCCAATGGTGAGTGGGGAACCGAGGGTGGGTGGCGGGGGGATGGGGGTGGGACCAGGCCAAGGCCCCCGTCCCGCCAGTCACCCCACACACAGAGGGCAACCTGCGGTGGGGGCAGGGCTGGTGAGCGGGTAGAACGGTTGACCTCTTGGTTCCTCCCCCTGGCCGGCCGGTAGGCTTGATCACCTGATGGTGAACGGGGAACTGGGGGTGGGTGGAAGTGGGGGGTGGGGCTGGCTGCAGGCAGCCGGGGAAGATGGCCCTGATCGCAGGCCAGGCCTATGGACTATCCGCACACGAATTTCGTGCGCCGGGCCTCTAGTAGATAATAGGAGGGAAACTTTCCAAAACACACATGACAGCCCTAACTGGTTTGGCTCAGTGGATAGAGCGTCAGCCTGTGGACTCAAGGGTCCCAGGTTCGATTCCGGTCAAGGGCATGTACCTTGGTTGTGGGCACATCCCCAGTAGGAGGTGTGCAGGAGGCAGCTGATCGATGTTTCTAACTCTCCATCCCTCTCCCTTCCTCTCTGTAAAAAAATCAATAAAATATATTTAAAACACACACACACACACACACACACACACACACACACACACACACACGACAATGTATACTCTCACCAACAGCTTGTAAGAGTTCCCATTGCTCTCCACTGCTCCCCAACACGTGGTATTTTCAGACACTAGTTTTTGAAAACCCAATGACTGTTTGATGGTCTCTCATGATTTCCCTTTTCCTTTCTCGGATGACTAATGAGTGATGAGTAATTCCTACATTTATTGGGCATTGGAATTTCTTTCTTTTTTAAAAAAAAAATATATTTTATTGATTTTTTTTACAGAGAGGAAGGGAGCGGGACAGAGAGTTAGAAACATCGATGAGAGAGAAACATTGATCAGCTGCCTCCTGCACACCCCCACTGGGGATGTGCCTGCAACCAAGGTACATGCCCTTGACCAGAATCGAACCTGGGACCCTTCAGTCCTCAGGCTGACGCTCTATCCACTGAGCCAAACCGGTTAGGGCTGGGCATTGGAATTTCTTACTGTGTGATGTGTCAGCTCAAATTCTTTGGCTTTCCTTAAAATAAAAAAAAAATGTGCTTACTCTTTAATGATTTGTAACAGTCCCTTGTCGGCTGTATGTGTGGCAAATAACCTTCCATTTCCTAGACTGACTTTGCACACTCTTTTTGGTTCTTTTGGCAGATGTTGTTAACTTTAAAATTATGAGATATATCGACCTTTTCCTTTATAAGTAGAGATTTCTATAACTTGAGAAATTCCCCCTCACGTCCCCACATTTAGACCTTTGATCCATCTGGGATTAGTTTTAGGGGTTCAGAGTGTGAGGACATCCACACTGTCCTCCTTTTCCCATTTCCTGAAGTCAAATGTCAAGTGTCCACATAAGTCTCTTTTGGGGATCTCTATCCTGTGCTGCTGACCCATTTGACTTGCCCTGCATCACTTAGAAGAATTGTACAAAAAGTCTTGATAACTGGTAGAACAAATCCTTCTACATTGTTCTTCTTTTCAGGCAATATTAGTCGTACTGTTTCATTGCACTTCCATATAAAGCTTAGAAGATGCTAGTCAGTTCCATACTTAAAAAAAAAAAAAGCTTTTAGTACTTTGACTGGGATTACATTGAATGTATAAATCTGTTTGGAGATCTGACCTTTTATAACACTAACTCTCCCAATCCATTTATTAAATTCTTCTTTTGTATCAATAAAATTTATAATTTACCCCATAGAAGTTTTGTACATTTTTCTAGATTTCATATATATATATTTGATTTTTTACAGAGAGGAAGGGAGAGGGATAGAGAGAAACATCGATCAGCTGCCTCCTGCACGCCCCCTACTGGGGATGTGCCTGCAACCAAGGTACATGCCCTTGACTGGAATCGATTCTGGGACCCTTCAGTCCGCAGGCCGACGCTCTACTCATTGAGGCAAACCAGCTAGGGCTGTGTATGATTTTTTAAAATATATTTTTATGGATTTCAGAGAGGAAAGGAGAGGGAGAGAGAGATAGAAACATCAATGATGAGAGAGAATCATTGATCGGCTGCCTCCTGCACGCCCCACACTGGGGATGGAGCCCACAACCTGGGCATGTGCCCTGACCGGGAATTGAACCGTGACCTCCTGGTTCATGGGTATCGATGGTCAACCACCAAGCCACACTGGCCGGGCGATGTGTATCATTTTAAGTCATCCAGTTGATGATCATTTGTTACAGCAGCAATAGGAAACGAATGCAGACGACCAAGACACATGCATTTCAACCACCTGTTTGTGATCCCATACTGTGCAAGAAATCCCTTAGTCTAGCCCTGTGGTCGGCAAACCGCGGCTCACGAGCCACATGCGGCTCTTTGGCCCCTTGAGTGTGGCTCTTCCACAAAATACCACGTGTGGGCGCGCACGTACAGGGCGATTGAAACTTTGTGGCCCATGCGCAGAAGTCGGTTTTCGGCCTGGGCGAGTCTATTTTGAAGAAGTGGCTTTAGAACACTCGAGGGGCCAAAGAGCCGCATGTGGCTCGCGAGCCACGGTTTGCCACCCACTGGTCTAGCCTAACCACTTTTGTTGTTGTTAATCCTCACCCCGGGATATATTTTCCATTGCTTTTTAGAGAGAGTAGAAGGGAGGGAGGAGGAGGAGTGAGAGAAACATTGATGTGAGAGAGAGAGACATCAATTCATTGCCTCCCACTCTCATCCTGATACCCCAGACCTATACCCCAGGTCTGTCCCTTGACCAGGAATCAAACCCAAGACCCTTTGGTACTCAGGCCGATGTTCTCACCACTGAGCGACACCGTCCAGGGTGCAAGCGACTTTTTTCGTGAAGAGTAGAAAAAAAAAAATGACAATGAATCCCACATAGAAAAAAAGCAGGATTTGACTAAACTTCTGTCTCAGATACATATCTGTGTGTATGTTTATAGCCACGTGCATCTGGTGGGCTTCCTTGCTGGAGGCCCCTTCCACCCTCCATCACTGTGCACTGTCGCTGCCCTCAGCTCAGCTCCCAATCAGCTCAGCTCCCAATCCACGGAGGGCGGGGCCAGGCAAGGGACTCCACAGGAATCCAATCACGGTCATAAAAACGTGGAAGAACACTGGCATCGAAAAGTCCAAGGTCAAATAGCAAGACCTTGAGACAGATGGGATTGGACACCTGTCTAGACCTCGCTCCATTACCAACACCCTCTTCTGGCAGATGAAGGAACTAGGGTCCAGAGAGGCCAACACCTGCCCGTGGGCACGCAGCTCTGCTGAGGCAGGACTGGGATGCCAATGCAGGTTTCGCCAACTCCAGAAGGCGGGCCTTTCCCCTTCGCTGCCCCAGCCCCCGAGCACCTGGGACTGTGCTCATTCCTAAACACCCATATGTCCCCCACCCCCACCCGGGGAGCCCCAGCACCGCTCTCCCAGGCGCCTGCTTTCCACGACCCAGTTTTTCGGAGGAAGCTGAGGCTCAGAGCGGTGAAGGCATTGGCCCCTGAGTAGGATCCACAGAGCCTGGTCTCAGAACCCACCTTCCTGTCCAGGGCTCGGGTCTGGTCCTGCAGCTCCTTGACCTCGGCCTGCACCTGGGCCCGGCACTTCAGCAGGTGGCTCATGTTCTCCAGCCTCTCGTTGTCCCGCAGACGCTTGACCTGGCTCTGGGCAATGCCGATCTGCACCTGCAGCTTGTTCCGTACATCTTGTAGGCGCTGGATCTCCTCGCTGTCCGGGGGGGGGGGGGGGGGGGGGGTGGAAGGGGGGAAGGGAGGGGGGGGTGGAGGGGGGGAAGGGAGGCGGCCGGGAAGGAGCAGAGCTCAGCATCAATAAAGGCCAGACACACTGGGCCTGCCTCCTCATCGGACCCAAGATTCCGGCCCCCAGCCTCTTTAACAGCCCTCCCCCCCCCCCCCCCCCCCCACACACACACACGCAGGCACTTGGCTCACAGTTGCTTATTGATGCGCTGGTGGACTTCCTTGCTGTAGGCCCGCCTTTCAACCTCCATCACTTTGTACTGTCGCTGCAGGCGGCTCAGCTCCCAATCCACTGAGGGCGGGGGGGGGGGGGGGGGGGGGGGGTGCAGGCAAGACACTCAGCGGGAATCCAGACCCTGGCCCCTTCCCCGCCAGGACCTAGGAATCCTGGATCCCTTAGGATCTCACAAGCTGCAACTCAACTGAAGACCCAGTCTCCAGCACCCCGCTAGGACTGCCTCAAGCTTTCTCACCCCTTCAAACTCCACTGTACCCCAAGCTGACCTGGAGACTTTACCCACTAAACCCACTAGAGGGCGCTCCTGGAAGGCCTGGTAGTCCTCAGGGACCCACCGCACCAGACTGGAACTTGGGGGAGCGGAGGAAGGTGACCAGAGCTGCATTCCTGCTCCCTCCCTCGCCTTCAGCCTTCACTGCGCAGCCATCCTCAGTCCCATTCTCCCGCCTCCTCCTTCTCAGCCCGTCTCCTAGGCCCAGGCCTCATCCCCTCCTGTCTGGACCATCGCCCCAGCCTCCTCCCCCACCTCCCAGACTCCCCTCACACAGCCCCAGAGGGCCTTGCCTTTCTACAACCAGAGTGGACCCTGCCTCTCCCTTGCCCCAGCGCCCTCAGGACCAAATCCTAGCCCCTCAGCCTGGTGTTCAAGGCCCCACATGACCTGACCCTACCCTCCTCTCCAAGTCTCCTCCACCAGCTCGCCACCCCCCACCACGGCCCAGTGGCTCTCCCCCTGGAGCGATTCCATCCCCCGTGGACATTGGGCAATGTCTGGAGACATTTCTGATTGCCGCGATGTGGGGGTGGGGGAGGTGCAGAGGGTGGTCCTGGCATGGAAGTGGGGAGAGGCAGCCCCCACAACAAAGGACTGTCTGAGCCCAAGTGTCAGCAGTGCAGAGGTGGAGAAACGCTGCTGTCGCCGCAGGCTGCTCTCCCTGCTGAAACGCTCCCCTTCCTTCCCCCCTTGGTAATTCTGGGGAACTCTGGGCCCCACTCACACGTCCCCTCCTGCAGGAAGTCCGCCTGGCCCACCCCCCTCTCCAGGCTTTGCCCACACCTATGCCCAGCTCCCCCTCCATTCTCACACATGCGCTGCCCCCCCCCTAGAGGGCGCTCCTGGGAGGCCTCCCTGTCCCCACAGCCCTGCAGCACAGGACCCGAAACCTGGGGAAACCCAGGAAAAGAATGAGAGGAGTAAGGAACGTATGAATTACCTAGTGCTTCCTGGAAGGCCTCGCTTCCTTCCTCGGAGCGGGTGCTCAGTGTAGCCATCTTAGCCAAAGATTGTGAGTATCCTGTAGAGGCGACACAGGACCCACCTCTTCAGGCAGAGAGCGAGCGGGAGAGGGTGGGGAGGAGGTGGGCAATGAGCTAGGGACTAGGAATGAGAAGGTGACCCCAGAACCAGCTCTGGCCTCTCTCTGACTCTCAATTCCTCCAATGGATTGGAGGGGCACACCTCTCAGGCCTCTCCCCACACTCCTCTCACCCTCCTGCCTCTTACATTCTGTCTTGCATCGCGGCTCTGACTCTGGCCTCTGGCAGGGATACAGGTCCCCTGGGCTTTATTTTTTAAATATATTTTTATTGATTTCAGAGAGGAGAGGGAGAGAGAGATAGAAACATCAATGATGAGAATCATTGATCGGCTGCCTCCTGCCTCCTGCACGCCCCACACTGGATAGCGAACCCACAACCCAGGCATGTGTCCTGACCGGGAATCGAACCGTGATCTCCTGGTTCATAGGTCGACGCTCAACTGCTGAGCCACGCCAGTCGGGCGGTCCCCTCGGCTCTCGACGCCTCTGAGGCGGGCTGTTTGGGGGAGGAATCACAGAGGAAAGGGAACCCTGTGCAGCGTGAGCCCCAGTCCCTACCTGGTGGAATGCCTAACCTGTCCATCCTTGGTGCTCCTAGCTCACTGTTGTGGTTTGGTTACTGGGGAGATGAGGGGCCAATGAGGCCTGAGGACAGCGGCCGGGGCGGGACCAGGACCAAGGAGAGGTCGTGGGAGGGGAAACTGGAAGGCTTGGCCAAGGAGGCGGGGAGAAGACGAGCTGGGATCTTCGGGGGTTTGAACAGGAGCCCGGCGAGGGGCGGTGCCGGCAGGCGTTGAGGGGCGGTGCCAGCAGGCGTTGAGGGGCGGGGCTGGGTGGGTTGAGGGACGGGGCTGGGATGGGTTGAGGGGCGGGGCTGGGATTGGTTGAGGGGCGGGACTGACAGGAGTGGAGGGCGGGGCTGGGGTGGGTTGAGGGGCGGGGCTGGGATGGGTTGAGGGGCGGGGCTGGGATTGGTTGAGGGGCGGGGCTGGCAGGAGTGGAGGGCAGGGCTGGGGTGGGTTGAGGGGCGGGGCTGGGATGGGTTGAGGGGCGGGCTGGGAGGCGTTGAGGGGCGGGGCTGGGCTGGGTTGAGGGGCGGGGCTGGCAGGCTTGGAGGGCGGGACAGGGGTGGGTTGAGGGGCGGGGCTGGGATGGGTTGAGGGGAGGGGCTGGGATTGGTTGAGGGGCGGGACTGACAGGAGTGGAGGGCGGGGCTGGGGTGGGTTGAGGGGCGGGGCTGGGATGGGTTGAGGGGCGGGACGGGAGGTGTTGAGGGGCGGGGCGGGGCTGGGATTGGTTGAGGGGCGGGGCTGGGATGGGTTGAGGAGCGGGCTGGGATGGGTTGAGAGGCGGGGCTGGGGTGGGTTGAGAGGCGGGGCTGGGGTGGGTTGAGGGGCGGGCTGGGAAGTGTTGAGGGGCGGAGCTGGAAGGCTCTGCGAGGGTTGCGGCGGTGAGGGGTGGGGGCAGGGTACCTGAGGAGGGCGGGGCGTCAGGGGCCAGCTAGGGGCGTGCCTGGAAGAACCGGCGAGGAGCCTGGAGAGAGGACGCTGGAAGGACACCCGTTCCCAAGACTTGATGGGACGGGGCTAACCGGCTGGCGCTCTGGCTGGACCTGTGGGTGGTCGGAGTGGCCAACCTGCGTGCACGGGCCTGAGAAGCGGGGTGTGTGTACCCGGGAGTGGGAGGCAGGAGCTGAAAGAGCCAGCGATGGCAGGCCTGCGAGGGAAACGTCTGGAAGGCCCTGCACCAGCCCGAGAGAAGCGTGTCTTAAGCTAAGACCACGTTATCCTGAGGATTCATAAGCAGGGAGGCGGGGCCGACGCCAGGAGTTGAAGGAAAGGAACGCTCACTACCTCAGGTCCTCGCAGAGGCTCACCACGCATGCGCGGCCAAGAGCCTCCAGAGAAGCCGCCAAAAACCCTTTGCGGCCCAGAGTCCGCCCACTGAGAGACGGAAATGGGCGTGGCCTCTCGCACGCCACGCCAGCCCCCGTTCTCCGACCACGCCCCTCGTAGGACACGCCCCCTCAGCGGACTGCTGCTACCCACGTGGGCCTCCCCAGAGCGGGCGGGCAGTGGGCGAAGCTCCCTGCGAGCTGGGTGTGCCTGAAGCCTGCGGTTTCCGGTGGGAGGAAGCGGCTCGCGGGCACTCAGCTCAGCTCGCAGCGTTGGAGGCCCAGGAAGGGGAGATCCCTCCACCGCTCTCAGATCCTCAGACTCTTCCCCTTGCACAGGGCCCTAACGTGGGGGACCCCCTGAACAACCCCAGGATACCAAGTACGGTGCTGATACCATTCAGGGAACTTGATTCAGAGCCCTACCCCCCTGTTCTCCACCTCCCCCGCTCAAATTTCCATCTCCCTAACTCCTGGTTCCTAGACTCCGCCCCAGGCCTGGTCCAGCCCCTTGGCCCCCTTTGCATGTGACCCTCTAGCCCCCAACTTTTCCCTTAGTGACCCAGACTTTCTAACTTGCTTGAGGTTCTGAGTTCAGACCCCCAGTTTCTCTCCTTCTGAAAGACAGATTTAAGACTACCTGCCTATTCCCTAACACCGGGGACCCTCATTTTGTACTCCAACGTTTTAGTCTTGGGACCCAATAATTTGCCCCTTTCCCAGATTCTCAAGACCTTGATCTAGGGTCCCCCAGTACTGAATCCACTCAGGGCCCCAATACCTGGTATAACTAACACATACAACAGTGCTTATGATGTGCCAGGCACTACTCTAAAAACTACCCTGTGGTGCATCCACTATTATCCCCATTTGACAGACAGAAAAACTGAGGCAGAGAGAGGTTATTAGTAACTCGCCCAAAATTACAGCTAGTGAGTAAAGCATCTTGGATTTGAAGCCAACCAGTGTGTTTCTAGAGTCTATGCCGTACTGGCACCCCAGCTTCCAAGTCTCCCCAAGTACCCACCCAATCACTAAACTGTCCTCAGGGAGCCCACATGACCAATCTCGCTCCCTCCCCCAGCTCTGGCCCCATCAGATACCCAGACATGCTATCATCCAGTTTCCTTCCGATGCAGGGACCCTAAATTTCCGTTTTCCAGCTCTCAGTTTCATATCAGAACCCCTGTCCCTCACTCTTTCACCATCACCCAACTCTTCTAAGAGACCCAGGTACATAGAAACCATCCCACCCACCCAAATTCAATCATCCAAGAAACAGCAATAATAGTTCACATTAAATCGCTGGTACCGCGCTTCTGTTTAAAACCTTCCGGTGACTTCTCATTGCACTTAGAATAAAAATCCAGACTCCTCCCCTCGTCTTCAAGGGCCCTCTTTGATTCCCTCCCTGCCCTCCCTCTCGTTCCCTATATTCCAGACACACTGGCCCTTCTGTCTGCTCCCCAAACAACCTGAGCTTGTTCTCAAGAGCCTCTGCGCTTGCTCTCCGCCCAGCCTTCAAATGGCTCCTGTCTTCGGGCCTCAGCTCAGATGTCACCTCCTTGGAGAGGCCTGGCCTGGTCACCCTGTTTAAAGTAGGTTCCCCTCACGCTGTCATTGTCTCCATCACTCTGTTTTGTTTCCTTCAAAGTCTTCATCACGGTCTGAAATGTCTCTTGTGTACTGATGTTTTCTCTTTATTGTCTGTCTCCCTCCGCTAGGACGGTAAGCTCCACAGTAATCCTCGGCTCATATCTGTGTGTTGTTGTTTTTTCATTAACTCCTGGTTCATAATAGATATTCAATAAATGTTTGATGGAGAAAGGAACGAACGTGTTAGGTGTGTTAATGTACTGGTATTACCTTATTCCAGTGGTCGGCAAACTGCGGCTCGAGAGCCACATGCGGCTCTTTGGCCCCTTGAGTGTGGCTCTTCCACAAAATACCACGGCCTGGGCAAGTCTATTTTGAAGAAGTGGCGCTAGAAGAAGTTTAAGTTTAAAAAATTTGGCTCTCAAGAGAAATTTCAATCGTTGTCCTGTTGATATTTGGCTCTGTTGACTAATGAGTTTGCCGACCACTGCCTTATTCGTTTAGAATACGTATGGGACTTACTATTATCGGTATTAGTAGATTGTCAGTATTATTAGAATTCCTACACCCACAGATTCTCAGAGAGTGGATGTCATTGGTCAAGGTCCCCACAGGCAGGAAATGATGGTCTTAACTTCCACTCCCTGCTCCCTTCCACATTTCCCACTTCCACATTTCCCATCCCCTGACCGCAGCCATGGCGCCAAGTCCACCAGCCCTCAGCCCACTCCGCACTGCAGGAATCTGGGCTCCTCCCTCAGCCTCCCATCCCTCTGAATATCCAGTCCTAAGGCCCATCCAGGAAAGCAGACATCCGGTCCCAGCGCCCAGGTCCCAGGTCCCAGGTCCCAGGACAAGACCCAGAGCGGAGGCCTGAGAATCTTGCTGCCCCACCCCAGGGCCCCTGCTCCTCTCCCCTCCCTCCAAGGACTTCTCATCTCAACCCTGGGAGGGAGCCCCAAACGATTCGCATGTGGGGGCAGTGGGCGGGCTCAGAGAATGAAGAACCAGAGGGCCTGGGCCCTCCCTCTGGCTGCAGACCTCAGCTGGGTGCGGTGAGGGTGGGTATAAAAGGGTCAGTATATATTGAGAGGAGCAGAGGACGAGAGAGAGTGAGGAGAGAGAGGAAAAGGTATAGGCAAGTGAGGACAGGAGAGAAAGAGGGAGCGGGAGAAAGAAAGAGAGAAAGGGTTCTAGGGTTGGAGGGGAGAAGGACGGAGAGAGCCAGAGGGGAGAGCGAGGGAGGGAGGAAGGCGGCGAGGGAGGCGGGGGCCCGAGAGGGTGGAAGGAGGGAGGCGAAGGGCGGGGCACGGAGGCCCAAGCGAGGGACAGACGCCAGCTCTGACTTTTTCCGCCGCTCGGGGTAAGTTTCCAGTCCGTTATCTGGACCGGGATTTCTTTATTTACTCGGGAGCGCTGCCGTTTGGGAAGGACACCCCCGTGGAAATACTTCTAGCTTCAGAAGTGATCGCTTAGCCCCTGGGGTGCAGATTCAGGAAGGGGTGGGGCCCAGCCAGGTTTGGGGGTGGGGGGGATGGGGTTCCCAGCAGAGCCCTCCACCTGATAATGTCCTGCAATTTTTCCCCCACGGATGTCCACTCTCCCCTGGGGACCCCGAGAGAGGGACTTTGCATGAGAACACCCCAAGTCTGGGCAACCTCCAGGCCCCCTCCCCTTTCTGGACACTGAACGGTGGTGGGAGGCTGGTTCCTCCTTCTCACGCCTCTCTCCCCAAACACGGGTCCTGTCCATTTTTCCAACAGGGTGCCCAGCAGGCACCCGTCTGGCAGCAGGGTGGGGTGGAGCCCTCGTGGGCACAGCCAGGGGCTGGGGTTTCCCTGGTTCTTGGAGGCTGGAGGGTGGGATGAGTCACCGATGATTCACCCGGAACCCCTCCTCCCCCGCCCCAGGAGAGGGGTGGGGTGAGTCCAGGATGCCTGTCTCTGGGGGCAGCCCTCAGCTTCTGAGGAGTCTGGAGGGGTTGCAACTTGAAAGTTCATAGCCTGACCCAGGACGGGGCTCTGGGGACCCGGAGGGAAGCGCATTGCTAGTTCCGATCATTCCTGGACTCCGGGGTCCATCCCTGGCCCTCTCAGCCCCTGGGGAAT
The DNA here is from genome assembly GCF_951640355.1 of Cnephaeus nilssonii. NCBI lineage: Eukaryota > Metazoa > Chordata > Mammalia > Chiroptera > Vespertilionidae > Cnephaeus > Cnephaeus nilssonii. The sequence continues at coordinate 43,913,914 of NC_137091.1, forward strand.
CCGGGATTCCGGGCTCCCAGCCTCCTCTTCCCTCACACCCCGGGGTCTGGAGCCAGCCCCTCTCTCCACGAGGATTTGGGCATCTCACCCCCCCACCCCGGGCCAACCTCCTGAAACGACCATCTCCTGACGTCCCCTCCCCAGGCTTCCGCCACAGTCATGTCGCTCCTCCTGCTGGTGGTCTCTGCCCTTCACATCCTCATCCTCATCCTGCTTTTCGTGGCCACTTTGGACAAGGTAAGCCTGCTCGCCCGCAGACGTCCGCCACACCCCTCCTCTAAGGGCACCCGCCCCCTTTCCCTCGCTTCTGCCTCTGATGCCTTCCCCCTCCCCCCTCCCCCTTCCCCTAACCCCTTCCCCTTTCCTACTACACCCATGTTTTGCCCCAGTGCAGTCCCTTCTCGGCACCACAGCCTTTCTCTAAGCCTTCCCACAGACCCCCTGACCTCTCCCACGTTCCTCTTCCTGCCCTTGTTTCTCTGCCCATCCCAGTCCTGGTGGACCCTCCCCGGGAAGGATTCCCTGAATCTCTGGCATGACTGCACGTGGAACAGTGTCAACAAAACGTGGGCCTGCACTGATGTCAGCGAGAATGGTGAGGGGTATGGGGGACTGGTCTGCAAAGGGGGAGGGTAACCCCAAGTCGCTCCCCCCCCCCCCCGGGGACCAAGTCTCAAACCCACCCAGGTTTGCGTGGGCAGGTCTGGCTCCCAATGCTGAGTGAGTGGGGCCCATGTAGGACCCACCTGTCGCTATGGTAGGGAGCAGTATGTTCATGTTCTAAAGAGGATACGCTCGCCCTGGCTGGTTTGGCTCAGTGGATGGAGTGTCAGCCTGCGGACTGAAGGGTCCCGGGTTTGATTCCAGTCAAGGGCACATGCCCAGGTTGTGGGCTTGATCCCCAGTGGGGGGCGTGCAGGAGGCAGCCAATCAATGATTCTCTCATCATTGATGTTTCTATCTCTCCCTCTCCCTTCCTCTCTGAAATCAATAAAAAAAAAAAAAAAGAGGATACGCTAAAAGCCCCCCTCCCTTACGATTCAGAAAGAGTGGGGGCCACACGCTACCAGTTTGAGAAATTGGGAGGATTGCCGAAACCAGTTTGGCTCAGTGGATAGAGCATCGGTCTGTGGACTGAGGGGTCCCAGGTTCGATTCCGGTCAAGGGCATGTACCTTGGTTGCGGGCACATCCCCAGTAGGGGGTGTGCAGGAGGCAGCTGATCGATGTCTCTCTCTCATCGATGTTTCTAACTCTCTATCCCTCTCCCTTCCTCTCTGTAAAAAATCAATAAAATATTTTTTTTTAAAAAAAAGAAAGAAATTGGGAGGATGTTCCCAAGACTCCGAAAAGACAGGATTGTTTCCAAAGTTCTAAGGACGTGGGACTGGTGCTCTGAATGGATGACCAGGACCAATGTGTCCAAGTTACAAGAGGGTGGGGCTGGAACCACGCTGTTTTTAAAGAGGCGGGGCCGAATGCTTCCCAGGCTCTCACCCAGGGCGCAGTGGCGGCAGATGCACATGCGTTCTAAAGAGGGGCGCGTTGCATCTGTGGAAATCTCAAAGTCAGAAGAAGGTAAAAGATGAAATGAGTTTCCCCTAAGAGTGAAGCAAGAACTTCTGTTCTCTTGACTGAGGCCCAGGGTTGTACTGGAGGTAGCCAATGCGACAAGGCAAGAAAAAGAAATAAACGGCAAAAAGGTGGAAGTAAACATGTTCCTGTTCCCAGTGGGCGAGTTTCTGTAGAAAATCCTAAAGACTCTGCAGAGCAGCTTCTGAAACTGATCGGGGGGTTTAGCAAAGCTATAGGAATGGAAGCTGTTACTGTGACATTCCTATGTACCCAAACCTGTATCCAGGCTCTAAGTTGGGGGGAGGGGGGAGGGGTTGTTGGAGATGATGAGCAAGCAGGTGGAGCTGGACCTGGGCCTCCGTGACTCCCACCCCGTCTCCTCCTCACTGCAGGCTGGCTGAAGGCGGTGCAGGTCCTCATGGTGCTCTCCCTCATCCTCTGCTGCCTGTCCTTCATCCTCTTCATGTTCCAGCTCTACACCATGCGGCGAGGGGGGCTCTTCTATGCCACTGGCTTCTGCCAGCTGTGCACCAGTAAGCACTGTTCCCTGGGAGCCGGAGGGAAGGGAGGGGGCCAGCCAGGATGCTGGGGACCCTGAGAATGCACAGCTGGTACAAGGAAACAATTCTCAACAGCCCTAGGACCGAGGGAGGCGCCTCCGTGGCACCCCTCTGCCCCCAGGGACTGACAGTCTTCAGGGACTCCCTGGTGGTTTGTGTCGCTGAGTCATGGGGGAGCTGGCACTTGGGGCTTCAAGGAGCCAGGGCTGAGGAAGGTGGTGGGCAAATGATTGAAATCCCAGAGATGGAGGTGGGCCCAATCGGGGATAGGTGACTAATGAATACCCCAGAACTCTGAGTCATCAGAGCGGTCTTGTAATTATAATGGCCGCCAGCTGCTGTTTCTGGTGGACCTACTGTGTATCCGACACTTCAGGGAGTTTTATGTACTTTTCCATGTTTTTTTACTTCAAGTGCAAAGGGCTAGGTTAATCATAGCCCGCAGTATGGGGGACATTCTCTTCCTATGTTCCTGCAAAGCCCCTCTCTTGTTTTATTAATGCACTCTGTGCGCTTGGCTGGTAGCCCCTCAAAAATATTCCTTGAATGGATGGATGAGTAGCTATTATCGACCCATTTTTATGGATAGGGGACCCAGAGATTGAAGTGCCCAAGGCCAGTCTGCAGTAGCCTGGTTGCTCAGAGCTGGGGGGAGCAAACCACAACTCCCAGCAGGCAGCGGTGCTGCCCACTTGCCCTCCGTGGGTTGCTGGGATATGCAGTCTTCTTGGTTCCTGTCTCCCTGCAGGCCTGACAGTGTTCACCGGGGCCCTGATCTATGCCATTCATGTGGAAGAGATCCTGGCCAAGTACCCGCATGGGGGCAGCTTCGGTTACTGCTTCATCCTGGCCTGGGTGGCCTTCCCCCTCGCCCTGGCCAGTGGCATCATCTACATCCACCTTCGGAAGCGGGAGTGAGCGCTGCGCGTCGCCTGTCCCTTACGGCCCTGCCCACTCCGGGCCCCTTCGCCTCACCCGCCTCCAGAAAATAAACCGTTTAACCACCTGCCTTTGCTCCTTCCTCCCGTCCGTCCTTCCTTCCTCCTCCAGGGACCCGGGCTGTTGATGCCTGCTCTCTCCGGACCCTGGGACAGCCCAGCCCCAGCAGTGCCACCTTCAGCTCCAGGCCCCCAGGTCCCTCTAAACTCGGACACAGGAGCCCGAGGTCCCAAGGCCACGGGCCTTCCATCTCGTCTCAGGATTCCTCTCGAGTGGAGTCTTCAGACACTGGTTTCCGGGGAAGAACAGGAGTCTGGGTCTCCAGTCCCCCCTTCCGTGTGCAAGGGGCTCTCTCACTCAACCGGGCAGGGCCTGTGTGTTGTTCTAGATGGCTGGTCTCTCTCTGGCCTTCCTCTGGGAAGACACGTTCCCATTTCCCTCTTAGAACGCAGTCTTTCCTCATTACAACCCAACGCCTCCTCTTCCCCCTCATCCCCAAAAGCTGCCTCTAGCCCGGACACCTTCGTAAAAATTAGATGGCACCCCTACAAACCACCCACTCGTCCAGATATTAGACAAGATTTATTCCTTTGGGAGAGGGAAATTGATAGACCAATAAATATCGCACAGGCCACCGGTGGAAGGGAGGGTCCGAGCGAGGTAGTTTCTGTAGAAAGGGGGGACAGGGCAGGCAAGGCACCTGAGGTTGCTGGGCCTGAACGGAATCGGTTCCTCCTGGCCCACCGCTCCTGCTGGCACAAGGCTCCCCACCCGTCACCTCAGCCTGGGCGAGCTGATCCGCAGTGGACCCGGTGGCCTGCCTTATAAGCAGTGCGAGTGATAGAAAGACCGGGTTTCTTTTAGGAATTCTGATTGTTGCCATGCAGCGACGACTGGCTGCCCCCAAACTGAGCGCGCCCCGAAGCCGTCACTGTCAGTTTGGCTCTCATTGGCTGCGGCTGCGGCTCCGCCTTGGTGAGCAGGATGGGCGTTTTGCCCAGAGCAGCTAAGAAGACAATGATCGATAGCCTCGGGAGGGCACAGCCTAACGGCCGCACCAGGTGGTCAGTAGGGTTAGCAGCTGTGATTGGCTGACTCCCTCAGCCGAAACCACATTTCGTTGTTTACAGCTGGGGCGGGGGGGGGGGGGGGTGGCGGGGAGAGGAAGAGGAGTGGGGGTTCAGGACCAAAAAACTTCCATCAGAAAGGCAGTTCATCAGAGGGGTGGGGATAGCAGTGTAGGCGGTCTTGACCGGGGGCTCTGTTTTAAGGATAAAGTGTAACATTGGAAACTAGAGCTGCAAGGCTTCGGAGCTGTGATGAGCAGTGTGTCACGGAGGAGGCGGGGCTTAGTTCCTCACCAGGTGGCTGGGCGGGGCCGGGCCCAGAGGCTTCTGGCCGGGTCGTCACTGCTGGGCGGGGCCTGCGGGGGGCGTGTCTGCAGCCGCCGGGTCTAGTTTGGGGAACCCCGAGGGCGGGCACGTCCCCAGGCTCTCCGTCAGGGCTTGCAGGTGGCCCAGAGCCCGCGCTCCGTTGAAGGTCACGGCACAGCCTGTCTGGGCCAGGAGCCAATTCTCTACCTCCGTCTGGAGCCACTGGGAGGTCTCTGTAGGGGGAGAGGCAGCGTGAGGTCAGGGGGACCTGGAAGGCCTGGGATGGGGCGGGGCCAGGAATAGGAAGGGCCTGGGTTTGGGAGCGGCTAGGAGGGGAGTGGGACAAGGCTTGCGAGGGGAGGCTCTGGACCTCATGTGGGGACAAGCCAGGAAGGGACAAGGGTCTCTTGTAGGGAAAGTGGAGGCTCCTATAGGAAGGAGCACGGGGGGCGGGGAGTGGGGACATGCCACACAGAGGCTGAGGCCAGGAAAGGGAGGCCACCCCAGGCGGAAAAACCACGTCCATCAAGATTGTAAACTGGGTTCAGGGGTCCCATCTGCTGAGGGCCGGTGTCACCTCGGAATAGGTCAGGTTCGCCATTTGGAGCAGGGAGTGGGGGCGGGCCGCGTGGGGAGGGTGCCTCACTGGGGCAGGTCCTTGGGATCCAGGGGAGTCTCCACCGTGTAGTGACCGCGTGGAGTCCGTTTCGGGTGGGGCCGGTGGGAGCCGCAAGGGGGGGAAGGGGACTGGGCGGGAGGGGGCGCCCCAGGGTAGGGTCCTACCTTCGGGCGAGCCGCTCGCGCCCCGGGGCCGCCGGGCCAGGAAGGAGTGCGCCAGCAGCGCCTCCTTGGAGTGCTCGTCCTGCGCGCGCAGGGCCAGCGCGCTGAGCAGCTCCGAGTTGTTGGACGTGCTGCGGTAGTAGAGCATGTGCGCCAGCTCCAGCGCCTGCACGCTGCGCTGCTGCCCGAACATCTGCAGGCGGGACAGCTGCAGCTCGGCCACCGGGAGGGGCAGGGCCGAGCTCGGACCCGTACACACACCCCTCGGTCACTCTGGCGGGTAGGGACCTGTGGGCCGACTCCCGAGCCCTCCCCAGATCTGCTGGTTCAGGTCCCCAGGACTAGGGCCCGGCTATTTGTATTTTTTAAAATGTTTTTATTGATTTCAGAGAGGGAGAGAGAGATAGAAACATCCATGAGAGAGAATCATTGATGGCTGCCTCCTGCACGCCCCCTACTGGGGATAGAGCCCGCAACCCCAGGCATGTGCCCTTGACTGGAATCGAACCCGGACCCTCCAGTCCACAGGCCAACGCTCTATCCCCTGAGCCAAACCAGCTAGGGCCCGCTATTTGCATTTTTAATCCACTCGCTCTCAAGCCCGTGACTCTGAGGCCGCCAACAGTATTTTGTAGCCGCTGAGTGGGTATGCTCATCGGAATCATGCATTAATGGATTGGTTCAAGGATTTTCAATCAATACAGGCTTTAGCCTTGGAACTTTTTGCTACAATTATTTTTAAGTCCTTATCTTTTCGACACATACTAAAGTATTTGCAGATGATATGCTAGGATTTGCTTCCAAATAGCTCATAGTGAGAGAGCGGGATCTTTAGGTGAAACGCGACTGACTATTGCTAATTGTAGATGCTGGATGCTGGCTACATGGGATCTCATCATATAATTTTATTTCTGCATTTTAAAAAAACTTTTCCATGATTAAAAAAAAAAGCTTAGCCCTAGCTGGTTTGGCTCAGTGGATAGAGCGTTGTCCTTTGGACTGAAGGGTCCCAGGTTGGATTCCAGCCAAGGGCACATGCCCGGATTGTGGGCTCGATTCCCAGTAGGGGGCGTGCAGGAGGCAGCCGATCAATGATTCTCTCTCATCATTGATGTTTCTATCTCTCTCTCCCTCTCCCTTCCTCTCTGAAATCAATAAAAATATATATATATATATTTTAAAAAGGTTTAAAATAGTAAATGGTAAAGAGAAGTGCTAACAGACAAAAATACTCAAAGAGCAGCCCTGGCCGGGTGGCTCATTGGTTGGAGCATCCTCCCATACACCACAAAGGTTGCAGGTTCAATTCCTGGTTAGGTCACACACCTAGATTGCAGGTCAGATCCCCAGTTCGGGGCACATGTACCGGAGGCAACTGATGAATAACTGATCAATGTTTGTCTTTCCCTTCCTTCCTCTCTCTCTAAAAATAAATGAAAACATACTCTTGGCTTTGGCCAGTGTTACTCAGTGGTTACAGCATCAGCCACACACTGAAGGGTCTCAGCTTTGATTTGCAGTCAAGGGCATGTACCTGGGTTGCAGGTTCAATGCCTGGCCCTGGCTGGGGTGCGTTTGGGAGGCAACCAATTGATGTGTCTCTCTCTCACATCTATGTTTTTCTCACATCTATGTTTCTCTCTCTCTCTCTCTCTCTCTCTCTCTCCCTCTCTCCCTCTCCCTCCCTCCCTTCCACTCTCTCTAAAAATGGAGACAATATCCTTGGGTAAGGATTAACAGCAACAAAAAAGAAAGGAAGGAAGGAAAACATATCCTTGGGTGAGGATTTAAAACAATAATATTCGAAGAGCAAGCAGCTTTGAGGGGAGAAGAGAAGGGCAGGCCTGTTCCCTGCGCCCGTCCCCATTCTTCAGCCCCTCCTTGCCTGGACGGCTTTCCCCATCCCTGGTGCCCTCAGGAGGGGAGTGAGAGCCCACCATGCCTCCGGGGCTCACACTGAAAACCTCCCACCAAACTCCCCCATTCATCCACAACAGAAGCTCCGGGCTGCTGGGTCCTGCCGGCTGCAGGCCTTGAAATGCGTCTTAACTCTGCCCCCTACCGGCTGGGACCCCCCTGGGCGAAGACCTAAGACAGGCAGCGCTATCTGTGAAATGAGGCAGATGACAGGAAGTGCACAGGAAGTCAAAGCGCAGTTAATGAAACCCTAGGCACAGAGCCAGGGCCCAGGAGAGCATTTAAACATTAGCTACAACTGACTATTCATCCGCACTACTGAATATTCATCCCCCACAGCGTGCTGCCCATCTTAGGCCGAGACCCAGGTAAAATGCCTCCTGTCAGCCCCTCCCTGCGAAACCGCGGGCCTGCCCTGCACGGAGGCAGCGAGCGATGCCCCGCTTCGTGGGGGCTGCGCGCTCTGCCCACGAGCCCAGCCGTCGGCTATGCCCCTGCATTGGAACGAATCGCCATTCCTACGGCTGGAGGCGAGATGCAGGAACTGGGGACCGGCTGACAGGAAAATACATGGGGTCTGTGTCTGCTCCTGCCGAGCGGAGGGGGCGGAATTCTCACGGGTTAAGCGAGCCGGTCACGCTCCTCTCCGCACACAGGTGCGATCTGACCTCTCCCCGGAGACTTCTCCACCTGCACCTGCGTGTGCCCTTCACACTCACCGTGGCCCACACTGAGAAGGCCCTCTCCAAACCCCTAGCCCAACCCTCCCTCCTCCCCTGGGGTCCATATCTGGGGTAACCCCACCATATACCCAGTCACAGGCCAGACCCCCGGCACCGTCCTTACCCACCCCCACCAGCCTGTCAGTCCCCGGACATCGCTTCCCACAGATGAGCAGCCGTGTGCCTAGGTCCCTGAAGGACCCACTTCTGCCTCCATCAGGCACGTGGCAGGGTGTCATGTCGGTGTGCCGGGCACCACTCCCTCAGGGCGGGACCCGCCTGATGTGTCTCTGGGGCACCGCCTCCGCCACCTCCCCAGGCTGCCCCAGGGCCGCTCTGTGCTCTGAGACCCACAGAGAACCAGGGGGCGGCGGGGCCCAAAGAGAACCAGGGTGCTCTGAGACCCACAGAGAACCAGGGGGCAGCGGGGCCCACAGAAGCACCATGGCTGCCGTGAAGACTAGGAAAGCTTTCTAGAGCCTCTGAGCTGAGGGTAGTGGGTGAGCAGGGCTGGTCAGCCCAGGAAGGGGGAAAGGACATGTCAGCAGGAGGAACAGCATGTGCAAAGGGGGAGAAGGGAAGGGAAGTGGGGAGGGGCGCTGCCCGTATACGCTGGTGGAGCTGAAGTGTGGAATGGTGTTGGATGAGGCGGGAGCCAGGGTCTCTGGTGCTGGGTTGTGAGCGTGGGAGCAGGGCCAGCCTGGGGCCCCCAGCATGGGCGGGAGGAGACCAGGGAGGCTGGGGAGAGGGTCTGTGCCGGGGCTGGAGCAGAGGAGAGGAGACGGCACAGGGACTCGGGAGCAGGAAGGAGAGCCTGGACGGATGGGCTGGAGGCAGGGCGAGGGGAACGTCAGGGGGGACAGTGAGTGGGGGGACCACAGGGCCACCTGCAGATGGGGAACCAGGAGAAGCAGTGGGAAGGGGCCACGCTGCCCCGCCTGGTGGAGCTGGCACTCAGGGCTGAGACAGAGCGCCTGCCGAGGAGAAGGAGAGCTGCTGTGGGAAGCAGGAAGTGGGCGAGCTCTTTCAGGGAGAGAAAGCGGGGCGCGTCTCCTGCAGCAAAACTGGCCTCTCGGGTGTGTGATCTGAGCGCCTGTCCCGAGATGGGGACTCCAGGAAAGAAGGGGCTTCGGAAGACCCAGATGCTGATCCCAGTGGGGGTGGGGGGGCAGGGGGGTGCACATGGGAAGGGTTTGGGCATGCCCAGGTAGCAGGTGGGGGCAGGAGCGTGGGGACTGCAATCAGGAGCGACCTGCAGGAGGGAACGAGTGTGTGCAGAGACGGGGCAGCTGGAGGGGCTGCAGAGGGCCAACATGTGCGGCTTGGAGGCTCAGCCGGGGCGTGGGAAAACATTGCACAGATACACTAAACCCGTGCTCGGCAAACTGCTCTTTGGCCCCTGGAGTGTGGCTCTTCCACAAAATACCACGGCCTGGGCGAGTCTATTTTGAAGAAGTGGCGTTAGAAGAAGTTTAAGTTTAAAAAATTCGACTCTCCAAAGAAATTTCAATGATTGTACTGTTGATATTTGGCTCTGTTGACTAATGAGTTTGCCGACCACTGCACTAAACTAACTAGCAAGCCTGCCAGTGTGGCTCAGTGGTTGACCGTCGACCTATGAGCCATGAGGTCATGGTTCGATTCCCGGTCAGGCACATGCCCTGGTTATGGGCTTGATCCCCGGTAGAGGGCATGTGGGATGCGGCCAATTGATTCTCTCTCATCACTGATGTTTCTATCTCTCTCTCTCTCTCTCTCCCTCTCCCTTCCTCTCTGAAATCAATAAAAATATATATTTTTAAAAATAACTAATTAACTAGTGAACTGGGTTTTAAACTGGGCCCTTCAGAGACCCAGGGTCAGGCACTCCCTCATGCTTACAACCCTTCCACGGCTCCCGCTGCCCAGACGATAGAACCCAGGGCCTCTACCTTGGCATCCAAGGCCCCTGCCACTTCTGGGGTCTCCCTTCTCCACTCTGCGCTTTGGACCGAGCCCTGGGCATCCCCCAAGCCGTGCTCCCCAGCCCCTTCTCCGCCAGGCCCAAGCCTCCCTTGCAAAGCGTTCCCTCGTCCTAGGCATTGCTCCCTGCGCCCCTCCCCAGCCCTCTCCCCTCTCGGCAGCATAGCGGGCTGTTATCTGCGGAATTTATGGCCAGTCTTCCTAGCAGCCCATTGGGATGGCTGCAAACAGCTTGCAAACCAATGAACCGACGCGCGAGTGATCGGGGACAGCAGCCGCCTCCTGCCAGTGCACACTCCCAGGGCTCGTGCCGGCCCGGGGGAGAATCAGTACCAGGCAGCCCCTCGGGGCCCCTCGGCATCAAGACAGGACACAGGGCTCAGCCATCAAAGCTCAAGTTGGGTGCCAGCCGCCACCTGTCCTCTGGCCACAGATCCTTAGATGGTGAACAACCTGCGCAACTGAGTAGCTGCCCTGCGCTCACACGCGGCCGAGGCGAGAAGGGAGCGTGTTAAAAATAGTTTCCTGGGCCCCGGTCCCACAGATTCCAACTCAGTCATTTGGGCCGGAGCCCAAAAGGCTGCATCCATAACAGCTCCCACCCGCCGGGTGGCTCAGCTGGTTGAGCATCATCCCATGCACCAAACGGCTGCCAGTTTGATTCCCAGTCAGGGCACAGGCCTGGGGTTGTGAGCTCAGTCCCCAGTGTTTCTCTCTCTCTCCTCCCTCTCTCTCTAAAATCAATTTAAAAAAAAAGCATATTCAAAAAATAAAAATAACACAGTTCCCCTGGCCTGGCTGGGCAGCTCAGCTGGTTAGAGCATCGTCTAGATACACCAAGGTTGCAGGTTCAATCCCAGGTCAGGGCACACGTTCAAGAATCAACCAATGAATGCACAGATCAGTGGAACAACACATCAATGTGGTTCTCTCTCTCAATCAATAAAAGAAAAAGTATCTGTTTCTCAAACAGCTCCCCTGGTGGTAGTGACACCTGGCCAGGATGGGAAAGCCCCCCTCAGGCCGCAATGTCCCAGGCAGTAATAAGGATAACGGTGGCAATAGCCAACTCGCAGGCAGCACCTTCTGTACTGAGAGTCAGGCTCTGTTCTCAGCACCGTATTTAATTTAAATTAAATTCATTAATTTAACCCCACAACAACCCTAGGAGCTAGGTCCCACTGGCATCCCACTCTGCAGATGCGGGAGCGGATGCACAGAGAGGTTAAGTGTCTTATTCAAGGTCACACAGCTAGAAGTCGGTAGAGCTCAATTCATACCCAGGCAGCCTGGCTCTAAAACACACAACCTTCACCCCATCACTAAGGGCCCCTCAGTGAGTAGCTGTGAACACAACTGTAGCGCCTACCACACGCCAGGCGTTGTGCTCAGTGCTCTTCATGGATTTGCTCATTTAATCCTCGTAACAAACCTATGAGGGGGGGTCTCACTGTTACCCCCATTTCCAGATGAGGAAACTGAGGCGCAGAGCGATCAAGAAACCTGCCCAAGGTTGCAGGGAGTAAATAAGGTAGAGAAGGAAGGGAGGAGAGGAGAGGAGGGGAGAGGAGAGGGGAGGGGAGAAGAAGAGGGAAGGGGAGGAAGGAAGGAAGGAAGGAAGGAAGGAAGGAAGGAAGGAAGGAAGGGAGGGAGGGAGGGAGGGAGGGAGGGAGGGAGGGAGGGAGGGAGGGAGGAAGGGAGGGAGGGAGGGAGGAAGGGAATGGGAAGAGGGAGGGAGGGAGGAAGGACAAAGGGAAGGGGAGGGGAGGGGAGGGGAGGGAAGGGGAGGGAAGGGGAGGGGAGGGGAGGGGAGGGGAGGGAAGGGAAAGGGAACGGAAGGGAAGGGAAGGAGCACCCCATGAGGCAGGAATAGCACATGAACTCAGTGAAAACACGGGGTGTCCTGACCATCCAGCTGAATGCCTGAATGCCGGGAAGCAGGGACCCAGGAGGCGCAGCCGGGGGCCGGCTTACCTTGGAGGCCCGCAGGCCCATGAAGGCAGCGAAGAACAGCAGCAGCAGGGAGGTGCCCATCTTTAAGTCCGTGAGCACCACCATGCCCACGTTGACGAAGACCGCCACGCCCGAGACGACCAGGAAGAGGTTGAGCAGGGTGCGCTGCAGGGCGGACGTGCGCACCTTCAGCTCGGGCAGCAGCTGCTCCAGGCCCTCCAGGGGGGTGTCCTTGAAGCTCTTCAGCACCAGGTGCCCCCGCTTCGTTCGGGCGGCTAGTACCACCCGCTTAAAGTATCTCCTGGCGACAGAGACGGAGGCCAGGCGGTCAGGACCGCCCAGGGGGCCCTCCAACCCCAGAGCACTGGCTCGGCTCTGCCGTCAGTCACACAGTCATTTTAAAGGCTACTGCGCGGTGGTGGGCGGGAAGTCAGCTCTAAGCTCCGTGCCCAGCAACAGGGGATCGGGTACATAACACAGTCCCTACGAGTGGACGCAGGGTTGCTGCTGACTGTATGCACTTGACAAGAGGAGCTGAGTAAAATGCTTTTGTTTAGTTCATTGTCAATGTCAAATCCCACATCTCTCTTTTTTTTAAAAATATATTTTATTGATTTCTTTACAGAGAGGAAGGGAGAGAGATAGAGTTAGAAACATCCATCAGCTGCCTCCTGCACACCCCCTACTGGGGATGTGCCCGCAACCAAGGTACATGCCCTTGACCAGGATGGAACCTGGGACCTTTCAGTCCACAGGCTGACGCTCTATCCACTGAGCCAAACCGGTTTTGGCAAATCTCACATCCCTTGCCATGGCTGCTAGGTGCCAGGCAGTGCTGTGAGGCTCTGGAGAGGCAACAGAATGAGGCTGTGTGAGCAGCGGGGAGACAGATACTGAAGCACACACTGCAAGTATAACTCTCTCCTTGGAGGGAGTCCTGGAAGTGGAATTACTGGGTTAGGAGATGTAAGGGGTTCTTTGGCTTTTGTTTCGGTTTGGTGTTTTGGATTCGTGACCATATTTGATAAACTGATTTCCAGAAAGACTGGACCGCTGACAGGCCCAGGGGCTGGCTGGGAGAGGCCTGGCTCTCCTGAGTGGCTCTGTGTTTGAGCATCCTGTTAAAAAGATGACGTTATCGGAATCCGCCTGCGCCACTTCTCGGAATGTGGCCTTCCCGCTCTCAGCCCAGCTCGCTCACCTGGAAAACGGGGAGAAGTGTCCCTCCCCTTTCTCTTCCCCTGCGAAGTCCAGTTCCTACGTTCCCTTGGGAAGAACAAGCAGCATTTGCCCGGCCGGTGTGGCTCAGTGGTTGAGTGTCGACCCCTGAACCAGGAAGTCACAGTTCAATCCCGGTCAGGGCACATGCTCAGGTTGCGGACTTGGTCCCATTGTGGGGGTCGCGGGAAGGAGGCAGCCGATCGATGATTCTCTCTCATCCGTGATGTTTCTCTCTCTCTCCCTCTCCCACCCTCTCTGAAATCAATAAAAATGGTTGTTGTTTTTTTCTCAAAAGAAGCTGCATTTGGATGATTCACCCCTCCCCCTTTCTCGACTTCCCACGGGGCCCAGACCTCCAAATCCAGACACTGAGCTGTCAGGCCCCTCTCAGCTCTACCCGTGGGCCCTCTCGCGGCAGCTGGGGAACAAGGGCTGCCTCACCTCACGGCAGGGGTCGACTTGTAGAAGAAGAAGCGCCTGGAGCCCAGGTTGGACATGCGAGGCATCTTCCCGACTCTCTGGCCCAGGGCCCAGAACTGCATGTAGATGTACTGGTCCAAATTGATCGTCACCTGCCAAGGGGGACAGAGGAAGCTCAGTAACTAAGCATGGGCTGGAGTCTGAGTGCAGGGTACTGACATGAGATGTCTCCCCCCAGCCCCCCGTGATTTCAGCCCCTCCCCCTGGCCTGCCATCCCCCAGTGCCCGGGCAGGGCAGCCATGCATGGTCATGCCTGTCAGACACTGCACCAGGGCGTGCCATCTCAGCTGGCACCATTCACATGATAGTCATCACCATCACATTTCTTTGAACCTAAGATGCCACTGACTTTAAGCCACTCCATTATTATTTTATTTACTTATTTTTTAAATATATTTTATTGATTTTTTACAGAGAGGAAGGGAGAGGGATAGAGAGTCAGAAACATCAATGAGAGAGAAACATCGATCAGCTGCATCCTGCACACCCCCCACTGGGGATGTGCCCGAAACCAAGGTACATGCCCTTGACCGGAATCAAACCTGGGACCTTTCAGTCTGCAGGCCGACACTCTATCCACTGAGCCAAACCAGTTTCGGTTCCATTATTATTTTTTTTAAATATTTTTTTATTGATTTCAGAGAGGAAGGGAGAGGGAGAGAGAGATAGAAACATCAATGATGAGAGAGAATCATTGGCTGTCTCCCTCCTGCACGCCCCCTGCTGGGAACTGAGCCCTCAATCGGGGCATGTGCCCTTGACTGGACTCAAACCCGGGACCCTTCAGTCTGTAGGCCGATGCTCTATCCACTGATCTAGGGCTACTCCATTATTTTATTAAGCAATTAAAGGAGAAAATATATTCCCAATTAAACTATATCACACCACCACTTATAAGTCACATCCCAATTTCGGAGACAATAAAATATTTTTTAAAAAATACATCTTAAAGTCCAAAAATGTGGACCTTTGGAAAATTTTAGCATTTTCATTATAATTTTGTTGACTTTGAGAATGAGCATTTTGTATTGTTCATCATTACAATGTTCTGGCAGCTGGTAATAAAATCTTTAGTTCTAAGAAGATCCGTATCTTATGATACTTTCCCAACAGCGGGCAGTGAAGTGACCTGGGAAAGAGGTGTCTTTTTCTAATTCACCAAAGGTGCCACATGGGCAAGTGTCCTGTGTCCAGGACTCCAACTCCCAGCAGCGTCTGCCTCCCCCAAAGGCCCCGGCCCTGCCCCAAGGCCTCCTGGGAGTGTTGGTTCTCCCCGGAAGACAGGTACCTGGACCTCATCCTGAGGGTGGTGGACCACGAGAGCATAGGCCAGGGTGTCCTCGGAGAGTGGGGAGAAGTTGGCCTGGGCCAGCAGGGGCTCCAGCGCCAGAAGCACCTCCTGCTCATTGGACAGACGCTGGGGGTCCGTGAGCGAAGGCTGGTCCAGAGTCTCCCTGTCCGGGTTGATGGGGTCATATAAGGCCTGAGGAGAGAAGAAAAACAGGCGAGGTCACAGTGTGAGGGATCATGGGTAAACTTCATGATGTTCCTGGCCCCATCCTATAAATGATGGGGTACCCCAGGGCTTGACTCTGGGCCCCTCTTCCCTCTCTCTCCAAGCCTGCTCTAAGAGGCCTCGCCATCCCCATGCCTTTAAACGCCTTCTCCTGCGGATAACTGCCCACTCACCTCTCCAACCTGGACCTCTCCTCCAAGTTCCAGACTTAATACCCAACTCCAGTGCATGAGCATTCATTCTCCTGTTCTCCTACAGGAATGAAAGTAAAGGTGGACATAGACTGCCCAAATAAACTACATTTCCCAGCCTCCCTTGAGGCAAGGTGTGGCCAGAGGGACCAAGGCCATAGAGTGGGAGCCGAATTGATGGGTGCACCTTCCCCCTCAATTCCTTTTTTTTAAAATATATTTTATTGATTTTTTTTTTTTTTACAGAGAGGAAGGGAGAAGGATAGAGTTAGAAACATCAATGAGAGAGAAATATCGATCAGCTGCCTCCTGCACACCTCCTACTGGGGATGTGCCCACAACCAAGGTACATGCCCTTGACCGGAATTGAACCTGGGACCCTTCAGTCCACAGGTCGACGCTCTATCCACTGAGCCAATCTTGTTAGGGCTCTCCCTCAATTCTTGCCCCCCCCCCCCCGAACCTTCCACTCTTTTCTGGTTCTGCTAGCTTAGAACACTGTTCTACCTATGACCCAGTTTCGACCATACAGAGATGAAGACAATGCCCTAAGCAGTGGTCAGCAAACTCATTAGTCAGCAGAGCCAAATATCAACAGTACAACGATTGAAATTTTTTTGAGAGCTGAAAACCGACTTCTGCGCATGGGCCATGAAGTTTCAATCGCACTGTACGTGCGCGCCCGCATGTGGTATTTTGTGGAAGAGCCACACTCAAGGGGCCAAAGAGCCGCATGTGGCTCGCGAGCCGCAGTTTGCCAACCACGGCCCTAAGGGATGGCAGAACCTGGGTCCCAGCATAAACGTGTGTGGAACAAGGTGACCTATGCACCCTGGCCCATTTACCACAGGGCTGTTAAGTGGGAGGGAAATAATCCTCCACCTCCTTTAAACCATCTGATTGTGGGGTCTGCTTGTTACAGCGGCTAAGCCTCTATATGAACTGATACAAACTCTCTACTTGACAATTGTTTTTGGATGTCACAATCACCTTGAATCCAATACGCCGAACCTACAGATCATTACCACCCCTCCCCCCCATTCCCAAACTTTCAATAAAACCACCATTTTGGATTTCCTGTCTCAAACCGGTTCCGCTCAATCATCCCTGGCTTCTTCCCTGAGAGCCAGACTCTTAGATTCAATGATCTTTGATGTCTCCGCCTGGATGTCTAGTGGCACATGGCCAGGGGGAGGAATGACCGGGCAATGGTTTGGGGGTGGGAAGGCCCAGGGCCTCAGAAACAACTGAGCACGGAGCCGGGTGATGCCGGGAGAGTCATGCCCGACAGATCCTCTCCTGAACTAACTCCCAGGGCGGGGCCGTGCTGGCGGAGGACAGGACCTAAAGCCAAAGCGAAGGCCCGTGTCTCAGTCCCTCAGCCCCGGCTGACAGAGCAGGTCCCACGGGCCACATCGAGACTCGTGGAGTGACCGTGAGAAACTCCGTGCCCACTGCCGAGCTGCGGTTTCAGTGAGGGAACCTGAGTTGGAGGAGAAAGAAATCTATATTCTTCAAACATCCACTGCGAGCCAGATTCCTCTCCGGGAATCCCACCTCCACCAGGGCTTCAAGCCAGAAGCCTGGATGGCGCAGGTGACCCTGGCTGCTCTCTCCCCTCATACAGTAACACCCACCCCCCGCCCCCCCTTCCACCTCCATGCAGATCACCCTTCACCCAGCTCTCTCTTCCCAGTCCACACCACCATAGCCTCCTCCTGCCTGGGTAGCCTTCCCAATGGCCTCCCCCAGCCCTTCTGCCCCCGCCCCTGCCCATCTGTTTTCTACACAGCAGCCGGGGAGAGCTTATCAAGCGACAACAGTAATAACTGAGAATGGCGCACATTATGCAGCACTTACTACGGGTCAGGCACCTTCTTTTTTAAAAAAATATATTTCTATTGATTTCAGAGAGGAAGGGGGAGGGAGAGAGAGATAGAAACATCAACGATGAGAGAGAATCATTGATCAGCTGCCTCCCGCTTGCCCCCCACTAGGGACTGAGCCCGCAATCTGGAATCAAACTCGGGACCCTTCAGTCCGCAGGCCGACGATCCACCCACTGAGCCAAACTGGCCAGGGCATCAGGCACCTTTTGAAGCATGTTATACACATTCTCGAAATGTGAGAATGGTACTTCCGTCATCCTCGCTTACAGATGTGGAAACTGAGGCACAAAGAGATGAGGTAACTGCCGAGTGCAGAGCCAGGAAGTGATGGATCAGGAATCACGCATCCGACTACGTCACTCTCCTGCCAGAACCCTCCCCAGGCTCCTACAGCCCTCAGAGGAGCAGGCTCTGCACTGGGGCCTGCAAGCCCCCCAGCCTGACATTACCACCCCGTGGTCCCTCAACACCAGCCGCACTGGCACCCCTTCCTCCGGGCCCAGGGACTTGGCGGATGCTGTTGGGAGACTCTCCCGGGCCCCCCCCTGCCTCCTTCGCTTTCACTACTGAACTCCTCCTCCTCCTCCTTTGTTCCAGCTCCCTCTGCCCTCCCTGGAAGCTCCCTCCGCCGCCGTGAGGCTGGGCGGGTGTGCACTGTACAGAGGGGCCAGGTCTAAGAGGCACCATTGTAGATGCTGGAGACCTGACCTTCATCCTAACCGTCACCCTTTCGGATGGAACTTCCTGCAACAGAGCTCCCCGCAGTGACGGGAACATCTGGATCTGCACCCCCATCAGGTAGCCACTGGTCACATGTGGCTGGCTGCTGGGCACTGGAAACGTGGTGAACGCTACTGAAGAACAGAGTTTTTAAATCTTATTTATTTTCAATTATCCCAAATGTAAACAGCCAGGTGTGGAGAGGGACTATCCTACTAGACTGCCTCTGGCCAGGGAAAGGGGTGCCTGTTCCTAATTTGCACACAGACCCGGTACAGAAGGCAAGGTCAGCTGTCATCCGCTCTCCTGAACTCTCCCTTCGAGCTCACAACCTGCACATGTCCCTTCACTGGGAAAGAGCGCCTCATTCACGGCCGTTGCCCCCGCCTGACTTCAGCTCCCCAAGGGCAGGGCGCAGGCTCCAGCTGGCTCCTCAGTGAAGCCCCAGCACCGGGCACCAGCTCTCCCACAAACATCTGCTGGAAGAATGAAAAATGTCCCTGGAGCCCGGCCGGTGTGGCTCAGTGGTTGAGCATCGACCTATGAACCAGGAGGTCACGGTTCAATTCCCAGTCGGGGCACATGCCCTAGTGGGGGCTTGATCCCCAACGGGGAGCGTGCAGGAGGCAGCCGATCCATGATCCTCTCTCATCATTGATGTTTCTATCTCCCTCTCCCTTCCTCTCTGAAATCAATAAAAATACATTTATTTAAATAAAAAAGAAAAACGCCCCCCAGGTCTTTGTGGCAATTGCCGTTTTCTATCCCCCAGCATTCCCTTGGGGACTCGAACCCCATCCACCCCCTGAGGACGCCCAGATTTGTCTCCAGTCCAGACGTCTTTCCTGAGCTCCAGACTCACGCAGCAAGAGCCTGCTCAGCACTTCCACGCGATGGCCAACCGGCCTCTCCATGCTTCCACCTGGGTACCCAACGGCATCCTCTCAAACTCACTGTGTACTCTACATCCCAACTGGGGTCCTGAAACTCCTCCCCACACCTGCTCCTCCCGCCATCCTCCCCAACTCAGAAGAGGACAAATCCATCCTTCTAGGCGCTCAGGCCCAAAGGCGGGGGTCATCCTGGACACCCCTCTTTCTCACACATTCAACGCATCAGCATTGAGCCATCACGTTCAAAACAGATCCAGAATCCAACCGCTTCTCAACCCTTGTATGAGCCACCCATATACCCTGGACGGTAGAGGTGGCCGCAGCACTGGGCTCCCTGCTCCCATCCTCCATCCCGTCTATGCCCACATGGTCACCAGAGGGCGCTGCTGTAACCTGAGCCCACTCATGTCCCTCTTCCGTTTACAGCCCTCCTGTGGCTTCCACCTCACTCCCTGTCCTCACCTGTGTCCCACAAGGCCCTGTAGGATCTGGCCCCACTCCCCTCCCTGCCCTCACCGCCAGCCCTGCCTGCCTCACTCGCTCAGCTTTAGCCCCACCCACTTCATTGCTGCTCCTCCTGCACTCCTGCTGGGCCTTTGCACTTACTGTGTCTGCAGCTCTCCACATGGCTCACTCTTGCCTCCTCCAGGTCTCTGCTCAAACTCCAGCCCCTCAGTGAGGCCGTCCCTGATCACCATACCTAAAATTGCAAAACACTTCTGCTTTCTTTTTCTCTTTAATTACTTACCGGATTTAGACAAAAATAAAATACAGGACACCAAGTTAAATTTGATTTGCAGATCAATGACAAATAATTTTGCAGTTTAAGTTTGTCTCATGCAATATTCGATATGCATGGGACATAATTATACTTAAAAAATTGTTCATAGCTTATCTGAAATTCAACTGTAACTGGGTAGAGAGGGTTGAATGGTGTCCCCTAAAAATGCATGCCCTCTCGGAGCCTGAGAGTATGTTTCATTTGCCTAGAGTTTTTGCAGGTGTAATTAAGATAAGGATTGAGAAGAGATCATACTGGATTGAGGCGGATCCTAAATCCAATGAGGGTGTCCTTATAGGAGACAGAGAAGGACAGAGAGAGGCACAGAGAAGAAGACAATGTGAAGATGGAGAGGGAGTGATGTGTCCACAAGCCAAGGACTGCTAGCAGCCACCAGCAGCTTAAGAGAGAGACCTGGGATGATTTCCCCCTCAGAGCCACCAGCAGAAACTAACTCTGCCCACGCCTTCCGGACTCCTGAACGCGGACAGAATACATTTCTGTTGTTTTAAGCCACCCAGTTCACGGCAGCAGGAACAAATGAATAAACGGGGCTTCCTGTACTTTACCTGGCAACCCTGTCCTTAGCACTCAGCATCTCTTATCATATTTCCCTCTTCCCTTTGTTGAGGGCCTGTCTCCCTCACTAGAACATGACCAAACGAGGCAGATACACACATATGTCAGGCTCGCTGCTGTGTCCTGGGGCCTAGAACACAGTAGGCGCTCAATAAATATATACTGAGAAAATGAATGAATGAATGAATGAATGAGGGAAAGGAGGAACAGAGAGAGGTCACCTGCATGACTAGTGAACCACAAAGCCAGCTTTTGAACCGGGGCGATTCTTATTCTTTTCCTGCCCCAGGCTGCTTCCTCAAGGGACTTAGGTCACCAACAACTGGTCACCCAGTATCTCACCCACTCTGGTGCTTCCACCCCGCCCCTCTCAGTACCTCAGTTGATTTTTTAAAAATATATATATTTCTTTATTGATTTCAGAGAGGAAGGGAGAGGGAGAGAGAGACAGAAACATCAATGATAAGACAGAATCATTGACCGGCTGCCTCCTGCATGCCCCCTACTGGGGATGGAGCCTGCAACCCAGGCATGTGCCCTTGGCTGGAATCGAACCCGGGACCCTTCAGTCTGCAGGCTGATGCTCTATCCACTGAGCCAAACCAGCCAGGGCTCAGTAGCTCAGTTTAAAACCTCCTGCCTTCCTGGCCGATGTGGCTCAGTTGGTTGGGCGTTGTCCTGTGCACCGAAAGGTTGCCAGTTGGATTCCTGGTCAGGGCACATGCCCGGGTTGTGGGCTCGACCCCTGGTAGGGGGCATGCAGGAGGCAGCTGATTGATGTTTCGTGTTCACATCAATGTTTCTCTTTCTCTCCCTCTCTCTAAAAATCAATTTTTTTAAAAAATCTTAAAATCTCCTGCTTCAGTGGGAATATGCATCTTCATTGATTATTCTTTCTATATAAATGTTGATATAATATTTATTAAAATAACAGCAATAAAGGGAAGAGCTTGGAGGCGGGTGGACTGGGGCGTCCATCCTGGCTCTGCCGCCTGTGAACTGTGCAATCTTGGGCACATCCTGGGCCCTCGAGGGGCCTTGGTTTCTGCCTCTGCAAACGGGGCTGATGGCAGGAGGAGGTGCCGCAGGAAGGAGTCAGTGAGCCCAGCGCAGAGTGAGTGCTCAGCAAGGAGGCCATTGTCCGCTGCTGCTGTTCAAAGCAAAGAGGGGACCTGCAGGAGGGCGTGGCAGTGTGCAGTGAGGGGTTAACTCAGCAGGCCTGGGTTGCCCAAACTCTGCACATTTCCAACAATAGACAGGCCCTTGAAGGGCTCCTGAGAGAGAACCTTGGAATGCCCTGCCTGATTAAAGTGTCTTAGTTTAGCATGCATGGCCAGTGTGGCTCAGTTGGTTGAGCATCGTCTAGTGCACCAGGAAGTCACCAGTTCAATTCCTGGTCAGGGCACATGCTTGGGTTTTGGGATCAATCCCCAATAGGGGCATGTGGAAAGCAGCTGATCGATGTTTCTATCACCTTCTCCCTTCCTCTCTCTAAAATCAATAAAAACATTTATATTTTTTAAAAAGTGTCTTGGCCCCTGGCTGGTTTGGCTCAGTGGGTAGGGCGTCAGCCTATGGACTGAAGGGTCCCGGGTTCGATTCCAGTCAAGGGCATATGCCTAGGTTGCTGGCTCAATCCCCAGTGGGGGGGCATTCAGGAGGCAGCCAATCAATGATTCGATCTGAAATAAATAAAAATATATATTATTTAAAAAGTGTCTTGGGCCCAGCTGGGATGGCTCATGAGCATCGACCTATGAACCAGGAGGTCACAGTTCAATTCCCAGTTGGGGTACATGCCTGGGTTGCAGGCTCAATCCCCAATAGGAGGCAGGTGAGCAATAGGTCTCTCTCATCATTGATGTTTCTCTCTTTCCCACTCCCTTCCTCTCTGAAATCAATAAAAAATATATGTATATTTTTAAAAAGTGTCTTGGGTCCTAGCTGGTTTGACTCAGTGGATAGAGCATCAGCCTGTGGACTGAAGGGTCCAGGCTTGATTCTGGTCAGGGGCACATGCCCGGGTTGTCGGCTTAATCCCCAATAGGGGGCATGTAAGAGGCAGCCAATCAATGATTCTCTCTCATCATTGATGTTTCAATCTCTCCCTCTCCCTTCTCTGAAATAAATAAAAAGATATTTTAAAAAATAATAAAAAGTGCCTTGGTGTACCCAGGGCCTTGGGCCACACTGGATGTCTGTGCTAACAATGTGATTGATGGTGGGGGTCTAGGGCCATGAGGTAGTCTGACCGCTGGAGGGGCTGGAGACTGAGTAACTAGGATAGTGACACAGGTGGCCAGCCAGGCCTATATGACCAAACTCCAATAAAAACCCTGGACAAAGCCTGGGTGAGCTTCCCTGGTTGGCAATACTCCATATGTGTTGTCACATAGTGTTGGTGAGAATTCAGTGCTGTTCTAGAGGCAATACTGGGAGAGGACAGGTGGCAGCTCGGGCCTGGTCTCCTCTGGGCCCTGCCCGTGGCCTTTTTCCTTTGCTAATTGAGTTCACCATCCTTCCACTGTGTAATAAACTACCACTTCAGGCATCACAGCTTTCTTGAGCTCTGGAAGTCCCTCTAGAAAATCAATGAATCTGAGGGTGGTCGTGGGGACCCTCAGCACAGGCAGGGCCCAGGGAGGAGAAGGAGGAGGCGGCTAAGAATGTCTCTTCTGACACCACTCCCTCCTGGGGTTCTACTTCTCTCTCTGAGGCTCCTTGTCCACCCTCCTCCCCAGTTCCAGTTCCCCTTCCTGATCTCAAGGCTGGCACACCCCGGGGTTCGGCTCATTCCCCTCATGGTACCCTTTAGTACCATCTACATCCTCCCAGGTTGCTTCTCAGCCCAGACTCCACTCCCCTGACCTCCAGACCCCACATTCAAGTCCATCTCTCTATCTGCCTGACAGGTGGCTCCGATTCCTAAGTCCAAAGCTGACCTCTCAATCTTCCCTGCAGATCTGCCTCTCGCCCCTGCCCCGTCATCCGCGTCTCAGAAAATGGCAGCTCCGTCCTTCTGGGGAGCGGGGAGCGGGCCAGAACCGCTGGAGGCACCCTGGACTCCTCTCTTTCCCTCACCACCCAGCCCACACAGCTGAGTGCTGCAGCCTCCCAGCTATTACCAGCGTCTGCCCACTTTTCACCACTTCCACTGCTATTACTCTTGTCGGAGCTGCCATTACCTCTCTCCGGGACAAGCATAATAGACTCTTTACTAGACCTCTCTGCCTCTGACAGTCTGTTCCCTACACGGCAGCCAGAAGGATCCTGTTAACAACTAAATCAGTTCCTCCTCTGCTCAGAGCCCTCCTGTGGCTCCCAGCTCACTTAGAGTAAAAGCAATGTCCTCCCCGTGGCCCACCAGGCCAGGCACAATTTGCCCCCACACCCGCTCTGCTCTCACCTTCCGCCTTTCTTCCTCTCTCCCTCCCCTCCAGCTACAGCAGTCCTTTTGCTGTTTCTCCCACACTCTCACCTCAGGACCTTTGCACTTGCTTTTCCTTCTGCCTGGAATGTCCTCCCCAGACATCCATCACGCATGCTCCTTTCTCTTCACGCAGGTCTTAGCTTGCCTGCCACCTCCTCATCCCAGACCACCCTGTCTAAAACAGGCCCCCATCTCATCCCTGTCTGACCTGCTTCAACCTCCGCTTCCTTGTTCTTCACAGCACTTACCACTCCGGGCATCAGATTTCATATTTACTTATTATCTCCCCAACTGGAATGCCGGCTCCTGAGGGTGTGGCTTTGCCGGAACTGTTCCCCGCAGCACCCCCAGGGCTCAAAACAGGGCCAGATTCCACGTAGGTGCTCAGAGAACTTTTGCTGAATGAACGGATGAGCAAACAAGCATGGCTGGGCAGGAGGGGCCCCGCCCTCACCTGCAGCCGGTTCAGGATTTGATGGTAGTGGAACAAGGTGCAGACGTCCACGTGGGCAGAGAACTCCTCCAAGGCCGCCTTCTCCGCAGGACTGGAGTGGAATTCCTGTTACCTCGGGAAGCAAAACTGATCATTAGGCCTTTCTCCCCTTCCTCGTGGGAAGGAATTCTTTCCCTGGCAGCCCATACCAACAGTCAGAGCTCTGGGCTTTTCAAAATGTTGTTTTTGTTTGGGGGAGGGTGTCCATTTTATTGACCAAGAAACTGAGGTAGCCTGGCATAGTAAAAAAACAAACAGATGACTGAAAGAGCTGAGAGCTCAAGTTCTCACTTTGACGCTGACTCACCAACATTCACACAATGCTTACTGTGCGCCAGGCACTGCTTGCCCACGTGAGATGCAAGGAGGCCAATGGAATTATAACCCCATTTTTCAGAGGGGGAAAATGAGGCTCAGGGAGTCACCCACTGAGGACCACAATGTCTAGATACAGAGAGACTGAAAATCCACTCTAGGCCTGTCTGACCCCAGAGCACAGATATTCAACCAATTATGTATGCTCGTCACTTCCCTTCTGCTGCGGTGCCCTCATTTATAAAATGGGGGTGATGGTGGTATCTCTCTTATTGGGTTGTTCTGATGATTCAATACATGGAAAATGCTTAGCACAGTGCCATATAGTAAGAGCTCACACAGTGTGATAATAATTATGATTATGCTTTCGTAGGTATAATTATCATTAGATAGTAGTAATAGTAATGATGATGATGATTATACACATTTTGCAAAGGGGAAAAACCATGCCCCAGAGAGTGCTTGTTCAAGCCTCAGAACAAGCGATAGCGTCGGAATCGCTGCTACATTTGCATCTCAGAGGTCTTCTCCCCCTCCCCTACGTTCCAATTCACTTCGCGCCCACTAGAGACTGTAAGGGGAATAGGAACTACAACTCCCAGGAGGGGCCAGGGCAGCCCTCTATAGCATGCACGGCCCTGCCGCCGCAAGGCCTGCCGGGAGTCGTAGGCCCTAGGCTCTTGGACCCCGGACGGGCGATACCTGAATCAGGAGGCGGAGCAGCTGCTCCTTGGAGAATGGGATGAACCGCTCCTGATACTGCTGCGCCCAGTCGCGGGGCTCCGTGGGGTTCCACATCCTGCGGTACTCCCCCATCTTGGCCGCCAGCGAGGACAGGGCCCGGGTGGGCCCCAGGAGCGCGGGCAAGACTGGCCATCTTCGGACCCAGGATGCCCAGACCCCCCGGGTCACATGCAACATGGCCAGCCCCTGTGCCCGGAGCCTAAACGAGGGAAATGGGTCGGGGGTCAAAGGACATCTGATGGAAAAGCGCCCTCTCCGCCTCCCTGTCTCAATCTCCGGGAGCTGTCCCTACCCCAGGCGGGGCGCAGAGCCCATCCCCCCTTCTCGCGGGTCCCCTCCCACATTGCTCAGTTGACCTGGGTCCCAGGGAAGGGTCAGAGGTCTTAGGTCCCGGGGCGTTTTGAGGGCCTGGACACCCTGTCGTGGTACAACTGGTTTCTGCGGGGTCTAGGCGATGAGGTGGATCATTGGAGCATAGGAGAAGCTCGGAAAGGCTACACTGAGGGTGCAGGGCCGTCCTGCCCTGGCCATGCAATCCCCCTCCCTCCCCTCACCTTAGCCAACGCTCGACTGTCATTGAGCCTCCTGCGCATGTGCAGGAAGGCTTTCTGGTCCCCCAAGACTCGGCTTCATCCAGCAGGAGGACGCATGCGCAAAACCTGGGTCACTGAGCGCTGTCCATTTCTTTCCTCTAAAGCCGTCTCAACTGCGCACGAGCAATCTGCCTGCCTTTCTCCAGTACCGGCCTGGTTCTGGGTGCGCGCATGCGCAGCAGGAATGTCTCCTTGTCCCCGCGCTGCAAAGAGAAGGGGACGCAGCGGGCGCGAGACTCCCGGGAGCGCTGGGGCGGGGCGGGGCCCCCGCGCGCGCAAGGCCCGCCAACGGCGGGCGCCCAACGTCCGCTGTGGCCACGCCCCCCGCTCGTGTCCGCTACTGAGTGGGAGGGCAAGGGAAGGGGGCGGGCCTTGGGCGCAGCCAATCAGCTGTGGAGGAGCGAAAAAGGCGGGAAAAAGCGGAAGCAAAAGAAGTCTGAGGTGGCGCAGGGGACCGGGATGGGGAGGGTGGGCGAAAGGAAGAGCGGGCCCCCAGGTGACGCAGGCCGGGCCTCAGAGTAGGGGTGACCCTTTGTCAGGCAGTGTTTCCCCCCCCAAGCCCCACCACCCCCATTTCACGTCCTTAAAGGGAAGACCCTGATTCTAAGAAGGTAACCGAGTGCCGGGGGGCCTGGCCTCCTCATTCTGAGGGGACAGCTCAGTTCTAAGCCCAGGTCCCCCCACACGTCTGAGATCCAGGCCCCCCAACTTGAGAAAACGCCCTTTTATGAAGATTGAGCTGAATTCTAGGTGGAGGCCTGTATGCCAAGGAAATAACCCCGGTTCCTAAGGACAGCCTAAAATGTTCCCTGTTCTACCGGGGTTCTCCATTACGGGCGCTGACACCCCAAACCTGAAAGGGATCCCCCTTGTTCAGGTCTTCCAGGTCAACTCCCTGGAAACGCCACTGTGTCCTCTCACGGGGAGAACACAGCCCTTCAGAGGGGCGCTGTGCTCCCGTGTCAGGGCCGTGACCCCAATATCCAGCCCTCTCTCCACCCCTTCTCCCTGCCTGGGATTTCCTCACCAGCACCTCCCCTTGTGCCCCCCAGGTGCCCCCTCACCTGGTGACCCTTCCTCTAGAATTCTCAGGACCCCCCTTTACCCTGCACCCCAACTCATGGGATCCTCGGCAAACCTCTCATCCTACACCCCAGCTCTGGGACCCCCAGCAGCCCTTGCACCCCAGGCCCCAACTCCTAAGAACCCTACCAGACCCTGCACCCCACATTACCCCATTCCGGGGACCCCCAGCTCTCATGCCCCCTTCTCCGGGGACCCCCAGAAGTTCCTTACCCCCATGCCCCTGACCCTAACCTCCCCCGACCTGTCTTGTCGTCGAGCAGCCGAGCCCCAGGGTGAGCCTGCAGCCCCTGGGAGCCCGCAGAGCAGCCCCGCTCCCGCCGCCCCGGGCCCCGGGGCCAGAGCAGCCGCCATGCACATCCCCGAGAGCCTGCAGGACCTGGCGGACAGCGACGCCGTGCAGTTCCTGAAGCGGCCCAAGACCGTCACGAGGATCTTCGCAGGGGTGAGCTCAGCCCGCAGACAGGAGCGCAGGGTGCAGGGCAGGAGGGGGCAGAGGGGAAGGAGCCAGAGGCAGCTGATAGCGGGGTCACCTTTAGGGAGCACCCGCCCGCCGGCCCTGCCCGCTTTCCCGGCACGTCCTCCTCTCACAGAAGAAACAGCCCTGCAGAGCAGATTGCTGGGAGCCCCATTTCAATATACTTCTATTATTATTATTATTATTATTATTATTATTATTATTGAATTCAGAGAGGAAGGGAGAGGGGAGAGAGAGATAGAAACATCAGTGATGAGAGAGCCCCCTGTTGGGGATGGAGCCGCAACCCCGGGCATGTGCCCCTGACCGGAATCGAACCTGGGACCCTTCAGTCCGCAGGCCGACGCTCTATCCACTGAGCCAAACCAGCCAGGGCGTGAGCCCCATTTTTGAGATGAGAAAACTGAGATCAGAGAAGTTGAATCATTTTTGGTTTTTGTTTTTTAAAATATATCTTTATTGATCTCAGAGAGGAAAGGAGAGGGAGAGAGAGATAGAAACATCCATGATGAGAGAGAATCATCCATTGGCTGCTTCCCGCACACCCCCCACTGGAGATCGAGCCCGCAACCCGGGCATGTGCCCTTAGCCGGAATCGAACCCGGGACCCTTCAGTCCGCAGGCCGACGCTCTATCCACTGAGCCACACCGGCTAGGGCCCATGTGACTATTTCCACTTAAACTAATTAAAATGTCCCGTTTTCAGTCACGGGGCCACATGTCAGGTGCCCCACAGCCACAGGGGCTGGTGGCTCGCGTCGGGGGCAGATGGAGGACATTTCCATCATGTTGGCTACGGTCGCACCCAGAGGCGGGGCCCGGACTCAGACGGGGGTCTGCGAGGTGCCACGCCTGTTCGTTCTCCCCCTTTCAGACGAGGGACGAGGAGAGCGGCAGGGGCTGGGGCCTCGGGGACGGAGTGGCACCCAGAGGCGGGATGAGAGTCTGCAGCGAGACACCAGATGCTGGGCGGGCACTGGGCGGGCACGGTGCCAGGCAAGGGTTTTACAGGCCTGCGTTTAATCCGCACCCCATTCCCGAAGAGTCGAGACACCTGGGCTCCGATCCGCATGCAGCCCAAACTCTGCTGTGTGGCCTGGGGCCAGTCACTGCCCCTCTCTGGGCTCCGGGCGGTGCTGCCTCTGTTCCTCTCCTTTGACAGAGTTGGAAACTGAGGCCCAGGGAGATGGTGAGACACGTTCGGGGTGATGGGAGCAGGTGAGGGGCCCTGGGTCAAACCCAGGGACCTAATCCAGAGTCTCCCCTTGCGACCCCTTCCAGAGCCTGTGGTCGGCAGAGCCCGCGGGCCTGGCTTGGAGTCCCGGCCGGGTCCCATGCAGGTCCATGGAGGGTGACGGACGCCCCGTTTGCCTGGTGTCATGATCCACAGCACCCCCTTTTCTTCTCAAAAGCACCCGGTCTTGTTTGATAACGTACTGAGTCCCCCTCTGCCCGTGTGACCTTGAGCAAGTGCTTGATTTCTCTGACCCCCTGCACCCTCGTGTGTAAGACGTGGGCCCTAATATCCCGCTCACGGGAAGGACTGCGGCGAGAATGAAGCAAGTTAGCGTCCCTAAACTGATAGACACGGGCCCGGCACGTGGCCAGCTTTCGTCAAATAGCGATTATTATTGGGACAAATTATTACTTGTGAGCGAGGAGAGGGACGAGTTTGGGGGAGAGGGGGCGCCTAGGGTGATGGGGACTTGTGTCCACTGCCCCTCTGGGCCAGGGGAAGAGAGGAGTTACGAATCCCACCTCCTAGTTCCAGGGCATTATCACCCCTGGCTGACCCAAGGGGAAACTGAGGCCCACGGAGATTGGGTGACTTGCCCAAGGACATCACGCAGCTGGTGAGAGGAGCCGCACACTTCAAACTCCAGGAGGAAGGGCGGTGGCGAGGGAGGAGGCCCAGCTGGTGCAGACCGGTGTGGGGGTGGCGGGGGGGAGGGCTGCCGGCCAGAAGGTTCGGTCACAGACTTTGCCCGCTGCCTGCATCACCCTCCCTCCCTCCCAGCTCTCCTTCCCCCCTGGCTGGCTCCTCGGGAGGGACTCTCTGGGCAGCTGGCGCTTGTCTTGGCTGCCGCCTGCCAGCTGGTGCCTTAACTGATGAATCTTTGCTCCCTCCCTGGGGACCGGCCAGAGAGGGCGCGGAAGGAGGTTTGGACTCGGGCTTCCGAGGGCTCGGGTCCCTCCGGCCTGGCAGAGCCACCTCCCCACGTCTCCAGTGCCACAGCCCAAGGTTTGGGGGGGTCAGTGCACAGACAACCCCCCTCCCCCCAGCTAGAAGTCAGGAGGGCTGGGTCCCCATCCCTGCTCCCCCACTGACTGACCTTGAGAGGACACTTGGTCCCCTCCCTGGGTGAGTTCCAAGAACGACCATCAGGGCCAGGCCCCCCACCCCAC